>NC_083404.1:107242623-107867623 GCF_020745735.1 Hemiscyllium ocellatum | reverse complement strand
ACAACACACTGGGCCGGGATCACCACACTGGGCCAGGAACAAAACACTGGGCTGGGATCACCACACTGGGTCGGGGACACCACACTGGGCCGGGTACACCACGCTGGGCCAGGAACACCACGCTGGACCAGGAACACCACGCTGGGCCTGGAACACCACGCTGGGCTGGGAACACCACTCTGTGCCAGTACACACACTGGGCTGGGGAACACCACAATGGGCTGGGAACACCACAATGGGCTGGGTACACCACAATGGGCCGGGTACACCACAATGGGCCGGGGAACACCACACTGGGCCGGGAACACCACACTGGGCCGGGTACACCACACTGGGCCGGGTACACCATACTGGGCCGGGTACACTATACTGGGCTGGGGAACAACACACTGGGCTGGGAAACACCACACTGGGCTGGGGAACACCACATGTGCCGGGTAATATCACACTGGGTTGGGGAACACCATACTGGGCCAGTACGCCACACTGGGCCGTGGAACACCACACTGGGCTGGGGAACACCACACTGGGCCGGGGAACACCACACTGGGCCGGGGAACACCACACTGGGCTGGGAAACACCACACTGAGCCGGGAACACCACGCTGGGCTGGGAACACCACAATGGGCTGGGTACACCACACTGTGCCAGGTACACCAACTGGGCTGGTGAACACCATACTGGGCCAGTACGCCACACTGGGCCGGGAATACCACATTGGGCCAGGGAACACCACACTGGGCTGGGAACACCACGCTGGGCTGGGAACACCACACTGGGCTGGTGAACACCACGCTGGGCTGGGTACACCACACTGGGCTGGGGAACACCACACTGGGCCGGGTACACCACACTGGGCTGGGGAACACCACACTGGGCTGGGGAACACCACACTGGGCCGGGTACACCACACTGGGCCGGGTACACCACACTGGGTTGGGAATACCACACTGGGCCAGGGAACACCACACTGGGCTGGGAACACCATGCTGGGCTGGGAACACCACACTGGGCTTGGTACACCACACTGGGCCGGGAACACCACACTGGGCCAGGAAAAACACACTGGGCCGGGATCACCACACTGGGCCAGGAACAAAACACTGGGCTGGGATCACCACACTGGGTCGGGGACACCATACTGGGCCGGGTACACCACGCTGGGCCAGGAACACCACGCTGGACCAGGAACACCACGCTGGGCCTGGAATACCACGCTGGGCTGGGAACACCACTCTGTGCCAGTACACACACTGGGCTGGGGAACACCACAATGGGCTGGGAACACCACAATGGGCTGGGTACACCACAATGGGCCGGGTACACCACAATGGGCCGGGGAACACCACACTGGGCCGGGGAACACCACACTGGGCCGGGTACACCACACTGGGCCGGGTACACCATACTGGGCCTGGTACACTATACTGGGCTGGGGAACAACACACTGGGCTGGGAAACACCACACTGGGCTGGGAAACACCACACTGAACCGGGCACACCACTCTGGGCTGGGGAACTCCACATGGGCCGGGTAATATCACACTGGGTTGGGGAACACCATACTGGGCCAGTACGCCACACTGGGCCGTGGAATACCACATTGGGCCGGGGAACACCACACTGGGCTGGGAACACCATGCTAGGCTGGGAACAACACACTGGGCTGTGGAATACCACACTGGGCCAGGTACACCACACTGGGCTGGTGAACACCACACTGGGCTGGGGAACACCACACTGGGCTGGGAACACCATGCCAGGCTGGGAACACCACGCTGGGCTGGGGAACACCACACTGGGCTGGGGAACACCACACTGGGCCAGGTACACCACACTGGACCGGGAACACCACACTGGGCTGGGGAACACCACACTGGGCCGGGAACACCACACTGGGCTGGGGAACACCACACTGGGCTGGGAACACCACACTGGGCTGGGGAAAACCACACTGGGCCGGGAACACCACACTGGGCTGGGGAACACCACATTGGGCTGGGAACACAACACTGGGCTGGGGAACACCATGCTGGGCCGGGGAACACCACACTGGGCCGGGGAACACCATGCTGGGCTGGGAACACCACGCTGGGCTGGGAACACCACGCTGGGCTGGGGAACACCACACTGGGCTGGGGAACACCACACTGGGCCGGGTACAGCTGTGCCAAGAACACCACGCTGGGCCTGGAACACCACGCTGGGCTGGGAACACCACTCTGTGCCACTACACACACTGGGCTGGGGAACACCACAATGGGCTGGGAACACCACATTGGGCTGGGTACACCACAATGGTCCGGGTACACCACAATGGGCCGGGGAACACCACACTGGGCCGGGTACAGCTGGACCAGGAACCCCACGCTGGGCCTGGAACACCACGCTGGGCTGTGAACACCACTCTGTGCCAGTACACACACTGGGCTGGGGAACACCACAATGGGCCGGGAACACCACACTGGGCCGGGTACACCATACTGGGCTGGGGAACACCTCACGGGGCCAGGTACACCGCACTGGACCGGGAACACCACACTGGGCTGGGAAACACCACACTGGGCTGGGAAACACCACACTGAGCCGGGAACACCACACTGGGCTGGGGAACATCATACTGGGCCAGTACGCCACACTGGGCCGGGAATACCACATTGGGCCGGGGAACACCACACTGGGCTGGGAACACCACGCTGGGCTTGGTACACCACACTGGGCCGGGAACACCACACTGGGCCAGGAATAACACACTGGGCTGGGATCACCACACTGGGTCGGGGGCACCACACTGGGCCGGGGACACCACACTGGGCCGGGGACACCACACTGGGCCAGGTACACCACGCTGGGCCAGGAATACCACGCTGGGCCTGGAACACCACGCTGGGCTGGGGAACACCACAATGGGCTGGGAAAACCACATTGGGCTGGGTACACCACAATGGTCCGGGTACACCACAATGGGCCGGGGAACACCACACTGGGCCGGGTACAGCAGGACCAGGAACCCCACGCTGGGCCTGGAACACCACGCTGGGCTGGGAACCCCACTCTGTGCCAGTACACACACTGGGCTGGGGAACACCACAATGGGCCAGGTACACCACGCTGGGACGGGTACAGCTGGACCAGGAACCCCACGCTGGGCCTGGAACACCATGCTGGGCTGGGGAACACCACTCTGTGCCAGTACACACACTGGGCTGGGGGAACACCACAATGGGCTGGGAACAACACAATGGGCTGGGTACACCACAATGGGCCGGGTACACCACAATGGGCCGGGGAACACCACACTGGGCCGGGAACACCACACTGGGCCGGGTACACTATACTGGGCCGGGTACACCATACTGAGCTGGGGAACATCACACTGGGCCAGGTACACCGCACTGGACCGGGAACACCACACTGGGCTGGGAAACACCACACTGGCCTGGGAAACACCACACTGAGCCGGGAACACCACACTGGGCTGGGGAACACCACACTGGGCCGGGCACAGCTGGGCCAGGAACACCACGCTGGGCCTGGACCACCACGCTGGGCTGGGAACACCACTCTGTGCCAGTACACACACTGGGCTGGGGAACACCACAATGGGCTGGGAACACCACAATGGGCTGGGTACACCACAATGGGCCGGGAAACACCACAATGGGCCGGGGAACACCACAATGGGCCGGGAACACCACACTGGGCCTGGTACACCATACTGGGCTGGGGAACACCACACTGGGCCAGGTACACCGCACTGGACCGGGAACACCACACTGGGCTGGGAAACACCACACTGGGCTGGGAAAACCACACTGAGCCGGGAACACCACACTGGGCTGGGGAACACCACACTGGGCCTGGAACACCACGCTGGGCTGGGAACACCACTCTGTGCCAGTACACACATTGGGCTGGGGAACACCACAATGGGCTGGGAACACCACATTGGGCTGGGTACACCACAATGGTCCGGGTACACCACAATGGGCCGGGGAACACCACACTGGGCTGGGAAAACCACACTGAGCCGGGAACACCACACTGGGCTGGGGAACACCACGCTGGGCCTGGAACACCACGCTGGGCTGGGAACACCACTCTGTGCCAGTACACACACTGGGCCGGGGAACACCACAATGGGCCGGGAACACCACACTGGGCCTGGTACACCATACTGGGCTGGGGAACACCACACTGGGCCAGGTACACCGCACTGGACCGGGAACACCACACTGGGCTGGGAAACACCACACTGGGCTGGGAAAACCACACTGAGCCGGAAACACCACACTGGGCTGGGGAACACCACACTGGGCCTGGAACACCACGCTGGGCTGGGAACACCACTCTGTGCCAGTACACACATTGGGCTGGGGAACACCACAATGGGCTGGGAACACCACATTGGGCTGGGTACACCACAATGGTCCGGGTACACCACAATGGGCCGGGGAACACCACACTGGGCTGGGAAAACCACACTGAGCCGGGAACACCACACTGGGCTGGGGAACACCACACTGGGCCTGGAACACCATGCTGGGCTGGGAACACCACTCTGTGCCAGTACACACATTGGGCTGGGGAACACCACAATGGGCTGGGAACACCACATTGGGCTGGGTACACCACAATGGTCCGGGTACACCACAATGGGCCGGGGAACACCACACTGGGCCGGGTACAGCTGGACCAGGCACCCCACGCTGGGCCTGGAACACCACGCTGGGCTGGGAACACCACTCTGTGCCAGTACACACACTGGGCTGGGGAACACCACAATGGGCCGGGAACACCACACTGGGCTGGGTACACCATACTGGGCTGGGGAACACCACACGGGGCCAGGTACACCGCACTGGACCGGGAACACCACACTGGGCTGGGAAACACCACACTGGGCTGGGAAACACCACGCTGAGCCGGGAACACCACACTGGGCTGGGGAACATCATACTGGGCCTGTACGCCACACTGGGCCGGGAATACCACATTGGGCCGGGGAACACCACACTGGGCTGGGAACACCACGCTGGGCTTGGTACACCACACTGGGCCGGGAACACCACACTGGGCCAGGAACAACACACTGTGCTGGGAAACACCACACTGGGCTGGGAAACACCACGCTGAGCCGGGAACACCACACTGGGCTGGGGAACATCATACTGGGCCAGTACGCCACACTGGGCCGGGAATACCACATTGGGCCGGGGAACACCACACTGGGCTGGGAACACCACGCTGGGCTTGGTACACCACACTGGGCCGGGAACACCACACTGGGCCAGGAACAACACACTGGGCTGGGATCACCACACCGGGCCGGTTACACCACACTGGGCCAGGAACAAAACACTGGGCCGGGAACACCACACTGGGCCTGGTACACCATACTGGGCTGGGGAACACCACACTGGGCCAGGTACACCGCACTGGACCGGGAACACCACACTGGGCTGGGAAACACCACACTGGGCTGGGAAAACCACACTGAGCCGGGAACACCACACTGGGCTGGGGAACACCACACTGGGCCTGGAACACCACGCTGGGCTGGGAACACCACTCTGTGCCAGTACACACATTGGGCTGGGGAACACCACAATGGGCTGGGAACACCACATTGGGCTGGGTACACCACAATGATCCGGGTACACCACAATGGGCCGGGGAACACCACACTGGGCCGGGTACAGCTGGACCAGGAACCCCACGCTGGGCCTGGAACACCACGCTGGGCTGGGAACACCACTCTGTGCCAGTACACACACTGGGCTGGGGAACACCACAATGGGCCGGGAACACCACACTGGGCCGGGTACACCATACTGGGCTGGGGAACACCACACGGGGCCAGGTACACCGCACTGGACCGGGAACACCACACTGGGCTGGGAAACACCACACTGGGCTGGGAAACACCGCGCTGAGCCGGGAACACCACACTGGGCTGGGGAACATCATACTGGGCCAGTACGCCACACTGGGCCGGGAATACCACATTGGGCCGGGGAACACCACACTGGGCTGGGAACACCACGCTGGGCCAGGAACAACACACTGGGCTGGGATCACCACACCGGGCCGGTTACACCACACTGGGCCAGGAACAAAACACTGGGCTGGGATCACCACACTGGGTTGGGGGCACCACACTGGGCCGGGGACACCACACTGGGCTGGGTACACCACACTGGGCCAGGTACACCACGCTGGGCCAGGAACACCACGCTGGGCCTGGAACACCACGCTGGGCTGGGGAACACCACAATGGGCTGGGAACACCACATTGGGCTGGGTACACCACAATGGTCCGGGTACACCACAATGGGCCGGGGAACACCACACTGGGCCGGGTACAGCTGGACCAGGAACCCCACGCTGGGCCTGGAACACCACGCTGGGCTGGGAACACCACTCTGTGCCAGTACACACACTGGGCTGGGGAATACCACAATGGGCCGGGAAACACCACAATGGGCCGGGAACACCACACTGGGCCGGGTACACCATACTGGGCTGGGGAACACCACACGGGGCCAGGTACACCGCACTGGACCGGGAACACCACACTGGGCTGGGAAACACCACACTGGGCTGGGAAACACCGCACTGAGCCAGGAACACCACACTGGGCTGGGGAACATCATACTGGGCCAGTACGCCACACTGGGCCGGGAATACCACATTGGGCCGGGGAACACCACACTGGGCTGGGAACACCACGCTAGGCTGGGAACACCACGCTGGGCTTGGTACACCACACTGGGCCAGGAACACCACACTGGGCCAGGAACAACGCACTGGGCTGGGATCACCACACCGGGCCGGTTACACCACACTGGGCCAGGAACAAAACACTGGGCTGTGATCACCACACTGGGTCGGGGGCACCACACTGGGCCGGGGACACCACACTGGGCCGGGGACACCACACTGGGCCAGGTACACCACGCTGGGCCAGGAACACCACGCTGGGCCTGGAACACCACGCTGGGCTGGGGAACACCACTCTATGCCAGTACACACACTGGGCTGGGGAACACCACAATGGGCTGGGAACACCACAATGGTCTGGGTACACCACAATGGGCCGGGTACACCACAATGGGCCGGGGAACACCACAATGGGCCGGGAACACCACACTGGGCCGGGTACACCACACTGAGCTGGGGAACATCACACTGGGCCAGGTACACCGCACTGGACCGGGAACACCACACTGGGCTGGGAAACACCACACTGGGCTGGGAAACACCACACTGAGCCGGGAACACCACACTGGGCTCGGGAACACCACACTGGGCCGGGTACAGCTGGGCCAGGAACACCACGCTGGGCCTGGACCACCACGCTGGGCTGGGAACACCACTCTGTGCCAGTACACACACTGGGCTGGGGAACACCACAATGGGCTGGGAGCACCACAATGGGCTGGGTACACCACAATGGGCCGTTACACCACAATGGGCTGGGGAACACCACACTGGGCCGGGAACACCACACTGGGCCGGGTACACCATACTGGGCCGGGTACACCATACTGGGCTGGGGAACACCACACTGGGCCAGGTACAACGCACTGGACCGGGAACACCACACTGGGCTGGCAAACACCACACTGGGCTGGGAAAACCACACTGAGCCGGGAACACCACACTGGGCTGGGGAACAACACACTGGGCTGGGAAACACCACACTGGGCTGGAAAACACCACATGGGCCGGGTAACACCACACTGGGCTGGGGAACACCATACTGGGCCAGTACGTCACACTGGACCGGGAATACCACATTGGGCCGGGGAACACCACCCTGGGCTGGGAACACCACGCTGGGATTGGTACACCACACTGGGCCGGGAACACCACACTGGGCCAGGAACAACACACTGGGCCGAGATCACCACACCGGGCCGGTTACACCACACTGGGCCAGGAACAAAACACTGGGCTGGGATCCCCACACTGGGTCGGGAGCACCACACTGGGCCAGGTACACCACGCTGGGCCTGGAACACCACGCTGGGCCTGGAACACCACGCTGGGCTGGGGAACACCACAATGGGCTGGGAACACCACATTGGGCTGGGTACACCACAATGGGCCGGGGAACACCACAATGGGCCGGGGAACACCACAATGGGCCGGGGAACACCACAATGGGCCGGGGAACACCACACTGGGCTGGGAACACCATACTGGGCTGGGGAACATCACACTGGGCCAGGTACACCGCACTGGACCAGGAACACCACACTGGGATGGGAAACACCACACTGGGCTGGGGAACACCACACTAGGCTGGGGAACACCACACTGGGCCGGGTACACCACACTGGGCTGGTAACACCACGCGAGGCTGGGAACACCACGCTGGGCTGGGGAACACCACACTGGGCTGGGGTACACCACACTGGGCCGGGTACACCACACTGGGCCGGGTACACCAACTAGGCCAGGGACTCCACACTGGGCTGGGAACACCACACTGAGCCGGGAACACCACACTGGGCTGGGGAACACCACACTGGGCCGGGAACACCACACTGAGCCGGGAACACCACGCTAGGCTGGGAACACCACGCAGGGCTTGGTACACCACACTGGGCCGGAACACCACACTGGGCCAGGAACAACACACTGGGCTGGGATCACCACACCGGGCCGGTTACACCACACTGGGCAAGGAACAAAACGCTGGGCTGGGATCACCACACTGGGTCGGGGGCACCACACTGGGCCGGGGACACCACACTGGGCCGGGGACACCACACTGGTCAGATACACCACGCTGGGCCAGGAACACCACGCTGGGCCTGGAACACCACGCTGGGCTGCGGAACACCACAATGGGCTGGGAACACCACATTGGGCTGGGTACACCACAATGGTCCGGGTACACCACAATGGGCCGGGGAACACCACACTGGGCCGGGTACAGCTGGACCAGGAACCCCACGCTGGGCCTGGAACACCACGCTGGGCTGGGAACACCACTCTGTGCCAGTATACACACTGGGCTGGGGAACACCACAATGGGCCGGGAACACCACACTGGGCCGGGTACACCATACTGGGCTGGGGAACACCACACGGGGCCAGGTACACCGCACTGGACCGGGAACACCACACTGGGCTGGGAAACACCACACTGGGCTGGGAAACACCACACTGAGCCGGGAACACCACACTGGGCTGGGGAACATCATACTGGGCCAGTACGCCACACTGGGCCGGGAACACCACACGGGGCCAGGTACACCGCACTGGACCGGGAACACCACACTGGGCTGGGAAACACCACACTGGGCTGGGAAACACCACACTGGACCGGGAACACCACACTGGGCTGGGAAACACCACACTGGGCTGGGAAACACCACACTGAGCCGGGAATACCACATTGGGCCGGGGAACACCACACTGGGCTGGGAACACCACGCTAGGCTGGGAACACCACGCTGGGCTTGGTACACCACACTGGGCCGGGAACACCACACTGGGCCAGGAACAACGCACTGGGCTGGGATCACCACACCGGCCCGGTTACACCACACTGGGCCAGGAACAAAACACTGGGCTGTGATCACCACACTGGGTCGGGGGCACCACACTGGGCCGGGGACACCACACTGGGCCGGGGAGACCACACTGGGCCAGGTACACCACGCTGGGCCAGGAACACCACGCTGGGCCTGGAACACCACGCTGGGCTGGGGAACACCACTCTGTGCCAGTACACACACTGGGCTGGGGAACACCACAATGGGCCGCAGAACACCACAATGGGCCGGGGAACACCACACTGGGCCGGGAACACCATACTGGGCTGGGGAACATCACACTGGGCCAGGTACACCGCACTGGGATGGGAAACACCACACTAGGCTGGGGAACACCACACTGGGCTGGGGTACACCACACTGGGCCGGGTACACCACACTGGGCTGGGAACACCACGCTAGGCTGGGAACACCACGCTGGGCTGGGGAACACCACACTGGGCTGGGGTACACCACACTGGGCCGGGTACACCACACTGGGCTGGGTACACCAACTCGGCCAGGGACTCCACACTGGGCTGGGGAACACCACACTGGGCCGGGAACACCACACTGAGCCGCGAACACCACGCTAGGCTGGGAACACCACGCTAGGCTTGGTACACCACACTGGGCCGGGAACACCACACTGGGCCAGGAACAACACACTGGGCTGGGATCACCACACCGGGCCGGTTACACCACACTGGGCCAGGAACAAAACACTGGGCTGGGATCACCACACTGGGTCGGGGGCACCACACTGGGCCGGGGACACCACACTGGGCCGGGGACACCACACTGGTCAGGTACACCATGCTGGGCCAGGAACACCACGCTGGGCCTGGAACACCACGCTGGGCTGGGGAACACCACAATGGGCTGGGAACACCACAATGGGCTGGGTACACCACAATGGGCCGGGGAACACCACACTGGGCCGGGTACGCCATACTGGGCCGGGTACACCATACTGAGCTGGTGAACATCACACTGGGCCAGGTACACCGCACTGGACCGGGAACACCACACTGGGCTGGGAAACACCACACTGGGCTGGGAAACACCGCACTGAGCCGGGAACACCACACTGGGCTGGGGAACACCACACTGGGCCGGGTACAGCTGGGCCAGGAACACCACGCTGGGCCTGGAACACCACGCTGGGCTGGGAACACCACTCTGTGCCAGTACACACACTGGGCTGGGGAACACCACAATGGGCTGGGAACACCACAATGGGCTGGGTACACCACAATGGGCCGGGTACACCAAAATGGGCCGGGGAACACCACACTGGGCCGGGAACACCACACTGGGCCGGGTACACCATACTGGGCCGGGTACACCATACTGGGCTGGGGAACACCACACTGGGCCAGGTACACCGCACTGGACCGGGAACACCACACTGGGCTGGGAAACACCACACTGGGCTGGGAAAACCACACTGAGCCAGGAACACCACACTGGGCTGGGGAACACCACACTGGGCTGGGGAACACCACACTGGGCTGGAGAACACCACATGGGCTGGGTAACACCACACTGGACTGGGGAACACCATACTGGACCAGTACGCCACACTGGACCGGGAATACCACATTGGGCCGGGGAACACCACCCTGGGCTGGGAACACCACGCTGGGCTTGGTACACCACACTGGGCCGGGAACACCACACCGGGCCGGTTACACCACACTGGGCCAGGAACAAAACACTGGGCTGGGATCACCACACTGGGTCGGGGGCACCACACAGGGCCAGGTACACCACGCTGGGCCAGGAACACCACGCTGGGCCTGGAACACCACGCTGGGCTGGGAACACCACTCTGTGCCAGTACACACACTGGGCTGGGGAACACCACAATGGGCTGGGAACACCACAATGGGCTGGGTACACCACAATGGGCCGGGGAACACCACAATGGGCCGGGGAACACCACACTGGGCCGGGAACACCATACTGGGCTGGGGTACACCACACTGGGCCGGGTACACCACACTGGGCCGGGTACACCAACTCGGCCAGGGACTCCACACTGGGCTGGGGAACACCACACTGAGCCGGGAACACCACACTGGGCTGGGGAACACCACACTGGGCCGGGTAACACCACACTGGGCTGGGGAACACCATACTGGGCCACCACGCTGTGCGGGGAACACCACACTGGGCTGGGAACACCACACTGGGCTGGGAACACCACGCTGGGCTGGGGAACACCACACTGGGCTGGGAACACCACGCTGGGCTGGGAAACACCACATGGGCCGGGTAACACCACACTGGGCTGGGGAACACCACACTGGGCCAAGTACACCATACTGGGTCGGGAACACCACACTGGGCCAGGGATCACCACACTGGGCTGGGAACACCACACTGGGCCGGGGAACACCACGCTGGGCTGGGAACACCACGCTGGGCTGGGAACACCATGCTGGGCTGGGGAACACCACACTGGGCCAGGTACACCATACTGGGTCGGGAACACCACACTGGGCCGGGATCACCACACCGGGCCGGTTACACCACACTGGGCCAGGAACAACACACTGGGCCGGGATCACCACACCGGGCCGGTTACACCACACTGGGCCAGGTACACCACGCTGGGCCAGGAACACCACGCTGGGCCTGGAACACCACGCTGGGTTGGGAACACCACTCTGTGCCAGTACACACACTGGGCTGGGGAACACCACAATGGGCTGGGAACACCACAATGTGCTGGGTACACCACAATGGGCCGCAGAACACCACAATGGGCCGGGGAACACCACACTGGGCCGGGAACACCATACTGGGCTGGGGAACATCACACTGGGCCAGGTACGCCGCACTGGGATGGGAAATACCACACTAGGCTGGGGAACACCACACTGGGCTGGGGTACACCACACTGGGCCGGGTACACCACACTGGGCTGGGAACACCACGCTAGGCTGGGAACACCACGCTGGGCTGGGGAACACCACACTGGGCTGGGGTACACCACACTGGGCCGGGTACACCACACTGGGCTGGGTACACCAACTCGGCCAGGGAATCCACACTGGGCTGGGGAACACCACACTGGGCCGGGAACACCACACTGAGCCGCGAACACCACGCTAGGCTGGGAACACCACGCTAGGCTTGGTACACCACACTGGGCCGGGAACACCACATTGGGCCAGGAACAACACACTGGGCTGGGATCACCACACCGGGCCGGTTACACCACACTGGGCCAGGAACAAAACACTGGGCTGGGATCACCACACTGGGTCGGGGGCACCACACTGGGCCGGGGACACCACACTGGGCCGGGGACACCACGCTGGGCTGGGGAACACCACAATGGGCTGGGAACACCACATTGGGCTGGGTACACCACAATGGGCCGGGGAACACCACACTGGGCCGGGAACACCACACTGGGCCGGGTACACTATACTGGGCCGGGTACACCATACTGAGCTGGGGAACATCACACTGGGCCAGGTACACCGCACTGGACCGGGAACACCACACTGGGCTGGGAAACACCACACTGGGCTGGGAAACACCACACTGAGCCGGGAACACCACACTGGGCTGGGGAACACCACACTGGTCCGTGTACAGCTGGGCCAGGAACACCACGCTGGGCCTGGAACACCACGCTGGGCTGGGAACACCACTCTGTGCCAGTACACACACTGGGCTGGGGAACACCACAATGGGCTGGGAACACCACAATGGGCTGGGTACACCACAATGGGCCGGGTACACCAAAATGGGCCGGGGAACACCACACTGGGCCGGGAACACCACACTGGGCCGGGTACACCATACTGGGCCGGGTACACCATACTGGGCTGGGGAACACCACACTGGGCCAGGTACACCGCACTGGACCGGGAACACCACACTGGGCTGGCAAACACCACACTGGGCTGGGAAAACCACACTGAGCCAGGAACACCACACTGGGCTGGGGAACACCACACTGGGCTGGGGAACACCACGCTGGGCTGGAGAACACCACATGGGCCGGGTAACACCACACTGGGCTGGGGAACACTATACTGGACCAGTACGCCACACTGGACCGGGAATACCACATTGGGCCGGGGAACACCACCCTGGGCTGGGAACACCACGCTGGGCTTGGTACACCACACTGGGCCGGGAACACCACACCGGGCCGGTTACACCACACTGGGCCAGGAACAAAACACTGGGCTGGGATCACCACACTGGGTCGGGGGCACCACACTGGGCCAGGTACACCACGCTGGGCCAGGAACACCACGCTGGGCCTGGAACACCACGCTGGGTTGGGAACACCACTCTGTGCCAGTACACCACAATGGGCCGGGGAACATCACAATGGGCCGGGGAACACCACACTGGGCCGGGAACACCATACTGGGCTGGGGAACATCACACTGGGCCAGGTACACCGCACTGGACCAGGAACACCACACTGGGATGGGAAACACCACACTGGGCTGGGGAACACCACACTGGGCTGGGGTACACCACACTGGGCTGGGGTACACCACACTGGGCCGGGTACACCACACTGGGCTGGGAACACCACGCTAGGCTGGGAACACCACGCTGGGCTGGGGAACACCACACTGGGCTGGGGTACACCACACTGGGCCGGGTACACCACACTGGGCCGGGTACACCAACTCGGCCAGGGACTCCACACTGGGCTGGGGAACACCACACTGAGCCGGGAACACCACACTGGGCTGGGGAACACCACACTGGGCTGGGGAACACCACACTGGGCCGGGTAACACCACACTGGGCTGGGGAACACCATACTGCGCCACTACGCTGGGCCGGGGAACACCACACTGGGCTGGGAACACCACGCTGGGCTGGGGAACACCACGCTGGGCTGGGGAACACCACGCTGGGCTGGGAACACCACGCTGGGCTGGGAAACACCACATGGCCCGGGTAACACCACACTGGGCTGGGGAACACCACACTGGGCCAAGTACACCATACTGGGTCGGGAACACCACACTGGGCCAGGGATCACCACACTGGGCTGGGAACACCACACTGGGCCGGGGAACACCACGCTGGGCTGGGAACACCACGCTGGGCTGGGAACACCATGCTGGGCTGGGGAAAACCACACTGGGCCAGGTACACCATACTGGGTCGGGAACACCACACTGGGCCGGGATCACCACACCGGGCCGGTTACACCACACTGGGCCAGGAACAACACACTGGGCCGGGATCACCACACCGGGCCGGTTACACCACACTGGGCCAGGAACAAAACACTGGGCAGGGATCACCACACTGGGTCGGGGGCACCACACTGGGCCAGGTACACCACGCTGGGCCAGGAACACCACGCTGGGCCTGGAACACCACGCTGGGTTGGGAACACCACTCTGTGCCAGTACACACACTGGGCTGGGGAACACCACAATGGGCTGGGAACACCACGCTAGGCTGGGAACACCACGCTGGGCTGGGGAACACCACACTGGGCTGGGGTACACCACACTGGGCCGGGTACACCACACTGGGCTGGGTACACCAACTCGGCCAGGGACTCCACACTGGGCTGGGGAACACCACACTGGGCCGGGAACACCACACTGAGCCGCGAACACCACGCTAGGCTGGGAACACCACGCTAGGCTTGGTACACCACACTGGGCCGGGAACACCACACTGGGCCAGGAACAACACACTGGGCTGGGATCACCACACCGGGCCGGTTACACCACACTGGGCCAGGAACAAAACACTGGGCTGGGATCACCACACTGGGTCGGGGGCACCACACTGGGCCGGGGACACCACACTGGGCCAGGAACAACACACTGGGCTGGGATCACCACACCGGGCCGGTTACACCACACTGGGCCAGGAACAAAACACTGGGCTGGGATCACCACACTGGGTCGGGGGCACCACACTGGGCCGGGGACACCACACTGGGCCGGGGACACCACACTGGTCAGGTACACCATGCAGGGCCAGGAACACCACGCTGGGCCTGGAACACCACGCTGGGCTGGGGAACACCACAATGGGCTGGGAACACCACAATGGGCTGGGTACACCGCACTGGACCGGGAACACCACACTGGGCTGGGAAACACCACACTGGGCTGGGAAACACCGCACTGAGCCGGGAACACCACACTGGGCTGGGGAACACCACACTGGGCCGGGTACAGCTGGGCCAGGAACACCACGCTGGGCCTGGAACACCACGCTGGGCTGGGAACACCACTCTGTGCCAGTACACACACTGGGCTGGGGAACACCACAATGGGCTGGGAACACCACAATGGGCTGGGTACACCACAATGGGCCGGGTACACCAAAATGGGCCGGGGAACACCACACTGGGCCGGGAACACCACACTGGGCCGGGTACACCATACTGGGCCGGGTACACCATACTGGGCTGGGGAACACCACACTGGGCCAGGTACACCGCACTGGACCGGGAACACCACACTGGGCTGGGAAACACCACACTGGGCTGGGAAAACCACACTGAGCCAGGAACACCACACTGGGCTGGGGAACACCACACTGGGCTGGGGAACACCACACTGGGCTGGAGAACACCACATGGGCTGGGTAACACCACACTGGACTGGGGAACACCATACTGGACCAGTACGCCACACTGGACCGGGAATACCACATTGGGCCGGGGAACACCACACTGGGCTGGGGAACACTATACTGGACCAGTACGCCACACTGGACCGGGAATACCACATTGGGCCGGGGAACACCACCCTGGGCTGGGAACACCACGCTGGGCTTGGTACACCACACTGGGCCGGGAACACCACACCGGGCCGGTTACACCACACTGGGCCAGGAACAAAACACTGGGCTGGGATCACCACACTGGGTCGGGGGCACCACACTGGGCCAGGTACACCACGCTGGGCCAGGAACACCACGCTGGGCCTGGAACACCACGCTGGGTTGGGAACACCACTCTGTGCCAGTACACCACAATGGGCCGGGGAACATCACAATGGGCCGGGGAACACCACACTGGGCCGGGAACACCATACTGGGCTGGGGAACATCACACTGGGCCAGGTACACCGCACTGGACCAGGAACACCACACTGGGATGGGAAACACCACACTGGGCTGGGGAACACCACACTGGGCTGGGGTACACCACACTGGGCTGGGGTACACCACACTGGGCCGGGTACACCACACTGGGCTGGGAACACCACGCTAGGCTGGGAACACCACGCTGGGCTGGGGAACACCACACTGGGCTGGGGTACACCACACTGGGCCGGGTACACCACACTGGGCCGGGTACACCAACTCGGCCAGGGACTCCACACTGGGCTGGGGAACACCACACTGAGCCGGGAACACCACACTGGGCTGGGGAACACCACACTGGGCTGGGGAACACCACACTGGGCCGGGTAACACCACACTGGGCTGGGGAACACCATACTGCGCCACTACGCTGGGCCGGGGAACACCACACTGGGCTGGGAACACCACGCTGGGCTGGGGAACACCACGCTGGGCTGGGGAACACCACGCTGGGCTGGGAACACCACGCTGGGCTGGGAAACACCACATGGCCCGGGTAACACCACACTGGGCTGGGGAACACCACACTGGGCCAAGTACACCATACTGGGTCGGGAACACCACACTGGGCCAGGGATCACCACACTGGGCTGGGAACACCACACTGGGCCGGGGAACACCACGCTGGGCTGGGAACACCACGCTGGGCTGGGAACACCATGCTGGGCTGGGGAAAACCACACTGGGCCAGGTACACCATACTGGGTCGGGAACACCACACTGGGCCGGGATCACCACACCGGGCCGGTTACACCACACTGGGCCAGGAACAACACACTGGGCCGGGATCACCACACCGGGCCGGTTACACCACACTGGGCCAGGAACAAAACACTGGGCAGGGATCACCACACTGGGTCGGGGGCACCACACTGGGCCAGGTACACCACGCTGGGCCAGGAACACCACGCTGGGCCTGGAACACCACGCTGGGTTGGGAACACCACTCTGTGCCAGTACACACACTGGGCTGGGGAACACCACAATGGGCTGGGAACACCACGCTAGGCTGGGAACACCACGCTGGGCTGGGGAACACCACACTGGGCTGGGGTACACCACACTGGGCCGGGTACACCACACTGGGCTGGGTACACCAACTCGGCCAGGGACTCCACACTGGGCTGGGGAACACCACACTGGGCCGGGAACACCACACTGAGCCGCGAACACCACGCTAGGCTGGGAACACCACGCTAGGCTTGGTACACCACACTGGGCCGGGAACACCACACTGGGCCAGGAACAACACACTGGGCTGGGATCACCACACCGGGCCGGTTACACCACACTGGGCCAGGAACAAAACACTGGGCTGGGATCACCACACTGGGTCGGGGGCACCACACTGGGCCGGGGACACCACACTGGGCCAGGAACAACACACTGGGCTGGGATCACCACACCGGGCCGGTTACACCACACTGGGCCAGGAACAAAACACTGGGCTGGGATCACCACACTGGGTCGGGGGCACCACACTGGGCCGGGGACACCACACTGGGCCGGGGACACCACACTGGTCAGGTACACCATGCAGGGCCAGGAACACCACGCTGGGCCTGGAACACCACGCTGGGCTGGGGAACACCACAATGGGCTGGGAACACCACAATGGGCTGGGTACACCGCACTGGACCGGGAACACCACACTGGGCTGGGAAACACCACACTGGGCTGGGAAACACCGCACTGAGCCGGGAACACCACACTGGGCTGGGGAACACCACACTGGGCCGGGTACAGCTGGGCCAGGAACACCACGCTGGGCCTGGAACACCACGCTGGGCTGGGAACACCACTCTGTGCCAGTACACACACTGGGCTGGGGAACACCACAATGGGCTGGGAACACCACAATGGGCTGGGTACACCACAATGGGCCGGGTACACCAAAATGGGCCGGGGAACACCACACTGGGCCGGGAACACCACACTGGGCCGGGTACACCATACTGGGCCGGGTACACCATACTGGGCTGGGGAACACCACACTGGGCCAGGTACACCGCACTGGACCGGGAACACCACACTGGGCTGGGAAACACCACACTGGGCTGGGAAAACCACACTGAGCCAGGAACACCACACTGGGCTGGGGAACACCACACTGGGCTGGGGAACACCACACTGGGCTGGAGAACACCACATGGGCTGGGTAACACCACACTGGACTGGGGAACACCATACTGGACCAGTACGCCACACTGGACCGGGAATACCACATTGGGCCGGGGAACACCACCCTGGGCTGGGAACACCACGCTGGGCTTGGTACACCACACTGGGCCGGGAACACCACACCGGGCCGGTTACACCACACTGGGCCAGGAACAAAACACTGGGCTGGGATCACCACACTGGGTCGGGGGCACCACACAGGGCCAGGTACACCACGCTGGGCCAGGAACACCACGCTGGGCCTGGAACACCACGCTGGGCTGGGAACACCACTCTGTGCCAGTACACACACTGGGCTGGGGAACACCACAATGGGCTGGGAACACCACAATGGGCTGGGTACACCACAATGGGCCGGGGAACACCACAATGGGCCGGGGAACACCACACTGGGCCGGGAACACCATACTGGGCTGGGGAACATCACACTGGGCCAGGTACACCGCACTGGACCAGGAACACCACACTGGGATGGGAAACACCACACTGGGTTGGGGAACACCACACTGGGCTGGGGTACACCACACTGGGCTGGGGTACACCACACTGGGCCGGGTACACCACACTGGGCTGGGAACACCACGCTAGGCTGGGAACACCACGCTGGGCTGGGGAACACCACACTGGGCTGGGGTACACCACACTGGGCCGGGTACACCACACTGGGCCGGGTACACCAACTCGGCCAGGGACTCCACACTGGGCTGGGGAACACCACACTGAGCCGGGAACACCACACTGGGCTGGGGAACACCACACTGGGCCGGGTAACACCACACTGGGCTGGGGAACACCATACTGGGCCACCACGCTGGGCGGGGAACACCACACTGGGCTGGGAACACCACACTGGGCTGGGAACACCACGCTGGGCTGGGGAACACCACACTGGGCTGGGAACACCACGCTGGGCTGGGAAACACCACATGGGCCGGGTAACACCACACTGGGCTGGGGAACACCACACTGGGCCAAGTACACCATACTGGGTCGGGAACACCACACTGGGCCAGGGATCACCACACTGGGCTGGGAACACCACACTGGGCCGGGGAACACCACGCTGGGCTGGGAACACCACGCTGGGCTGGGAACACCATGCTGGGCTGGGGAACACCACACTTGGCCAGGTACACCATACTGGGTCGGGAACACCACACTGGGCCGGGATCACCACACCGGGCCGGTTACACCACACTGGGCCAGGAACAACACACTGGGCCGGGATCACCACACCGGGCCGGTTACACCACACTGGGCCAGGTACACCACGCTGGGCCAGGAACACCACGCTGGGCCTGGAACACCACGCTGGGTTGGGAACACCACTCTGTGCCAGTACACACACTGGGCTGGGGAACACCACAATGGGCTGGGAACACCACAATGTGCTGGGTACACCACAATGGGCCGCAGAACACCACAATGGGCCGGGGAACACCACACTGGGCCGGGAACACCATACTGGGCTGGGGAACATCACACTGGGCCAGGTACGCCGCACTGGGATGGGAAACACCACACTAGGCTGGGGAACACCACACTGGGCTGGGGTACACCACACTGGGCCGGGTACACCACACTGGGCTGGGAACACCACGCTAGGCTGGGAACACCACGCTGGGCTGGGGAACACCACACTGGGCTGGGGTACACCACACTGGGCCGGGTACACCACACTGGGCTGGGTACACCAACTCGGCCAGGGACTCCACACTGGGCTGGGGAACACCACACTGGGCCGGGAACACCACACTGAGCCGCGAACACCACGCTAGGCTGGGAACACCACGCTAGGCTTGGTACACCACACTGGGCCGGGAACACCACACTGGGCCAGGAACAACACACTGGGCTGGGATCACCACACCGGGCCGGTTACACCACACTGGGCCAGGAACAAAACACTGGGCTGGGATCACCACACTGGGTCGGGGGCACCACACTGGGCCGGGGACACCACACTGGGCCGGGGACACCACGCTGGGCTGGGGAACACCACAATGGGCTGGGAACACCACATTGGGCTGGGTACACCACAATGGGCCGGGGAACACCACACTGGGCCGGGAACACCACACTGGGCCGGGTACACTATACTGGGCCGGGTACACCATACTGAGCTGGGGAACATCACACTGGGCCAGGTACACCGCACTGGACCGGGAACACCACACTGGGCTGGGAAACACCACACTGGGCTGGGAAACACCACACTGAGCCGGGAACACCACACTGGGCTGGGGAACACCACACTGGGCCGTGTACAGCTGGGCCAGGAACACCACGCTGGGCCTGGAACACCACGCTGGGCTGGGAACACCACTCTGTGCCAGTACACACACTGGGCTGGGGAACACCACAATGGGCTGGGAACACCACAATGGGCTGGGTACACCACAATGGGCCGGGTACACCAAAATGGGCCGGGGAACACCACACTGGGCCGGGAACACCACACTGGGCCGGGTACACCATACTGGGCCGGGTACACCATACTGGGCTGGGGAACACCACACTGGGCCAGGTACACCGCACTGGACCGGGAACACCACACTGGGCTGGCAAACACCACACTGGGCTGGGAAAACCACACTGAGCCAGGAACACCACACTGGGCTGGGGAACACCACACTGGGCTGGGGAACACCACGCTGGGCTGGAGAACACCACATGGGCCGGGTAACACCACACTGGGCTGGGGAACACCATACTGGACCAGTACGCCACACTGGACCGGGAATACCACATTGGGCCGGGGAACACCACCCTGGGCTGGGAACACCACGCTGGGTTTGGTACACCACACTGGGCCGGGAACACCACACCGGGCCGGTTACACCACACTGGGCCAGGAACAAAACACTGGGCTGGGATCACCACACTGGGTCGGGGGCACCACACTGGGCCAGGTACACCACGCTGGGCCAGGAACACCACGCTGGGCCTGGAACACCACGCTGGGTTGGGAACACCACTCTGTGCCAGTACACACACTGGGCTGGGGAACACCACAATGGGCTGGGAACACCACAATGGGCTGGGTACACCACAATGGGCCGGGGAACATCACAATGGGCCGGGGAACACCACACTGGGCCGGGAACACCATACTGGGCTGGGGAACATCACACTGGGCCAGGTACACCGCACTGGACCAGGAACACCACACTGGGATGGGAAACACCACACTGGGCTGGGGAACACCACACTGGGCTGGGGTACACCACACTGGGCTGGGGTACACCACACTGGGCCGGGTACACCACACTGGGCTGGGAACACCACGCTAGGCTGGGAACACCACGCTGGGCTGGGGTACACCACACTGGGCCGGGTACACCACACTGGGCCGGGTACACCAACTCGGCCAGGGACTCCACACTGGGCTGGGGAACACCACACTGAGCCGGGAACACCACACTGGGCTGGGGAACACCACACTGGGCTGGGGAACACCACACTGGGCCGGGTAACACCACACTGGGCTTTGGAACACCATACTGGGCCACCACGCTGGGCCGGGGAACACCACACTGGGCTGGGAACACCACACTGGACTGGGAACACCACGCTGGGCTGGGGAACACCACGCTGGGCTGGGAACACCACGCTGGGCTGGGAAACACCACATGAGCCGGGTAACACCACACTGGGGTGGGGAACACCACACTGGGCCAAGTACACCATACTGGGTCGGGAACACCACACTGGGCCAGGGATCACCACACTGGGCTGGGAACACCACACTGGGCCGGGGAACACCACGCTGGGCTGGGAACACCACGCTGGGCTGGGAACACCATGCTGGGCTGGGGAAAACCACACTGGGCCAGGTACACCATACTGGGTCGGGAACACCACACTGGGCCGGGATCACCACACCGGGCCGGTTACACCACACTGGGCCAGGAACAACACACTGGGCCGGGATCACCACACCGGGCCGGTTACACCACACTGGGCCAGGAACAAAACACTGGGCTGGGATCACCACACTGGGTCGGGGGCACCACACTGGGCCAGGTACACCACGCTGGGCCAGGAACATCACGCTGGGCCTGGAACACCACGCTGGGTTGGGAACACCACTCTGTGCCAGTACACACACTGGGCTGGGGAACACCACAATGGGCTGGGAACACCACAATGGGCTGGGTACACCACAATGGGCCGGGGAACACCACAATGGGCCGGGGAACACCACACTGGGCTGGGAACACCATACTTGGCTGGGGAACATCACACTGGGCCAGGTACACCGCACTGGACCGGGAACACCACACTGGGATGGGAAACACCACACTGGGCTGGGGAACACCACACTGGGCTGGGGTACACCACACTGGGCCGGGTACACCACACTGGGCTGGGTACACCAACTCGGCCTGGGACTCCACACTGGGCTGGGGAACACCACACTGAGCCGGGAACACCACACTGGGCTGGGGAACACCACACTGGGCCGGGAACACCACACTGAGCCGGGAACACCACACTGTGCTGGGGAACACCACACTGGGCCAGGTAACACCACACTGGGCTGGGGAACACCATACTGGGCCAGTACGCCACACTGGGCTGGGAATACCACATTGGGCCGGGGAACACCACGCTGGGCTGGGGAACACCACACTGGGTCGGGTACACCACACTGGGCCAGGGAACACCACACTGGGTTCGGGGAACACCACACTGGGCTGGGAACACCACACTGGGCTGGGGACACCACGCTGGGCTGGGAACACCACGCTGGGCCGGGGAACACCACACTGGGCTGGGAACACCACACTGGCCTGGAAAAACCACGCTGGGCTGGGGAACACCACACTGGGCTGGGAACACCACGCTGGGCTGGGAACACCACGCTGGGCTGGGGAACACCACATGGGCCGGGTAACACCACACTGGGCTGGGGAACACCACACTGGGCCAGGTACACCATACTGGGTCGGGAACACCACACTGGGCCAGGGAACACCACACTGGGCTGGGAACACCACACTGGGCCGGGGAACACCACGCTGGGCTGGGAACACCAACTCGGCCTGGGACTCCACACTGGGCTGGGGAACACCACACTGAGCCGGGAACACCACACTGGGCTGGGGAACACCACACTGGGCCGGGAACACCACACTGAGCCGGGAACACCACACTGTGCTGGGGAACACCACACTGGGCCAGGTAACACCACACTGGGCTGGGGAACACCATACTGGGCCAGTACGCCACACTGGGCTGGGAATACCACATTGGGCCGGGGAACACCACGCTGGGCTGGGGAACACCACACTGGGTCGGGTACACCACACTGGGCCAGGGAACACCACACTGGGTTCGGGGAACACCACACTGGGCTGGGAACACCACACTGGGCTGGGGACACCACGCTGGGCTGGGAACACCACGCTGGGCCGGGGAACACCACGCTGGGCCGGGGAACACCACACTGGGCTGGGGAACACCACACTGGGCCAGGTACACCATACTGGGTCGGGAACACCACACTGGGCCAGGGAACACCACACTGGGCTGGGAACACCACACTGGGCCGGGGAACACCACGCTGGGCTGGGAACACCACGCTGGGCTGGGAACACCACGCTGGGCTGGGGAACACCACACTGGGCCATGTACACCATACTGGGTCGGGAACACCGCACTGGGCCAGGGAACACCACACTGGGCTGGGAACACCACACTGGGCCGGGGAACACCACACTGGGCCGGGGAATACCACACTGGGCTGGGAACACCACGCTGGGCTGGGAACACCACACTGGGCCGTGGAACACCACACTGGACCAGGGAACACCACACTAGGCCAGGAAACACCACACTGGGCCAGGGAACACCACACTGGGCCGGGAACACCACACTGGGCCGGGGAACACCACACTGGGCTGGGAACATCACACTGGGCCGTGGAACACCACACTGGGCTGGGGAACACCACACTGGGCCGTGGAACACCACACTGGGCCGGAACACCACACTGGGTCGGGGAACCCCACACTGGGCCGGGGAATACCACACTGGGTCGGGGAACACCACACTGGGCCGGGAACACCACACTGGGCCGTGGAACACCACACTGGGCTGGGAACCCCACACTGGGCCGTGGAACACCACACTGGGCCGTGGAACACCACACTGGGCCGGGGAACACCACACTGGGCCGTGGAACACCACACTGTGCCGGGAACACCACACTGGGTCGGGGAACCCCACACTGGGCCGGGGAACACCACACTGGTTCGGGGAACACCACACTGGGCCGGGAACACCACACTGGGCCGTGGAACACCACACCGGGCTGGGAATCCCACACTTGGCCGGGGAACACCACACTGGGTCGGGGAACACCACACTGGGTCAGGGAACCCCACACTGGGTCGGGGAACCCCACACTGGCCCAGGAACACCACACTGGGCCAGGGAACACCACACTGGGCCAGGTACATCATGTTGGGCTGGGAACACCACAACGGGCTGGATACACCATACTGGGCCGGGAACACCACACTGGGCCGGGAACACCACACTGGGCCGGGGAACACCACACTGGGCCGGGTACACCACACTAAGCCGGGAACACCACACTGAGCCAGGAACACCACACTGGGCTGGGGAACACAACACTGGACCGTAAACACCACACAGGGCCAGGGACACCACGCTGAGGGACCACTACAATTGCAGGGAGTCAGCTATGGCACACAGGGGTATATTTAAAACTGAAAAAGATTGCTTCTTGATCAGGAGTGGACTCAAGGTTTGTGGGGAAAGACAGGATGATGGACATGAGAAATGTCAGATCTGCCATGATCCTTTTGAATGACAAAGCAGGCTTGAGGGAGTAAGCAACCCACTCCGGTTTCCATTTCTATTGGTCTTACCTCTGAAAAATTCGACTAGAAAATCCTCCACCAAAGAGTTAGCAGCTGATGGAGGATGAAATAGAAGAATAATACTTAAAAACAACTCTGAGCATTACAGTTTGTCTGGGGCAGCACAGTGGCTCAGTGGTTAGCACTGTAGCCTCACAGTACCAGAGATCCAGCTTCGATGTCAGCCTCGGGCAACTGTCTGTGGGAGTTCATACATTCTCCCTGTGTGTTTGTGAGTTTGCCCTGGTTTCTTCCCACAATCCAAAGATGTATAGGTTATGTGGATTGGCCATGCTAAATTGCCCCTAGTATCCAAGGATGTGCAGACTAGATGGATTAACCAAAAAAAATTCAGGATTACCGGGATAGGGTAAAGGGGTGGGTCTGGGTGGGTTGCTTTTTGGTGGGTTGGTGTGAACTTGATGGGCAGAATGGCCAGTTTCTAAACTGATCCTATAGTACTGTTCAAGACTGAGTTCTCCCTAATGTCCCAAACAACATCTGTCCCTTAACCAACATCACTAAATGAAGATTCTCGGGATAGCTACCTTATTACTCTTTGTGATTCTCTGTTGATCCCAAATTAGATGTTGCATTCCCCAATGTTATATCAATTTGTATATCACTGTGAGCGCTTCACCTGTTCTGAAAAGCCTTAGGCTGTTGTAAACTACACTGGATATTGTATAAAGAATATGGAGGAATGCAGGAATTGCTATGCAAAAAAAGACCATCTAGTTCACCTTCAGCATGCCTAAGTCATTGACTAAATATAGTATTGAAACATGAAGTGATGCCATTTTGGAGGACCAGCATGGAAAAATAGTATACTATAAATATTATGATTTTAAAAGGTATGGGCGAGCAGGAGACCTTTGTACCCATATTCAAATCCCTAAAGATGGGAGGACAAAATAATTTAAAAAGCCATGCTCTTAAATTCACTGGTCAGGTAGACATGGTGGTTATGATACAACACATCATCCTCCGCCATTTCTGCCACCTATAGTCAGAATCCACCACCAGAGATATATTTCCCACCCCACCCCATTCACATTCCACAGAGACCTTTCCCTCCATGACTCCCTCATTAGGTTCATGCCCCGCACCAACCCACCCTCCACTCCTGGCACCATCTCTTGCCACCTCAAGGGGTGTAAAACCTATGCCTACACTTCCCCCCTCACCCTCATCCAAGGCTTCAAAGGATCCTTCCACATCCAGCAGAGATTTTCCTGCAAATCCAAACACCTCATCTGCTTTGTCCGTTGCTCCTGATGTGGTCTCATCTGCATTGGGGAGACAATACGCCAACTTGCGGAACAATTCAGGAAAGATCTCCGTGACACATGCAGGCAACAACCCATCGCCCTGTGGCTGACCACTTCAACTCCCCCTCCCATTCCGCCAAGGACTTGCAAGCCCTGGGCCTCCTCCACTGCCAAATCCAAGCCACCCGATGCCTGGAGGAACACTTCAATTTCTGCCTTGGGACCCTCCAACCATATAGCATCAATGTTGATTTCACCAGCTTCCTCATCTCCCCATCCCCCACCTTATCCCAGATCCAACCCTCCAGCTTGGCACTTCCCTCTTTACCTGTCCTACCTGTCCATTTTTCTTCCCACTTGTCCGCTCCACCCTCCGCTCCAACCTATCGCCACCACCCCACACCTTCATCTACCTATCTCCTTCCAAACTACCTTTCCCCAGCTCCACCCCTCTCCCATTTATCTCTCAGCCCCCTTGCATACCCCCCCACATTCGTGATGAAGGGCTTATGCTGGAAACATCGATTCTCCTGCTCTTCGGATGCTGCCTGACCTGTGCTTCTCTAGCGCCATGTTTTTTGACTCTGACGATGATGATGGTTAAGAAGACATTTAGCATACTCACCTACATTGCTCAGACCTTTCACTGCAGGAGTTGGACAACAAGGGACAGCATGATGGCTTAGTGGTTAGCATTGCTGCCACACACCACCAGAGACTCAGATTCAATTGTACCCTTGGGCACTGTCTGTGTGAACTTTGCACATTCTCTCCATGTTGGTGTGAATTTCCTCCAGGTGCTCCAGTTTCTTCCCACAGTCCAAATATGTGCAGGCTAGGTGGGTTAGCCATGGGAGATATAGGGTTACAGGGATAGGTTGGGGGTGCGGTGTGTCTGGGAGGATTGGTGTGGACTTGAAGGACCAAATGGGCTGCATCCACACTGTAAGGGTTGTAAGGGTGAGGCATCTTCTGGAGTACGGTGTGCAATTCTGATTACCTTGCTATAGAAAGGATATTATTAAATTGGAGAGGAGTCAGAAAAAAATTGCCAGGACTGGAGGGTTTGAGTTACAAGGATAGGCTGGAACATTGTTTACCTGAGTACTGGATTTTGAAGGGTGACCTTATTGAGGTTTACAAAATCATGAGGAGCAAAGATAAGGGTCTTTTCTCTAGAGTTGGGGATTTCAAAATCTTTAAGGTGAGAGGAGAAAGTTTAGAAAGGGCATTTTTACACAGAGAGTGGCTCGTGTGTGGAATGAACTGTTGGATGAAGTAATGGATGTAGATAATTACAACATTTAAATACTTAATTGGATAAGTATATGAATAGGAAGGTTTGGGGGGTTATGTGGTAGGTGGGACAAGTTTAGTTTGGGAACGTGGTCGGTACGGGCTAGTTGGAACGTGCTATATGACTCGATGACTCTCTGTTCCGGAAGATAATGATAGAGAACTAAAGCTGAAGACAGCATTCCTAGGGAAGGCCAAAGCGAGTCAAAACAGATTCTAGAACATCAACCTGAATGCCCCAGACTTTGAAATAGAACTTAAACTCAGCACAGGAGCAGCTGTTTATTCTACAATAATAAAACCTTTCCCTGCTCAATTCACTGCTGCTCTGAAGAGTGTATCTATCATAACTTGCATCTTGTCTGGTAAAATAGTCTATTACATGGTTGTAGTTCATCAGATGATGCTGGTAGACAACTTGCCATGGTTAGTGGCAATGTGGACAGGCAAGAGTTGCGAAGAACACAGCAAACCAGGCAGCAACAGGAGGTCATGAAGTCAACATTTCATAAGGCCCTTCTTCAGGACCTTCTAGCCTCCTGCTTGCCAACTTGGATTCCAGCATCTGCAGTGTTTTTTTTTGTCTCTAACTATGGTTCAAGGCAGTGGCAGTTAGACCAGTTCAGATAAAACTCCATAGTTCAGGTGACACAGATCTTTGGAGGGTGGACAAATCACAATGAAGCTGAGTCACAGAGGACAAAACCCAATGTACCATATTGAATAAGTATGTACTGAAGACACAGAGTACCTCATTGTTGAGCAGAAGTGCTCATGTTTCTCTGCATCTCTTAGAGACAGTACTTCTGAAAATTTCAGCGAGAGTTTCCAAAGCTATTCAAAGCTTTAGGCAAATTGAAACAAGAAAGTCTACATTATTCTGCAAGAAGGTAATAATCCCATCTGTGTGCACACTCCCAGGAAAATTTGTCATCTTTTGATGAGAAAGGTCAAATCACGCGAGACTGCATGGTTGGGGTCAGGTCACCAGCAACAGAACTGACACAATGATGCTCAGGTCAAATTCCTGTTCCTAAGATAAATCAAGAGCCAAAATTGTATGTAGATCTCATTCAAATTAAACAAAAGAGTTGGGCGAGAAATCTATCTCATTTGGTCTGTCAAAATAGTGTGACAAAATTGGCAATAAGTACATTTTTCACAAAATATGATGCCAATAGTTGGTTCTGGCAGATATCCTTAGAATGAGAGTTCACATTTCTGACTGCATTTATTAAGCCATTTGAGGAGAATTGCTTCAAACCTCGAGTATTTGGGATTTTCTCTGTGCCAAGGTTTTCCAAAGAATCCTGGAAGGGAAACAGAACCATTTGCCATATGGATGATACCCCAACGCATGGTAAAACAAAGAAGGAACATGATCAGAGGGTCAGGGACATGTTAAAGCCAGACATAATGTAAACCTTCCACAAAATGAGAAATGACAGTTGTCTAGGACAATTATTTAATTTTTAGGATGCATTATCCAAGAACTAGGTATCACAGTGGATCAAAGGAAGTCAAGGGCTTCCAGTGAATTTCTGGCACCAAATAACACTTGGTGGTATATAACACTTTTTGGGCATTGTAAATCAATTGAGAAAGTTTGTCCACATCTTAGCTAGTATTAGTCAACTCATAAGTCATTTTTTGGAAAAGAAGACTATAAATGGAATTGGAATCAGTAACAGGTTGTAGCTTTTGAAAGGCTTAAAGAGAAATTATTTTCAATTGATGTTATAATCCAGGTTTATTATAGTTTCCACAAACACATCGTTCACAGGACTAGGCAGAGTCCTTGTGCAAGTGCAAAGTAACAGAACATAAAAACAACTTATTTTACATTGAGAGCTTTGATGGACACTGACCAGAGGAACACAACTTTAGAGAAAGGAGTGGTAGCATTTCAATGGAATGTGAGAAGTTCACAGATTGTCTCGTGTGATTGAAATTCCACATTGAGATAGTTTCCAAACTTCTTGTAATGTTACTGGGAGTGATAGAGACTCAACATATCTCTACATATACAAAGATTCAGGCTTAACCTGATGAGCCATCACCATAGTGTATTTAGTCTATTTTCCAGACAAGGTGCAAGTTACACTCTTCAGGGCAGCAGTGGATTACACAGAGAAAGAAGATCTTATTCTTGTAGAAGAAATCAAGTCTTATCCTACAGCTGTAACAAACAATTTATCAGGAGTAGAAACAACACTTGACAATAGTGGAAGATTTATTTGCTTATAGACATGCAATGTTTATACCAAAGTTCATTTGAAGAGAAATCCTACAGAAATTCTACTAGATATGTCCACCTATCATAAAGTGCAGAACAACTGCAGCTAGTGTGGCGGCCCAGCATTTGAAAGACATATAGAGCTATATTTTGTTGTGCTAAGTGTCTACCATACATAGCCGAGTGACTACAGAGGCAATGATTCATCAAGATTTCTGGAAAGGCCATTGGAAAGGCGAGCAATGGATTGATTCAATTTGAGAGGAATGATGCATTTAGTCCCAGTCAACCATCATTCAAGAAGCACAGCAATGGAAATATTTCATTCAATCATAGCAGACTCAGTCATCAGACATGGAAAAGGATCTTTATGATACATGGTTTCCTGGATGAATTAATATCAGACATTGAATCTCAATTTGTGAATGAGGATTTTAGTAAGTTCACTTTGGAAATAGGATTCATCCAGGTGACGTATTAAATACTGAGGGTTAAAGTGTTAGCTGTAGTTGGTTCGCTCAGTTGGCTAGACAGTTGGTTTATGAGGCCAACAATATAGGTTCAGTTTGCACACTGGCTGAGGTTACTTCAGAGGGCTATTCTTTACAATCTCTCCTGTCATGGCAACCTTCAGGTTGAAACATTAACCACGTCTCAATCTACAGGTGCTGCCTACTGTGTGGAGGTTCTTTTGGTCAGTAATAGTGTCCCTACCTCTGAACCTGGAGGTCCTGGATTACATTCCACCTGGTGTGTTAATACACATTGAAATAGAATGGTTAAATATATCCAAGCGCAGTGAGGGACAACTGATGGTTGTCAGATTATACTGACTCCCAATAATGTCGAGATATCACCCACTTTCAGCTTTAGTGCTGGGACTTCCAGGTAAATGACTTAATTCAGGCCTACGTTATAGACTTCTAAAAAGACAAAAAAAAACTCATTTAAATGGTGTTCTGCGATACAATGCTAGTGTCCTTTCCTCTGGGCCAGGAGAGCTGGGTTCAATTCTCACCTATTCCAGAACAAGTTCTGTTTTCTAAACAAGTTGATATGAAGGTATTTAAATCTAGAGAGCAGGATTGCTTGGTTTCACATTATGCAAGTTTGTGTATTTCTTAAAAAATAACCTCAACTTCACTGCATTAATGGTTCACAATAGAATGAGCAACATTTACCAGGAGACTGCCAGTTTCAAATCCTTGGGTGTGTTGAAATAACTGACCTCTGAGTCATGGTGCCCTTATTTATAAAGTGCTAGTTGACAGAGTCCAGTTACGGTCTTCTCTCATCAGAATTTCATTTCTAGTTGACACATCACAAATACTGGCTTTAACTCCCCAGATTTATACACCCAGTTCTCACCCAATTAACTATTAATTAATATTTATCCATTACCTGTTACCTAGTTCCATTAAAGTCACAGGCATCCCTTCAGACTCCAGCAGGTGATAACAATAAGTTCCCTATTTGATCATCAGTCCAACAGACGGACAGAAAAAGCAAATTAAGACTGAGAAATCACTTTTACATAAGAATCAGACAGGGAATTAGTCCTACTCATTACAGAGTAATACCATTAAATAATGGATATTCACGACAGTATTGTTAATGATGGTGAGGTTAAAAACAAACATATCCTTGTTAGCAAGCAATCTCAGACCAAACATAATCTCTGTTATGACCACAAGAAGGATAAACCAAGTGGAAACAAAACCAGAGCACAAAGAGGCAGAGGTGGTACAACTCTAGATATGCCAAAATCTCAGTCAAAGTTAAAGCCAGGGCAGAAGTCTAATTAAGGGACAAGGAGTCACATAACACATTGATCAGAGAAACAGATCAACTGAGATTATATGCAATCAGAATGCCTGAAGGGACTCTAAGGAGGAAGAGCAAGTATTTACTCAAGCAAAGAAATGAGTATGATTATTACAGAATATGGGACAGCTGTAGTATATCACATTCGACAGAACATAGCGTAGTACAGCAATTCCAGACATAGTACAACATTACTGGAAAAACGTAGACCAAGTAGAGAGAAACACGGGGAAGATGCGAGACAATGAGATCCATGTAAATCACAATGGTGTAACCGATAGCATACCTCGTAGATTAGTAAGAAAGAAGACGGTAATCTAAAATGAGCATGTGAAGAGAGGGTTCTTAGATACACAATATATGTGCAAAAGCTAGCCTAATGGCACCTCCAACCCCTGTCAATTATTGCAAAAGCCCATCTGGAACATAATTTCCTTTAATGAAAGAAATCTGTTGTTCTTCCTTGACCTGGTCTATGTGAGGCTCTAGATCCATAATAATGTGGCTGATTCTTAACTGCCCTCTGGGCAATTACAGATGGGCAGCAAATTCTGGCTAAGCCAGCAATGACCACTACTCATGAGAGAAGCAACTCGCAAATCAATATCAGACGAGTACCTCAACAGGGAATAATATTAACGTAAAGCTTACAATAAACCATGGAAAGCATTGGGCAGGAAAACAAAAGATAAGGTACAAAACAGAGCAGCTCCTAACACATAGCCCTGTTTCACCCCATATTTGATCACAAAAAGGTCAGAATGGAACCATGGAAATGAATGGTGCCACTAATGTTATTTTGGAAAGATTAAATGAGACTCCAAAATGTAGGAGGTCAACTAATTTTCTGCAGCATCAGCTAGAATCCCATTCTGTTCATAGTATCTAATGCTTTGGTGAAATCTACATAACCAAGTGGTGGTGCCTGGTCTCTACAATTCTGTTGAAATTGACAGAGGAAGAATGTCATGTTGATCGTGGATCTATCCGTTCACAAGTGTTCAGGGCATTGCTCCTTTCTCAGGCTTCATCTGACGAAGGAGCAGCTCTCTGAAAACTAGCGATTTCAAATAAACCTGTTGGACTATAAACTTTGTCATGTGACTTCTGACTTTCTTCTTGGCAGAGTCAGGTTTAGGAAATGATTGCTGCAGAGAATTTGATTAGCTGAAATATTTTGAAAGAATAATGAGCAAGAAAGCATTCTGTCTGGTGAGTTGACCAAAAAGGTCATAGATTTACAACAAAGGTAAACGAAGGGGATGGAGAAATATCTTTAATTCGGGAAACTGGCAAATTCTGGATTGTCTTAGTTGAAAATTTGGAGGGAAGTTCCCAAAACAATATTAAAAGGCGTTTCAGCAGGTAGTGGAGAATGAGGTATTAATGGGATTGTGGGACGGCACTATGCCTTAGTGGTTAGCACTGCTGCCTCACAGCACCAGGGAGCCGGGCTCAATTCCAGCCTTGGGTGACTGTCTGTATGAAGCTTGCCCATTCACCCACATTCTGTGTGGGTATCCTCCCACAGATGTGCGGGTTAGGCGAGTTGGCCATGCTAAATTGCCCATGGTGTTCAGAAATGCATAGGTTAGGTGCATTCATCAGGGGTCAACGTAGAGTAATAGGGTAGAGGAATGGGTTTGGGTGGGATACTGTTCAGAGCATTAATTTGGACTTGCTGGGCTCAAGGGCCTGTTTCCACACTGTAGAGATTCTAAGAAAATGTAGGAATGAGATAAGGTATGCTTAGTATTTTAAAGAACCAGGAAAAATACAAGGTGATGAATTGTCTGCATCTATGTTGCAGATTTCTAACAGCTCATGGTAGCAATTCATCTTTTTTAAATTAATTGACAAGAAAGCCAGCAATGGGTACATCCATACCCCTGAAATCTGGGTCCTCTCTTGGACCACCTCTTCCTACTTCTTACTGACTGTTATTAAGGGTCTGTCCTTGTAACAGAACAGACTCAGTCATTCCGAGTTCAGAAAGCCCTTGGAATCTGTTGGGCACTTCAAGTGGGAGGATATGGAGACCTGAAGCAGATGTTCTCTACCTCTTGCTTCCTGCTCATGGAAAGCGAGTGTTCCTTGATGAAGGAAAAGTCTGCCCCCTGGTGTTCACCCCTTCATCTGGGGTAGGACCTGTCCTCTGCTCATTGACTTCTCAGATGGTTCCCTGAAAATTTGGAGCAGTGTGTGCAGGAGATGATGAGTCCCACATTCTCCGATTTCAGTGCGCTAATATGCCGGCGTGGTCTGCTGCCAGGCTGCCTGCAGAGCAAACTGAAACAAAACATAATGAATTCCAGGGCTGGCCAGCAGCCAAAGCCCGAGCTTGTGTAACATTACAAAACCTCTGGAGACCGAGATCATTATCTTGAAACTTCGAGCATAATTTAGACCTGATTGCTGTACTCATGAGGTGCACAACAATGCATTTTCAGATGTAAGCATCGATATATGTAAAATGGAGAGATAAACAATGCATGCAATGAGGTGAAGAATTGGGCATACCCTGTGCCTGAAGTAAAAATCTAAAGTTGATAGTAACAACACTGACTGAAGGATTTAACTATCTGCATATCTATTGCTATCCATCTTCTTCCCACTCATTCATCAATAACGGTTTTCTCATTTTGTACTCCCTCCATGAGAACATGGCCAAGAACTAGAAAAGAATCTATTTCTTGCAGGGGAAAATAGTAGCATTATTGTAGTGTGACTAGACCAGTAAGACAAGGATCCAGATTAATGTGATCAAATCCTAACATGACAGCTAGTGGACCCTCAACAGAGATATCTGGACTACAAATCCAGTCTCAGTCACAGGGACCTATCACTGAATGTTGCACAAACCTGCCTTGTTGACTAATATCTTTTGGGGAAAGAAATTTGCCTTGTCTAGGCCTACATGTGATTGCAGACACACAGCAATGCTGACTTCTATCTGCCCCCTAAAATGGCCTAGTAAGCCAAGCAATTCGACCATTCAGGATGAGCAACAAATCTGGCCCTGGCCAGTGACACCCACATCGCATAAAAGAATAAAGCAAAAAAAAAATTCCAACACACTCATTCCCACAAATATCCAGTTCTCCAAGTGTCATACAAATGTTGCTAATTATACAGAACACACAGCCAGTTGATCCTACTCGACTGTGCTGGCATTTAAACTCCACACAAGTCTCTTATCATTCCATCTATTTCATTTCAATCTTTCAGCATATCATTCTACTCCCTTACATACATGTAGGTTCCACTTCATAATATCCAAGCTATTTTTTTTACACTTTCTCGTCATTCTCTGAGGAAAGTTTCCCTGTTTACTTTTGAATTGACTATGAACCATCTTTTATTCATGACCTCTTATTTTGCATTCCCACACAAGTGGAAGTTTTGGGTGGAACTTATTGCCTTCCCACTTTGGCGGTTGATCTGTTACTCAGTTATGACCAGGTTAGAAAGCTCGTGGATGACTTTGATACCCTGACATGAATTAGGACCCTTAAGTGGGCCATCAATGTCTGACCAAAGGGTCTAGTGTCGGGCAGGTGGTGGCTGCCTGAGACCCAAGCCCGCTGCTGCTCCTTCCTCCCCCACAAATGCCACTGTGTAAACCTCACACCCACAAATTCTGGGTCCTTTGGCCACCCTAGGCCTCAGGAAGGTTCATGCCAGCCAGCAACTATTGCCTTCTCTCTGATTGGGCAGTGAGTCTCAGTGGGCTAACCTTCTGTCTCTGAGGTGCTTGATCCCTAGGAAGGCTGGTTGTACAGGCCTAGACAGCAGAAATTTATGACAAATAGAAAAAATTGTTGACAAATCTGTCAGAGTTCTTTTGAAGTTCTCAGTCCTGAGTTGGCTGAGAGGAACCCATTAAATGGGTTTCATGTTTTTTGGCCATGTTGAGGTAGGCGAAATTGAATGTGATGAGTCTACTCAATCCCACCTTCACCTCTTCAGATCATTCAATCAATCAGAAAGTCTCCAGTTGGTGCACCCTAGTGGTAAGGTGACAAACTGGTGATGTAAAGGGAGACCAATCATATTTTTAGGCTGGGACATCATGTATGAGAGGATCTATCTATAGGCTGGAAGTTGCTCAGGGCAACAAATGTAAACTCCCCCTGCCCTTTGAACCTGTTTCAATTTTTTATTAAGGAAGCAAAAAAGTTAAAAATGAACTTAAAAATCATACAGCAATGCCACCTTCACCAGCAGAATCTTCTGTTACATTCAGTCATTGTCTCGGTGGCAAGTATTATTCTGCTCTGTGCTGGTCATTAGACCTATCTTAAATCATTCCCAAACAGTTTCTTATGCAGTACCCGAAAATTGCAGTGGGCATCGAAAAGCTCCATAGAACAGACTGTATAGCAACCTCATTCACTAGTTAATTGTGATTTTAAACTGGAAGGTACACTTCCAACATATGCATCACGTTGCATTGCATAATATCTGAGTGATGCGATGGCATTTTATTGCAAACCCAACATTATCATGCTGTATTTGACTTTCCTGCAGAACAGTAAGGGTGGGGGGAGTTCCCCATAAAATCCAGCCCAGTATTCTTGGATATTCGCAAAGCATTCTGTAAGGTGCCATTACACAAAACTGGTGCTCAGGAATCTGAATATCAGCGTGGATTGAGACTTGGCTAACAGTCAAGAAATAGAGAACAGATATAAATGGGTAATTTTCAGGTTGTCAGGCTATAACTAGCATTGTATAAAGTAAGGTTTTGAAGGTGTTAATTCTCATGTTACATTGGTGGAGACAAGGAGGCCTGATGAAGCTTTCAAAGGGAGCAAACTGTTTTGTCCCTGGTTCCTTAAGATCCTCATGATTATACTAGAGCAACTGTAGTTATACTAACTGCTATCATGGAATAGACCTTGCTTTCTTAGAACAGTTTCTTCTGTAGATACTCTAAGGTGAGGTATCCCTTACACTAATTAGTAGATAGGCCTAAGCCAAAGAAGCCACCAACCATTTCTCAACCAACCCCTACCCATACTGGTAAAGGTAGCAAATACCACAAGATACCAAGAGTGGACAGCTGAGAAAATATCACATAGTTGTGGAGGTGTAGATTTTATCCCCATTATCAGAAGAAGAAATCCAGAAAACATAGCAGAAAAGAAAATATTTTAAACAAGATCGTTTACCATCTTAAGAGCATTATCACTTTAAGAAGACACAGAGTTGTCTGAGGCACTGGGCAATGTGGACATTGGTGAGAAGTTCATACCTTTGTGTGAGGTGGCCAATGAGGAGCTTCTCAATTTCAAGAGCAAGAACTATTATTTTCCAACCAAGTGTTGAATGGCAAGACAAGATTCTCACTACTGAGTGGCAAAATGTCTATTTGTATACATTGACATCTCATTACTGCCCAACATAATTTATTATTGACTTATTTATATATAACTTTTCTTTCTTCCACCCACCATTTAGCAACTTGCTGGTGACAATTCCTGGCATGAAAGTTAGAACAGTAACCTGATGACTCCAGCTTGCCACTTGCTCTGCCAGACATCCATCTTGGACGCTTGGCAGCAGCAGCTCAGGGAACACTCCATGGAGATGCCCACAAACATTCCACCATCCATGGACTTTGGCATCTGACATGTACCATCTGCACATGGCATATCTCTGATCCATTCAGAACATGATTCTGCAATCTTCAATCACACTTCAATGGCTGCACTTTAGAGTACACTGGCAACTTATATTGACATGCATGGATACTTTCTGTACAGGTCCAAGTGCCCATCCCACGGATTCAAATGAAATTCACCTCAGGGCTCACTTGTTCGTTTCATGCTAACTGACTTTGCATCCAAGTTGTAACTCACAAAGCTCCTGCCTTGTCTTGTCTTTTGCTCTTTGCTCCCTCAGCTGGAACTTAATAGCTCACAGTACTTCTGCCTTTGCCTTTTAGCACAGACACAAATACAGAAACATAGAAGATAGGAACAGGAGTAGACCATTCAGGCCTCCAAGCCAATTCCACTATCCAACATGATAATGATTACATTAGATTCCCTACAGTATGGAAACAGGCCCTTTGGCCTAACAAGTTCACACCGACCCTCCAAAGAGTGATCCACCCAGACCATTCCCCATATTTACCCCTGACTAATGCACCTAACACTATGGGCAATTTACCATGGCCAATTCATCTGACTTGCACATCTTTGGATTGTGGGAGGAAACCGGAGCACCCAGAGGAAACCCATGCAGACACAGGGAAAATGTACAAATTCCACACAGTCACCTGAGGTGGGAATTGAACCCAGGTCCCTGGTGCTGTGAGGCAGCAGTGCTAGCCACCGTGTCGCCCGATGATATTGGCTGATCATCGAAACTCAATACCCTGTTCCCACTTTTTCTCTATACCTTTAGTCCTAAAAACTATAAATAGCTCCTTCTCGAACACATTCAATGTTTTGACCTCAAACATTTTCTGTGGCAGAGAATTCCACAGGATCATCAATCTCTCAGTGAAGAAATTTTTTCTTCACCTCAGTCTTAAATGACCTACCCTGTATCCTTAGACTGTAACTGTGTCTCTGTAGTCCTGGTCATTGGGAACATTGTCTCTGGGTTTACCCTGTTTAACTCTGTTAGAACTGTGTACGTATCAAAGACATCGCTACTCATTTTTCTTAACAACAATTAATATAGTACTAACAGATCCAGTTTCTCTTCATATGTCAGTCCTGCCAGCCCAGGAGTCACTCTGCTACACTCTCTCCATAGACAGAACATCCTTCCATAGATAAGGAGATCAAGACTGCACACAAAACTCCAAGTGTGGTTTCACCAAGGCCCTGTACAATTGCAGCAAAACATCCTTCCACCAAAGCCTCTCACTATGAAGGACATCATAATGTTTGCCTTTTTCACTATCTGCTGCAGTAAATCTTACTTTGAGGAACAAATGTACAAGGACACCTAGGTCTCACTGCACCTCTTCTTTTCCTGATCTATTTCCATTCATAGCAATCTGCCTCTCTTTTACTACTGAAGTGGCACATTTATCCACACTAAACATCATCTGCTATGCATTTGCCCACTCCTTCAACTTGTCCAAATCTCAGTGAAGCATCTCTACATCTTCCTCACAGTTCGCTCTCCCATCTAGCTTTGAATCATCTGCCAACTTGGAGATACTGCATTTAGCTCCCTCATTGAAATCATTAATATATATTGTGAATAGCTAAAGTCCAAGCATTTATTCCTGCAACACCTCACTAACTACTGTCCATCACTCAGAAAATGACTTGTGCATTCCTATTCCTTGTTTCCTATCTGCCAAACACGCCAGTGCATTATCTCCAATTCCAGTGCTTCAATTTTACATTAATTCCTTATGTTGGACCTTATCAAAAGCCTTATGAAAGTCTAAATAAACCACAGGCACTGGCTCCACCTTATTAAATCTATTAGTTGCATCTTCGAAAAACTCCAATAGATTTGTCAAGCTGGGTTTCTCTTTTACATACATACATACCTTACAGTGTGGAAACAGGCCCTTTGGCCCAACCAGTCCACACCGACCCTCCAAAGAGTAACCCACCTAGACCCATTTCCCTCTGAGTAATGCAACTAACACTATGGGCAATTTAGCATGGGCGATTTAGCATGGCCAATTCACCTGACCTGCACATACCCACGCAGACACGAGGAGAATGTGCAAACTCCACACAGTCGCCCGAGACTGGAAATGAACCTGGAATCCTAGTGCTGTGAGGCAGCTGTGCTAACCACTGAGCCACCGTGTAAATGAAAACTCACTCTGACCAATCCTGCTGCAGTTTTCCAATTTCTCTGCAGTGAATCTATTTTAATGGATTTTAACATTTTCCCCACTAGCAATCTCAGACCAACTGGTGTATAATTCCCTGTTTTCTTTCTACCTCCTTTTATAAATAGTGGGATCACATTAGCTATCATCCAATCCAATGGAAATATTCCAGAGTTTATAGAATTTTACAAGATGACCACCGATGCATTCATTATTTCTAGGGGCACTTCCTTAAATAATGTGGAATGTAGATTAGCAGGCCCTGGGGATTAATTGGCTTTTAATCCCATCAATTTCCTCAACACCATATTTTGTCTGCTGTGTCGTGTTTGTGACATAAAGCTATTTGGTTTATATTTTCACTACTTGAAGGTAATTTTAACCTAAACTATGTTGTGGGATTGGATTGTCCTCTTGTTATACAATATTTCCAAAATACTTTCCAGTGCTGTGAAAATAAATATAAAGAATGGCTTGAAAAACTGAAGTTTTTCACAATAGAAGAACATAGATAAAGAGTAGATTAAGGGGCAACCTGAAGTCTCAATGGAGGTAAACAGCATAAATCCGTGTTCTAGTTCACATCATTCTACCAACATGATTGACAAGCTCAAAAACTATGCCTTCTGCTTACATCTAGATATAGGAATGCATTGAAGGTAAGTCGATGGAATCGCCAATCATCACCCACCCCTTTGCAAATCTATTGGTGAAGTTCAAGGAATGTTCAATTTATCAGTGTTGCCATCACGCTGAGAACAAGTCTGTTACCAAATTACAAGATCATGATTCAGCAATAAACCACTAAACATGAATATCGAACATAATCAACAATAGAAACTTACATTTATTTGGTTCCTTTCAAATAACAAAATGTCCATGGAAACTTCAAAAGAGCAGATAGGTGACACCACTTGGTTAAAAAGGATGATTTATTTGTAATAATAAACTTCCAGGTTATCTTAATTAATGTTCATTGTGATGATATGGCTTTGGCACCTTTGCTTTACAAAGACATTTCAGCGGGCAATTAGGAATCAATGATATTTGTGTGGGACTGACCAGATAAGAAGAGTGGGTAATAGCAAACTAAATGTCCTACACTAACCCTCAATATAAAACATGGATTCTTTAATTCAGACAGAGTTATGTTTCTGTGGAATCATCTGACTAACCCTGCGACTCTGCTGGCTTCAGACTGTCTGCGATTCAGACAAGTTATAGCTCTGATTACTTTGAAGATGGACCAGAACAAAGGACATGAAAAGCTGCATTTTTGATAACTATAGCTTGATGACCAGACACACAGGTTCTAGTAATTGAATGAAATGACATCTGCTCCAAGCCACTTTGATCAAATCCAGGTTAACACTTATCTCATCAACTATCGGGGCAATAGCTGGACACGATGACATGCAAAGCTTTTTGACTGTTCAGAACATCAGCAAATCAAATTTTTTTTTCGCAGCAGGAGCAAACTGTAGACACACAATTATACTTTAACCATAAGTTTGCAGAATCATGGCTGGCAACAATTAAGATTCAATGCGTGCATGCTTTGATCACTAATAAAGGATCTAATACACTTCTTCTCTGTCAAAATCTGACTATTTCTTCATTTTTTGCAATCCTTCACACACTACCATAGCCCCCCACAACAATTTGGTGTAATTTGTGAACAAAGACTGTATGTTTTCATTCTGTAAATCCAATCATTCATCCTTTGCAGGGGGAGAAAGTGAGGACTGCAGCTGTTGGAGATCAGAGCAGAAAATGTGTTGCTGGAAAAGCGCAGCAGGTCAGGCAGTATCCAAGGAGCAGGAGAATCGACGTTTCGGGCATAAGCCCTTCTTCAGGAATCTCCTCCTGAAGAAGGGCTCATGCCCGAAACGTCGATTCTCTTGCTCCTTGGATGCTGCCTGACCTACTGCACTTTTCCAGCAACACATTTTCAGCATTCATCTTTTGCATACAGGTAATGTTGGCCAAGTTTGATTTATGTTGTCCAACCATTGTCACTCTGAGATGGTGCTGTTGAGCCTTTGTTTGACATGCTGTGGTCTTCCTGTTGATGTTCTTCCATGATTCTATACTTGAGTTAGGAAATTCCAGGAATTTCAGCAAGAAGGAATAGCGATATGTTTTATTAAGTCTGATTTGGAAGAGTATTTGGTGGAGGGTGTTTCCCACTGCCAGTTTGTAATTGACATTAGAAAGTACTGGATGGTCTCTATTGAAAACCAGTGTATAGAGTTCACTACAACTTAATAATTTGTTAGGCCACTTTAGAGAGCAGTTACGAATAAATACATTAGCGTGAGGCTGATCGGACCAGGCAACAGGAATAAAAGTGCAAGACTTTTATTTCAATTACCCAACTGGGGGAAAGCTGTGACATTGCCCTTTGGTGCAAATGCTTTTCAGTTGAAATTTGTCATTGTTTTTCAGTAGTACATTGAAGTGAAGTAATGCTAACTTCATAACTTGTAATGTGTTTTAATGTTTCAAGCAAATTAACCCATGATGAGTGCTTGACTTTTAGACCATTATCATTAACATGATGCTCTGCACCTTTGTTCCTCCTTTTAAGGTGGATAATCCTACACTTATTCACATTTCGTTCCATTTGCAGGATGCTTGTCTATTCACTCAGCCTGTACAAATCCCTTTGAAGCCTTTTTGCTTTTTCCTCATGACAAATATTCAAACCTACTTTTGTAACATTTGTAAAATTGGAAATATCCCATTTTGTCCCCACATACGAAGGATTGATGTGGATTATGATGAACTAAGAAAAATTATCTGGCCAATTCAAGCAATTCTGTAGAGCTTTTTAAATTTCTCTAATGATGCATAGGGACCAAAACAGGATCCAATGCTTCATCTGGTAAAGATGGCAGCAAGCAAGTACAGACTCAGTGTTGGCAGTATCTGCTAGTCATTGAGAGAGATAACCGGGTGTGCCAAGCAATAAATTACAGGGTGTAATAATTGTACTAGTGGTACAGGAATGTGCTGCTAGATGTTGATGGGGCATTTAGATTAAAGCAGAAGCAATGAATGGGAACAAGTAAGGGGAGGAATTGCTGTTTGCATAAAAGGCCTTGAATATTGAGAGAGCCTGGGCCTCACTAGAAACTCTACTGAGATTCAGAAAGAGAAAAAGCAGCAGAAAGGGCAGTGGGAGGTTCAAAAGGAGACCATCGAACTCAGGACCACCAGCAAAACCTGCCTCAGGTTGGTATGCAAGGGAAGGTCACTGAAGCCAATAGCATCCTGAATGCAGATCAATCTCACTTCTACAGAAGGTCTACTATCCAAGACTTCATTACCTACACATAATGGTGAGCACCCAGTGGCAGTGGTACTGAAAGTCACTTTAGCTACAAATGTCTAGGCCTCAGAATGTCACCAGAAATATACAAGGGATCTCACACTCTATGGCACATCGATGCATTAAAATGGTGACCTTTTTCAAGAAGACCAGTGCCTATGTGTGCTAATGCACTGATCCAGACAGTCAGGCTGAGAAAATCACTGGGTTTAGGGTAACTACTGGATTCTCCAAGCATGATGGAATGCAGGCATGCAACCATCCAAGCTTCTAAAAACCAATAGATACTTTTATCAACAGGAAAGATTCCAACTTTCACAATGTACGATTGATCTGATACCACTCAGAGATATCTTCAGACATGTGCACAGTCCTAGGAAGCAGCTACAACCAGTATATAATTCAGCAGTCTCAAATATCCTAGCTTTTCTGGCACCCTGCAAGTCTTCAGGCTACTTAGGCTTGTGCGGAACCCACACCTGAATACAGGGAGGAGTTACAACGCTTGCAATGGGGCAATCTAAGTGAACGTTATGTAGGCGATAGCTCATCTGGAGATGTGATTCAAATGCCTTGATTAATCCAGTGGATTCCTTCAGTATGCCCACAGAGGATCTTGTATAGCATGGTGATCTGATGAGCTTGTTTGGGTTTTGGATGTGAAATCATGAAAATAAAGATGAAGATGTCAAATTCAAGATTTCTTTTGACAAGGAGTGAACATAAATCAATGGGCACAAGGGAAATGTACTAGGTCTGAGTTAAGGCACTGGCAATCGAGTTTTGGATGACCTCAAGTTCGTGGTGGAAACAATATAGGAGACTAGCAAGGAATATATTGGAGTAATCTAGTCTTGACATTGTAAAGGTATGAGCGTTTCAACAGCTGATGAGCTGAGACGGGGAAGCTAGGACCTTTTCTGCAAAAGGAAACAGTTTTAGTAGTGGTATGAATTTATGGTTAGGAACTCATAATGGAGTCAAATTTGATACCAGGATCATAAACAGACTGGTTTAGACTCAGCTGTTGCCAGTGCACATGTAAGTATTTGTATAATTCCCTCTATAACGTTTCTATTATAATTTGTGCCACTGTCCCTTTCAGATCATGCATCTAAGTTGGAGAAAACAGCAATGCAAAAAGATTCTCCCTATCTTTCCTTTAGTTATTTTACCGATTACTAATGAGCAACGCCACGGGAGATCAATTAGTAACATTTTTTAAAAACCTGCTTAACTTTTACTTAATTTTAATACCCAAATACAACGATCAACTGCTTAGAGTAAGAAATTTGGATCATTATCAAAGTAAGCATCCAATAAGGGTTTATTGTATATGGAACTGGCAGTCGACTGAGGCTATTTTGATATTAGCTACTCAACCACCCAGGGTGTGCTGTTCATGTCATACTAAGTGCCAAACCCATGTGCATGAATAAAAACGTTCTTATTTTATTGACTTCTATGGGTCCAAACCCAACGTTTCCAACCAAGTAAGCAAGCAGACGATGGCAGACTCCGCATTACGCCATGCTCATTTTGTAGAGGCACAGTCCTATACAGTAAATGTAAAAGGAAACTAGTTTAACAAGCCCCAGTCATGGAATCCTAGGCTGTTATAGGGGGTAGACCACAAAATTTGACAAAGTTGTCAGCCTCACTCCCTTTCCAGTGTTGAATAGATTGTCTGACCTCATTGCTTAGGCTAACTCATGAGAATTATCCTCATGAATGGGATAGAGGAGGCATTCAGAATCCAATGAGGGGACTTTACTTGTTATAGTACGGAAGAAATAAAAGGCAGAATTAGCATGCATCTTGTACATTAAATGAATTGTCTTTAGCACAATTTGTAGCTCACTCATTTCAGCTTCAGAATGTTGCAGCATTCCACAGACACTTTGTTAAGTAGTTAGGGAGTGCCAGGCTGAATGAGATGCTTCCTTTCAGATCAAGTATTATACTAAATTCCAGTCTCCCCTCTGAAAATAAGTGGATCAGCATAGTTACTGTAAGAGTAAGTGGGATACCGTGTAGTTTTCAGTGATTGTATCATCTTCTGCCATTTTAAAGTGCCCTGTCCACCATCTACTAGGCAAAAACCAGTATTCTAATCGAATACTTCCCACTTGTCTGGATGAGTGTGACGCCAATACTGAAGAAGTTTGATATCATTTAGGATAAAACAACTCACTTGATTGAGTACACCATCTACTTAAGCATTCACTCTCACCATCATTTGCGCATTGTAGGTGCCGTGAGGACGATCTGCTTTGACAGCATCTTCTTGACCTGCAACGTCACCCACCTTAAAGACTAAGACAACAGGTATGTGGAAACTAACGCCTGAAAGTCCTCTCCAAGTCACACACTGTACAGATGTCCCAAAACATGACAGTTCTTTCAAGATTCTTGTGTCAAAATATCAACGTTCCTGCCTAACTTCATTGTGCGAATGCTTTTACCACACAGATGGCTGCAGGTCAAGAAGGCAGCTCACCATCTCCCTTTCAAGGACAACGAAGGATCAATAATAAATGTCAGATTTTCCAGCACGGCCCACATCTTTCAAAAGGATTTTTAAAAAGCCTTAGAACAGAGCAGAGAAGTCTCCATGGTCTCTTAACTAATACTAATTCCTCAATCAAATCATTAAATCAGATTTCCTGATGATTATCTAATTGCTGCATGGAGATTTGCTGAGGCATTACCTACATTACAGCAGATATGTTGCTTCAAAGGCATTTCAGTAGAAGTGAGCTGCTTTGAGGCATCCTATGATTGTGTATGATGCAATATAAATGCAAATTTTTCTTTCAACTTTGAAAAGACAGCTTTGTGATATGCCAGCCATATGTGATTTCAAAGAGCAGCAAATATGATAAATGGTCATACAGCACATTTCCTTCCAGCCACTAGATTCAGTCTACAGAAGCCCATTGAGGCTAAACTGGTCTGGCCTATTCTGGCTTCTGAGCAACCTACATAGCAACATAGTGACCTACATAGCATTACACTTAAGACATACTTCATTGGTTGTAAACTGATGCCTGGCAGTCTCAAAAAGCTCTACATAAATGCAAGTCTTTCTTTACCTTTAGTCAGTACTATGCATACCAAAAATGCTGTTATATAATTGGTCAGTGATTAAGTCAGGACTAGACAGATGACGTCAGTGCTATCCCTATCTCTCCCTTTCTCCACACAGGAGGGAAATGCCTGACTTTCGTTCTGCTTCCAAATAGTGGCCCAGTTGAAACTTGATGAGTTTCAGCCAACCAAGACAGGCAAGCATGTTCCATTGACAAGCTCAAACTCCAGCACTCAAACCTGTGAGACATCAACCTTTAAGCTACTGGATATACATCAGTTTCCATAACCACTGCTCAACCAATGTGTCACTTTTCTTCTTCAGTACATGACACAAATTCCCTGCCTCCTGCCCCCACCCCAACTTAGGCTAACCTGTCACGTTGCATTGGTTTGACATTTCAAATTCCCACACTCTCTATCCTTCTGACCTCTCTGAGTAATATCGTTGAGTTGTAGCCAAATAATGTCAGATGTAGGGCAGCCATGTGCTGTGGAATCATCTCCTTTGGGAACTGGGGTGAGACTACACAGACTTACAGTATTTGACTTAAGGTTTTTGACAGATGTCAAAAAAGAAAAGAGGCAGAAAGGAGAGAATCCTGCATTTCAACCTTTGGTCTGGATTGAAGCCCTGAGCTGAGAGGTGAAAAGACAGTTTCAACAACTTGTGCCACCCAGTTCCATATGTTCCTTCATCTATGGGTTTACTTCCTGCTATGTAACTGTAAGCAAGACTCATTATCATGGCCCACTGCCAAGCAGGAACATCTGGCGAATCAAGTAGCATATGGGCCAAGCAGGTGGTAATCCAATGTCAGTTTGAATTGGCTTAAGTCATTTTTTTGTTTGGTGTCGTGTCAAAAAAACTGGAGGAGCTGGCAGTGAGAGCTTCCAAGCAGCTGCAAGTAAGTGAATTGACTCAGAGTTCTGTATGAGCCCTTGATGCCTTGAAGGTTGGACTGATGGGGTTTCTAACACCCCATCCCATGAACAAAGGGGATCTTGGAAGGCTGCAGAGAAAGGGGTTAGCATGGAAAGTGCTTTTCTTCAATTAGATTCTTCAGTCTGCTGTGCCAATCTGTCCAACTCTTCCCATGTGCTTTTCATTGCTTTTCACACTGTTTCACATTCAGACTTGACTCCTGTCAAGTTTAGGAGGGGCCTCTGTTTGTTTCCCTTAGTCATTTCTTTTTCACTCTTATTGCTTTAAAAGGTCGGCCCATCTATGTGGAGCATACTAAAAACAAAATCAAACTTAGAATATTCCACAATGAACACTTCTGATGCACAGCTGTGTTAGCATTAGGCGAGGCAACAATCCTCCTAGTATCTGCATGCCACCAAGATAAATGTACAATTCTTTTCTCCTCTTTCCAGTTTTGCAGGTTGCATTATTTTTGTTTTTCTTTGTTTATTTCCTGATAGCGTGTGTGCGAGAAATGAAAGGAGGGTAGGGGAGGAGAAAGAAGACGAAGTAAAGCCTAACCAGCTAACTGAAATGATGTAAGGAGGAACTGGTGATGGTGATTGTTCAAACAGATCAATACATTTCCATTCTCATGTCTGTCTTTAATGGAAGTGGAGAAAGAAGTTTGAATTTGATTTTGCCACTCGCTTCAAACATTGAGTGAAAGGGCAATACATATCCAGTCAGGGTGGCTACTTGGCTGTCATTACTGTGTTTGGAAAAGTTACAGTCCATCAATTGCTGATTGAAGTGTGCGTTGAAGGCTGGAAGTTGCCATGTGATATTATGTCTCCAAACTGGTCTTTCTCTTGCAATTTAATTCCACTTTCTCCCCTGCTCTCCTGAAAGCAATGAATCATTCTGGGGCACAGTTCCAGGGACACCAGCAGCACCCACCCTCACCCCTTGCTGTCTCACCCAGGGCATTCTTCAGTAAATGATCGCTGGCTAATCAACTGCAGGTGGTAATGCAGACAAACTCGCTCCTGCCATTACTGAAACGCATCAGAACATTTTCAACAGGAGGTCACTGGATGCTGATTAAGAACAAGAAATCTCGATGATTTTATTTTCCCTTTCTCCAGCCCAGGATTTTCATGCCAACTGTAGCACCTCCACTGCTGGCCCCACTGAGAGCAACTAACTCAGCACAGACCAGCAATCAAACATCGAACCTTCCGGGTCATTTTGGCTGAGTGTTGCACTGGGTAATGCATCACCCACTGACTCAGTATGGGAACTTCCTTCCTCATTTAATAGTTTTTTTTTCTTTTGCAAATCCCATTCCAGTATTCAGCTTCCAGCAAGAAAAAAATAACAGCACGTATTAGCTTAAGGCAAAATAGTGCCAGGCCCAAAAGACGGGAAGAAAAATCAGGAAGTCTGTTGCAAGATTGGTGTGAGGGAGGCTGTTGCTGCAAAGTCCTCCCCAAGGACAGCTCATTCCAGCAGGATGAGAACAGTTAACTTCATCAATGCTCTTTAATAGTGCAAACAGTAGCAAAAGCAAGTTCCTTAGTAGGATGAAGGATCCTGTGAATTGAAACTTCTGTTTCTGGTGTAATGTGAATGGTTCAGTGCATCGCAAAAATAACAATCCTCCCTCTGCAGACTGAATTGAGGTCCACTATTTGATCCCCATTATATTCTTTCAACTGATTTCACAGGTGACACAACTTTATGCTGATGGATAATGCCCTTCAGATTAAACTACAAATATTTTATATAAGAACATGAATCGATTTAGATGCAAAATGAATAATGAGTGCAGGACTTAGATTTGACCAGCAGCACCCCTCAGGACAAAATAGTGAAGTATTTCAAAACTCTTTCCTCAGCTTCAAACTCCTGTCCTTGCCTCCTTCCCTCCCAGAAATAAGCGTGAGGGTCTCAAGGATCATTTCTTTCTGTAGCTGTGTGATCATCCATCCAACAATTTCTGCTGCTCTGCTCCCTTACCTATTAAACCAAAACTCCTCTAACCCCCAAAGCTTCCTCTGTCCTCACCCTCCTCCTGAAGAGGATATTCTCTCCAAAGTCCAAGGATGTTGCTGGGAATGAAGGGTTTGAGTTATAAGGAAAGACTTCTTTCACTGGAGTGTAAGAGGTTGAGTGGTGATCTTATAGAGGTTTATAAAGTTATGTGTGGTATAGATAAGGTGAATGGCAGGTATCTTTTCCCTAGAGTTGGGGATTTCAAGGCTGGGGGCATATTTTTAAGGTGAGAGGAAAAAGATTTGAAAAATTCTTGAAGGACAATTTTTTTTCCACAGAAAGTGGGTCTTTTGCGGAATGAACTGCCAGATAAAGTGATGGATGGAGGTACAGTTACAATGTTTGAAAGACATTTGGTTAAGTACATGAATTAAAAAATGTTTAGAGGGATATGGGCCAAGTACAAGCAGGTGGAACTAGTTTAGTTTAGGAAAATGTCAGCATGGACTGGTTGGACCGAAGGGTCTGTTTCTGTGCTGCTGTATGACTCACTGACTCTGTGAGATGGACGAATGCCTTGCATCACTGTGTGGTTCCATATTGTTTATGACAGATTGAAACCCACTGCTCCAACTTCTGAGCCTTTCACCTTCTGATCTGTAAGAATGTACACCACTGTTTAGGAGGTGGTGGGATAGCTTCATCAGAGTATTTGTTAAAGGACAACAACTTACTGCAATCACATGCCATGCAATAGGCATTTTGTTATTATAATCTGTTTTGTGTTTCATAATAGTGCAATTCCGATAGAAATGCTGGTAGGTGACAGAGAAATGCCAATGAATTTGATGAGATTGTTGCTGCTGCAGTAGGTCCTCTTCATGAAGAGTAGAGAATAGATTCTGTAGCAGTGATACAGCTGGAAGTTAGAATCACTCAGTGCACCTTCACGGAGCAAGTTATTTTTGGATGACTAAGCTCATCAAAGATCTCCATTTTCTAATCAAACTACCTATGTTCTGTAAACGCATTCTCTTCATTGTGAGATGTTACACATCTTCATTGGCCCAGAGGAAGTGGTCGAAGTAAATAGTTTTTATGCATTTAAGAGGAAGCTAGACCACCACGTGAAAGAGAAGGGAATGGATGATAGCTTTAAGGAAAGACGAGAGGAGACGCAAGTGAAACAGAAAACATTATACATAGATTCGTTGTACTGGATGAATTGTTCCTGTCTTATTGATGCATTGCTATCCAATCTGATCATACCCTCCCTGTTTAATTATAGAGTATTTGGAGTCTGTCAGCCAACCTGTTACGGAGAGCTATATCAGTGATTTTAATAATAAAATGCAGCTATGTGATTTAGTTATTGCGACCAATTTGTAATTAATGGTTACAGGCCGGGATTCCCAGGCTCTGATGTTAAAACAAGACACAAGGTGTTAGATCATGTAACCACAGTCAATTATTGTAAAACCCACCTGGTTCATTGTTGTCCTTTAGGGAAGGAAATCTGCCATCCTTACCTGGTCTGGCCTCTGTATGACTCCAGACCCATGGCAATATCGTTGACTCTTAACTCCCCTCTGGGCAATTAGGGATGGACAATAAATGCTGGCCAAGCATGTCCCATGAACAAATGAAAAAAGAATAGCCTTTCTTTTACATTGCTGAATGGGAATATCAGATTATTTATCAAGGGCTATTCAGCACACAAAAGTAGCCAAGATGACACAGAACATAAAGGTATGGTGAGACATGAGGAACACAGTAATTGACTTAAAGAGGACATAGACAAGTTGGCAGCACCAAGAGACACATGTCAGATGAGAAGCATACTGGGATAGAAAGGAACTGTTCAGTTCGATGGTCTTCAGTTAAGCCCTGCTCGAACCAGCATTGTGGTGAATTGAATAACTTCGGCTGTATAAAGACTTGAAACTAATTAGAGATTTGAGAGGGGGAATATGCAGGCTTACAAAGCAAAAGGATATGGCTACATTAGAGGGCCATTATTTTGACAATTATACCCAAAGTGAGACAGAGTGTACAGGCATAAAACAGCAGAAAATAGTCAAAGGAAAGTAATGTTAACAAGACAAAATTAATGGCTCCTTACTTAAGTACACATAATGTTTGCAACAAAATAAATTAATCATAACACACATGGAGGCTAATAGATACAATATTACAAACAGTTAAGGAGGTATAGTTACAAGGAGATGAAAGCTAGGAACTGAAAATGCAGGGGTATGTCACTTTTCAAAGGTATAGGAAGGAAGGAAGGTGTAAGGAATGTGTTAGCATAAGATGGAATGAATGGGATTGCAAGGAATAACCTGGGATCAGACAATGTCAAATCCATGTCGATGGAAGTAAGATATAGCAAGGGAAGAAAGCACTGGTAGCTGTTCTGAGGGACAAAGAATAAATCAAGAGATAGTGAGGGCAAGTCAAAATGGTAATAGATTAATCATAGGTGATTTCAATCTTCATGTACATTGGGAAAATCACATTGACAGAGGTAGCCACAGGAAAATTACATCAAGTATATTCAGAACACTATCTCAAACAATATGTTTTTGGATCCATTAAGGGATCAGACTTTTTGGATCTTTTAATGTGTAATGAGACAGGTTTAATAAATTATTTTTAGTTTACCTACAGTGTGGAAACAGGCCCTTTGGCCCAACCAGTCCACATCAACCCACCCAGACCCATTTTCTTTCAACTCATGCACTTAACATTATGGACAATTTAGCATGGCCAATTCACCTAACCTGCACAATTTTGGGCTGTAGGAGGAGACCGGAGCACCTGGAGGAAATCCACACAGAGACAAGGAGAACATGCAAACTCCACACAGATAGTCACCCAAGGCTGGAATTGAATATGGGACCCTGGTGCTATGAGGCAGCAGTGCTAACCACTGAGCCATAGTACCAATGCACCTTGCTGATCACACAGTAAAAGAACACCTAGGGAACAGTGACCTTAAAATGGTAGAATTTACCATTTGAGAGCAAGACTGGGAAACTTGGGTCAGAACAACTGTGCAAAAGTTAAAAAAGTGTAATTACATAGGGATATAGGCAGAGTTTGTTTAAGTGGAATTGGAAAGGAGTTTAGCAGATCAGACAACTGAGGAACAATGACAGTTATTTAAGCAAATAATTCATAACTCACAGGAAAACTATATCCCAGACGATAAGAGGAAGAACTCTAAGAAATTAATAAATTGGTCATGGTTAACCAGGGATGTTAAGGCTCAAATCAAGTTGAAGCAAAGATTGGTGGTAAATCATTAAATTAGTAAAGATAACAAAAATAATGGGGAGAAAATAAACAATGAAGGCAAACTAATAGTAATACAAAAATGGACAGTAAATGTTTCTTTAAATATCTAAAATGTAAGAGAGAGAGGCCAAAGTGAATTACTGTCCCTTGGAGAATGAGGCTAGGAAAATAACAAGGGGAACCAGGAAATGGCAGAAGAATTAAATAAATATTTTGCATCAATCTTTATAGTAGAGGGCAGTATTAGCACTCCAAAAATTCTGAAACAATCTAGGGGCTCATGGGTGTAGTGACTGTATTGAGGTCAGCCAGGTGGACCTCATAGAACGTATGTTCCCTGATTTGGGCTGTTCGTCTAGTCCAGTCAGGGAGCACTGGCTGATAGATATAAGCAGGGGTGCCAGTGGTTCTGTTGTAGAATCACAGGCATCTACAGCATGGAACCAGGCCTTTGGCCCAACTTGCCCATGCCACCCAGTTTTCAAAATTAACCTATTCACATTTTTCAGTGTTTGGTCTATATCCCTCCATACCTGTTCCATTCTTGTATCTGTCATAATATTTCTCAAATGACCAAATCGTACTCACTTTCACCACTACCTTTGGCAGCCTGTTCCAGACATTCACATCCTTGAGTGAAGGGAATTGCATAGTGTCTCTCAGGATGCATTATGAACAGAGATGTCCTCGAACAGTCCACAACAAAACCCCAAAACAAAGCCAAACCTTGACCGAACGGTTAAAACTTTCTTCAGGATCGAGACCGGCAAGCCATTGTAGTTGCTGCTAGTATGTGGACTTGAGTCATAGAGCCATAGAGATATACAGCACAGGAAACAGACCCTTCAGTCCAACTCATCCATGTCGTTCAGATATCCCAACCCAATCTAGTCCCACTTGCCAGCATCCAGCCCATATTCCTCCAAACCCTTCCTATTCATATACCCATCCAAATGCCTTTTAAATGTTGCAATTGTACTAGCCTCCATCAGTTCCTCTGGCAGCTCATTCCATACACGCACCACCCTCTGCGTGAAAAAGTTGCCCCTTCGGTGTCTTTTATATCTTTTTCCTCTCACCCTAAACCTATGCCCTCTAGTTCTGGACTCCCCCAATCCAGGGAAAAGACTTTGTCTATTTATCCTATCCTTGCCCCCCCATGATTTTATAAACATCTATAAGGTCACCCCTCAGCCTCCGATGTTCTAGGGAAAACAGCCCCAGCTTATTCAGCCTCTTCCTTTAGCTCAAATCCTCCAACCCTGGTAATAATCTTGTAAACTACGGAAAACAGCCTCTACATATTCAGCCTCTCCCTATAGCTCAAATTCTCCAACTCTGACAATATCCTTTTTCTGAACCCTTTCAAGTTTCACACCAGCAAGGTGACCAGAATTGCATGCAATATTCCAATAGTGGTCGAACCAACATCCTGTACAGCCGCAACATGATCTCTCAACTCCTATACTCAGTACTCTGACCGATAAAGGAAAAAGCATACCAAATGCCTTCTTCACTATCCTATCTACGCGCGCCTCTACATTAAAGGAGCTGTGAACCTGCACTCCAATGTTGCTTTGTTCAGCAACTCCCTACCACCTCATCATTAAGTCCTGCCAAGATTTGCTTTCCCAAAATGCAACACCTCACATTTATCTAAATTAAACTCTATCTGCTACTCCTCAGCCCATTGGCCCATCTGATCAAGATTCCGTGGTAATCTGAGGGAGTCTTATTCGCTGTCCACGACGCCTCCAGCTTTGGTATAATCTGCAAACTTACTAACTATACCATCTATGTTCACATCCAAATCATTTATATAAATCATGAAAAGTAGTGGACCCAGCACCGTAAAAGAGTCCCACTAGATCTAAATGGACTAACAGAACTCATAGGCTAGTTTCAAAGAGAGTGCCCATCCTGGAAGGTCCATCTACATCAGGTATAGAACAATTAAATTGCTCAGCAACATCCAAATCAAAACCAATCAAAATAAACATCTGGTTCTAATGGAGTTTGATACTGGTGCGGCCATTTCAGTGATCGTAGAACCATCCTTCAATAAAATTCACTCTGGAATCTGACGCTTAAGTTTGCACAAGACTATGGCTAGACTGAGAACCTATACCGCAGTGTTATGGACCAGGCCAGACCACTCAAAATATTTCAAGAAATTAGCCCAGACCCTAACTTTGCTTGTTGTTTTAAGCAGATGTAACAAGGATATTCCAGGAGGGGTGCAATTGGTCAAACTATGTAGTTTCTAAACAATTCAGAATTTATTTACAAGATTCCCGAATGCAACACAAACAAAAGGGAACAGAATACTGAATAATTTAAACCTAATGATGCTGCTCCAAATGCTTGCCACAATCCCCATAAACACCCCTTGGCACAAAAGGTAAAATCGAACTCAGGGTCGTACAGGAGGGAAGTCAGAGAGAGAGTACCAGCTTGGACCTGCTTCTCTGGGTCCACCAGCTTCAAAACTGTCTAACTGCTTTCAGCGAATAGCCAGACCAGAGAAAAACTGAGCTGGGAGAACTGGTTGCTTCCCTTTCATTCTTTTTCAAGTGTTTTTTTTAAAAGCTTGAAAGTCTTTTGCCTGAGGCAGAATCTGTTAGCTACAAAGGAACCTCGATTATCCGAAGGGCACAGACAGGGAGCAATTCATTCGGTTAATCAAACGCCGATAATCAATGCTGGATAACATAGTTAGCCAAACGTCGGGATCTTGCGATCTTGTTCGGATCATTAGAAATTCGGTTAATCGACTGTTGGATAATCAAGGTTCCTCTGTATAATCAAACTGGGCCTAAAACCCTTAAACTTAGACTTTTCGGAGTCTGTTTTTTACAACCTCTTGAAAGAAAAACAAGGACAACATAAAGGTTAAAGGGAAATTTCAAACAGTAAGGATACAACTTTGGTTCCATTCTCTAATGAGAAGCAATTTGTTCAGTTATCACTGATTGTAGTGTTAGGCTCAGGCCCAAGCTTGATGGAGTGAAATTGGTTGAGAAAGATTCACCTAGATTAGTACAACATTTTTGATGAGACAATAGCTGCCTGAATGAAGTCTTAATCAAATACCCATAAGCTTTTCAGCAAGGTCAAGGGACTGTCAAAGCAGCTACGGCCACCTTGCATGTTCCACGATTCTGAAAGTCTCACCCAGTGCCATTTACCTTATGGGCAAAAGTAGAGGCAGAAATCAAAAGGCTGGAAAGCGAAGGAATCATTAAACCAGTCCAATTTGCAGAATGTGCAGCGCTGGTCTCATCGATTGTGAAATCCAGGGGGTCAGTTCACCTTTGTGGGGATTTTAAACAAGTACTAAATTGCTTTTCACAGCTGGATGAATAGCCAAACCCTCATGTAGGGGATTTATACGCAAAACTGGCAGGGCTTTCAAGAAGCTGGACATGAGCCATGCGTACTTGCAATTGTGATTAGATGAGGATTCCCAGAAGTATGCTCTAATTAATCCCCAATATATGAGACTGCCATCTCAGGTATTGTCAGCCTGTGCAATTTTTCAGTGAACAATAGAAAACATTTTACAATGTTTACTCCCTGCTAATAACAGAGAAGACCAATAAGGAGCACTTAGAGAACTTTGGAAATAGTCCTTAGACATTTCACCAAGCAGATATATGCTTTAGAAGGGAAAAATGTGTGATCCAGACACCGCAAGTAACCTACTGGGCTACAGAGTTGACACGACCAGTTTAAGCCGATTCGAAGATAAAGTGGAGATGATAAAAGGCGGCCCAGCTCCCATGTCAGTACAGGAGCTTAGATTTTTCCTTGGGCTGGAAAATTCATATATAACCTGGTCTCAATCCTGGAATTGATAAGGTTATCTTTGCATCAACTCTTAAACAAGTGTCATCCTTGGAAATGGTCATGTAGCCAAGCCATAGTTTTCAGAGAAGCTAGGTAACAGTTATAATCCTCAAGGTGTTGGTACACTATGATCTCAAGCGAGATCTGGTATTGACATCGGGGTGGTGTCAGCTCGGAAGTGTCCCAGTGGACAGGAGCGTCCAATTGTGCATGCATCCAGGACTTAGTAAAGCTTAAATATGCCCAAGTAGAGAAGGAAAGCTTGGCGATTATATTTGGAGTCAGGAAGTTCCACCAATATCTTTATGATGTAAATTTGTAATAATAACAGACCATAAAGAAGACCTATTTAAAAAGACATGGCAGGTCCCACCCATTGCTTCAGGCCGAATTCAGTGGTCAGCTCTAATACCAAGTGTGTATAAGTACAAGTTGGAACACCATCCAGCAGGTCAAGTAATAAATGTAAATGCGCTGAGCCACCTTTCCCAGCAGATGCACCATCGGTGTTACCACCACTATAAGAATCCGTAACAATTTTAAATTTTCTGAGCATACTTCTAGTCACAGCTGACAGTCTTAGACTTGGGATGCAGAATGATCTGGTCCTGGCAAAACTGAAACAGCTGGTAGAGATGGGGGAAACCAAAGGACGGTCACAACCAGAATTGAAACCTTTCTAGACCCACAGTGACCAGATCACCGTAGAGGATGGCATTTTTATTATGGGAAGCAAGAGCAAAGGTCACTGCTAGATACGGGCTGAACTCCATAGGAGTTTCCCATATATTGACGAGAAGTTATGTCTGGTGGCCAGGTTTGGATGGAGACAAACTTCTATTGGTGGGGCAGTGCCCAGAATGCCAACAAGGACAAAATTCCTGCTAGCTTCACCCTGACATTCATGCGAATGGCTGGGTAAACCCTGGACACATTTACAAGTCAACTGTGCTGGTCCTTTCATGGGCTCAATGGTTTTAGCCATTGTGAACTCCCACTCACAGTGACTGGACATGCATTGAGTTATTTTGTTAAACACGGGGATGATGATAGAAAAGCTGTGAGCATCTTTTGCAATACATCGATTCCTGGAAGTCACAGATAATGAGCTATGGATTATCAGCAAGGAAGTGATTATTTCCTAAAGTCAAATGGTCTTTGGCATATAGAGAGAGTTCCATACCATCCAGCTTTCCAAGCTTTGAAGGCAGGCTTAAAGAAATAGCCTATAGATTCATTAGAAACCAATCTGTCCTGTTTCCTATTAGATTTTAGGACCACCCTTCATGCAACTACGGGGATAACTCCAGCATAGTTGCTAATGGGGAGAAGACTCCACAGCAGGTTTAACATGATCTTTCCGTATCCCTGGGGGTAGGGTGAAATGGTATCAGGAATGTCAATGTTGGACACATGACTCTGCTAAATGAGAGACACAGTTTTCTTCATGGGATGAAGTTTGGTGTGCAAACCTTGGGAGTGGCCCTGCATCGGTTAGAGGCATAGTTGACGTGAGGTCAGATCCAGTGACGTATAACGTTTGGGTAAATGTGGTAGTCCTGGACAAGTGGATCAAATGAAAGCTGCAAACTCACAAGCAGTGGGAACAAAACATGGCCAGCTTCTCGACAGCCTTTCTCTGGAATCTACGGGGTGTCCCTCATCATTGAAGATATTTCAGAATCTGAGATGGGCTACGTAGCCTTTGCCACCTGAAGAGTACAATGAATTTCTTCTGACATGTTCCAGGCACAAGAGATGAGTTACTGTGTGTTACACACCACCCATATCAGAGACAGAGTTGGAGGAACCTGACCCAGTGTTGAAAGGCTCCAGGAGGTGCAACCAAAATAAAGACTTGGCCTACCTCCTCAGACTCAGAACAGGATGGATGTTGGTGATACTAACAAGGTCAGCCACGTGGACCTCATAGAATATGAGTTCCTTGATTGAGGCTGTCAATCTGGTCCAATCAGGGAGCCCTGACTGACAGATATAAACAGAAGTGTCAGAGGTTCTATTCACTCTGAGAGCTGGCTCTGAGGAAGCTGGATCAGTGTCAAGGACTCTCCGTGTGTAAAAGAAGAGTGACTTGGTAGATACCAGTGTCTGAGCAGTTACTTTATTACGTGTCTCGTGCACCTTGTTAACCTACAGGGATTGTGGACAAGCACTTCAATATCCCTCTGTTCCTTTGAGTTTCCTAGTGTCTTGCCATTCATTGAGTCCTCCCTTGTCTCGTAACTTCTTCCAAAGTGCATCACTGATCTGACCATCTGACCAATCCATTTATATTCTCCTGTAATTAACCATCTAGTCAGTCCTCTTTCATCTTTCCCACATTCTCATCTATATCATTTATATATTATCATCAGCAATAAAGGACCCAGCTTTGATCCCTATGGTATGTTACAGGTTACTAGCCTCCAGTCATACTAATAGGCTTCTACCACTCCCTCTGTCTCCTGCCACTAAACTAATTTTGGATCCAACTTGCCAAGTTACCCAGGATTCCATGCATTCTTACCTTCTTTATCAGTTTCCCATGTAGGACCTTGCCAAACACCTTGCTGAAATTTGCATAAACCGCATGAAGTATGCTACACACATTTATATACTTGGTTTCCTCATTGAAAATTTCAACCAGATTTGTTAGGCATAACTTCCCTCTGACAAAATAATGCTGACTAACTCTGATTAAACCTTTCCTCTCTGAATGGAGATTAATTTTCTGGTTCAGAATTTTCTCCAACAATTATCCTACCACTGATGTGAAACTCACTGGTCAAGAAATCCCTGGTTTCTCTCTAACACTCTTCTTGAAAAATGGAAACAGATTAACATGGGAACCTCCCCTGTGGCCAGATAAGAACTAAAATTTGAGTCAGGGCCCCTGTGATTTCCTTCCTTATCTCCCATAGCAGTCTGGGATGAAACTCATTGAACCTGGGGATCCGTTAAATTTTAAAACAGCTAAATCCCCCAAAATCTCTTCACCTGCAGTATCAATCTGCTTAAGAGCCTCACACCTTCCTGAATTTCCTAGGACAAGGAGATAGCCTATCTAACTGATTAACTACCAAAGGCCATCTGTAAATGTTTCAAGGGTGGGACAATGCCCTTGACTTGCATTAATCAGTGCAAAACTGAGGAACTGGTGGTCTAGGAGAGAGGGTCTTTGTGCCACCACCCTGACCTTGTTTTTGAAACCTTGCGCCTTCTTCCTCTGATCTCCTTTTCCAGAAACACACTCTCAAACAACAGCTACTTTTCTCGATACTGATCACCCACCTGAGGGGATCCATTCTTGACAACATCCATGGCCTCTGCTCAGATACTGCCAACTCCTGGAGATACTGATTGGCCAGTAGGATAAGTTCATAACTTCAGCAAACTTTGTGGCCGGTATGGTGGCACAGTGGTTAGCACTGCTGCCTCACAGCACCTGAGACCCGGGTTCAATTCCCGACTCAGGCGACTGACTGTGTGGAGTTTGCACATTGTCCTCTTGTCTGCGTGGGTTTCCTTCGGGTGCTCCGGTTTCCTCCCACAGTCCAAAGATGTGCAGGTCAGGTGAATTGGTCATGCTAAATTGCCTGTAGTGTTAGGTAAAGGGGTAAATGTAGGGGAATGGGTGGGTGGCGGGTCGGTGTGGACTTGCTGGGCTGAAGGGCCTGTTTCCACACTGTAAGAAATCTAAGATGCTTGCTGGTCACCAATCAGCTCCCAAAGCAGTGCAAGGACCAGCAGGCCTTTGATCAAGGTAAATGATACACTTTTCTCCACAGAAAGTGCTTCAGAGTTAGTCTACAAAGAGGACATTTCTACTTTATTAGTCAAGGTAAAATTTCCTTGCGTAGATCATTAATGACTTGTGAGAGATGAGGTTAGACATCCTAGATTTTGAATACCCTGTCCCCTTTCACCCCGTCTCTCTCTCTCTCTCTCTCTTTCCTTCTCCACCCATTGCCCACAAAGAAACCACAACAAAAAATGTAAATTACCTTATAGATCCCTTGGGAGCCTTTATCAATTGTTAAAGAGCTAGTTAGGATTTGTCTATCTTTCTGTTGTAAATTAGAGATGGTCAGATCAGGTGGAAAGACAAATGGAAAAGTCTCTTACTCCATTTGAGTACAAGCATAGGGGCACTGAGATATCATACATAACTGGGAGGTTGGAGTGAGTGCTAAATCTTCCTAGCATTCTCTGACAATGTGCACTGTTTACTCTTGCAGAATGAACCCATTCTGTTAATTGGCTGTTGCAGTCTTGAAATGGATGATGGAAGTGGTATATGCCTGGGCAACAACTAATAATCATTCTTTTTTATCCAATGTATGCTGTTAGCAGTTCACCTTGTTGGTGATATAGTCTGGAATATGAATGTTTCTGCCAAGGCAAATCTTGTGCCTATTCCTAGTTGCCTTGGAGTCAACTCTGTAGAGTAGAATGAGAGGCTATGGATTGGCCCATTCATGAACAGATTCTTTAGCCTAGAAATATAGAAACAAAGAAGATAGAAGCAGGAGTAGGCTGTTCAACTCCTTGAGCCTGTTCGACCATTCAATATAATTATGGCTGATCATCAAGCTGAGTACCCTCATTAGGCCCTCCCTCTATATTCATTGATCTCTTTAGTCACAAGAGCTTTATCTCCCTCCTTCTTGAAAATATTTATTGTTTTGGTCTCAACATTTACTGTGTTTGAGAATTTCACAGGCTCACCAGTCTCTGAGTGAAGAAATTTTTCATCATCTCAGTCCTAAAAGGTTTATCCCTTATCCTTAGACTATAATCTCTGATTCTGGACCATTGGATTATCCTTCCTGTTTCTAACCTGTCCAGTTCTGTTAGACTTTTATAGGGTTCTCTGAAGATAGGATAGTGAAGAAGATGTTTGGTATGCTTTCTTTTATTGGTCAGTGCATTGAGCATAGGAGTCGAGAGGTCATGTTGAGGCTGTGCAGGACATTGGTTAGGCCACTTTTGGAATATTGTATGCAATGCTGGTCTCCCTCCTGCAGGAAGGATGTTGTGAAACTTGAAAGGGTTCAGAAAAGATTTACAAGGATGTTGCCAAAGTTGGAGGTTTTGAGCTAAAGGGAGAGGCTGAATAGGCTGGGACTGTTTTCCCTGGAGCGTCGGAGGTTGAGGGGTGACCTTATAGAGGTTTATAAAATCGGGAGGGCTATGGATATGGTAAATAGACAAGGTCTTTTCCCTGGGTTGGGGGAGTCAACAGATAAGACAATTGAGAGGAAATTTTCAAATATGAGAATGATGGGTCCAGACCTCAAACATTACCATAAGATATACTGGGAGTAGTGCAGCAAAGCTGAAAATGTGTTGCTGGAAAAGCGCAGCAGGTCAGTCAGCATCCAAGGGGCAGGAGAATCGACGTTGGATGCTGCCTGACCTGCTGAGCTTTTCCAGCAACACATTTTCAGCTCTGGTCTCCAGCATCTGCAGTCCTCACTTTCTCCTAGTAGTGCAGCAAACACTAGAATTCATTTGATAACTAAAAAAGAATCAAATTTTAGTTCTAAGTGCAGTAAGAAGTCAAAAGCCAAACAAAAAAAAAATTCAGAGAGGAAACAAAATTGGTGTTTAAAAAGGACGAAAGTGTATTGGGGGCACATCGTGACCATATGTGCAAGGCAAAGCAGCTACCAATCAATAGGCAGCCTGTTTTACATTGTGTTTAATTTTTTTTTCCCATTGACTTTTGAAATATTAGTGAGGGTACAGAAACGTTGTGCTCTAATCGAAATGACAAATATCTTGCTTTTCTATAGCATCTTTCATGATTTCATAAGTTCCAACAAAGTTACCATCGGACACAAAGCATGAACTTTGTTTCTCCCTCCATAGATGCTGCCAGACCTTTTGAATTTCTCCTCCATTTTCTATTTTGTTTTCAGCTGTGCAGCATCTGTTGTTCTTTGTTACTTTTTATGATACTGTGGAAATGTGACAGGCAAATTACACACAGCCAACTCACACAAACTGCAATGTGGCAATGCCCAGACATTCTGTTTGTCAGTGACATTGGTTGAGGGATTACCATTGACCCAGACAAGTGATAAATCATGTTCAAAGTTCTGCCATGAAATGTTTTGCATTCACACAGGAGGTTTGAAGGGACATCAGTTTACCAACTCATCTGTAAATCCAGGATGAGATACCTACATTCTGAGGAGAGATGAGAAAAACTATAGTTCTTTGTACTGCATCAAAGATGCAAAAGAGATCTGTTCCCACTCTCCAACAGCGTATTTGCATATTCTGGAGACGATGGGAAAAATTAAATGTTTTGATGAGGTAAACAGAGAAACATTTTTCCACTGAAAATTGAGTCAGTAACTAGAAGGCATGAATTGATGTTTGGCAAAAATACAAAGAGTCTTTAGGAGCAGCATATGTGCTTCTTCACATAATGCTATAAAGTCTTTCGTCTTCCACCTCAACAACCAAATGCAGTCTCTGCTGGATAATATCTCAAAAATTTAGCATTCCTTTGCTCCTACACTAAGTTATTAAATGGGACTCAAGCTCAATGTTCTGACTCTGAATCAAGGGTGTTTTCAGCTAAGCTAACCAATGCCTATGTTAATTTGGTTAAAAATCACGCGACTCAAGTTTATAACCTAACAGGTTTATTTGGAAGCACTAGCTTTCAGAGTGCTGCGCCTTCATCAGGTAACTGTTGTGCAGGATCATAATTTACAGCAAAATTTACAGCAAAAGATCACAGTATCATGCATGCAATTTATTCTCAAGATAACCTACGGTTTTATAAAAGAAAGGTAACACCCCGACTTAAGTTAACTTGAGAATGTGATTTGAAAGAAGTTCTGGGATTTGCATATTAATGAATCAAAACCTGCAACTCGTTCTAAAAGATGAAAGACTTAACAGCAATCTAGGTTTGTTCAATATATCGTCTCAGTTGCATGACATGGTTGATCTGACAATCCTCAATTCCACTTTCTTACCTTTTCCCCATGATCCTTGATTCCCTTACTGTTCAAAAGTCTGTCTATCTCAGCCTTAAAATCACTTAATAACCCAATTTCAACACCCCTGTGTGGCAAAGAATTCCACAGATTCACAACCCTTTGAAAGAAGAAATTCTTCCTTATCTCTGTCTTGAAGAATGTATTTAATTTCCTCTCCAATTATTCCTGAATTTTAACTTCATTGCCTATCTTTAACAAACTAGTTTAATGACTAAACCATACACGAGAAAGAGGAAACCAGAGAGATAATGAGACAGAAAAAGAAGGAAAATTAAGTTTACCACAATAGTCTGGAGGAGCATGAGAAAAACAAAAAGAGACGGGTCAGTCATCTGTTTTTGATTCTTATTAAAACAAATATGCGGGCAAGTAATAAAGGATAAAGTAGCAAGAATGCCATAGTCTGGTATTGATTCGTACTAAACTATCTACTTGAACCAGCCTGAGTCTGAGAGTACGCCCTTAACGACAAATGTGTATGTGTCCTGTCATATATCATTTTAATTTGTCTGTAAACCAATTGGAAAAAAATCTGCCCACTTGATTATTCAAAGACAATCTGAACATTTCCTAACAAATTTAATTGAGACCTAGTCATACTACATGGTGCTTTTGAAAACTCTTGTCATTACATTGGTTCCACTGACCTATGGCAACCTGAGAACTCCAACCACATTAACCACTGGAATGATTAATTTAGCTGTGATAGAATCATTTCAATTGTGTTGCCAGGCAGCAGATGGAAAATGATGCAGGGGCTGTGGGAGGAGGGAGGAGAGGACAACATGGCGCAGTGCAAGCCAACTCAACTCAGTCTCCCGAATCAGTTGCAATGAAGCATCTGTTGAAAATACGAAGCATTGTTTCACCAACTTTGAAGCAAGAGAAGCAAAAGATTAAAGGATGGAATTAAATGAATTTAAACTGACTGGCTCCTTTTTCTGGCTTGTGCATAATCTTGTCCTGAAACTTCGTTGTGATATGGACATACTTTGATCATGAATTTCTCATTGACTTTAGTGTCTTTATCAAAGCTAAAGTAGGGCTGTGCACTTGCACAATGAGCGCTGTGCTGATCTTGCATATCATTTGGGAATCTTGAGGTAGAAATTCATTTCAGGCTGTGGTGAAAAATTGGAAGTGTTGGATAACTGACCTGGTTTATGCAATTCTAAGCATTAAATTCCATGGACTATTAGACAAGTCGATATGGCTTGTTCTGTGCCATTGGTTGTGACGAATTTTGCCAACCTTTACTTTGCCTGATATTGAAATAATGCTCTATGTTATCTCTTGCCCTCTTCTCTCTGCAAATCTGCGAATTAATGACATGCCCTTCAGAAGCTTTGTTTTCCTCACGAGAATGTGTTCAATGTTTCTCACATTCCAGTTATATAGGGAGGTTGAGGATAATGACCCTGTGGCAATTAAATAATGAAGTTGGGCAGTATTTGACTTAAATGAAGATTTAGTGCTGAAACATCTACTGCTTTTCCTTCTAGTAGTGGATATTGGAACATACTGGCAAATGAATTTTGGTAGTTAATATCATGCTTCTTGTACATGACACTACTTCAAAGAAAACTAAGTTGCCTAACCAATGTTTTACATCTCAATCAATGCCACCAATATCTCTGGGGTTTTGCAGCATTGAATTTTCCTTTGTTACAACAGAGATCCAGTTCCTACACATAAAAAGTACATTTTCTTTTGTAAGCAATGTCATGAAATACACAAATACTTCTTTGTTCCTCCCTTTCTGCTCTTACCTCCCATTCAATTCTTCTTTTTGGATCACATTGCACAGCAGTTTTACACTTTGGTCATTACAGTTCTGTGCCACTTTTACATGCAAACACTGAGTTGACTAGTTAAGGAGCGCAAACCTAAGTCCTTAACTATAAAATAGTTAATAATATATCCCCAATCAGAAATTGAGAAAAAAAAAGCTCTTTTTCAGAGAGTGATGAGAGTGTGGAATTCACATGAAGTAGTTGAGGCTGTTACAAAGTGAGAGTGGAATAAGTTGTTGGAGAAAACAATACATTAATAAAGTGGGATGGTTTATCTAGACTGGGAGGAGTGGAAGGCATGGTGGCTGAGTGTTTAGCACTGCTATCTCACAGTGCCAGAGAGCCTGGTTTGATTCCATCCTTGGGTGTCTGTCTGCATGGAGTTTGCACCTTCTCCCTGTGTCTGCAGGGGTTTCCTCTGGTTGCTCTGGTTTCCTCCCAAAGTCCAAAGTTCTGAAATTGCCACGCTAAATGCAGGATTGCGGGGATAAGCTAGAGGGAATGGGTCTGGACGGGATATTCTTCAGAGAGTCGATGTGGACTGAATGGGCTAAATAGCTTGTTTCCACACTGTAGGGATTAGAACATAGAACACAGAACATTACAGCGCAGTACAGGCTCTTCTGCCCTCGATGTTGCGCCGCCCTGTCATACTAATCTGAAGCCCATCCTACCTGCACTATTCCATGTAATTCCATATGCCTGTCTAATGACGACTTAAATGCACTTAAACTTGGCAAATCTACTACCATTGCAAGCAAAGCATTCCATACCCTTACTACTCTCTGAGTAAAGAAACTACCTCTGACATCTGTCTTACACCTATTAAGTCACCTCTCAACCTTCTTCTCTCTAATGAGAACAGCCTCAAGGCCCTCAGCCTTTCCTCGTAAGACATTCCTTCAATACCAGCTGCAAATGTGTTGCTAGTCAAAGCACAGCAGGCCAGGCAGCATCTCAGGAATAGAGAATTCGACGTTTCGAGCATAAGCCCTTCATCCATGAAGGGCTTATGCTCGAAACGTCGAATTCTCTATTCCTGAGATGCTGCCTGGCCTGCTGTGCTTTGACCAGCAACACATGTGCAGCTGTGATCTCCAGCATCTGCAGACCTCATTTTTTACTCGAAGATTCCTTCCATACCAAGCAACATCCTAGTAAATCTCCTCTGCATCTTTTCCAAAGCTTCCACATCCTTCTTATAATGCGGTGACCAGAACTGTACACAATATTCCAAATGCGACCATACCAGAGCTTTGTACAGCTGCAGCATAACCTCCTGGTTCCGGAACTCAATCCCTCTATTAATAAAGGCCAAAACACTGTATGCCTTCTTAACAACCCTGTCAATCTGGGTGGCAACTTTCAGGGATCTGTGTACATGGACACCAAGATCTCTCTGTTCATCTGCACTCCCAAGAATCTTACTACTAGCCCAGTACTTTGCATTCCAATTACTCCATCCAACGTGTATCACCTCACACTTGCCCACATTAAACTCCATTTGCCACCTCTCAGCCCAGTTCTGCATCCTATTTTTGTTTCTCTGCAACCTACTAAATCCTTCATCACTATCCACAACTCCTTAGTGTTTTCCGCAAATTTACTAACCCACCCTTATAAGGCCTCATCCAGGTCATTTTTAAAAATGACAAACAGCAGTGGACCCAACACCGACCCTAGCAGTACGCCGCTAGTAACTAGACACCAAGATGAACGTGTTCCATCAACTACAACCCTCTGTTTTCTTTCAGCAAGCCAATTACTGATCCAAACTGCTATGTATCCCACAATCCCATTCCTCCCCATTTTGTGGGAAACCTTATCGAACGCCTTGCTGAAATCCATATACATCACATCAACCGGTTTACTCTCATCTATCTGTTTGGTAACTTTGTCAAAAAACTCAATAAGATTCGTTAGGCATGGCCTACCCTTCACAAAACCGTGCTGACTGTCCCTGATCAGATTATTCTTTTCTAGATGGTTATAAATCCTATCTCTTATAACCTTTTCCAACACTTTACCAACAACTGAAGTGAGACTCATTGGTCTGTAATTACCCTTTTTGAACAATGGAACCACATTTGCTATCCTCTAGTCCTCAGGCGCTATTCCTGTTGGCAATGATGATTTGAAGATCATTGGCAAAGGCTCGGCAATCTCTTCCTTTGCTTCCTAGAGGATCCTAGGATAGATCCCATCCATCCCAGGGGACTTGCCTTGATTCTATGAGGTTCTGTGTCTGCTTTGTAAAATTCCATTTCATTCATTGCAGTTCTGCTAAAACTTCTAAATCTTGATCACCCCTCTATATTTATATCATCCCTTTATATCTTTTGATCCCTTTATATCCCCTATATATGTGAAACCTTATGACTTATGCATGTACACTTCCTTGAAAAGAGTAGATCTTTTCATCTTTTAAGACTCCAGTGTGCATGCAAGATGTGATTCTGCCTGGCTGATAGTCTGCTTTGGGTTCACAAGCTCAACACAGATTTTATTATTTAATGACTGTATCATAACATATGTTGTTTTTAATAAACCAACACATGGAGTTAATCACTCCTGATAATTCTTTTTTTTTGGTTTATTCCTTTGTGGGATGTAGACATTTCTGGTTGGATCAGCATTATACACATTCCTATTTGGCCTTCAGAAGGTGGTGATTAGCTGCCTTCTGAAAACCTTTTAGTCAATTGGGTGTAGGTAAGTTCATAAATTTGTGATGGAGAGAGTTCCAGAATTTTGAGCCAGCCACACTGAAGGAATAGCATGTTATCAACAAGTTTGGCTTATCGGTGATTTGGTGGGTCACTTACAGATGGTAGTATTTTCTTGTATCTGCTGACTTTGCCCTTCTCGAAGGTAGTGCTGCAGAAATGGACGGTGCTAGCTAAGGAGCATTGGTGAGTTGTTGTAGTGCATCTAGTAGATGGAGCACACTGCTACCACTGTCCACTAATAGTGGCAGGGGTGAATATTAGTGGCCCGTATCAATGGTGAAGCTTATTCCTAGATGATGTTAAGCTGCACCCATCTAGGTAGGTGGGGAGTATGCCATTGCACTCCTGACTTGTGCTTTGCAGAATGTAGACATGATTTGTAGAATGAGGAGGTGAATTACTTGCTGTAATATTCCTAGCCTCTGACCTGCTCTTGTAGCCAATCTTTATATGGTGAGTCCATTTCAATTTCTGGTGAATGGTAAGTTTCCAGAATATTGATAGTCGGGGATTCAGTGATGATAACATCATTAAGTGTAAGGAGGTATATATGTTGTCTTTATTAGAGATGATCATTGCCTAGAATTTATATGATATAAGTATTATTTACAACCAAGACTTGTTGCATTTGAAGATGGACTGCTGCAGTATCTGAGGAATCATGAATGGTGCTGAACATTGTGCCGTCATAAACGAAGATCCTTACTTCTGACCTAATGATGGAGAGAAGATCATTGATGAAGAAGCTCAAGGTAAGGTGGGTCTAGTACATTACCCTGAGGAACTCGTGCAGAGATATCCTGGACCTGAGATGACCGAACTCCTACAACCACAACCATCTTCCTATGTGCCAGGTATGACTCCAACAAGAGGAATGTTTTCCTCCTGATTCCTTTTGATTCCAACTTTCCTGAGGCCCCTTGTTGCCACTATTAGTCAATGCAGCCTTGATGTCAAAGGCTGTCACTCTCATCTCATATCTGGAATTCAGCTCTTTTGTCCACGTTTGAACCAAGGGTGTAACAAGGTGAAGAACCAAATGGCTCTGGTGGAACCCAGATTGAGTATCGCTGAGCAGATTATCATTGAGAAAGTGTTGCTTGATAGCACTGCTGAGGACACCTTCCATCATTTTACTGATGATTGAGAGTAGATTGATAAGGCAGTAATTAGCTCCTTACTTCGTCTTCCGCATAGAGACTTCCAAAGAAAATGGTTACTATATAATTTATATGAGGTGGTCATACATTGACTTTGAGAGGGCCCAAGCATCAAATGGCATTTGCATCCTGCAAGTTTAGATACTCAAAACCTTCCTTGTTTTAAGTATGTAAAGTATCGAGCAGCGATAGGAGAAAATTACTCAGAAGTGTGGTCTGAAGTTGACGTTTCTTGATGACTTTAAAACAGCCAAGGTGCAGCATAGGATTGGGAAAACCAAAGGTGAGATCACAGCCCCAAAATTTGCAGCAGATGACAATTAGTTGAAATCTTAATGACCTCAGAAATGAATTTGTCCACATCACCAGACACAGAAATAATTGAAGAAAAGAATGACTTTTATTTAGAAAAAAAAAGACCTTGTAGTGTGCAGTTAGCATTTTTAAATTTTCCAGACACCACACAGAATTAGTTTGGAGCCAAAATCAAACAGGTGGAAACCCCCTCATGACCTTAACATCACTGCTTCCTTCAAGGAACTGGATATGCTCCATTCATCTGAATTACATTAATCTCGGATGGAGTGTGTGTGTGTGTGTGTGTGTGTGTGTGTGTGTGTGTGTGTGTGTGTGTGTGTGTGTGTGTGTGTGTGTGTGTATATTTATACATATATGTACGTTTTTTAGAAAGATGATTAAGTACCAGTTGTATTGCAGCACGGTTTGTGACTCAGACTAAGGTGCATGACGGAATCCGCACAGCCATTTCCCAAAGGTTCAACCCAGTTCGGAAACATAACATATTACATCCCCTGCAGACATTCCTTTCCGTCCATGACTACCTCAGTGACCTCACTGTGTTCCTCAGATTCTAGCTCACTTCAGTTATGTCAAATGGCTTGAGCTGAGTTCTAGTCCTTAACATTACAAAAGTGGAGTTGTGTGTGTAGGATCTCTCTCTCTCTCTCCATTCCTGTCCAAGTTCTCTGTTGTTTTCTAAAAGATCAATAGCAAAAGTCAGTGTATGGATAAATTTGCTGCATTCCTTCTTTCTAACTGATTGCCTCCATTTCCAATGTAAATCGTACACTGTTCAAGAGAATTCAAATGAATCAAGCCCTTTGATGACATAATAAGGCCCTAAAAGTAAACTAGGGTTTATTCCAGCATGGGAAAATGTGATTCCCCATGCCCCTTACATTTCTGAATAAGATTAATTCTATTTTCCTGTCTGTTCTGTGACTTACAGACAGCTATTTAATTTCCTATTAAAGCATTTATAGACACAGAGATCAATTTATGTTTATGTATTGTTTTTATAACTTATTTCCATCCATAACCCTGTGCCTAGCTTAATTTTTCTGTGCGTGGGGATTGGAAAATCAGTCATTCTATCCACTTCCAACTGTCTGAAGGATCTTGTTACTGTTGTGAAGAATGGCTAAGCTGCTGAAGTGGCAACTGATGATTGGAAACAATAGCCAAGTCAGTGCCTCAGAGAGAAAACGGGATAAGAGAGAAAACAATGCTCCAACAAAAATCAACTTTGGACCAATTTCAGGGAGTTTCATAGCGAATTTATCTCCATACACTCCGGTAAGTTACCTGGAATCATAGTATCTGCACAGTGGGGCATGAGGCATTTGACTATAGAGTTTGCACTGATCCTCTGAAGAGCACTCAGACTCAGCACCCCTCACCCCCCCAACCTATCCCCGTAACCCTACATTTCCTATGGTTAATCCACCTAACCTGCACATCCCTGTACACTATGGGACAATTTAGCAAGGACCATTGCCAATAAAAGAGAATCTAACCATCACTTCCTGACATTTAATGGCATCGTCATCTATGAATCCCTCACTATCAGCATTCTGCAGAGGTGACCAGAAGCTGATCTGGACTATTTATATAAGTATAGTGGCTACAATTGCAGGTAAGAGGGCAGGAACTTGCCACCTGACTCTCCAAAGCCTGTCCACCAGCTGCTGGCGCAAGTCAGGGGTGTGATGAAACATTCCCACTTATCTGATCAATGCAATTTCAAGAACACTCAAGAAGCTTGACATCAAGCCTAATTGGTGAGCATCATATCCACAAATATTTAGTCCCTCCACTATCAATGCACAGTAGCAGCAGCATGTAATGTCTCCAAGATGTACTGTGTAAATTCACCAAGGCTTCTTAAAGCTATTCAGCAATGTATGGAATTTTGATGTGTGCAAGATGATTGCTGCATTAGTAAATATTGTTATATTAACATAAAACCATAAGATCATTCGGAAGGTTGTCTGGCACACCAGATATGTGACAGCTCTTGGTTAAGGCTATCAAATTTGTGACATTACCCTACTCTTTATCCTTATGAAACATTGCACTTTTCTGATATATAAATTCACTTTTGAAACTAATTCACTGTTAGGTCAGATTCCCATCATATTTTCAGGAGTTTGTTCCTAATCATAGATTGCTGCAGAGAAAAAAGTGCTCCTAATTTTCTCTCTGGTCCTTTGTTAATTATTTTCCATCTGGGTCCTTTGGTCATGTTGACTCTTCTGACATTGGAAATAGTTTCTCCTTATTTAATCAAACAAACCCCTCATAATTTTAAACAAATAAAGATGATCTGTTTTAAGGAGACTAGTTTCAACTTCTTCCCTTTCTTCATATAACTGACTTCTCTCATGACTGATATCATTTTGGCAAATCTTTTCTGCACTGCCTTCAAAGCAGAGACATCCTTGAAAACTAAATTTGAGTTGCCATGTTTTCTAGTCTATATCTCCAGATGGTTATTTAAGCAATATAACTGAAATGTTAGCCTTTATCACAAGAGGCTTTGAGTACAGAGTAAAGATGTCTTGCTTTGATTGCATAATGTGAGACCAGTGTGCAGTTTTGGTCACTTTACAGAAGGAAGAATATACTTGTTTTGAAGGGAGTACAATGAAAGTTCAACAGAGAAATCTCTATCATGATGGCTTTTGAGGAAAATAGGCCTGTAGCCTCTACATTTCAGAAGAATGAGAGGTGAACTCATTGACACTTGCAAAATTCTTAAAGCGCTAGCCAGGATGTATACACTGACTGGGATGGAAGGGTGAATAAAATGCAAGCCATGAAGGACTAAGATGAGGAGTGTTGTCATTCAGAGAGTAGTAAATCTTTACAGATGTCCCAGATTGCTGTACTCAAATTGAATGTGTTCCAAACAGAGATCAGTAGATTTCCTGATGCTAATGACATCAAGGAATATGGGGATAATACTGGAAAATAGCATTGAGGTAGATGAACAGCCATGATCTTGAATGGCAGAGCAGGTACAAGGGGTGGAATGGCCTACACCTGCTCCTTTAGTTTTCTGTAAAAATTAAAATACCAAGCTCATTTCAAAGTAATCAAATACTTGTTGTGCTTTAAGCTGTTTCTGAGAGATGTATTAACGTGTAAAACATAAACCTTATGTGATTTATTTGTGACATAGTTTAAAGAAACAAGTATCAGTAAAACTTGTTAATGTTTGTGCTCCAAATGAGAGAATGCATTTACTGTCTAAAAAAAAGTGTCATGTCAGCAAATGAAAACTTGCATTTTGAGAAAAGGTGCAGAATCTCTATGGAAACAGTCAGGTGGCCCTGACTGCCTTCAAAAAGAAAATGTCCATGTTATCTTTTAACATGTCTTTCCTGTGCTTACCTAGTCTGGCTGGCAGTAGGAAATGTTTCATAAGTGCCTATTAATAATCACAGCTTCATAGGAAGTGGCAGAGCCATCGTTGAAGCAAGTCAAACGTGTGTGTGTGTGAATGTGGGAATCCTTCCTTTGAGGACCTTTCCCAAAGTTACAGCTTCTAATGATCTACTAGAGTTGAACCAGTTGATAATTAGTAGGTCGTGTTGTCATGACATTCTGTGGATCATTGTTGCTGTTTCAAGATGAGAGAGTGATTGGTAATCAAAGGCTATGGGGAAATCAAAGGCTATAGGTGGCAAGCTTGCTACATTGACTGTTTGCCTGTCATAGAAAGAACACTCAATTTTCCTCCCATGCAATGAACTTTAGAAGATGTAATAACAGGATAGCAATACCTTTCATAAGATATTTATTGCCTATCCTTAATTAATGTTGAACTGAGGGCTTGCTAGGCCATTTTAAAGTCAACAATGTTATTGTAGATCTGGAGTCAGAGCTAAGCCAGACTGGGTCAAGATAGCGGATTTCCTTCCCTATTAATGAACTAAGGAGCTTTTTTCAACAATTGATGACTGCCCCATTTCTTTATTACTGAGACAACCATTGTATTCTAGATTTTTAATCAATTTTATATTCCACCATTTGTTGTGATGGGATTTTTAATCCAAATTTCCTAAGCATTAGCCTGGGCCTCTAGGTTACTAGATAAGTGACAGTACCACTTTACCGTCACCTTGCAAAAGCTTGATTTTCAAGGAGTTATTCACAATTCCCACAAATGGAGCTTCAGAAATGAAGAGATCATGATTGTGCAAGAAAAAAAAACCTTGTCTTTACATAATGCCTCTTCACATCTCAGAGTTATGCTGAATGGAAGTTATTTTGCAAGCAAAAAGCGGCCATTTTGTGCCCAAGGCCTGACAACATCTTACACAAAATGAATGTCAGGAGAACGTTGGCCAAACTGTAGGAAAATTGTTTTAATTTAAATTGTACTCAATATTGAACGTCAAATTGAACTTTCAGCATTGGCTGATGGGACCCCAGTTGAGTAGTTCAGAGATTGCAGCATTCTCAGTACAGTGCTGAAGTATCAGTTTAAGTCATGTATTGTAGTCATGGATCAATGCTTAAACTTAGAAACTTCCACCCACATTGCGATGTGTAATGAGGAAGTCGTAAACAAAAAGAAATCAGGGAGAATGTCTTCATACAAAAGCAGGTGAAAATCTGGACCTCGCTCTCAAAAGGGTATCAATACAAGCCCAATTGGAAAGTTCAAGGAACAGAAAAATATATTTTTGATGAATAATAGTATCATAGGATATGTAGCAATGGTGGGAAATAGAGCTGAGATACTGATAGACCAGCATTTAATTAAACTGTAATACCTAGCAAGCCACTCAGTGCAAGAGCAATCAGAGGTAGGCAATAAATACAGGCTGTAAAAAATGAGGTCTGCAGATGCTGGAGATCACAGCTGCAAATGTGTTGCTGGTCAAAGCACAGCAGGCCAGGCAGCATCTCAGGAATAGAGAATTCGACGTTTCGAGCATAAGCCCTTCATCAGGAATAAGAGAGAGAGAGCCAAGCAGGCTAAGATAAAAGGTAGGGAGGAGGGACTAGGGGGAGGGGCGATGGAGGTGGGATAGGTGGAAGGAGGTCAAGGTGAGGGTGATAGGCCGGAGTGGGGTGGGGGCGGAGAGGTCAGGAAGAGGATTGCAGATTAGGAGGGCGGTGCTGAGTTAGAGGAAACCGACTGAGACAAGGTGGGGGAAGGGGAGATGAGGAAACTGGAGAAATCTGAATTCATACCTTGTGGTTGGAGGGTTCCCAGGCGGAAGATGAGGCGCTCCTCCTCCAGCCGTCGTGTAGTTGTGTTCTGCCGGTGGAGGAGTCCAAGGACCTGCATGTCCTCGGTGGAGTGGGAGGGAGAGTTAAAGTGTTGAGCCACGGGGTGATTGGGTTGGTTGGTTCGGGCGGCCCGGAGGTGTTCTCTGAAGCGTTCAGCAAGTAAGCGGCCCGTCTCCCCAATATAGGGCACCCGCATGGGCCCCAGCTATGCCTGCCTCTTCGTAGGATATGTGGAACAGTCCATCTTCCGCAATTACACTGGCACCACCCCCCACCTTTTCCTCCGCTACATCGATGACTGTATCGGCGCTGCCTCGTGCTCCCACGAGGAGGTTGAACAGTTCATCAACTTTACTAACACCTTCCATCCTGACCTGAAATTCACCTGGACTGTCTCAGACTCCTCCCTCCCCTTCCTCGACCTTTCCATTTCTATCTCGGGCGACCGACTCAACACAGATATCTATTATAAACCGACTGACTCCCACAGCTACCTGGACTACACCTCCTCCCACCCTGCCCCCTGTAAAAACGCCATCCCATATTCCCAATTCCTTCGTCTCCGCCGCATCTGCTCCCAGGAGGACCAATTCCAACACCGCACAGCCCAGATGGCCTCCTTCTTCAAGGACTGCAGATTCCCCCCAGACGTGATCGACGATGCCCTCCACCGCATCTCCTCCACTTCCCGCTCCTCCGCCCTTGAGCCCCACTCCTCCAACCGCCACCAAGACAGAACCCCACTGGTTCTCACCTACCACCCCACCAACCTCCGCATACAACGTATCATCCACCGCCATTTCCGCCACCTCCAAACGGACCCCACCACCAAGGATATATTTCCCTCCCCTCCCCTATCAGCGTTCCGCAAGGACCACTCCCTTCGTGACTCCCTCGTCAGATCCACACCCCCCACCAACCCAACCTCCACCCCCGGCACCTTCCCCTGCAACCGCAGGAAATGTAAAACTTGCGCCCACACCTCCACACTCACTTCCCTCCAAGGCCCCAAGGGATCCTTCCATATCCGCCACAAGTTCACCTGTACCTCCACACACATCATCTATTGCATCCGCTGCACCCGATGTGGCCTCCTCTATATTGGGGAGACGGGCCGCTTACTTGCTGAACGCTTCAGAGAACACCTCCGGGCCGCCCGAACCAACCAACCCAATCACCCCGTGGCTCAACACTTTAACTCTCCCTCCCACTCCACCGAGGACATGCAGGTCCTTGGACTCCTCCACCGGCAGAACACAACTACACGACGGCTGGAGGAGGAGCGCCTCATCTTCCGCCTGGGAACCCTCCAACCACAAGGTATGAATTCAGATTTCTCCAGTTTCCTCATCTCCCCTCCCCCCACCTTGTCTCAGTCGGTTTCCTCTAACTCAGCACCGCCCTCCTAACCTGCAATCCTCTTCCTGACCTCTCCGCCCCCACCCCACTCCGGCCTATCACCCTCACCTTGACCTCCTTCCACCTATCCCACCTCCATCGCCCCTCCCCCTAGTCCCTCCTCCCTACCTTTTATCTTAGCCTGCTTGGCTCTCTCTCTCTTATTCCTGATGAAGGGCTTATGCTCGAAACGTCGAATTCTCTATTCCTGAGATGCTGCCTGGCCTGCTGTGCTTTGACCAGCAACACATTTGCAGCAATAAATACAGGCTGCAGGGATTGTTCCCACAACTCAGTCGAGAATGTGATCTTTCTCTTTTATGGTGTTGTGAGTTCTCACACACAAGTCTCTCCAATTCTCCTTTTTGTCCCCATTTCACTTGGAACAAGTGACCTTTGTTGAACTGTAGACCTAGTCAGCAGGATCTAAGATATCTATTGCTCAACATATATACAGAACTTGTAAAAAAGAAGTCATTACGGTTCAAATAAATAACAGGGTTTCATTGAATTGTCGATTAAACAAACATCAAAAGTGGCTCTTTACTGAGGTAACAGTGTGTTTGATCATGAATTGCTCTGTTTAATATGAAGTTCCCAGTGTTTATTTAATCCTCGGGCTGAAGTTTTTCGGTCAGTGCCTTGTCCTTGAGAGCTGTCTTTGCATTCCTTTAAATGCTCTGCTATCAGTTCTGAGTTCTGCATCTTTAACTGTAGTTTTGATCTGACTGAGTTGTAGTTTTATGCCAATTCATTTCCAAAACCACTAATGACTTCAGAAAACCTTCAACTTATATTGAGTGAGAAGAGAAGCATCAATTCTGCTGATCAGGCAACAACAGGGCAGAAGCCAGGCTAAGGGTGAAAGTGTGGTGCTGGAAAAGTACAGCAGATCAGGTAGCATTCGAGGAGCAAGGGAGTTGACATTTCGGCCCGAAACATTGATTCTCCCACTTCTGGGATTTTGCCTGATCTTTCCAGCACCACTTTCTCGACTCTGATCTCCAGCATTTGCAGTCCTCACTTTCTACTGAGGATGAAAGTGGGCAGAGAACAATGAAGATCCATGGATAATTCTTTCCCCTTAGTTCCACTGTAATGGGTAATATCATCGTCCTCTGACTGGAGATTAGTGAAGTCCTCTTGAACTGTTGCTCTGTTCTGAACCAATTAGTTTTGTCGTAATAAGGGACGAGAATCCTGCATTTTTTGTGACACCTTTCATAATCTCCAGCATTCCAAAGCACTTTTCTAATACCTTTCTAATTGTAATGCTTTTTTTACTATTATGGGCCAATGTTTATTGTCGATCCCTAGTTTCTCTTGAAATGGTGCTGGTGAGCTGCCTTTTGAACTATTGTGGTCAATCTCATGTAGGTACACCTACTACATCTTTAGGGGGTAGTTCCAGGATTTTCTATCCAGTGACACTGAAGAAATGGCAATACATTTCCAATTTGGGATGCTGAGTAACTCGGAGGACAACTTGCAGGTAGTTCCCATGTATCTGCTGCCCTTGTCCTTCTGGAGTGAGTCTTTCTGTGGTATACACAGCTGCTGCTGAGTGTCAGCCTCACAGCACTAGGGTCCCATGTTCAGTCCCAGCCTTGGGTGACTGTCTGTGTGGAGTTTGCACATTCTCTTCATGTCTACGTGGGTTTCCTCTGGGTGCTCTGGTTTCTTCCCACAGTGAACTGGTCATATTAAATTGCCCATAGTGTTAGGTGCATTAGTCAGAAGGAAATGGGTCTGGGTAGGTTACTCTTCGGAGGTTCAGGCTTGTTGGGCCGAAGGGCCTGTTTCCACACAATAGGGAATCTAATCTAATCTAATCAGTGATGGAGTGGATGTTTGTGGATGTGGTGTCAATCAAGCGGTGCATTTTGTCCTGGGTGGTGTCAAACTTCTTGAGTGTTTTTAAGGCTGCATCCACACAGACAAGAGGGGAATATTCCATCACACTCCTGTCTTGTATCTTGTCGACAATGGACAGGCTCTGGAGAGTTAGCAGGCGAACTACACATTGCAAAATTCCGAGGTATTGTAAGCGCAGTACTTATATGACTAATCCAGCTCAATTTCTGGTCAATGTTAACCCCCACAGTGATGATAGTGAAGGATTCAGAGATAGTGATGCCAAGGGATAATGATTACATTCTCTCTTGTTGGAGATAGTCATTGCCTGAAACTTGTGTTATGTGAATTTCACTTGTCACTTTCTAGCCCAAGCCTGAATATTGCCCATGTCTTGTTGTATTAGAACATGGATTGCTTAAGTATCTGAGTGTTACAAATGGCACCAAATATTGCGCAATCATTAGTGAATATCCCTACTTCTGCTTATGATGGAAGGAAAGTCATTCATGAAAGCAGCTGAAGATGGCCAGGCCAAAGACACTACCCCCAGGAACTCCTGCTGAGCTATCCTAGAACTGAGATGAGTGACCTCCAACCACCACTACAATCCTCTCATTTACCAATGTGACTCTAACTACCATAGAGCTTTTCCCTAGATTTCCATTGACACTAGACTTGTGAGAACTCCTTGATATCAGAGGATTGGAGGACAGCCAATGTGATTTTGTTATTCAAGAAGACAGCAAGAGATTTTAGATTAGATTCCCTACAGTGTGGAAACAGGCCCTTCAGCCCAACCAGTCCTCCAAAGAATAACCCACCCCTCTTTGACTAATGCACCTAACATTATGAGCAATTTAGCATGGCCAATTCACCTAACCTGCACATCTTTGGACTGTGGGAGGAAACTGGAGCACGCGGAGGAAACCCACACAGACACAGGGAGAATGTGCCAACTCCACACAGAAACTGGAATTGAAACTGGAATTGAACCTGGGACTCTGGTGCTGTGAGGCAGCAGTGCTAATCACTGAGCCACCGTGCCATCCTCTGAGCCCCTATGCCACCAGGAAACTACAAGCCGGTCAGTCTAACCTCAGTGGTAGGGAAACTATTGGAAGTAATTCTGAGGGACAAAATTAATCTGCACTTTGCGAGGTAAGGATGCATAGAGAATGGTCAGCATGGTTTTGTAAACAGGAGGTTACAACTGACCAGCTTGATTGAATGTTTTGAAGAGGTGACCAGGTGTGGGGATGAGTCAGGAGGGTGGTGCTGGAAAAGCACAGCAGGTCAGGCAGCATCTGAGGAGCAGGAGAGTCGACATTTCAGGCAAAAACCCTTCATCAGGATTTTGTCCGAAATGTTAATTTTCCTGCTCCTCGGATACTGCTTGACCTGCTGTGCTTTTCCAGCATCACGCTCTTGACTCTAATCTCCAGCATCTGCAGTTCTCACTTTTGCATGGGTCTGGGGATGAGGGCAATGCACTCAACATGGTCTATTTGAACTTTAGCAAGGCTTTTCATAAGGTCCCACATGGGAGACTGATAACAAAGGTAAGAGATCATGTTATCCATGGAAATTTGGAAAATTGGAACTTGAATTGGCTAAGTGGCAGGGAGCAGAGTGTGATGGTTGAGGGTATTTTTGTCAGTGAAAATCTGTGTCTAGCAGGATCTCACAGAGATCAGTCTTGCCCTTGCTGTTTGTGATATGTATGAATTATTTAGACTAGAATCTGGGAAGGTTGATCAGTAATTTTGCAGATAATATGGAAATTGGTGGATGGTAAATCATGAAGAGGGTGGTATGAGATTACCAGAGGATGTAAATTAGATGGCTGATTAATGATAAATGGAATTGAATCTGGATAAGTGTGAGTTGAAGTTTTGATTAAAGCCCTTCTTCAGGACTGGGGATTGGTGTAAGGGGAGCTGCAGATAAAGAGGTTGCCGGGGGCAGGATGGTGAAGTGGGGATGGGTGAACACAGGTAGAGGATATGACCTGCTTGGTCAATGGGAGGAATGAATCTAGTAGACTGGAGGAGACCAATGATGGTATGTCAGAAAGGGAGTGGGAAGGGGAATTAAAACGGGTGGTGACTGGGAGGTCCCGTCGGCCCCTGCGGGCCTGGCTGAGATGCTTGGCAAACCATTCGCTAAGTTTATGTTTGGTCTCCCTGATGCAGAGAAGACCATATTGGGAGCACTTGGTGCAGTAAACTAGGTTGGAAGAGAAGCAGGTGAACCTCTGCCTCACCTTGGTGCTCCCAATGTGATCTTCTGTACATCAGGGAGGCCAAACATAAACTTAGGGAATGGTTTGCCTATCATCTAAGCCAGGCCCATTTTAATTTTCCTTCTCACTCCCTTTCCAACATGACCATCCTTGGCCTCCTCCATTGCCACAATGAACCAAATCTCAAATTGGAGGAACAACACCTCATCTTCCATCTGGGCAGCCTACAGCAGAGCGGACTCAACATTGACTTCAGCCAATTTCAAATAACCTCCCTTCCCATCACCCCATTCCCTTCACAGCCCCTTCTTCTTCCTTCCACTCCTCCCTGCCACCAACCGGATTCGTTTCTTCCATTGACCAACCCAGGTTGTACCATCTACCTGCCTTCACGTATCCCCACTTCACCACCCTGTCCCCGCCACTCCCTTTATCTGCAGCTCCCCCTACACCCACCCCCAGTCCTGAAGAAGGGATACACTTGAAACATCGACTTCTCCACCTCCTGGTGCTGCCTGGCTTGCTGTGTTCTTCCACCCTCCTGCTTGTCTATAAGGATGGGAGAGGCTGAAAACCTCATGGCATTTAGGAAATACTTGTGATGCTAAAGCCCATAAGACAATGGACCAAGTGCTAAAAATGGAATGAGAATAATATGATCATTGTTTTTGACTGGAGCAGACTTTATGGGCTGAAGGGCCTTTTTCTGAACTGCAGACCTCTATGAGTCTATGCCACACTTGGTCAAATGTGGCCTTGATGTCAAAGGTAGTCACATTCACCTCATCTCTGGAATTCAAGCTTTTGCCCATGTTTGAACCAAGGCATTAATAAGGCTAAGTTGAATGGATCTGGCAGAATCCAAACTGGGTAGGTTATTGCTAAGCCAAATGCTGCATGATAGTTCTGATGATGACCCTTTCCATCATTTGTTGATAATTGAGAGTGGTTGTTCATCAGGTTGGACTTGTCTTGCTTTTTGTGTATAGGACATACCTGGGCAATTTTCCGCATTGACAGTTTGATGCTAGTGTTGTAATTATTACAGCTTGGTTAGGTTCTGGGGCACAAATCTTCATTAATATTGTGGAAATGTTGTCAAGGCCCATAACCACATGAGGTAGCAGGGTCACTACAAACGATTGAACTTTGAGATTGGTTACTGCATCCAAAAACAGCAGGGCAACAGAAACAACCTGCATTTATGTAGTGCCTTCACTATAGAAAATTACACCAAAGTGTTTCATAGAGCTGAAATTAGAAATGAATAAGACTTGTTTCATAAAAGGAAAGATTACCTTTTTGGGGGTGGGGGGTGTGATCAGGGGAATGTATCACTTAGGATTTGGATGGCTGATGGAACGGGAGAAGGAGAGATCCATTCAGCTCCCCTATTCAATAAGGTCTCTGCTGATCTGATGGTCACCTCAAAACCAGATTCCAACCTACCCCTGATAACATGTGGCCCCCTTGCTAAACAAGAATCTACCCACCACCATCACCTCAAAAATATTGAAGGACTCTGCTTCCACAACCTTTCCAGAAAGAGAATTCCAAAGAAGTTTCAACACTTCAACAGAGAACCTGGGTTCAATTCCCTCCTCAGGCGACTGACTGTGTGGAGTTTGCACATTCTCCCCGTGTCTGCGTGGGTTTCCTCCGGGTGCTCCGATTTCCTCCCACAGTCCAAAGATGTGCGGGTCAGGTGAATTGGCCATATTAAATTGTCCGTAGTGTTAGGTAAGGGGTATATGTAGGGGTATGGGTGGGTTGCGCTTCGGCGGGTCGGTGTGGACTTGTTGGGCCGAAGGGCCTGTTTCCACACTGTAAGTAATCTAATCTAATCTAATTTATTCAGAAAGAATCACCTCATCTCTATTTTAAATGGGTGATCCATGCGGTCAAGCAACCATGGGCCCAAAAATGGACGTTGCAAATTGACTCACAGCTGGAAAAATCAGGCCTGACAGAAAAGTGGCCAAAATAAATTAAACAGCAGCTATTATCTACAGGAAATTGTGGAAACCAAGATCAACGTGGTCACAAAGGTTCAGGGGGAACCAATTACAACCATTCTGAGGATTATCATCTGTTGGAAGAGAATATTGAAGGATAAAAAAATACACCTGGAAACCAGCCCCTCATGCAAGTCTTTGTCGTACCAGATCCGCCCTGACCTGTGAGACTAACCTTTGTGGAAGGGAGCCAGCCCTCATCAGAGAGGAGCAATATTTCAATGGCCCAGTTAAACATGTGGATTGTTGCAGGTAACATCCTTTCTTACACAGATAGAAATAGATCGAGAGTAAATTGTGCAGATATTTGGGAAGCATTCACATAGTGTCTTTAAAAAGGAAAATTTTATTTAAAAAATCAAGTTGAACTGCAAACCCAATTCAGTGTTCCTTTGCCTGCCTCAATGACAAGAGTGCTTGGGTAAAGTGTTTTTAAAACAGAGAGTCATAGAGATGTACGGCATGGAAACAAACCCTGCAGTCCACTTGTCCATGCTGACCAGATATCCTCAATAAATCTAGTCCCATTTGCCAGCATTTGTTCCATATCCCTCTAAACCTTCCTATTCTTATCTGGAAGTTCATTCCATACACACAATACTCTCTGCATGAAACAATTGCCTCTTAGGTCTCTTTTAAATCTTACCCCTCTCACCTTAGTCCTCTAGTTTTGGACTCCCCTACCCTGGGGAAGACCATGTCTATTTATCCTATCCATGCCCTTCATGATCTTATAAAGATTGATGGGGTCACCCTTCAGCCTCCAACACTCCAGGGAAAATAGCCCCAGCTTAGTCAGCCTCTTCCCTACAGCCCAAACCCTCCTACCCTGGCAACATCCTTGTAAATCTTTTCTGAGCCCTTTCAAGTTTCACAACATCCTTCGTATTTAGCAGGGAGAACAGAACTGAATGCAGCATTCCAAAAGTGGCCTAAGCAATGTCCTGTGCAATCACAACTATGACCTCCCAATTCCTATACTCAATGCACTGACCAATAAAGGAAAGCATACCAAATGCCTTCTTCACTATCCTGTCTACTTGTGACTCCACTTTCAAGGAACTATGAACTTACACCCTAGGTCCTTACCATTAAATATGTAAATCCTACCAAATGCAGCATTTCACATTTATCTAAATTAAACTCCATCTGTCACCCCTCGGCCCCCTTCCCCATCGAATTAAGGTCCAATGTACTGTGTGGCAACTTTTTTTATTTTCCACTACACCTCTGATTTTGGTGTCATCTGTAAACTTACGAATCATACCTCCTATCTTCATATCCAAATCATCTATTTTAATGACAAAAAGTATAAACTGGTCAAAGTGTCCAAAGCATGGACAATATCCATTTTTTATAAATAGGCTCATGATTGTCCTTAAAGAGGAAACTCCATCTCCAATATATCTGTCAAGAGCTTCAGCCTCAATATTCCAAACATGGCCCAGATGAAAAGAAAGCCCATTGCCCACCTCCATGGGCAGAGACATTGGAAGTGTTTGGACTCAGCTGGTGGACAGAGGGCATTTTTTTTCCTAATCAACTCCCACAGGAGGCCACACCACCAGACCCAGACAGGCTAGGCACAGGTTTCAGCCTGGATGTCCTAAGTGAAGGGGGACACCCAGCAGTGTAGGAAGGAGGCCAATGATGTCTGCTCTCTAGCAGGGTAATTGACATCACCTTCTTCCTGCCATCTCACAATCACAGGGTCATGCAACAATCTAACTCCACCACACTCAGTTCATCAAGACTCATGGACTACAATTCTCAGTATTATACACACCATGATCACTCAGCAGCTCACCAGGCTAAGGTAATAACTCATTCTGCCCTCTGTGCTTCCTTCTTACTCATTGGAGCTATGCAAGTCTGGAACAGAGAAACAACCACAGATATTCTTTGTGATAATGCCCTGGAGCTGAGGAGTGAAATACAACATTCTTTCTTGTTTTATCCTCTTACTGCAACCTGGAATCAAAAATATAATTCATGATTGTCCTATTTATATAATGTGCTAAACTGAAAAGTCAAGTAGTTTAGCCAATACAGTCAAGAGAGTGCAGAGAGATCCAAAGAAAATGCATGAAAAGATAGAGACACCATAGTCCCACTTTCTCATTTGAGGGAGACGACTAGTTTAGTGGTGGTTTAACCTAAGGTTCACCATGGCTCAGATGAGAGGTGAAGTTGAGAAGGTATGAACCTTCATGGTAACCTCATCTAGTATGGGAATTAAGTCCACAATTTTGGTTTCACTCTGCATTGCAAACCAGCCATCCAGCCAGTTAAGCTAAACACCCACCTACAAACACACATAGACATGGTAAAGGCTTAAATACAAAGTGTAAGCACATTCAGGTGAATTGTATGATCATGCCTTGGAATAAACTGATAGGGCATGAGAATTCTGGTTGAAAATTAGGTGCCATGCTAGTGGCATGATTATATTTAAATTAGTGTGAGACCCAACAGGTATTCTTGACAGCAGGACCTACTATCCCCAGAACGTCATATGCCCTCCTGTCTACACACGCAAGATCCACATGGACCGTGAAGAAACAAAAATAGCATTGGTGACACTGTCCCACTCCACTTCATCAACAATCCCACTCACGTTCTAGAATTGACTGAATCTATTTCCCTAAAAGAAAAATAATTCTTGGGGCCTCTGATTGAATCAATCAGCAAAATAATAAAATTGCTGGTTAAACTCTCCAAGTTAGTTTGTTTGGCCAAGAAAAGGGTTCCGGCCAGACCAATATCGCTTGTTGTCAGAACAGGATGTGTGAACTCCTTCATGTATCTGTACAACATCAGTGAATAGCGAAGCCGGACATATAACTACAGAAGGCCACTGAACAGACATATTAAGGTCGGCCTTATTCTTATGACCGTAAGGATGTTCAATCCAGTTGAGACTCCTGCGTCATGGATCTTTCAGTTTCCAAAATTATGGATTAATTCACTCACAGAAACTAATCTATCTCTTGCCAAGTGTTCCAAATTACATTACTGAGGCAGCATCAGATGCGCTGCCGTTGAATAAGGCATCAAGCTATCTGTCAATTCAAGTGAAAATAAAAGCTCCCTGGGCAATATTTAAAGTGCAATGGATCGCTCCACTGTGTCCTAGTCAACATTTATCCTGCAATCAAAATGTCCAAAAGAGACAACTGAACTGATCCTTCATTTCATTGTTGTGAAATTTTACAATGTTTAGATTGGTTTGTCTGGAAAGAGATGATATTTCAAGCAGAATTCATATTTGAGAAACACTTTGGGCAAACTGGAATACAAGAACGATGCTATAGAATTTCAGTTTAATATTCCTGCAAAATAGTGAAGCATTATGCCACTTCATAAATCTTTGAAGTAACGTTACTGAGGATACTGTGTACAGTTCTGGCCATCACAGTACAAATAGGGTTGCAGCTATTGAAAAGTGCAATAAGATTTAAAGTGAAATGGTGAAGATTTAAAGGGGATTTGAGGATTTTTTTTAACCTAGTGGGTGGTGGGAGTCTGGAATGCATTCCCTCAAAGAGTAAACTCATAGACATTTTGAAAAGTACTTGGATGAGGACTTGAAGCGTCATAATATTCAAGGCTATGGACCTAGAGTGGGAAAGTGGGACTGGTGCAGATGGTAGTTTATTTTTTGGCAGTAAAAACTTGATGAGCCAAAGGGCTTCTTCTGTATTGGTTGTTTCTAAGAAAATAAACAACCAACATTCATTGAGGAGATGAAGGAATTGGATTTTTGCTGACTCACATTGGCATGGTCCGACAGGTCAGGAAAAGATTCAGAAGTGATTGGATTGTAGGTTCCTAAAGGAATAATATAATGGCCGAAATTTGTGTGGTGGTGATGGTCCTGCCTCCCAGCCAAAACTTCGGCTAGACCTGTCTCCATGTGGCTGGAAGTTTGACTCTTGTTTTATGGCTGCTGGCCTGTTAACTCACTCAAGTTGTGACTTCTGTCCCCATGTTGGAGAAATCCCAAGTTGGAGCGCTATTGGCCAAGCAGATGATGAGTTTCCACTCAATAAAAGGGCGGCAGATCTCCAGTACAAAGAACAAAGAACAACAATAATTACAGTATTGGAAGAGGCCATTTGGCCCTCCAAGCCAGTACTGATCCAGATCTTCATTCTAAACCTGTCGCCTGTAAGGATCTGTATCCCTCTGCTCCCTGCCCATTAATGTATCTGTCTAGATACATGTTAAGTAACGCTATCATGCCTGTCTCTGCCACCTCTGCTAACAATGCATTCCAGGTACCCACCACCCTCTGCATAAATAACTTTCCACACACATCTCCCCTAAACTTTTCCCCTCTCATCTTGTCCTCGTGACCCCTAGTAATTAAGTCCCCCACTCTAGGAAAAGGCTTGCAGTCCACCGTGTCTATACCTCTCATGATTTTGTAGACCTCAATCAGGACCTCCTCAACCTCTGTCTTCCTAATGAAAATAATCCTAATCTACTCAACCTCTCTTCATAGCTAGTACTCTCCCTACCAGGCAACACCCTGGTGAGTCTCCTCTGTACCGTCTCCAAATCATCCACATCCTTTTGGTAATGTGGCAACCAGAACTGCATGCAGTATTCCAAATGTGGCTGAGCCAAAGTCCCATACAACTGTAACATGACCTGCCAACCCTTGTATTCAACACCTCGTCTGATGAAGGAAAGCATGCCATATGCTTTCCTGACCACTCTAACGACCTGCATTGTCACATCAGGGTACAATTGGGACAGATCTGTGCATTTGGATATGTGTCTGAAGCTTTTACCAGACTCAAGTAGGCAGACACTAGTGGAGGGAGAGTGTGGCAGTGAAGGGGAGGTAGGGGTCATTTGACAGAAACAGGCAAACTGGGAAGGGAGAAAGGTCCTTGAATGGGCACAAACCCACTAAGAATGGACCCGACAGCCACACTAGCCAGTGCAGAGAAACCACTAGACTATCTGCTTAGCATAGTTTCTTTTGCCACAGTTTAATCTTAGTAATGATGGTGGGATGGCATCCTTAAGGAGGAATTAATTCCTTAAGGGCTTTAATTTGCCCATAAATACCATCCCTGCTGCCAGTATTATTGTAGGGTGTGTGGCAGGGAGAACGGGTAAATGACAAGCAGACTACCATTGGTGGGGAAGAGTTAAATGTAGCATTTGGTTGTGAAAGAGCTCTTACTCTGGAGTTTCCCTTGTATTCACAGGTGAGGTGCCAGAAGACCGAAGGTTAGCTAACGTGGTGCCACTGTTTAAGAAAGGGGGTAAGGACAAGCCAGGGAACTATAGACCAGTGAGCCTGACGTCGGTGGTGGGCAAGTGGTTGGAGGGAGTCCTGAAGGGCAGGTTGTACATGTATTTGGAAAGGCAAGGATTGATTAGGGATAGTCAACATGGCTTTGTGCGTAGGAAATCATGTCTCACAAACTTGATTGAGTTTTTGGAAGAACTAGCAAAGAGGATTGATGAGGGCAGAGCAGTAGCTGTGATCTATATGGACTTCAGTAAGGCTTTTGACAAGGTTCCTCATGGGAGACTGGTTAGCAAGGTTAGATCTCACAGAATACATGGAGAACTAGCCATTTGGATACAGAACTGGCTCAAAGGTAGAAGACAGAGGGTGGTGGTCAAGGGTTGTTTTTCAGACTGGAGGCCCATGACCAGTGGAATGCCACAAGGATGGGTGCTGGGTCCACTACTTTTTGTCATTTACGTAAATGATTTGGATGTGAGCATAAGAGGTACAGTTAGTAAGTTTGCAGATGTCACCAAAATTGGAGGTGTAGTGGACAGCGAAGAGGGTTACCTCAGATTATAACAGGATCTTGGCCAGATGGGCCAATGGGCTGAGAAGTAGCAGATGGAGTTTAATTCAGATAAATGTGAGGTGCTGCATTTTGGGAAAGCAAATCTTAGCAGGACTTATATACTTAACTGTAAGGTCCTAGGGAGTGTTGCTGAACAAAGAGACCTTAGAACACAGGTTCATAACTCCTTGAAAGTGGAGTCGCAGGTAGATAGGATAGCGAAGAAGGTGTTTGGCATATTTTCTTTTATTAGTCAGAGTGTTGAGTACAGGAGTTGGGAGGTCATGTTGCGGCTGTACAGAACATTGGTTAGGCCACTGTTGGAATATTGCATGCAATTCTGGTCTCCTTCCTATTGGAAAGATGTTGTGAATCTTGAAAGGGTTCAGAAAAGACTTACAAGGATGTTGCCAGGTTTGGAGGAGTTGAGCTATAGGGAGAGGCTGAACAGGCTGGGGCTGTTTTCCCTCAAACTTCGGAGGCTGAGGGGTGATCTTATAGAGGTTTACAAAATCATGAGGGGCATGGATAGGATAAATAGACACAGTCTTTTCCCTGGGGTGGGGAGTCCAGAACTAGAGGGTATAGGGTGAGAGGAGAAAAATATAAAAAAGACCTATGGGGCAATTTTTTCACACAGAGGTTAGAATGTATATGGAATAAGCTGCCAGAGGAAGTGGTACAATTGCAACATTTAAGTGACATTTGGATGGATGTTTGAATAGGAAGGGTTTGGAGGGATATGGGTCAGGTGCTGGCAGGTGGGACTAGATTGGCTTGGGATTTCTGGTCAGCATGGACAGGTTGGACCGAGAGGTCTGTTTCCATGCTGTACATCTCTATGACTCTACGACTAAGATCTGGGTCTGTAGTAGGGTAATCAATAGTGATAGGTAACAATGAATAGTCAGTCACTTCATTGTCTCATTATTGTGATAGATGGCAAACTAGATGAATTTTTGTCTTTAATCTTTGAGCGACTCATATGTTCTTATCTGCTTGATAGTGTAGTGAAGTTTGAAACCCAGAGACTGTGTTTAAATCCCATCATGCAAAACAGTGAGTTTGAATTTAGTAAAGCTGTTTTAAAAACCTGACTGGTTTACCGATCCATGACTCTGAGAACAGAATCTATGATCTTTGAGCACTCTGGTCAACATGTGACTCCGATCTAACTCGGTGAGGCTAGATACATAGGAACATTAGGTGCAGGAAAGCCATGAAGCCCCTCTAATTTCCTGTATTATTCATGTCTGATCTGATTTCAATTCCATTTATGCACTTTAGCTCCGCATTCTTCATACAGTAACCTAACAAAAATTGCTCGATTTCAGTCTTGGAATTCTTCAATTTTCCCTGCAGCAATAGCCTCATTTGGAAAGGAAATCCTAACACTCTACTAACCCATCTGCAGAGATCTTGCCCCTGAATTTCCAGCTCTTACTTTACAATTATTTCTTACTCTCTCTGTATCCAACCTAAGGCATTCTTTAAAAATGTAGATACCTTGATCAGATCACCTGAGAATTTTCTATTTTCAAAGAAATATAGCTAAGTTTATGCACTTAGCTTCTTAGAGTCATACAGCATGGAAACAGGCCCTCAGTCCAACCAATCCATGCTGAACATGATCCCAAACTAAACTGGCCCCACCTGCCTTCTCCTAGCCTATATCCCTCCAAACCTTTCCTATCCATCTATCTAAATGTCTGTTAAATGTTGTAATTGTACACACATCCACCATTTCCTCAGGAAGTTCATTCCACATGCAAACTAGCCTCAGTGTTAAAAAAACCTGCCTCTTATATCTTTTTAAATTCTCTATCCTCTCAGCTTAAAAATGTGTCCACTATCTTGAAATCCCACACCCTAAGGAAAAGACAACTACCACTGACAATATCTATACCTTTCATAATTTTATAATCTTCTATCAGATCACCTCTTAACCTCCTATGCTCCAGTGAATAAATTCCCAGCCTATCTAGCTTTTCTTCAAAACTTAAACATAATGTAATTGCCTATCATTTGAATTTCTGAAATTAAGAGTGACTCTGAATAAGGTTTATTCTGTCTAACATTGTTTCATAATGCCACCTGGCATGGCAAAGCCCCCTACCTAGTTGTGAAAATCAGTTGCTACATAAGCAATGATTCAAGATACACCATCAAAGACATCTTCGCAAATAGGAATCTTTCTGAGGTCCTTCATATCAATACAAAACATAAGTTATAGAAGTAGAAGACCGTCCGTTCTGAAAGGTCAAGGTTTTTTTTAAATGCAATGAATATTATGCTCTGGAATTCACCGTCTGAGAGGATAATGGATATAGATTCAAAAGTGCATTTCAGGAAGGAATTGTGTATATACTTGAAAAGGAAAAAATTGCAGGGCCATGAGGTAATAGTAGGAAAATGGGATTGAATGGCTAGTTGCTTCAAAAAGCCTTCAAAAAGACATGATGGGCTTAATGGTCTGCTTCTGTTTGATTTTGTCAATATTCTTACTCACTAACTTTAGTGGTGTTAACTAATTCTAGCTTCGCTGCCTCTAAGTGCATGGAGAAGAGCTCAGCCAGGATTCTTGCTCCTTTTCAGTGATTTTTGGCTTACTTTCCAGTTGCAGCTGCAGCCATGGGGCCAAGTGGAGATTATTCCATCTCATTCCTTACTTCTGCCTTGTACATGACGATGAGACTTTGGGGAGTCAAAACTGAGTCACTCACCACAGAATGGTTAGCTTCTGAACTGTACTTGCAGCCATAGCATTTATGTGGCTGTTGACGTTTTGGTGACTCCAGGATATTGATGATGTGGAACTTGATGATGGTAATGCCATTGAATGTGGAATTTTGACCATAGATAGTGCCCTAGAAATGTCCTAGACAGAACAATGAGTCATTCGGAAAAATAGTGCAGGATGCCATCCAACAGTTCTCACCAATTCTTTCCGAAATTGTCCTTTTAGCTTATGCACTTCTTTAGAGATGGATAGGTAACCTTATAACTTTTGCCTAATCCTTTGTATATAACTCTGTCACTGTGGAAGGATTGCTAATGCACTTTGGAAATGGGTTGCATAGGTTTCTTTTATGATCCTTTTCTGTCTGTTTGAAATCTTTAAATAACAATGCGACTAAGATTGGATATTCAACAGTTGCTTGATTGAATCCAGCCTCTGGCCTAGAAATGTTTTATTGTCAAGTCTCACTCCAGCACATAAATGTGTCATCTAGTTTGTAATGCATTTCTCTGAGGTTTCTTTCCCCAAATTCAAATAAAAAGTATAATATAATTGTGGCATCCTGACCAACATTCCTCCCACAATAGAAAGAAAAGAAAATACTTGGATTTTTCGAGTACATTTACTAACCTCAGAACAACTGTAAAGTACATTACGTGCAATGAAGAGATACTTTTGAAGTATTGTAATGTAAGAAATGTTGTAACCAATTTATACAAAAATAGGTCCCCAAAATCTATAACAAAATAATGACTAGATATTTTGTGATGTCAGTTGAGGTGTATTAGCCCAAATATCAAACAAATCGCACCTTTGAAATTGTCTAATTGCATGTTGTATGCCCATCAAAGATTGCAGATGGAGCTTTGGTTTTACATCCTGTCCTTAATATGGCACTTCTGATTAAATTTTGCTGGCCTAAATTATGTGCTCATGTCTTGGACTGGGTTTTGAACCCACAACCTTTTGACTTCAGAAGTCTTCTCCATGGAAAGAGTGGAATCAGGCCTATATGCTACCACTTGGTGGCACTATTCTACTACTTATTGAAAATGGCAAACTCAATACGAGTTATCTCACAGGGTTGGGCTGTTGACACTGTGAGGTAACTGAAGCAGTCCCCTTACAAATGAACTGAAGGTAATCTTGGATAACTGAGTAATGTTTCTTTGTTTAGTTAAAAATTCAGGGGAATAGAAGACCTGAGGATCTGAGAAGGCACATTGATTGAGGGTATGACAGAACATCGGATGGGAAAGTTTGAAGTTCTGCTTGATAAAGGTTTGTCAGGATGACCAATATAGAAAATTCTAGAACCTTTGAAGAAGTGAATCAATGTATTATCTAAGGGACCCATTAGGATTCTTGATACTTGCTGAAAGTCAATATCAATTGAAAACAGGGTTGTTTGAGATATCCCATCTAAGGTTTAAAAATATTATCATAAAATTTGGGTGTGGCTGGCCATTGCTTAGTTGCCTGAGAAGGCAATGGTAGGTTACCTTCTTCCACGGTTTTATACAGCTTGATGGTCAACTTCAGGGAGCACGATGTTAATGTGGGACAGGAGTCATGTACGGATGAGACGAGCCACAGATGGGAACGTCCTTCCATAAAGATTATTTGTGAATCAAGGGATTTTTTAATAATCTGACAACTTTGTGGTCATTTTTATTGATTACAACTTTTTAAAATTGAATTCAAGTTTATGAACGAGCTGTGGTAGGATTTGAAATCACAAAACCAGATTTTCATGGAGTCTGTAACACTCCAGTTGCCTTTAAAAATGGAATGCAAGTCCGGATTCCATAAAGCCAAAATCCATTTCTGGTGCTTGCGTCTCTCATCTGTGCAGGATGAGGGTGCATGTAGTGAACTTTACTCAGTTATTTTCTCACACACTGCCACAAAGTCACAATTCTTACAGAGTCAGGCTAGCTTCTTGAGGACATTCAGAGGAGTCAGGAACCACCCACCATATGGATTCAGGAATATTTTGAAAGTTATGCTCAGATAGTCCTACCCATGCCCTTTTCACACCTTCCAATGCTCTCTTCATATTCCCAAGTTCTTTCTAATTCCCTCCATGGCCCAGCAGTGCCTCTCCTACATCATCCATGCCCACTCATTCAGCATGCCCCATGAACTAATGAGCTATCTAATAACAATGGCAAATCTTTATGTACACTTGCAAAACAAAATGTAGGGCCCGGTGGGATTGAAAACATTACATTTAATGTTGGGGGCTCCCTTCTTCTGAGTTAACTTTAGTGACTGAGGAGAGAGGATGACCCAATTCACTAATGTCCTTCAGAGAAGGAAACTACCATCCTTACCCAGTCTGGTCTACATGTGATTCCAGACCCACAGCAATGCAATTGACTCTTAACAATGCGCAATAAATACTGTCTGGCCAGTGGTGCCCACATACCATGAATAATAAAACAAAAAATGTCTGGATGCTCTGGTGGGACAGATTTTCAATACATTGTTCTGCACAATTATTCCTACATGTTTTTTATGTGCTAGGAATAATTTAATATTGATAATTTCCATCTTCTACAACCAAAGTGAAGTTATCCTGCTTCTTCCAGGGTAAAATGAATATATTTGAACCACTCATGGACAAAATGCAATGCACTTTCTTCTGCACAACATTTTAAACGAGGTTCTTTTGCTGTGAATTCATAAATGTTCCCACCTAAAGTACAGTCTAATTATTGATTCCCAGTTCTTATAAATCTTAAACTTCTTCTGATTGTCTCCTTTTGCTAGCCTTTTTCACCAAATTTCTTAACACTTGTTCTTTTCTATATGAATTAACTCCTGAGGCTTTTCCAATGCTGCAGCTCCAGGGTCAATCATTCCTCTGGTCCTTTCAGTGCCCCTTATAGCTGCACTTCCCAGAGCCTCTTCAATGATGGACACAATGCTTACTTTTCAAAGTTGACAACTCCTCTTTTTACTATCTTGCCTTCACTATACTGTTTTTGTAATTACTTTTTTCCATCTTTTTCCTCAGAGTTGTCTAACTTTTCTTTTTGTGCCATCACTATTTCCTGTAAGTCTTCCTTCATTAAGGTCTTTGTTATTTTCTAAGTTTGACTTTTCTCTCTTTTATTAGCACACACTCTTTTCTCTGTGCTTCTTACTGGCTTCTTGGTAAAGGTTTTTCGTTTGCAGTGCTGAGCTGGTCCTGTTTCTACATCCACAGCTGCTGCTGCTGTTGATCTTTTACGTTTCAGTTGCTGACTGTGTCTTCTTAAAGCAGCATTTCTCTTGAAGTGGTAAATTCACAATACTAAATCAAATTAAATCAAATCAAAATATTATTTCTTCTAGCTCTTCGGGAATTTTCTCAAGGGATTCTACATGGGATTCAGGTCTGCATCACATAACCATGTGATATTTGTCACTATTTCCAGTATATTGTTGTTGTGGTTCTGTTCGCCAAGTTGGGAATTTGTGTTGCAGATGTTTTGTCCTCTGTCTAGGTGACATCCTCAGTGCTTGGGAGCCTCCTGTGAAATGCTTCTGTGATCTTTCGTTCGGCATTTGTAATGGTTTGCCGCATCCGGTTGTCGGTTCCAGCTGTCCGTTGCAGTGGCCGGTATATTGGGTCCAGGTCGATGTGCTTATTGATTGAATCTGTGGATGAATGCCATGCCTCTAGGAATTCCCTGGCTGTTCTTTGTTTGGCTTGTCCTATAATAGTAGTGTTGTCTCAGTCGAACTCATGTTGCTTGTCATCTGCGTGCGTGGCTACTAAGGATAGCTGGTCGTGTCGTTTCGTGGCTAGTTCATGGATGCGAATTGTTAGCTGTCTTCCTGTTTGTCCTATGTAGTGTTTTGTGCAGTCCTTGCAAGGGATTTTGTACGCTACATTGGTTTTGCTCATGCTGGGTATCAGGTCCTTCATTCTGGTGAGTTGTTGTCTGAGAGTGGCTGTTGGTTTGTGTGCTATTATGAGTCCTAGTGGTCGCAGTCTGGCTGTCAGTTCGGAAATGCTCTTGATGTATGGTAGTGTGGCTAGTCCTTTGGGTTGCGGCATGTCCTCGTTCCATTATCTTTCCCTTAGGCATCAGTTGATGAAATTGCGCAGGTATCCGTTTTTGGCGAATACATTGTATTGGTGTTCTTCTTCCTCTTTTTGCAGTTTTGATGTGTTGTGGCCCTTTTGAATAGTGTCTTGATGCAACTTCTTTTGTGTGTGCTGGGGTGGTTGCTTTCGTAGTTCAGGACTTGGTCTGTGTGTGGCTTTCCTGTATACCTTTGTGGTAAATTCTCCGTTAGGTGTTTTCTGTACCATCACGTCTAGGAATGGGGGTCGGTTGTCCTTTTCTTCCTCTCTAGTGAATCGGATTCCTGTGAGTGTGGCGTTGATGATCCGGTATGTGTTCTCTATTTCTGTGTTTTTAATGATTACATAGGTGTCATCCACATATCTGACCCAGAGTTTGGGTTGACTTTGCGGTAAGATTGTTTGTTTTAATCTTTGCATTACCGCTTCTGCTATAAGTCCAGAGATGGGTGAGCCCATGGGTGTGCTGTTGATTTGTTCATATTATGTTGTCCAGTATATTGTATTGAGCTAGGGATGTTTGAGGTGGTTTGCTGCTACCATTCCTCCTTTGCCTAATTAACAGTGTTAGAAGGTAGGTCATTGGAAAGTCCAAAAAGAAGATACACTTGTCTTAGTTTACAAGGTAGCTTTTGCATGATAGCAATAAGTATAACTGACATTACTGGTTAAACATAATTACTAAAGGCTCGCAGGAGTTGTACAGAATACAACTGTTCCCTTCACGTATTTGGCTAGAACTCAACTACCTTCATACAAAGACTGAGTGGCGGTGTGAGGCTAGGTGGAGCTCAATGGAACACCTTTAGAACCATGACATTATACAACTCCCTGGGCCCACCAAAACCTAGAAGTCCATCCAAAATCCTAGAGTTATTCCTTATTTTCTTCATCCCATATTGACGAAATATAGGAAATAAAACCTTCCAGTGAAGCAGAAAGAGAGAGAGAGGTTCAAATATGGCAAACCACAGTATGTGGAATGCTGAGAAAGGGATCAAATGCATTACTTCTTATAAGAGGTTGAATGGATTAAATAAGTGGATAGGCTCTTGAAGTCACAAATGTAATGGAAACTACGAAGAAAAGAAATGAGCATCTAACATATTAGTGGATGATTTTGAAAACATTGCTGACACAAATCAGGGGTAGGAGGGCTACGATTAATCAGCTTTCTGGCAAGAACTCATCACATACTGTAACACAATTTATGTGAGAGTGAGCTGTGGCTCTTAGTGACAGAACAATGTAATATGGTCAGAATTTAATGATCTCAAAAGGTCAGAAAAGAAATGCATCATCAGCTGAAATTGTAGGGCACCTATGCTGAAACGTAGGGAAGCAAACACTTGTTTTCCCCAAGCAGAATAATTCATTAATGTAAGTATATAAGTTTGCTCCCTGAGCTGGAAGGTTTGTTTTCAGATGCTTCGTCACCATGACTAGGCAATGTGCTTTGAGGTATGATATGACCGTTATTCCATGTCCTAGAAATAATGTCATATGACAGCACTCTTAATCACACTTAATCAATCATATTTTGAGGTTTATACTAGCTTCTAAAGGTGTCTCGTTTCATGCCCTCTGTCCACCCCTAACGCTCACCTATCTTCATTGTCATCTATTCTGTGAATCGTACGCAGATAGTGATGCAGACTCTGGGGACAGCAGTATCCAGTCAACACTGCAGGAGGAGCCTGTACACAGTGCCAAGAAACAGTGGGGCCAGCAAGGGAGGACACGCACAGATTTGTGCTTTGACCTAGCATGAAGGGATTGTTAGATTCAATTACTGCTTGGCAGTCAGAGGTGGAGTTCTGCGAGTCAACATGCCTCCAGGGGTCTCAAGAACACATAAGCTGCTTCTTATATTGTATTTTCAATGTCTCCACCAGCTGCCAGTTTCCTCATTGCTGATCCACGATGTAGCTGTTTAAGATAGCTTGCTGCTGAGGCTGTGATTTCTTTCCTCCCGGGATTCTAAGCTATGGAATATATGAGAAAGATGAAATTGATAAAAAGCATGACATTTCACACCCTCCATTCCCAATATCTTTGGCAATTCTTCACCCACTCTATTATTCACACAGCTCAAACACTCAAGGGGATACAGAAAGATTAAATGAAGGATTGACATATCGGAAGACACGGAGCACAAGGATGTTAGATGACACAGATGTGGAAGTGAAGGCAGATGGAGCTTAATGGAGGTATAAACACTTCAGCCCCTGGTTACAATGTATACAGTAAATGATCTTATGTAAGAAGAAACTTGTCAATGAATAAAAAATGCGAACAATTTGTTTTCCTTCCTGTCAATGACTATCCCAATTAGGACATATATTTGCCATTTATTCAGTGACACAAGGTCAAGATGCTGGAATTTTATGGCAACCTGGAGTAAATGAAAACTGCAGCAGCAGCATTTGCACATCCTCCCCTACTTCAAGAGACATCCAGTTAAGTCTGTCAATTCAGTGTTGACATTGACTTGCCTTGGTACACTTTCTGATGTGACAACTGCGTGCTAGAATGCAAATTCAAAAGGCAGCAATGCATCAAACCAGAGCCAAGTGCTAGAAAACGGGATTAGAATAGGTAGTTATTTGATGGCCAACATAGACACAATGGGTTGAAGGGCCTTTAAAACTCAATGAGAATAATGAAAATTGAAAAGCCTTCCCTTATGAGATTTATAATACTTCAGATCTTTCTTGTTCAAAATGATTGTGATGTAACATCCCAATTAAAAAGATCTCAAACATTAACATTCCTTAAAAAGAAATCATAATAGAGAGATATGCCCTTTAAAGGGGCTACAGTGTAAAAGTAGGATAAAAAGGATATTAAACTAGCATTGATGCCATTTAATAACTCTTTATTTAATATTCAATCATAATCCTCAAAGAACTTCTTTAAAAGGGGCCCTGTCAATCACAGTCCCTCCTTGAAAGTGGTTCTGACCCTCCCTTTAAGAGTTGCACTGGGAGGCAAATACATCAGAAATTTTGTTTCCTGGAGAAACAGGCCACAAGGAGTCGGAAAAAACAGGCCTGCATGTTACTGTGTGATATTTATTCCAAATCCTTTCACTTCTTCCCATAAACCTAGGTCATTCTCACTTAAATAGGTGGAAAAGTAAATGAAAATACCACAGTGTTTCTATTTTAGCAAGAAAGTAACCTCCACACTTCATTTGTGCTTAATTACATAGCTGTCTTCCTCTGGTTTGACAAGGCACCTGCTGGATCTGGGGGGTGGGCCAAGAAACATTTACTGCAGCAGCTGCCTGTCATTTAGGAAATGACAGAGAACAAGACTGTGTAAAATATTCCATAAACACACGTGTTAAGAGACGAATGGATGGAACAAACGATTTATGGCTAGGAAACATTTGATTCCGTGAGAAGATTGATCTGCTTTGAGGACACATTCTAACTTAAAGGACAATACCAAGATAATGTTTTTTGATAGATATATTGCATACACTTTTTTTGCATTGAATCAAATACAATTTACGCCAGTGAAACAGGCCATTAGAGATTTGTCGAAGTTTGTAGTCCACATAAGCCTCATGCCTCCTTAATTTATTAAATTTATTGGTATTTCTTCTTTCCAAAACTTCAATGGACTGAATGGCCTATCCTTGTTCCTAGCTTTCTACTTTTCTCACATATTTTTGCACCTTTGCCTTAAATGTCTCAGTAGTACTCACTTCAACTACACTATGTGCCATCAAGCTCACCTTTCTAACCATTTTCTGATAAAACAAGTTTCGTTTTAATTCCTCATTGGCTTTACTAGCAATTACCTAGCATTTTTAACTCCTAGTTTATGTCCCTAGAAGAGAAAACATTTTTTTTTCTGTTTACTTAACCAGTCCTTTCATAATTATAAAGCTCCCTTTAAAGCCATCTCTTAGACTTCACTGTTCTAGAAAGATAATTCTAGAAAGAATTATTTGGTTCTCTTATTTGTTAGGTCTGGCTGCCTGGCAAAAGCTGACAGTATGAGGTATCTGGATTAGTAGAGGTCAGAAGAGTTTTAATAACACAAGATATTAATTAGCATCAGTATTAGCCCTGAATGTTCTTGGAATCTGAGATGTGACTAAGGTATGCACCCATAGTGTTACCAGCTAGGCACGAGCATTGAAAGAAGATGAGCTGTCTGGCAGAAGGCAGAGAGTAGGGATAAATGGATGGGAGGCAGAAATAGGTACTGCAGATGCTGGAGATTAGAGTCAAGATTAGAATGGTGCTGGAAAAGCATAACAGGTCAGGCAGCATCTGAGGAGTAGGAAAATCAACGTTTCGGGCAAAAGCCCTTCACCAGAAATGGAAGCCAATGGCTCGTGGTGTTCCACAAAGGTGTTGGGACCATAACCTTTCACTTTATACATTAATGATCTAGATGAAGGAACTGAGGGTATTCTGGCTACATTTGCAGATGATACAAAGGTAGATGAAGGGGCAGTTAGTATCGAGGAGGTGGAGAGGTTACAGAAATATTTACACAGGTTAGGAGAAAATGAATGACAGATGAAATACAATGTGAAAAGTGTGAGGTCATTAACTTTGGTAGGGAGAATTCAGGCATGGACTATTTTTAAATGGGGAGAAAATTCAGAAATCTGAAGTGCAAAAGGACTTTGGAGTTCTAGTCCAGGATTCTCTTATGGATAAACTTGCAGATTGAGTCAGTAGTTAGGAAGGCAAATACAATTTTGTCATTCATCTCGAGTGGACTAGAATATAAAAGCAGGGATGAGACTTTATAAGGCTGGGTCATACCACATTTAGAATATTGTAAGCAGTTATGAAAGCAGGAATTCAGGAAAGATGTATTGGTCCTGGAGACGGTCCAGAGGAGGTTCACTAGAATGATCCCAGGAATGAAAGGCTTAACATATGAGGAATGTTTGAGGACTTTGGGACTATATTCAATGGAGTTTGGCAGGATTGGGTGAGGAATCTAATTGAAATTTTCAGAATACTGAATGGCCTGGACAGAGTGCACATTGAGAAGATGTTTCCATTAGCAGGAGAGATGAGGACCTGAGAGCACAGCGCAAGAGTAAAGGGAAGATCTTGTGGAATGAAGATAAGGAGAAACTTCTTTCGCCAGACAGTGTGGAATTCATTGCCACAGAAGACTGTGGAGGCCAGGACATTTAAAACAAAGATAGATAAGTTCTTGATTGCCAAGGGGATCAAAAGTTCCAGGGAGAAAATGGGGTTGAAAAACCTGTCACCCATGATTGATGGTGGAGCAGAGTCACTGGGCCAAATGATTAGATTACCTACAATGTTGAAACAGGCCCTTCGGCCCAACAAGTCCACACTGACCCGCCGAAGCGCAACCCATACCCCTACCTCTACACTTACCCCTTCACCTAACACTATGGGCAATTTAGCATGGCCAATTCACCTGACCTGCACATCTTTGTGACTGTGGGAGGAAACCGGAGCACCCGAAGGAAACCCACGCAGACACGGGGAGAATGTGCAAACTCCACACGGTCAGTCGCCTGAGGCAGGAATTGAACCCAGGTCTCTGGCGCTGTGAGGCAGCAGTGCTAACCACTGTGCCACCGTGCTGCCCAAATGACTTAATTTCTGCTCCTATGTCTTATGGTCTTATGTAATGACCTTTGAGGTGTTTAGTAAAGTGGGCGCATGAGGTCCAATAATGGAACTACCAAATGCCAAACCTTTATCCGGGAAAGCATCTACTATAATTTTCCATGAGAGTTTGGGGCTCATAGAAACTCCATCCACTACACACATCTAATAGAAGGCTGGGGTGTGCCCTTTTCTCCACTAAATGTTCAATTGCTTCTGTTTCTTTTCTATTCCACAATCAGGACACTGGTATAAACGATAGAGTCAATGATACAGACATGCAATTGATCTTGGTATCAACACAGATTTTTAACTGGGAAATTGTACATGTTCAAATGTTTGAAAAAGTAACAGAGATTGAATGAAATGTCAATTGTCATCAGCATTGTCAGTAGTCTCTCATTTTGAGGATGACATTTATTCAAGGTTGCTATGGGTTTTCACAAACTGAAATGAGTTATTTTAAACCATCTGATCTTTAGATGCATATTGCTGGGCATCCCATGAGATTATGGGACCATGAGTGCAGGATTTCCTTCTTTCTCTTCCCTTCACTTTCACCACTTTGTCTCATCAACACAATATGTGACTGAAGATATGATACAGCTTGATGGACTAGTTGTCACCATTTTGAACTCTACCTGCCATTACTATCAATGGCATTAGAGTTTGAAGGGCTTTTTCAACTACCCTTGGAACAATGACTATGTGAGAGTTGAGAAAAAAGTACATTTTGGGTGAGATGATTTTCAGTCATTTGAACAGTCCATCCAAGTTGATTTTGTGAAAGATTTAGTTAAATACTTGAATAGTTAGCTTCAAGAAGAACCACAACAGTGCACCCATTGAATCAAGGTGATGTAGCAATTCTTTAGGTGTTGCTGATACACACTCCAGGCCTTTCTGCATTTGGTGAAGACCAACTGCACTGTACAATAAAACATCTGGTGCCTTGCTGACGTCTTTTTTTGTCACCCAATTGCTGCTATCGTCTCTGGATGACTGTGTTAGCACAGATGCTTTGCAGGTAACACATTGCTTCTTTTAAGGGAGGTATCTGATAAGGTATGGGAAGTATTAAACATATTCCAGAGTCTCTTCTGTAGTGTAGATAGTGGGTTGACTATTTAATTGACCATGTATGGATTGCTACACGAGTTTTGTTTTGGATCAAGGATCCAAATGCAGTTTCCTAAATGCAGAATTGAAGAGATTGAGAAATCTGGTGCACAGCAGTCTATTCCCAAACTGTAAATCATGTGCGTTTTTGGTAGCTACCTCAGTGTTTATAAGGAGGAGGCTGAAGTTAAAGTATTTTTCATCTGTGCAATGTTTAATGCTGATACAAGAGAGCATTTAATCTTTGAGGTGAATGGACCATAATGGGTAAACAGCCTGTAGATAGTATGAGTGCTATCACACAGCCTTGCTTGATTCCAGGAGAGTGTTTGAAAGCATCTGTTTCAGGTCTGTCTCTCTTATGTTGCAGTGATATCTTCATGAAGCAGCTCCTGGACTGTGGTGAAGCTTCTTTGACATTCAAATCTGTGTTGAAGTTCACAATTTTCTCTGTTGTTGATGCTAGAATGATGAGTGCAATGTAGGTTTTCTTAATATTCTTAACATTTTTCTTGGAATTGCCTAGCAACAAAGACTGTGTTCTAAGATCCCTCTGGAAGTTCTAAAACCACTCTGCATCTCTGGAAGATTTTCTTCAGACACAGGAAATAGTGACCCAGGGGAATGTGTGTCAGGATACTTATTATTATAAATCGGAAAGAAATACCCCAAAAGTTTCCGTATCTCGATTTTTTTCTCCATACCCGCAAATAGTTACAAATAGAGTCATAGAGCCATAGTGTTGCATTCTAGAAATTGGGACAGGGATTAAACTCTTTATTTCCTCCCAAATCCATAGGATGAATGCATAGAGTACTAATCTTGGTAAAAGCCCACCATTTACCACCTTCTGAGAAAAAGAAAAGGAAATGACATCACCACAGCAAATAATGTCACCACAGGAAATGATATCATCAACCCAAGGAAACCTAAATACATAAATAGAAAGTGGGTCACTAACACCAGTGCTTCACCAGAGGCTCACTGATGATGTTACTTAGTATGGTGATGAAAATTCTGAAAACGAACCTTCTAGCTCAGCGAGCTAACCTACATCCAGCCCTTCAGCTTTGAAGATCTCAGCTGGAATATCATTTCAGCTCCAGTTGTAATTGTTTTTTATACGTTTGATTACTTTGAAACTCTTCCATTGACGGTGGCTCATCTGTGAATTCCACAAAATGTCGATAGCCTGGAAAGAACCAGTAGAGGGTTCTTTCCAGTCATTTTTAAGAAGTGACGCACAATGCTGTGATTGAAGAGGATTTTTTTCCATTTGATGTGGTTTGTAGATTGCCATGGCAGCTTCAAAAAATTTTGTATGTCATTATGGTCAGTATATTGTTAGATCTCTTAGATTATCTCTGTTGGAATGCTACCTTGTTGACTTACAACCTTGAGTTGATTTCCAGGCAATGAAGACTGCTCATTTTTGTTCTGGAAGGTCACATAATTCAGCATTGTCCCAGTGATGACATTGTTTGAACCCAATGCCTTGGCACGTGAGTCTACAACAGCTGACTTCATTTGACTCTATTGTTCTAGAATTGCAACGGATGTGTGAAACATTTCCAGATTGGTTGTGAGCTGCAGTTGGAATTCTTCCACTCACTTGGGCTGCTTTCGGACTGAGACATTGATCTTCAACCACATGAACTTATGAACCTTGTGATCTTTTGATAAGGTGGATGTTCATTGTTGCTTGAACAAGTCTGTGACCTGTTCAGCAGCATCATCCCCCACCTTAATTGAATGATGTAGTCTTTACTTAGATTTTTGATCCAAACTGTGACATATCTGGGAAGTGCCAGTGATTTGATCCAAGATGCCTCCATTTTGTCTTCGACCTTCAAGTGGAAGAGGGTGTTTCCTGAAATGAGGCCTTGCTGACTATACTTTACCAACAGCAAGACTCCTTTGATATTGCTTTTCACAAAGATTCCACCCCAAGGCACCCGAGTTACAATGAAATCGAGCATTGCAGTCCTCTTGAAAAACTTTTCTTTCTCCTTTTTGGATGGCAATGACGACTTCTTCAAAGACCAAATTGCACTTTTCCTTAACATCTTCATTGGAGTCAAGTTTCAGGGCATTTCTTTCCAATACAGGTGACTAACAAATTTCACATCAATTGCCTGTGTGCATATTCTGGACCAGGGATTCCCAGGTTCCTAGCCCTATTACATTTGAGAACACAAACACATGAGCAAGTGGAATACTTGAGCACTGTCAACAACTACACAAAGAAAACTAAAAGTGGAATTTGCAAATACTCTTGCAAATTTGCTCCTTTAAAGACTATCAACAATCTATCGGCACTCAAATGGAAAAGGACATGTTTCTGATGGTGTCCCAGCTAAGATAAAGAAAGAATTTGAATTTGTGGAATGCCTTTTATCGTTTCAGGAAATCCAAAATACTTTGCAATCAATGAAATACTCTTGAAGCATTTTTTTTAATGTAGGTACAGTACATTTTTTAACCATATTTATTTTGAGAAAACTTTCAAATGCTGAACAGTAAGAAGAAGCAATGTGTTACCATTTCTCCTTTACCTCACAAATACCCACTTCACACCCCCTTTTTAAGAGGATTCTTCTCTGGGTGTCACACAGAATCCAAGAATTCCAGAGGAGTCAGAGATGAAAATGTGATCCAGCAATGAAGTTCAAAGGCTTTACAAGTCAGCCTTAGTTGAAGAAGCTGCTGACTTAGATCTCTGGAGCCTTTACTAAAAGAAATGAACGTCATACTCAGATGGAACCTCTAAGGACCGTTGTCGAGAATATGATACCAACTGTTGGTATAATAAAAAATTCAAAATGTTATCTTTCATGCCAATACCCAAGAATGGTTTGCCCTCCATCCAGCACAGAAAATTAAAGAGCAAATTCATTGACGAGTGGGAAGGTCAATATTGTAGCAATTCTTTTCTCATTTGTTGTTTCTGTTTCCATTGGGAATACAGGGCTGGGGTAGTTGCCTTTAAATGTATTACATTATGTGAGAAAATTTAATTCTGACCCACCAAATGGGAAACAGACATGATCTAATCAGCTGCCCATTTTACAAGATAAATCAATAACATCATTTTCACTGTACTTAAAAAAAAACTTTATACAACAGGCGTGACCTAATGGCACCAAATAACTTACTAAAGTATTTCAGAGCTGTTGGGGAATGTAAGATTATCATACCAATGAAATGAACACATCGATATTTGACAATTACATCTGTTGTAGACTCAAGTCTTACTCCAGGGATTTGAGAACAGAATCTAGGCTGATACTCCAGTGCAGAACTGAGGGAATGCTGAATTGTCAGAGGAGCTGTCTTTCAGATGAGGCATTCAATCCAAGCCATGTCTTTCCATTTAACTAGACATAAACCATTCCTTGACATGATATTTTGAAGATCAGGGAGTATCCCTGGGTGTCTTGCCAATATTCAATTCTCAACCAACATCACTAAGCAACTAAGTCATCTGGTCAAATTTCATATTCTGGGAGCTTCCTGTGCAGAAAAGTAAAATGGTCTCAGGTATCACTAAATTCAAGTTAGGCCACAGCGGAATTTAATGAGAAGTCACCCTTAAATTGCTGGTTTATGTGCTGTAAAATATTTTGGGACATTCTGAGACTGTGAAAGTTTAAATGCACATTCTTTCAATAAAAAGTAAAGGTCGACACTTACAAAATGGACAGAAGATTGTATTGTTTCAATTTCATACCAGGTGGATTGGGTTAAAGTGGCCCCACATAGTTCTTTCATGTGGTGAAAAAAATACAAAACTCCAGATTTTCCTGGGGTTTGTCCATATGCAAATCACTGTTTATTGTACAAGTAGTAAAATTCAATAAGTTATGAACAAGCAACAGTCAGCTTGCCCATACCCTGTCAGTCTTATCCTGCCCATGTTCCGTTGGAATGCTGTTGTCTTCCCAAGGAATTCCAATACCATTGCCAACAGAAATACATTTTTTGGATTGACAAGGGAATATCCCTAGATCATAATGGAATTATTAAGCGATGGGGAAGAGCAAGCATATGAAGTTCATGCTTCATTACAGAGACAATATACTCAGCATTGCCTATGAGGTTTCATAAAATAAAACTCAATATATTAACCTGTGCACTCTCAAAAACTAGTAAACGAAAACATTTTTTTGCACAGTATCAAGATTAGATATGCACCATCATCTAATATATCTTGATAATAACCAATGGGCCTACAAAGTCTGTCACACTCAAGCAGCAATCCTAATATTGTACACTGCTTCAGTCTAATGCAGCTCTGCTAAGTTTAGGAGTGACACAGGCAGTTCTGAAGTGAGCAGGGGTGGTGGGACTTAGGTGAGAATGAGCAGTAACCAGCAGTGGCCCACTGTTTCAAACTGGGATCTAAAGAGCATGCCTGAAATTTAGCTTGCAGCAGCAACTCCGACTCTCAACATTGACTAAAAGCACTTCACCAATAATTGCTGCTAGCAGCCTTTAAATATCAGGATCCACCCAAATTCCCATGACTCTACAATGGCCAGGCAGCCAATGACATCGTCCAATACCTCAGAGAGTTGGCTAATAAGCTTTGTACCTAAAAATGGCATGTACGTCACACTAACAAGTTTAGCTGAGTGTAAAGAAAGAATTTTATTTATGTGGCATGTTTTATGACTAAGGATGTATTAAAGTGGTTTGGGGCTTTGAAGTAAACAAATGGGGGAAATTTACACAGCAGGATCCCACTAATAGTAAGTTGGTAATGATCAAGCATCCGATTTCAGACATGGCACATGGAAGAAACCCATTATTCTTCTAACAATGTCATAAGGTCTCATACATTTACCTAAGAAGGCAAATGAGGGATTGATTTAATGTCTGATTTGAAAAATGTCACTGCTGAAAGTGCAGTGCTTCCATAATACAGTACTGAAATACTTAGATCTCTGCAGTGTGGCTTGAACCCATAACCTTTAAGCTAGAAGGCAAAAGCGCTACTAGTGAACGACAGATAGTAACTAAAAAGCTGCTTAGTTCGAAATGACATGTTAAGTCCTGACTTCAACACATTGAGGATACAGAGGACAAATGGTGTATTTGGTGTTTCAGGGGGAACTGATTACAAGTCCAGCCCCTTTGTTCAAGTAATCTAATGGCAGCCTAAAAAGGACACCCAATAAAATATTTTTCTTTACAAAAAACTAATTTGTGCTAATCTTATTCCCATGACATTTAAAACCAAGGAGCAGACGTCTGAACACCCAGCTCTGAGGCAACTTAGGTGAAGGTCATGCTTCCAAAGGGAAAAGAATAAAGGGTTTGCGCTGACTCAGAAAGCAACAATGAGGGTATTAACTTTACCAGAAGTTGTCGATGTAGAACATCCTTGAAAACAATGGATCAGTCACTGCAAATGAGTAGCTGGTAAAGTGCCAAGCAGCTCCTAAACCGAGGGGGTGTGGAGCATCTAATGAATATAGAGAAAAGATTTGTATTTCAAATGAAAAGGGGCCATTCTTTGCTCCCTCATACTTAAGGAATGTGGAAGTGTTTTGGACAAAACTTGACAACTCTCACAGAGAAAATAAGAATGAGATGGGTCTGTGGAACTCCATTACACTGTTTTGGAGGGAAAGGGTCATGCATCACTGTTTGGTCATTTTGTGAGGAGCTAGTGGTCATGCTGGACAAACCTTTCTGTAAATCCCTCTCTTCTCTCTGAAAAAAAGATAGGCCAAATAACACGTTTACAGGAGTTAATACTGGCTGCTTGCCCAATAAAACTCTGTCTCCTCTGTTGATGGTGAAATATACATATTAAACTCTCCCCTTACAATTCAATGATTTTAAGGAACACTTTATCAGTTCTTAGATTAACTCTCCCAGGATAGTATAATTGTGTCCTGTCTGAGTATGTGTTTCAATGTTGGCTTCTGAACATGGACAGTAAACATCAGGCAAAAGGGAATGTTTCTTTCTTGAGAAGTAATGTTACCTGATATGTGTTGCAGTATTAGTTCCTGTACAGTGGACAGGAATAATTCACTGTGATCTAGTGCTGTTTGATATATGTATTTATTTTGACTTGTCCTTATCTCTGTACTGTAAAGCTTCTAGTAATACCCAATACTGGATGCTCAGAAATGTCCCCCACTTATGTGTCAGAAAGACAGGGATTATTATTTTCAACACCTGCCAAAAATCCCATTCTCTAGTCAATGATTTGATCCTGTTTCCTAGCCATTGTAGAATGCTCTGACAATCAGACAAGCATTAGAATTAAGTGTAGAAGTAGGCCATTTGGCCTGTCAAACCTGCTTCAATATTTGAAAAGAACACGACAAATCTGATTACAGCCTCTACATTCGTGCCTATCCATTACATCATTTGAATCTCTTGTCAGTCAAAAATCTAACTATTAAAAATATTCAATGTCTCTGCCACAACTGCTCTCTTTTATAGTGGGCGGCACGGTGGCACAGTGGTTAGCACTGCTGTCTCACAGCGCCTAAGACCCGGGTTCAATTCCCGACTCAGGCGACTGACTGTGTGGAGTTTGCACATTCTCCCCGTGTCTGCGTGGGTTTCCTCCGGGTGCTCCGGTTTCCTCCCACAGTCCAAAGATGTGCGGGTCAGGTGAATTGGCCATGCTAAATTGCCCGTAGTGATAGGTAACGGGTAAATGTAGGGGTATGGGTGAATTGCGCTTCGGCGGGTCGGTGTGGACTTGTTGGGCCGAAGGGCCTGTTTCCACACTGTAAGTAATCTAATCTAAAAAATTCTCTGCCACAACTGCTCACTTATAGTTTGCATTTAGGAGTTGAGAGAATAAGGAACGCAACGTGAGTCGCACATGGCAGCATGAGATGTGGGCTCACTCTGGGGACCTCTGAACTTCCATATCCCTTTCATACTCCTGGACAGCCCTTCACTACTGATCCCACAAATGTTCCCACCCATCACCTGGAATTATGACTACAACTTTCATCCTTACCCCACTGAGCTCTATCCTCCCAGTCTGGTCTCTGCAGTCTTACTGTGGAGTCTATATTTGTGATGATCTGCTGACAATGTCCATCTCCTGCCCCAAGACATATTAAATCCTCCCACACAGTACCATCACCCTTCCTTTAATGTTGAATTTCCTCATTTCGCCATCCTTGTTCCCTCTGTGTGCCGGGTAGTCATCACCAATCCACGATGCTCATTTCTTCCACTTCCTAGCAACAGCGGTGTCCCCTGGATTTCCTCTTTACTTTCATTCAAACAAACCCCACCACCTGCCCAACTGACTTTGACCTACAACTCAGACTGACTGTAGCGTAGGTTCATGAGGTCAATTCCTGGAATGGCGGGATTACCTTACACTGAAAGACTGAAGTGACTGGGCTTGTATATCCTTGAGTTTAGAAGACTGAGAGGGGATCTGATTGAGACATATAAGATTATGAAAGGATTGGACACTCTGGCAGCAGGAAACATGTTTCCGCTGATGGGTGAGTGCCGAACCAAAGGACACAGCTTAAAAATACGGGGTAGACCATTTAAGACAGAGATGAGGAGAAACTTCTTCACCCAGAGAGTGGTGGCTGTGTGGAATGTTGTGCCCCAGAGGGCAGCGGAGGCTCAGTCTCTGGATTCATTTAAGAAAGAGTTGGATAGAGCTCTCAAAGATAGTGGAATCAAGGGTTATGGAGATAAGGCAGGAAGAGGATACTAATTAGGAATGATCAGCCATGATCATATTGAATGGCGGTGCAGGCTTGAAGGGCTGAATGGCCTACTCCTGCACCTATTGTCTATTGTCTATTGTCTATTGATGACTGACCAAGTTCCTGATTGCTCTCGATGCAGATCCCCAACTGATGATTTGTGAATCTTCTGACTGCTTACACTGGACCTGCTGGACTGACTGTGGAGTGTTCGCTGCACTATAGGTGAAAGACCTTAGACTGGGAGTAGCTGATGACCTTGACTGACTGTGTCAGGAGCACCTAACTAATGGCAGACTCATTTAACTTGGTTGAGAAGTATCTCCCTTGGATTTTGAGGCATGGTCATTTACACGAAGTATGTTTTCAAGACAGGCTGCTGGAACATGCTGTAAGTGGGAGGTTGAAAATGCACAGAGAAACATGTCCACTCCCTTAACTGATGGCTGCTGACAAGCATGCCGATCTGTGTGGCTTCATGGTTGCACTAAACTCCTTACCAGGGACAGAAGTGTTGAGAGCCTATGAGGTGCTGCTGAGTTGGCAAAGTGGCAAAAGAAAGGAAGGTAGAGATACTGTGACCATCAAAGTTGGCAAGGAGTGAGTGAATGCTACAAGATTGAGCAGCTCTGAGTTACTCCCTCGTCCAATCCATGAATCGGGTGCCTGGTTCTCCATGCAAAGCATCCCGGCAACAGCAATCCAATGGAAGGCAATGTGTTCCAAGGGTTATTGGTGCCCATAGACAGTGCCTGAGAAGTAGTTGCCAGATGTCCAAATTGGAGGGCCAGAGGAGCAGGAGTAAGCTGGAGTCACCAATTACACACCCAACTCTCTTGTCGGGAATTCTCAGCACCTAGTTTCTACCTGGAGGATGGGGGAGTGGAAAACTGCATATTAATGAGGTAAGGTTAAGTAATAATGAGATGTTAATGCATGCAAATACATTCAGAAAGGAGGTGACAGTATGAGAATCTCATCTCACCATTCAATGCTTGAATGGAAAATGGGATTTCTGCTCTTGATATCGTTCCTTGCTAACCATCTCATCAGATTTTCCCAACTTTCTTGCCTTGCCCCAAGTTGTTCAGGGGTTGGAAAGATTCTGTCCCAGATCTCTTAAATAGATATTAGATAACTGACCAGATAACCTGAATTAATGGTGTTAGTTTTTGGATACATATTGGCCAGGACCACCAGGTAGACCATCCCGGCTTTCCTTTGAATACTGTTGTGGGATTTTTCTTGCATCCATTTGAAAGGGAAGAATGGGTTATCAGTTTTAAGGATTGTGGCCCCTCTGGAGTGCATTTTGAATTCTCGTGTTAATGAATAAAAGGTGAGGGTGGCAGCACAAAGCCAAGGCTGGCATTTCTAACGACATGTGTCTTGTAGCTTATTGAGCACTGTATGAACACTGAAGCTTGCAAGGCTGAGTAAATGCCTGCTAGGTACAAAGCTACTGTACCAGGGGACACCGTGTATTTATTTATTTATTCTACTGCAATAAGCAGCTTTGGAAGGATTTAAACTTTCCCTCCTGTCAGAAACAATTTGCAAAATCTCAGCTTATTCCAGTCGTGCCACTTGGTGATAACCTGACCTTCTAAGTGGCCATTGATTCAGTTTCTCCTGCTGGCTCCCTGACATTACCTTCGCAGAGGGATTTCCATGGCTTACTCTTCTTAGCTTCCCTCAGTGGCTGGTATAGCTTAGCCTTTTCTCCTGCGACCTCCCGGCGTGGAACTGCTCTCTGAGTTACGAGGAAATTACCTAATACTTTAGACTGACACCGAGGCCAACATTTGCTTTATTTTCTTTGAGTTTGTCCCTTCCTTGCCTGAACACTCTGACTCATAGTCTGCAACATTTCCACAGATGCCTCCCCACGACCTCAGCCAAGCAGTTGCTTGTCAAGTACAGCCTTGTCTTAGTTAATAGCACTCTTGATTCTGAGTTAGAAGGTCATTGGTCCAAATCCAGTCCAGAACCTGCAGTAAATAATCTTGGCTGCCATTTCAGTGGAGTTGTGAAGAACCATTGGTGGAGATGCTGAATTCTGGACAGGATGTCTTTTTTTGCAGATGACTGTGAATATATCATGGGGCTACTTGAGGAAGAGATTGAAAGTTTTCTCTGGTGTGCTTGCCAATATTTATTCTATAAACAGCATCACTAAAGACAAGGTGACCTGGTGTTATCATCACATTGCTGTTTATAGAGAACATAACATTTATTTAGACACTTCAGAAAAAATTCAATAAACGTTCATCATTAATCTGGTTTTCTAGGATGTGGGAAAAAGATATCTGATTCACTAATGCCCTTTAGGAAAGGAAATTGCAATTCTTACCTGATCTGGCCTACATGTGACTTCAAACCCTTGGCAATGTGGTTGATTCCTAACCTCCGGGACCAAGATAAATTCTGGAAAAGTCACTGACACCCTCATCCCAATAATGAATTTTTAAAAAAACTTCCTTTTTCCTTTCATTGAATATACGAAGTTTTGATTGGCACAATTACTTTTTCCTTAAATTGTAACAGGAGTGACATACCAAAACCCAAACCTGCGAAAAATCCAAACTTACTCCATTCTGGAGTTACTTTCCTGATCCATGTCTATTCCCGCTCTGTGAAGAGATTGAGCTTGTGTTGTTGCTAAAGCATTTGAACAATTGCCAGTCTTTGCTGTTGAGGGTTTGCAATGCTTGCAACCCACAAGTCAAAAACAGTCCTCCTCTTATCAGTTTCCGGAAATGCATCATGTACATGATCTTTAAATTGTGCACGTCTTCTTATCGTACATGTCCAAATTATTGTTGTTCATTCATCTGCAGTATGAACAATACGTGAGTCTTGTTCTGCCTGTGGAAAATGGTGAGGCTGTGGCTGTGCTAACTGTTGTTGTTGGACTGCCATTTTTGTAGAAATTTGAACCTCTGGGATTGATGGGCTATCGGTTTTAACATCTTGAATGAATGGTGGCACCTCCATCAGTACATGATTCCCTCACTGCTGCCACAGGAGCTTCAACCTAGGGTTGATTAAAGAATCCCTACAGTCTGGAAACAGGTTCTTCGGCCCAACAAGTCCACGCCAACCCTCCGAAGAGTTTCCCACTCAAACCCATTACTCTATACTTACCCCTGCTAATGCACCTAACTTACACAACCCTGAACAATTTAGCATGGCCAGTACACCTAAGCTGCACATCTTTCAATTGTGGGAGGAAACTGGGGCACCTGAAGGAAACCCATGCCAACATGGGGAGAATGTATGCAAACTCCACGCAGACAGTTGCCGAAGTTGGAATCGAGTCTGGGTCCCTGGCGCTGTAAAACAGCAGTGCTAACCACTAAGCCACCGTGCCACCCATGGTTGTGGCTCCAAGTCTCCAGAGAGCATCTTAAAGCCTGGGGTTTATGAGTAAAAGGTGACGGTGGCAGCACAAAGCCAAGGCTGGCACTTCTAATGGCATGTATCCTGCAGTTTATTGAGCACTGTATGAACACTGAAAGTTGCAAGGCTGAGTAAATGCCTGCTAGGTATAAAGCTACTGTACCAGGGGACGATATTTATTTATTTATTCTACTGCAATAAGGCACAACTTCTGTAGTTATAGAGTCATAGAGATGCACAGCATGGAAACAGGCTTCTCGGTCCAACCCGTCCATGCCAAACAAATATCCCAACCCAATCTAGTCCCACTTGCCAGCACCCGGCCCATATCCCTCCAAACCCTTCCTATTCACATACCCATCCAAATGCCTTTTAAATGTTGCAATTGTACCAGCCTCCACCACATCCTCTGGCAGCTTATTCCATACACGTACCACACTCTGTGTGAAAAAGTTGCCCCAAAGGTCTCTTTTATATCTTTCCCCTCTCACCCTAAACCTATGCCCTCTAGTTCTGGACTCCCCCACCCCAGGGAAAAGACTTTGTTTATTTATCCTATCCATGCTCCTTATAATTTTTTAAACCTCTATAAGGTCACCCCTCAGCCTCCAACGCTCCAGGGAAAACAGCCCCAGCCTGTCAGTCTCTCCCTACAGCTCAAATCCTCCAACACTGGCAACATCTTTGTAAATCTTTTCGGAACCCTTTCAAGTTTCACAACATCTTTCCGATAGAAAGGAGACCAGAATTGCATGCAATATTCCAACAGTGGCCTAACCAATGTCCTGTACAGCCACAACATGACATCCCAACTCCTGTACTCAATACTCTGACCAATAAAAGAAAGCATACCAAATGCCTTCTTCACTATTCTATCTACCTGCAACTCCACTTTCAAGGAGCTATGAACCTGCACTCTAAGGTCTCTTTGTTCAGCAACACTCCCTAGGACCTTACCATTAAGCGTGTAAGTCCTGCTAAGATTTGCTTTCTCAAATTGCAGCACCTGCATTTATCTAAATTAAACTCCAAAGCCACTTCTCAACCCATTGGCCCATTTGGTCCAGATCCTTTTGTAATCTGAGGTAACCCTCTTCGCTGTCCACTACACCTCCAATTTTGGTGACATCTGCAAACTTACTAACTGTGCCTCTTATGCTCGCATCCAAATCATTTATGGAAATGACAAAACGTAGAGGGCCCAGCACTGATCCTTGTGGCACTCCACTGGTCACAGGCATCCAGTCTGAAAAACAACCCTCCACCACTAGCCTCTGTAGAACCTTCGAGTCAGTCTGTATCCAAATGGTTAGTTCTCCCTTTATTCCGTGAGATCTAACCTTGCTAATCAGTCTGCCATGGGGAACCTTGTTGAACGCCTTACTGAAGTCCATATAGATCACATCTACTGCTCTGCCCTCATCAGTCCTCTTTGTTACTTCTTCAAAACACTCAATCAAGTTTGTGAGACATGATTTCCCATGCACAAAACCACGTTGACTATCCCTAATCAGTCCTTGCCCTTCCAAATAAATGTACATCTTGTCCCTCAGGATTCCCTCCAATAACTTGCCCACCACCGAGGTCAGGCTCACTGGTCTATAGTTCCCTGGCTTGTCCTTACCACCTTTCTTAAACAGTGGCACCATGTTAGCCAACCTCCAGTCTTCTGGCACCTCACCTGTGACTGTCGGTGATACAAATATCTCAGCAACAGGCCCAGCAATCACTTCTCAAGCTTCCCACAGAGTTCTTGGGTACACCTGATCAGGTTCTGGGATTTATCCACCTTTATGTGTTTCAAGACATCCAGCACTTCCTCCTCTGTAATATGGACATTTTGCAAGAGGTCACCATCCTGCGCACATATGATGGTGATATAGATGATGATTTGATTTATTAGCATGTGTACGTAAGTACAGTGAAAAGCTTTGTTTGCAGAAAAGCAGCTGTTCTTGAACCTGCCGGTGCATGTGTCCAAGCATCGGTATCTCCTGCCTGATGGAAACTGTTGTAGGAGAGCATTACCAGGGTGTGATGGGTCTTTAATGATGTTGGCAGCGTTTCTGTGGCAACAAGAAGTGTAAATGGAGTCCATGGATGGAATGTTGATAGCTTGATGGTCTGGGCTGTGCATACAATTTTCTGTAATTTCTTACGGTCCTGGGCAGAGCAGTTGCCGTACCAGGCTGTTACGCACCCCGAGCGTTTGCTGTCAATGGTGTACCTGTGAACGTTTCTTATGGCCATGCTGAATTGCCTGAGCCACCTGTGGAAGAAGTAGTGTTGTTGTGCCTGTCTGACCACCGCATCTCCGTGGAAAGGCCAGGATAGTTGTCAGTTATCGTCACTCTAAGGAACTTGATGCTCTCAGCCCTCTCTGCTCCATTGAATGCAAATGGGGGAATGTTCTCCTCCTTTCTTTCTGATGTCAATGATCAGTTCTTCAGTTTTGCTGACATTGAGAGAGAGGTTGTTCTTATTGCACCACGTCACCAAACCCTCTATCTCCTCTCTGTATTCTGACTGTTTGATATCCTTCCTACCACAGTGGTGCCCTCAGCAAGTGTACAGATGGCTTTCATTTGGAATTATCAACACAGTCATGGGTGTACAAAAAGTACTGTAGGGGGCTGAGGATTCATCCCTGGTGGGCTCCAACATTGAGTGTTATTGTGGAGGAGATGCAATCTTTACTGATTGCAGCCAATGGGTCAGAAAGCTGAGGATCAAGTCGCAGAGGGCTGAGCCAAGACCAATGTCTCGGAGTTTTGAGATCAATCTGGAGGGGATAATGGTGTTGAAGGTGGAGCTATACTTGATGAGCAGGGGTCTGACGTAGGAGTCCTTGTTGTCAAGAAGTTCCAGGGATGAGTGCAGGGCTAGGGATATGGGATCCACTGTGGACCTATTATGTCAGTGGTCAAATTGTGGGAGATAGAGTTGGTTTGGGAGGCTGGGGTTGATGAGTGCCATGACCAACCTTTCAAAGCAATTCATAATTACTGAGGTCAGAGCTACTAGACGGTAGTCATGAAGGCACATTGCATGTGGTTTCTTAGGTACGGGGATGATGATCTTCTTGAAGCAGGTGGGGACCTTGGCTTGTAGGAGAGAGAGTCTGTATCTTGGCAATGGAACTGCTTGTTCATGTTCATCATGTAGATTGACGTGACACCTACACGGGTCCCAACACATGGTCTAACTCTTACTGATTACTATAGTGATTTTAATAAAGACAGTCAGATTGACCTCAGTGAATGTAAGTTCCCTGACTGGGGCTGTTAACCTGGTCCAGTCAGGGAGCTCTGACTGACAGATAAAAACAGGAGTGTCAGAGGCTCTGCTCACTTTGAGAGCTGGCTCTGAGCAAGCTGGATCAGAGTCAAGTACTGTCCGTGTGTAAATAAAGGATAACTTGCTGATGGGATACTTTGGAGTTATTTTAAGAGCCTTTGAAATTTGTACTTTGACTGGATCTCCAGTGTTCAGCTCTGAAAATGATTAGGCAGTATCATGTATATAGAATTGAATCCCTACAGTGTGGAAACAGGCCATTTGGCCCATTGAGTCTACACCAACCCTCAAAAGAACATCTCATTGTTTAACCCATCATTAAAATCTTGCATTTCCCACAGTGAATCCACCTAGCCTGCACATTATGTGCAATTTGACATGGCCAATCCACCTAACCTGCACAGCTTTGGGCTGTGGGAGAAAACCAGAGCACCCAGAGGAAACCCACGCAGACATGGGGAGAACATACAAACTCTCCACAAACAGACACACACAGCTGGAGTCAAACCCGGGTCCTTGGCGCTGTGAGGCTTCAGTGCTAATAACTGAGCCACTACACCACATTGCTTTCAGCAAATTGAAACTTGGCTTTTCATCACACACTTTCATTTTATCACTCACTCCTGTTGCTACTGGCATCAATAGGCTTTTAGCCATTGGAAGATTAGTTTTAGTGTGGCATTACATTGGTTTTTGGGCTGGACTGCTTTTTATGCCGATCGTGAATGCATTTCTTCATTCTGTGCTTTGTACAAGTCTATGTTGAATCTACATCATCTCCATGGAGGGGTGTCACAGCATCTCTCAACTGTTTAATTAAAAACAAATTTTAAGTTAAAAAACAGACACAGGGGATGAGTCAAACTAAGAAGCACATACCTGCAATAATTCCCCCTGTGAATTAATCTGTAATCAAGTGAAGAATGGCTCTTGTTTCTTGTTTTATTTACTGCCTACTAGGAATCTAACACTGGAAAAACAGTAATGTACTGTCAAGCAATGGACTTAGCCTTTTAGACCAGCATTGTCCTGGGTTTGCCATTTCAGACTGTGGTCAAGCAACTGATCTCTGAAAACTCAAACATCGAGGTTAAGGAGGGAAAAAAATCAGTGATTCCCCTCAAGCCTGCTGCAATCCAATAATATGCACTAGACATGGGGTGACTACAAGAATGGGATTGTTTATTGCTTATACCATGATTGAACGTCAGTCACTGATGAGCCTTGAACCTAAAGATGGGAGGGCGGTAGCTGAACATGTTAGGAACCATAGTTGAAGAGTGTGGTGCTGGAAAAGCACAGCCAGTCGGGCAGCATCTGAGGAGCAGGAAAATTGACGTTTCAGACATAAGCCATTACTCAGGAATTCCTGATGAAAGGCTTATGCCTGAACTGTTGATTCTCCTGCTCCTCGGATACTGCCTGACTGGCTGTGCTTTTTCAGCACCACACTCTTCAACTCTGATCTCCAGCGTCTGTAGTCCTCACTTTCTCCTATGTTAGGAACCATAAATAAGGAAATAATCAGGCGGGGAGAAATTAAAATACATAACATCCTCAACAGTGTATCAGAGAAGCTTTCACACATTATCACTCTATGCCCCACCTTAATGTTTTAGTCAGTATATTGGGGTGCAGAGTGAAGCAGCAAGGTTAGCGTTAAGGCCACACTGCGTACCCTGCAGCTGTCTGTACTCCTTGGTCCTCTCCTAGCCAGGCTATGGTGGCAGCTACACTTCAGGGAACTGTGTCAGCTCACAGGTAAACAGGAGAGGGTTATTCCAGAATTTGTGAGGAGAATACATCTCTTCAATGTTTGAGGAATCCTGCAATCAACTAAGTAGACCAGCAGTCATGTAACTGTTTGTTCAAAACTGAGACAAGGAAAGCTCAAATCTTCAGGATTTGTCTGTCAGATAATGCTGGCTAGTTCCTGAAGTGGCGGAAGGTGGAGTCACTGAAGAGATCACACAGGACAAAGGGTTGACCTTCCATGGATGAACTGCCACCAGAATTTTGTAACTCTCTGGATAACATTTGGACATTGCTACTCAACTGTCTTATATGGGGAAAGGGCAAAAAAGAAAAAAAAGGCCCAAAAATTCTCCATGTCTTTGTTCCTTTCTTTGCACCCCATTTTGTTGTAGTCAAATATACTCAAAGTCAAGGAACAACATGTTTTCTCTCTTTGTTAGACTGTTTGAATACTCATGAGCAACATAAGCAGATAGACCTTTCTCTCTTGCCTGAAACTGCCATCTTTGTATTTGTGTTTACATTCTCTGATTTATTTATATGGTATCATAATCATTACATTGCTGTACAAATGTTCAATAATTGCAAGTCTTGCCAGCTATGTCCTTGTTCAAAAAGTGAATTTTGAAAAATGGTATTGATACCTCATTGATCTGGGTTATGAAGAGAGGCCATGATTGTCAAAGAATTTATCATTCAACCATCAAATTTTCTCAAAGGAGTAGAGAAATGAACCATTGGTGGTCTGTTGAGATGCTGACATTTGCTAGGAGCATGGGACACAGGTTTAATTTAAAACGACCATCGGAGCTAAATTAGCTATCTGCTGAAAATTGACATAAGGGCCACAGTATATAATTCCCCAATATCCACTCCCTGAATTGAAGGCATCTTTTGCTGCCAGGTGCTTGAAGTGATTGCTACAAGTGGCTAGAACTGCCCATCTGCTCATTGGCATCACTCACAAGCCGTAGGATAGAAATGCTACCTAAAAGAAGCCTGCTCTCTTAAAGGACCTTTACAAAATGGTGGGAATTTGTCAAGACGTGAATCTGGGCTGTGACACTTTGAGGCTGATCATTTAGTGATAATCTAGATTTTCTAACAATGAGCTGGTGGTCTTCCTGTGCAAGAGATCAAGAACAAGAGAGACAAGGAGATATAGATAGTGGGAAAAAAGGAGTCAACAGAGATCAACACCAGGAGTCCTCCAAGAACATGAATACAGTGCAGAAAATGTTTAATGATCCAACACAGATTTTCAAAATGTGTATGAGTTCATTTTCAAAAGGCACATTCTACCAACTAGGCAGATGCAGGAGATTAGAGTCAAGATTAGAGTGGTGCTGGAAAAGCATAGCAGGTCAGGCAGCATCCGAGGAGCAGGAAAATGGATGTTTCGGGCAAAAGCCCTTCTCATGAGACTGTACTCCCTTCACCCGATATCTAATAATTTCTTAACAATCAGTACTCAATACTTCAACTTCTATACTTTGCCTCATTCTTATATACACAGCAATTTTATAAACTTCAAGCTACAACTCACATTTTGCATACGTCAGTAGCTATTCAACCATGACAACCAAGTCATCCAAACATAGTGCATAACACTCACTGGAACACATTATTTTTTCTTAAAGGAAAAGGGGGCATATCATACAGGCAGTCAAAGTGAACAGAAATTGGGCATGCCTTATTTTAACCTGAGTGCAGGCCATGATAGCTGGGCCATTTGGCATAATTGTTGCTGACGATATCAGCAAGCCTAATTCTCCCTCTCTCTTCTGATTTTATCTTCATCCAAGCATTTCTTTCTGATTCACAAGCTACAGATGGTGGAAAGCTACACTTCTTATGTTCTGTTTTTCCTCACAATAGCTCTACAACCATGATTCTTTCATTTCAGATATATAAGAGCTGAAACCTTTCCAGTTAGATGGGAACATAGTGAAGAGTAAAGAATTTGACTCTTAATTTTACACTTGCAGTCATTGATTCAACCCATGTGAAAATGTATGATGCCTTCAAATGTCCTTAATCCACTTTATTTCTTCTCGCAAAAGCAAATGAGATGAAGTTGGTTATTTATAAATAGAGGACCTCATTTCCCTTAGTCTGTTGGAAAAACAATTTTAAAAAGTTAGAAAGAAATGTTCTGGGCATACTGGAGCTCCATTTTGAAGTATACAAGATGAGTCAGGCCAATACGTGTCATACATAAACTTTATTAGTTTCTCCTTCTGGATATTGCATATATTTGCAGCTACAGCCTGGAAAATGCCAAATGCATAAACGTTAAGGGCTTTGGCATTTTTGAAAGGAATAGGTGGTGCTGTTATTGTCTGACTTTGGGTTTCAATTCTGAGTGCCACAATTAGCAGATTATAATCACACCCTTCTTGGTATTGTGAGAACTTCTTGAGATTTGCTGAATCTGATGTAAGAGAACTACTCCCTCAAGACCAGTCGCTCATACAACCTTTTCCCAAGAGGCCTTCATCCTTACTACCTCCTCCATCCTCTAGTATCTTATTCTGCTCTGTGTAACCTCATTTCGTTCTCCCATGGAGAAATCTATGTCTGGAAACAAGTTATTTCAGTGCAAGCTTTTAAATGAACAAGAAAGTATGTCTGCACCAGCCAGACCATTCCCTGTAGACTATTCAATCTTTCGCCAAGTATAGAAGGCTCCAAAAACACATACAATTGCTGTAGCAGCCAGAAGAAATAATCCAGAAATTAACTTGTAAGTAAGTAGTTCATGATCACTTAAATACAGCTGGTGTGGGGTCCTTCATGCCACTAATGTTATGTTCAGCTGTGAAACATTAAGATCGACCATTGGCTGGAATATGCATTTGGAAAATGGGGTAGCGCTGAGTTCAAGTCAGAATTGCACACTGATGCATGGGCTTTAGGTTCCCACTTAAACCTCTTTACCACAATGTAAACCTAACTGGAAGTGTGCTCATGCATTCTGCACTCAATTTTGGAGTCGTGCATTGCTGTACAGTACCTACAAATAGATCGCACACAGCCTTTGGCTTTATGTTCAGAATTAATTTGATTTAAAACACTTTCAAATACAGAAAAGTAAGTGGTGTGGAAAAAATGAACAAGTTGCATCAGTGCAGTGTTTTTCAGTTCAAAGCAAGTGGAGGTAACAATACCAATCAAATGCATTTATATCATGTATCTAATATTGTACAACATTCTAAAGTTGGCACTGGATATAGAGCAGTGGATGGTAAATAGATTTGTGGTACAGATCAGACCTAATCTGATTGCATGATGAGAAAACCTATAGCAAATGAATGACTGCGCCTATACAAATAAATTTAAAACTTTACTTTTAATTTCTAAGTGTAATGTTGCCGCTTTTGTCATCAGTAAGTAGTCAGGACTCTCAGCATAGAAATGCAGTTGCCATGACACTTGTTAAGACTGCTCTAATCTCTTGCACAAAGCTCACTACCTGCTGTGTCCTTTCGATATACTATGTACAATATTGCCTCATACTACACGGACATTCTTAACTTGATGGCTTAACCCTTAAAATATCTGTCGCTGCTTTGTGCTGCAACTGTATGGAGTTCCTATTTAGCCAGCAGCTTAAGGCTTTTCTTGTCAATATTTGACTCACGTACAAAGTCCCTTTGGTCCTGCAGCTTCCCTGTTGTGTTTTTTTTTTCATTTGCCCCAAGTTTAACGCACTGATTTTTAACTTGGGCTGGGAGTTTAATGTGGTGATGGCAACACATGCAAAGGCTGTTCCAACTCAGCAATGAAAGGCCTGAGTTATTTTAATTCCCACTTACCAAAGCCCAGCTCGAATCACCTCCTGAACGCATTAGGGTTAATGACATGGAAGGTGGTGGGTGACTGCAGTATTAGGAGAGCCAAGAACCCATAGAGATGTTACCCACCAATCAAGTAACTGTGGGATGGACGTGAGAGGTCAAAAGGTCAGCAGGGTTTATCAACAGGATGCTTCATGTTTCTTTTGTAACTTAGAAGAGCATTTCTGCTCTTCCTAACTAACAAGAAAACAATAAAAATTAATGTATTTTCTAGTTCCATTCTGGAACTGTTCATGTATGAAAACTTTGTTTCGAGGTTGACATCAGACTATGTGCATGTGGCACAATGTTGAAATGCTTCCTGGTCATAAAATGGGAATATAGGAACTGCTCAATGCTAAAGTGACCATAGTCTACCTTGACCACTTTCTACCATCCAGATACATGATACAAAGATATTGGAGCTCTTAGTGAGCTTGATTCATCCTATTAACTCTGTCAGCATTGTCAATCGTCTTCAAACCCAGTCTTATCGGTTGGAGGGGGGGGGAGCAGAGCATGGGGTTATTGTCAGAACTTACATTTGTTCTTCACAAACTTCAAAACTCTCTCATTGTCTCCTGAGTCTGTCACAACACACGTCTCCCTATTGTCCAATTTTCCAATGGCCATTATTGCCTCAGCCACTGGATTCATCTCTATTGCACCCTTTACCATTGTTCAACTCTCCTGACCTTCAAGCCGCATCTGAAATTCTTCTTCTTTCTTCCTGCTTTCAGTTATCTCTCCTAACCTCCTTTCCAATTTTAGTTTCCATCCAACATTTGATTTTGCACATTAAAAGTGTATTATTATCATAAGTTACATTTCTTTTCATAGTAAAATGTCTTTCTCTTTCCAGGGAGGTAGGTGGACTGGAAGAAATTATTTCAATTATTATTGTAACAGCACCAAAACACACACTTGTGAGTATATACATTACAAACCAATGGCATTAGAAAGCTAATGGAGATTTCACCTCACTACTGCCTGTTACACTCATTCCTGCTGCAGCAAAATCAAAAGGCAAAGACTCTCCAAGATCCTATTTTCTGAGATCATTCTGTCACTGTAATGGGGCAAAGACTCCCCATGCAGAAGTCTGCTTCAAAGAAAGATGAGTAACTTTTCAGACAGCTCCCTGAAGAACATTATGGATTACATGATTGTTTTGATGAATTAGCCTCTTTCACAGCTTTAATTTCAGCCAGACTTCAATGCGTGTGTTTGTCAAATACTTTTCCCATTAACACCACAATGATCTCCACATGGTCCAAATGTGACTGAGTCCAGCATCTTGTCACCAGACGTTTGGTCCAATCCCAGCCCAGGTTTAATATGGTCATTGAATACTAGATTATTTTATTTTAAAGTATGCTCCACTCCATGCCTGGAAATATTGACTCTTGCTAGGTTAGTGCATCAATTAGCCTTGCCAGTGTTAACCTTGGCTCAGTGGTAGTGTTAGAGGATCTTAGGGGCATGCGTGCAACTCAGGCTGCAGTGCTGAGGGATATAGGATATCCCACAACAATATTTGGAGAGGACCAAAGGAGTTTGGGAATTCATGAAAGATATCATGTAAAACCTTTTCTCTTTATTCAATTGTCTATGCTTCATTTTTGAGCCTGCAGGGAAACTGGATTTGATTTAATGCATGCCCAGATAATAACCTGAACCCCAAACTGACTACCCATTTTACAACCTACCTGACGTTCAGCAATCTCCAATAGCATGTGAAATTGATGTAAAAGGTTCAGTTAAAATTGCTTGATTATCAGGAGGTTATCAGATGTTTGATGGTGCATTGTAACTGGTCCAAGCCATCTCCTTACTTTGTCCAGGATTGTACTTTCCAAGAGGAATATTGGAGCATATGGAAGGACCTTCTTTAGGAGACCCTAATGTAAATTTTTTAAAAGGATTTTTAGAAGCTCTTCAGAGAAATGATTAATGTTGAACTTTCCAATTCATTTCCCCAAATAGCACCTGAGTTGAATTGCTATTAGGAGTGGTACAGTGGCTCAGCGGTTAGCAATGCTGCCCCAGGGCCCCAGGTTCGATTCCAGCCTTGGGTGACTGCCTGGAGTTTGCACATTCTCCCTGTGTCTGGGTGCTCTGGTTTCCTCCCACAGTCCAAAGATATGCAGGTCAGGTGAATTGACCATGTTAAATTGCCCATAGTGTTAGGTGCATTAGTGAGAGGGAAATAGGACTGGGTGGTTTACTGCTTGAAGGATCAGTGTGGAATTGTTGGGCCGAAGGGCCTGTTTTCACACTGTAGGGAATCTAATCTACTTATTAGATTAGATTACTTACAGTGTGGAAACAGGCCCTTTGGCCCAACAAGTCCACACCGACCCGCTGAAGCGCAACCCACCCATACCCCTACATTTACCCCTTACCTAACACTACGGGCAATTTAGCATGGCCAATTCACCTGACCAGCACATCTTTGGACTGTGGGAGGAAACCGGAGCACCCGGAGGAAACCCACGTAGACACAGGGAGAACGTGCAAACTCCACACAAGCAGTCGCCTGAGTCAGGAATGAAGGCTGTTACAGATTATTTAAAAAATATAAGGCATTGGAGCTGAATTCATATTTCTACTTGGGGTTAGGAGATAAGGATGAGGCAAAAGGCTGATTTTGCATTGATATATTTGTTTATTTATTCAGAGACGGGTAGTCTCTGGGACCAAATTGATGTCACCTTCGAGTTGAAGAGAGATTGTTAATGAAACAATAAGCATTGGTGTTAATTTTCAAAACTGCCTTGAGTCACCAAAGTTTCCATCAATTGGAATGTAGTCAGTGTAACTCCTTTATTAAGAAGGGAGGGAGGCAACAAAACTGTAGGCCAGTTAGATTGACATCTGTCATGGGGAAATGTGTTAAAATTGATCATTAAAAAGATTTTGATCTTAGAACATCAAGGGCTATTGAGAAGAGTCAGCATTGTTCTATCAAAGGAATCATGGACCTCTGTTAGAGATTAGTGTGGTGCTGGAAAAGCACAGCAGATCTGGCAGCATCTGAGAGCTGGAGAATTGACATTTCAGACATAAGCCCTTCATCAGGAATGAGGCTTGTGTGTCAGGGGGCTGAGAGATAAATGGAAGGAATGTAGGGCTGGGGTGATGGTAGCTAAGAAATCGGTAGGTAGATGAAGGTGAGGGACAAGGTGATAGGTCGGGGGTGTGGAATGTATAGATGGGAAAGATGATGGACAGGTCAGGACAGTAGTGCTGAATTGGAGGCCTGGGACTAGGATAATGTAAGGCGGAGGAGAAATGAGGAAACTGTCGAAATCCACATTTATCCTGTGTGGTTGCAGGGTCCCAAGGCGGAATATGAGGCGTTCTTCCTCCAGGTGTCAAGTGGTAACAGTTTGGCGATGGGGGAGGCCCAAGACTTGCATGTCCTTGATGGAGTGGGAGGGGTAATTGAAGTGTTCAGCCACGGAGCAGTGGGGTCAGTGGGTGTTGGTACTCCAGAGATGTTAATCTGCAAGAAGGCATCCATCTGTGTCGCCCCAATGTAGAGGAGACCACATCAGGTGCAAAGGTTACAATAGATGACATTGGTCAAGGTACAGGTAAATTTCTGTCAAATGTGGAAGGATCCTTTGGGGCCTTGGATGGAGGTGAGGGGGTAGGTGTGGGCGCAGATTTTGCACTTCCTGCTGTAGCAGGGAAAGGTGCCAGGGGTGGGGTGTAGGTTGGGGGGGGAGGTGGGGACTTAACAAGTGAGTCACAGAGGCAATGGTCTCTCCAGAATATGCTGATAGGGGTGGGGAGGGAAATATATCTCTGATGGTGGGATCTGTTCGGAGGTGGCAGACGTGGTGGAGAATGTATGCGGATGTTGGTGGGGTGGAAGGTGAGGACCAGGAGAGTTCTGTCCTTGTTGCATTGGGAGATGCGGGGTTCAAGGGCAATGGTGCGGAAAGTGGAGGAGATGCTGTGGAGGTATTGTCAACCATGTGGGAAAGGAAGATGTGACCTTGGAAGAAGTAGTCCTTCTGGGATGTTCTCAGGTAGAATTGGTCATCCTGGGAACAGATGCGGCAGAGGCAGCAGAAGAATTGGGAATACAGGATGGCATCTTTACAGGAGGCAGGGTGGGAGGAGGTGTAGTCTAGGTAGCTGTGGGAGTCGGTGTGCTTGTAGTAGATATCCATGGTTAGTTGGTCACTGGAGACAGTGATAGAGAGGTCCAGGAAGAGGAGGGAAGTGTCTGAAATGGTCCAGGTGAATTTGAGGTTGGGGTGGAAGGCATTGGTAAAGTTGATGAACTGTTCAACCTCCTCGTTGGAGCACGAGGTGACGCCAATACAGTCATCGATATAGCTGAGGAACCGCTGGTGGGTGGTGCCAGTGTAACTGCGAAAGATGGACCGCTCCACGTACTTGACGAAGAGGTAGGCATTGTTGGGTACCATACAGGTACCCATGGCTACGCCTTTAGTTTGGAGGAAGTGGGAGGATTGGAAGGAGAAGTTGTTGAGAATGAAGCCCAGTTTAGCCACGCAGATGAGGGTGTCGGTGGAAGGGTACTGGTTGGGATGGCGTGAGAGGAGTTCCTAGACTAAGGGGTACAGGACAGTGTTGAGGTAAGAAGAAATGAGTTCAGTGGGACAGGTGAGGGCTGAGACAATGGGTCGACTGAGGAAGTCGGATTTGTGAATTTTTGATAGGAGGTAGAATCGGGCAATGCGGGGCTCACGGTCAACGAGATTGGAGGCTGTGGATGGGAGATCCCAGAGGTGATGAGGTTGTGGATGGTGTGGGAGATAATGGTTTGGTGATGGGAGGTGAGGTCGTGGTCAAGGGGTCAGTAGTAGGAGGTGTCTGTGAGTTGGCACCTGGCTTCAGTGGTGTAGAGGTCGGTGCGCCAAACTACTACTGTGTCCCCCTATGTCTGCGAGTTTGAAGGTGAGGTTGGGGTTAGAATGGGAGAAAGAAGAAGGCACACTGACCTCTACACCACTGAAGCCAGGCGCTAACTTGCAATAGAACTTTCCCCTGCCTCCAACACAGCCCATCCACCTGGACATTCCATGCCAGTCTGTTACCCGCCCTCAACCTCTTCATTTCTAACTGCCTCCATGACATCGATCCCCTCAACCTGTCCACCCACCTCACCTACTCCAACCTCCCGCCCTCACAACGTACAGCCCTCCAGTCCCTCCTCTCCAATCCCAACCTCACCTTCAAACCCACAGACGGAGAGTGGGGGCACAATAGTAATTTGGTGTACCAACCTCTAAGCATTGAAGCCAGGCAGGACACCACCCAGGCACTTCACCTTCTCCAAGATTTTTGTTTCCCCAGCATGGGACCCAGCTATGCCTGCCTGTTTGTCAGGTACGTGGAACAGTCCATCTTCTGCAGTTACACCAGATCACCTCCCATCTGTCCCGCTGCTATATCAATGACTGTATTGGCATCACCTTGTGCTCCCACAAGAAGGTTGAACTTTACCAACACTTTCCATCCTGACCTCAAATTCACCTGAACCATCTCAGACACCTCCCTCCCCTTCTTGGACCTCTCCAGCGACTAACTAACTACGGACATCTACTACAAGCACACCAACTCCACAGCTACCTAGACTACACCTCCTCCCACCCTGCCTCCTGTAAAAACGCCATCCCTTATTCACAATTCTGCCGCCTCTGCCGCATCTGTTCCCAGGATGATCAATTCTACCTTAGAAAATCCCAGATGGCATCTTTCTTCCAAGATCATAACTTCCCTTCCCACATGATTGACGATGCCCTCCAGTGCATCTCCTCTATTTCCCGCACCACTGCCCTTGAACCCCACCCTCCCAATGCAACAAAGGCAGAAACCCCTCCTGGTCCTCACCTTCCAACCTACCAACCTCCACGTACATTTTTCACCACTTCCGCCACCTCCAAACGGACCCCACCACCAGAGATATATTTCCCTCCCCACCCCTATCAGCGTTCGGGAGAGAACATTCCCTCCGGGACTCCTTCATCAGGTCCATGCTCCTCCACCATCCCACCATCCACTCCTGGCACCTTACCCTGCCACTGCAGGAAGTGCAAAATCTGCACCCACATCAATCCCTTCACCTCCATCCAAGGCTCCAAAGGATCCTTCCACATTTGACAGAAATTTACCTGTACGTCTACCAATGTCAACCATTGTATCCGTTTCATCCGACACGGTCTCCTCTACATCGGTGAGACAGGAAGCCTTCTTGCAAATCATTTCAGAAAACATCTCTGGGATACCCACACTCACCAACCCCACCACCCTGTTGCTGAACACTTCAACTTCCCCTCCACTCCGCCAAGGACATGCAGGTCCTGGGCCTCCTCCACCGCCAAAACGTTACCACCCGACGCCTGGAGGAAGAACACCTCATATTCCGCCATAGGACCCTGCAACCACACAGGATAGATTTCAACAGTTTCCTCATTTCCCCTCTCCCCACATTATCCCTGTCCCAAGCCTCCAACTTGGCACGACCCTCCTGACCTGTCCGTCACCTTTCCCATCTATCCATTCCACCCGCCTCCGATCTATCATCTTCTCCTTCACCTTCATCCACCTATCGCTTTCTCAGCTACCTTCCGCCCAACCCCATCCCCTTCCCATTTATCTCTCAGCTTTCCAACCCACAAGCCTCATCCCTGATGAAGGGTTTATGCCCGAAACGTTGATTCTCCTGTTCCTCGGATGCTGCCTGACCTGCTGTGCCTTTCCAGCACCACACTCTTGACTCTGATCTCCAGCATTTGCAGGCCTCACTTTTTCCCTTTGTTAGAGATGGCCTATCATGAAGAGTCAAAACTCTGTTATCATCGTATCACATGACTACTAGTAAGGAGCATCTGGGGCTGAGGGGTGACCTTATAGAGATTTACAAAATTATGAAGGGCATGGATAGGGTAAATAGGCTAAGTCTTTTTCCTGGGGTCAGGGAGTGCAGACCTAGAGATCATAGGTTTAGGGTGAGAGGGAAAGATATAAGAGACCTACGGGGCAACTCTTTTACAGAGGGTGGTATGTGTATGGAATGAGCTGCCAGAAGAAGTGGTGGAGTCTGGTACAATTGCAACATTTAAGAGTCATTTGGATGGGTTTATGAATAGGAAGAGTTTGGAAGGATATGGGCTGGGTGCTGGTAGGTGGGACTAGATTGGGTTGGGATATCTGGTCAGCATGAACGCGTTGGACCGATGGCTCTGTTTCCATGCTGTACATCTCTATGACTCTAGGTATTGTGGTCTTTCTTTGTACAGCATTTCTCAGGCCCTGAGAACTCTTGATGGGTTGGGTGTGGAAGGATGGTTCCACTTGTGGGAAACCTATAACTGGGGTCACTGTTTAAAACTGAACGTTTTCTCATTTAAGGTGGCGATGAGGAGATTCTTTTCTTTCACAGATGGCTGTGAGTCTTTTGAACTCTTTCACAAAAGGCAAAACTGCCTTTGAATCTTTTTAAGGAGAGGTAAAAAGATTTTTGCTAAACAGCAAGGTTAAGGGTTATTAGCGCTGGGCTGCAATGCTGCGTAATCAGGTCAGCCATGGTCTTCTTGAATGGCCGAGCAGGTTTGAAGGGCTGAGTGGCCTATTACATCTCTTAATTCATATGTTTTTATCAGTGATATCAAACAAATTTTGACATGGAGTCTCTCTAAGGGGATATTTTAAATACATAAGCAATTGAAATATTCCGCAGATCAGGCATTTTCCATGGAGACAGAAAGTGTTAACCTTTCAGGGCAAATCTGGAAGATGTATTGGGGAAACATATGAGGCTATGCACTTTGGTGAAAGAATAGAGGAGCCGAGTATAATTTAAATGGAGGAATAATTTAAATGGAAAATAACTGCAGAAAGTTGGAGCGCACAGAGATTTGGGAATCCTTGTGCATAGATCACAATGAGCTAGTGTACAAATTCCATAGGTAATAGGAAAGGCAATGTACTGATAGCCTTGATTTCAAATGGAATTGAGTGCAAAATAGGATAGTCTTGATAAATCTATAGTCTATCTTATGGCCTTATGGACATTGACCTGTTATCAAAATCAGATAAGGATATTGGAAAGATAGGATGTAACAGTTGTAAGCACAGTACAAGTGAAATGTGGAAGGGGGTATTGTGATAGGAATTAATATTTAAGTGAATAAGTCTCTGAGGTGAACATTGTGATCTCAGTGGTCATTGACATCACTTAAGATTCTATAGAGTCTGGAACAGTTCCTGGGACAGAAACAAAAGGAAATTAGAGATCATTTAGCCTGATATCAACAATGGGAAAAATGCTAGAGTTTATTAAAGAAGTTTTAATAGCACAGCACTTGGGAAAGAGACGCAGAAACTGACAGACTCAGTATGAATTTACAAAAGGGAAATCAGGCTTGACAAATCTACTGGAATTTTTAAAGGAGTGGTGATAAAACATAGCCAGTGGATGTAGTTTAGATAGACTTTCAGAAGGCTATGATGAGGTCCCTCAAAACAGATAATCATGTAAAATTAAAGCATGTAGAATTGGGGGTAGTGTGCTGATATGATTACAGAACTGGTTGGCAGACAGGAAACAAAGAATGGGATTAAATGGGTCTTTTTCTGAGTGGCAGACAATAATTAGAGGGGTATCACAAGGATCAGGCCAGTAACCCAGCTATTCGCAAAATATCTTCATGGGTTTGATGAAGGAACTAAATGTAGTAATTCAAATTTACAAGAAGCTGGGTGGGAGGTCGAGCTGTGAGGAAGACGTAGAGATTCTTCAATGTGATTTTGACAAATTCAGCGAGTAGGCAAACGCATGGCAGATGAAGCATAATGTGGATAAAAGTGAGGTTATCCACTTTGGTAGCAAAAACAAATTATTATCTGAGTGGCAATAGATTGGGAAAGTGTGAAGTACAATGAGACCTGATGTCCTTGAACACCAGTCACTGAATGCAGGTGCAGCAAGTAGTGAAGAAGACAAATAGTATGTTGGCCTTCATAGTGAGAGTGTTTGAATAGAGGAATAGGGAAGTTTTGCTGCTATTATACAGACACTCAGTGAGACCACACCATCAATATTGCATGCAGTTCTGGTCTTCTTATCTGAGGAAGGAGGTTCTAGCTATGGAGGAAGCAGATTGAAGATTGACCAGACTGATTCCTAGGATGGCAGGACTGACATTTGAAGAGAGACTGAATCAGTTAGGATTACGTTCACTGAAGTTAAGAAGATGAGTGCATATCTTTTAGAAAGCTATAACATTCTAACAGGGGGAAGACATGAAGCATGTTCTTCACGATCAGGGATTCCAGAACCAAGGGTCACAGGTTGAGGAAAAGTGGTAGACCATTTAGGACCGAAATGAGGAGAAATCTCTCCACTCAGAAAGTGGTGATGCTATGGAATTCTCTGCCATAAGAAAAGGTTGCAAAAACATTGAACGTTTTTAATATGGAGTTTTTCTTAGGGCTAAAGGGCTCAAAGGATATGGGAGAAAGTAGTAATATATCCTGACTTGGATGATTAGCTATGATTAAAATGAATGATGAAGCAGGTCTGAAGCGACAAATGTTCTATCCCTGCACCTAGTATCTGTTTCAATGTTTCTAAATGTTTGTATTCAAAGTTAGGCCCTGCATGACACAAAGCTGCTCTATATCTTACCATCATATATAATGTGGCATTAAACATCATTTAACTGTTGCTAACAAGTTTGATCTGAACTTCTAACAATACCAGAAGAATCCACAATGAAACAAAAGGGAAAGAACCAAATGGAAAAGCCAAAGTTTGGACGGAAGACAGGAAAAATTAAATGGCATAAGTAATAATTGCATGAGCAAAAGGTTGTGGTAATGTAAAATATGGAGACAAGTCTAGAAATAGTACATGGAACAACTTCAGAATCTTTATCATTTCCTGCTGTTTGAAACCAAGAAAGTAGTGGTTATCATCTGAAATTTCTCAACTCTGAATCAAGTCATAAGTAGTGCAAAGTGTCTATTTAAAAGACACTATTTGTCGAATTCTGTCAATGTCATTTCGAATAGTATAGGATTTGAGGGCAGAGACGTCAGAATGGGGGTCGACTGAGATTAAAAGCAGCCAGAAAGTGGAAGTTCAGGGTCATACTGGTGAACTGAATGTCAACAAAACAGTTGACAATGGGAAGCATGCAGATGAAGGGTAATTGTTGCATCTCCTGTGTTTGCATGGGTCAGTGCTGCTGGATAATCCATAAATTCTGGAGGCTGGTGGGACAAAAGTGAGGACCTGGGAACCCTGTCGTTGTTCTGGGAAAGAGACGAAGACATGAGGCTGAAAGTGCAAGAAATCTGTCAGAAATATTCTAAAATCAAAAGCTAAATCAAAGAGACAGGTTAAGGGAGCTGATGAAGGAGGAGACAGAATACAAAAGTACTTAGAAAGAGAAGATTCCAGAAGCTTAAGGACTAGATAACTGAAGGTACAGCCAACCTCTGTTAGAGAGATTAAAATGAGGCATGTGCAAATGGTCAGATTTGAAGGAACACATATTTCAGTAGGTTGTAAGGCAGGAGAAGATTATGAAGAGGAGGGGAGGACCATTAAGGCATTTGAAAATAAAAATGAGAATTTTACAGTTGAGTTATTGCTGGGTGAGAAGCTAATGTAGCCTGAACAGGAATGATACGTGAATAGGACGTGGTGTGAAAATGGAGATAGAGAACTCATGGATGATAACGTCTGCAACAGATGAGTTGAAGCAACCTAAGACAGGTGATTTTTAAGGCAAGTGCCACAATCACAGTTCAACTTCAGTTGAATCAGGGATGAACGTTAGAGCCCATGTAGTCTGTAATAGTGCAGGCACTTTGAGCTACCCAGTAAAGCTTCCTCAGTAATTCTTCCTAAGTTTTCCTATCTTAAAATTAGCTGACACATTGCCTAGCTTTAGTCTCCACACCTCGTGCTTTGGCACTAACTTAATGATCAGAAGAAAGCGATTCTCATCACAGCCAAAGACATAATTCTAGATCTTTCTTTTCGTGAACCCTTGTGCCATGCTGGCAACCATTGTTAGGAATTGGGAATTAAACATGAATGATGGATATTATTGTTAGTATATAATCAGATTTGTTACAGTCTTAATTGGTGTGGTTTTAAAAGTGTGATAGGTGTGGATCGCACACATGTATGGCACCAACAATATTCAAATTTCAAAATAAACCCATTAAGACCATCCACAAAGAATTGTCCCAATTTAATGAGTGCCAATACCATACTTAAGAGCTTTACTTAAGGAACCTTTAATTACTTGAGTGAGAGAGTAGTGCAGTACAATTAATACCTTCCTTGTTATGTTCTGTCAGAGTGGGAGGTGGTTACAAGATAACACCAAGCAAGTGGTGGTACCAGTTTTAATCTCTACTGTACCAAGTAAAGTTGTCATCTTGATCTTTGTTCTCTGAGTGCTTACAGACTGCCTTGCAGTCAATAGGAACACACTAACATTTTGATGTTCACTTTGAGATGCCATGCAGTGCCTTGACAGTGAATAGGCAATCTGCTTTGACTAAAGTAGGTATTGCTCGGACCCAAGAAAATAACCTTAGCAACAAGAGTAAATGACTACAGTTGTGAAGAAGTCAATTAATATGTAAACAAGTTCAACTATGCAGAGAAGGGTGATGGCAGATAGGAACTAGTTAGATCATCATTTAAGGAAGAGTCTCGTGATCATGGTGGGAGAAGGAGATGTAGACAAACTGGAAACTGTTAAACTGATGGAGGACATCAGAAGGATTACAGTTGCAGGTAAGAACGGATTTGATAAGAGGAGAAGAAAGAGAGTTGAGCTCAGAAGAAATCTGCTCAGGAAGACTATGTTTGATTTTGAAAAGGAGGTAGAGGGAGGCTATTCAAGTGAGGGGACTATGAGGTTGGAGGCCATTGAGGGAAGAATGTCAGGATGCCAGAATCACTCAGTTGTTGCAGAACTAAAAGAGGCCACTTCATGTCAATGACGGCTCTCCTTAGGACAGGTTTAAGTTTTGTCAAAACTCCGCCTTCTCTACATGACCCTGTGCATTCTTCGTTTTTCCATTAACGATTCAATTTCTTCTTAAATGCCTCATTTGAATCTACATCCATCTCAGGTAGAGCACTGACTTCACTTGAGATCCTACTTATATGAAGAATTGCCTCCTTATGTCACTACTGCTTCTTTTACCTATCACCATAAATCTGTATCAAATGTTCTTCAAATTTCCAACAATGGGAATGATTTTTCCCTATCTATTCTATCCAGACCACAAATGATTTTGAATGTCACAATCAAATCGTCTCCAAGGAAAGCAGTTCCAACTTTCCCAATCTATCTACTTAATGGAAGTTTCTCAACCACAGAACTATCTTCATTAACCTTTACTGCACTCTCTTCAATGTCTTCATGTGATTCCTAGGTATGACCCCAGATTTACACACAATGCTCCAACCCAGAACTTGGAAAGCCAACCTGTGAGAGAAACAGAGTCATGAAGGAAATCAAAAACAACATCAGAGAGCCCCTTCAACCTGTTTCCAGCTGTCAGAGCTGACAGGTGTATCATAGGAAAATAAGCAAGTGATTAGTGGGTATTTCTTTTGATTGACCAAATGGTTTAGATCAGGCAGCCTTATTATAGCTGAAGATGACAGTTAAGAAATTCATTTTTAAAATATTTAATATCCAAATTAATTTTTAAAATAGATTAGAGATGGCTGGGCAGCTGATATGTTGCACCTCTAGTGTGTGGGGGCTGGTGAATGCTGGCGTAATCAACAGTGACCACATCTGCAGCAAGTGTTGGTTATTGAGGAACTTCAGTTCAGGTGTGATGAACTGGAGTCCAAGCTGCAGACACTGCAACACATCAGGGAGGGGAAGAGTTACCTGGACACTGTGTATCAGAAGGCAGCCATACCCCTTAGAATAATCACTTCAAATTTGATGCATGGTCAGGGATATAATATGTGACTATGAGGGAAATCAAGAATTTAGCTTTGGAAGAGTGTCAGCTAGAGCCCTTGTCTAACACATAAGAGATTCTTGCTCCCAATGTTAATTAGGGTGGGAGAGTGAACTGGTCCAGGGCATCTTTCTAGCAGGTGGGAAAAAAAGAAATATAGCAGTCGTAGACGTAGCATAGTGAGGGGAATAGGTACTGTCCTCAGCAACAAGGACAGACTCTATAGGCTGTGCCACCTTCCTTGTGCCAAGGTTAAGGAAAAGTTGTCTGGTTGGAGAGGAACTTGGAATGGGATAGAAAGGATCAACATAGGACTAGAAAAACGATTCTGCTATGGGATTATGAGCAACTCAAAGCTAAATTAGAAAGCAAATTCATAAAAATGATAATTTCCTAATTACTACCTGAGTCAAATGCAAATTGACATACGCAGGATAAGATAAAGTGGCAAATGCTCGGTTTAAAAGTTTGGTTGGAGATGGTGCAATTTCAATTCAATTAAAAATATTTATCATTAAGAGTCTACTGATAACCATGAAACAAATACTGAAAAAAACCATCTGGTTCATTAATGTCCTTCAGGGAAGGAAATCTGCCATGCTCATCTGGTCTGGCCTACATGGAACTCCAGAGCCATAATAATGTCATTGACTATCAACTGCCAACTGAAATGGCCTAGCAAGCCATTCAGTTCAAGGGCAACTAGAGACGGGCAATAAATAGTTGGCAGCTGGTGACTCCCACGCCCCACAAGTGAATTAAATAAATGCATTGTTGGATACAGTAAAAAGGAGATTTACCAGGATATTATTTGAGCTGAAGAATCTTAGTTATGAAGAGAGATTGGATAGACTGGTGTTATTTTTCTTGAAGCACAGAGTGAGGTGAGACATGATTGAGATGTACAAAATTATCAAGGGTACAGACAGGATAGATTGGAAAAAAACTTTCCCCTTGATGGAGGGATCAATGAACATGAATTTAAATAAGTGTCAGGAGATTTGGAGAGGATGTGAGAAAATATTTTTTTCACCCAGAGGATTAGTGTAGGATGATAGAGGCAGAAACTCTCAATACATTTAAGAAGTATTTACATGGACATTTGCAGTGCCAAGACATAGGAGGCTATGAGCCAAGTGCCAGAAAATGGGATTAGCATAGTTAGGTGGTTATTTGGTGTAGACTTGTTGTCTTTTTCAGTACTGCAGATCTCTCTGACTCCATAAGGGTGGTGTGATTGTCATCTGGTGTGTAGAACGCTACCTGGCGATGTGAAACTGTTGCTAGTTGTCAGAAAACCCCATCTGGTTGCCTCCGATATGACCTCTTTTTAACTTTAACCAAGAATTGCTCCATATTGTGGTTGACAGAACTTCAGCAATATCTGATCCATCTCTGACATTTCTGCCCTCACCCCTTCCCTTCCTTCCCAGAACATGATAAGATTCTCATTACTTTCCACCTCACTAGTCTTAGCTTTAAAAGGATCACCGTCTGCCATTTTCAGGATGTCACCAGCAAACACATCTTTCCCTTCTCTCCACTGTCAGCAAGCTGCAGGCACCATGACACCATGATCCATTCCTCCATCACACTTGCCCATTCACCTCCTCAGTCCTCATTGTTCCATGGCCAAACAAACCTTTCAAGTGAAGCAGTGTTTTACTTGTACTGCTTTCAATCTAGTCCACAACATCTGATGGAAAATCTCAGTGGGTCCGACAGCATCTGTGGACAGAAAGCAAAATTAATGTTTCAGTTCTTTGTCAGAACTGATTGCATTTAAGAAAAGATATATAGCATATATTATACTTACAAGCCACGATCTCCCACTTCATCAATATATCCCCATTTATTGAATAATCCTTTATACCGTTTAACTTCCCTAAATGTATTACCTCGCACTTATTAGAGTTGAACTCCATCTGCTACTCACTCCACCAAACCATCTATACCATTTTGGAGCTTACAGCTGTCCTTTAACCTTTCCATTGCATGGCCAATTTAGTGTCATCTGCGAATTTCCCAATTGCCCTCCACCTTCAAGTCCAAATCGTTTATGTATAACATAAACATGAGAGGTCCCAACACTTGGAACAACTTTCCATTCGCAACGGCAGCCATCAACAATTAACCTTTGTTTCCTGTTACTAAGCCAATTTTGGACCAATTTGACACATTACCCTGGATCCCACGGGCTTTTACTTTTTTGACCAGTCTGCCATCATGATGCGAAATTACTTTGTGTGTAAGTAAGGAATAGCGAGGGAAAGAATACATGAGTAGAAATCATATCTCGGCCTCATAAATTTGTCTTATTGTAGGAGAAAGTACAAATCCAAGAAATAATGGTGTGTAAGAGGGGCACTACAATTGTCATGGGTTGTTTTAATCTGCATATTGATCAGACAAATCAAAAAGGCAAGGATAGCATGGAAGGCAAATTTACAGAGTGCATAAGGAATTGTCTCTGGGAGCAGGACATTGCAGAATAAATCCAGGAAAGAAGTTATTTTAGATTTACTAATGTGTATTGAGGTAAGATTAATAAGAGATCTTGTGACTAAGGATCCTGTGTGGGGAAGAATTCCAAATTCAGTTTGAGAGAGAACAACTTGGGCCTCAAACCAGAGTTCTCAATTTAAATAAGGGCAATTATAGAGGCATGAGGGCTGGAAGCATAGACTAAAATGAAAGTCAACGGATGAGCTGGACCAGACTCTTTAGCAGGTATTTAATAGTGAGAAGCAAAAATTCATGCTGGTTAAAAGGAGAACTCAGTGAGAATGATGAACCATCCTTGGTTAACAAAAGTGTTAAAGGAGGATATCCAATCAAAAACTAAAGCATATAAAGTGGAAAAAACTGGTGACAGGTCAGAGGATTGTGATTTTGTTTTAGGGACAAGCAGTAGATGACTAAAAATCTAATAGAAAGAACAATATTTGTAATTGTGAAAACAAATTGGCAAGCAATTTAAAAACAAAAAAACAATAGCTTCATAAGTATATAGAAGTGTGGAACCCTTGGAGGATGCAAACAGGAAATTATTGGGGATTGGGGAACAGGGAAAGGTAGATAATTTAAATCAAATATTGTGCAATGATCTTCACGGTGGAGGACACTATAAACATCCCAAAATTTGCAAATAAGCAAGCTCCTAATGGGAGGAAGGATCCTCTAACAATTGCTATCATAAGGGACAAGTTAATGGGACTAAAGGCAGGCAAGTCTCCAGGATCTGAGGCCCTGTATCCAAGGCTTTTAAAGGAAGTGGTTGTAGAGAACACGGAGGCATTGGTGGAAATATTCCACAACTTACTCAATTCGAGAGGATCCCGGTAAACCATTAAATTATTTTGTCTGTTCAAGGCCAGTCAGCCTATTAGTTGTCATTAGGAAAATGCTACAGTACATTACTAAGGAAGAATCATAGAATCCTTACATCGTGGAAAGAAGTAACTTGGCCCACTGATTTTGCACTGATTGTCCAAAAAGCACTCCACCCAGACTTCCACCCTATCCCTGTAACCCCAAATTTACTATGACTAAAATACCTAGCCAGTGCACCTTTTTGACTGCTGGAGGAAGCTGGAGCATTGGTCAGAAACCCACGCTGATACGGGGACAACATGCAAACTCCATCCAGACAATTACCCAAGGCTGGAATCAAACCAGGGTTCCTGGTGCTGTGATACAGCCATGTTAACTACTGAGCCACCATGCTGCTCTAATTCCAGAGAATTTAGAAAATATAGAAAAATAGAAAATAGGACTAAAAATAGACCATTCAGCCTTTTAAACCTGCTCCATTGTTCAATATGATTGTGGCTGATCATCCAATGCAGTACTCTGTTCCCACTTTCTCCATATACATGTTGATCCCTTTAGCCCTAAGACTTCTATCGAACTCCTTCTTGGAAAAATTCAGTGGTTTGGGCTCAACAGCTTTCTGTGGCAGAGAATTCCACAGGCTCACTGTCCTTTGAATGAAGAAATGTCTCCTCACCGCATTGCTAAGTGACCTATGGCATTTTCTTAAACTGTGACCCCTGGTTCTGAACTCACCAGTCATTGGGAACATCCTTTCTTTGTTTAACCTGTCTTGTCCTGTCAGAATTTTATTGGTTCCACTGAGGTCACCTCTCATTTTTCTGAACCCCAGTCAATATAATCCTAACCAGTTCTGTGTTTCCCCATATGTCAGTCCTGACATTCTAGGAATCAGTCTGATAAATCTTCACTGCAAGGTCTTTATCCAGCGACAGTGAAAGGATGTCACTATATTTCCAAACTGTATTTGTTCCTGTATTTAAGAAGAGTATTCTGGCATGAGAGGCAGTTTAAAGGAGATTCACTTGGCTGATTCCAAGGATGATAGTGGTTAACTTAGCAATAATAGCTGAGCAGGTTAGATTACATTACTTACAGTGTGGAAACAGGCCGTTTGGCCCGACAAGTCCACACCGACCCTCTGAAGCGCAACCCCCCTATATTTACCCCTTCACCCAACACTATGGGCACTTTAGCATGGCCAATTCACCTAACCTGCATATTTTTGGATTGTGGGAGGAAACCCACGCAGACACAGGGAGAATGTGAAAACTCCACACAGAGAATCGCCTGAGGCGGGATTTGAACCCAGGTCTCTGGCACTGTGAGGCAGCAGTGCTAACCACTAAGCCACCATGCCACCCCATGGCACTTTATTCATTAGAGCTTAGAAGAATGAGAGGTGATCTTATTGAAAAGAACAAAATTTTGAAGGCTTATCTGAGCTCCTTTAGAGCTACGATGTAAAGTAATTTCTTGTCTTGGAGAGCAGTGAATGATTGAAAGTCTCTACCCTGGAGAGTTATGGAGACGAGAACACTGAAACTGTTTCAAGTGGAGGTGGATATATCGAGAGTGTGTTCCTCCTCCCTTGTTGTGTGGCACTTTCTTAAACACATTCTCGAAGTCCTACGCAGTAACAGGCAAAGTAAGAGACGTTCTTGGAAATAAATGTTCAGCAGTCCCCTGTGGTCCAAGCAATATAAGAGAGAGCATCATAGAATTGCCACTCAGTCTTTGTTAGATGAATGTCTGTATACCAGTTTGCAATGAAATAATAAAGAATATAATCACCATTTTTGCATACCCAATAGCATTTGACCTACTGCATCTTTGGGAATGTTTGGTTAATATTAATGGAGAGTCACTCTATTCCTGCCAAATGGGCTTCAGGATTTGTATATCAGGCATAGCTCAGTGGATAACTTTCTTGCCTCTGGGTCAGAGAATGTTCCTGCAGAGAAGTCAGCACTAAATCTAGGATGATGGCTCCAGTGCACTTCTGAGGGTGTGCTTCTCTGACTTAATTTCCATATATTAAATGTGATACTTAGCCAATGCACAGTCTACCTGTCAGTTAGATGTCAAACATCCCATGGCATTATTTACAAGAACAGTAGAATTCGCCCATTTCTTGACTAAAATTTATTGCATTATTAACATCCCAAAAACAGATTATTTGGTCATTATTGTGTTGTTATTTGTGGAAAATTGCTCTTTGAAATTTATTTAACATGTTTCTCACATAGCAGTATTTAGTACACCTCAAAAGTATTTATTGGCTATGTAGGTTTGATGTTGCGAATTAGTGAAAGGGGCTATATAAATGCAAGATCATTCCTTCTCTTTGCTTAATGGATGATATTTACTTAAGCTCCTAGATTCTTGCATCCTCCTGAGACTCGTTCACCTAGCCCTCTGGTTAACATATGAGCAGTTTTCTTCATTGTTATTCAGTAATTGCCAAAATCTAATTCAAAATTTCCAGAAAACATAACAGTATGAGTTGTTTGTATTTCTTTCAAAGATTGGAGAACAATGGAGAGGAGTGGGCATCTCCTGAGAGTATAACTCATTACATTACATATCTCTGCTCTGTACACCATGTGCATTTATAAGCACACACCCAGTCATTATAATGCAGTACACAAATGTCTAGACAACAGACACCTGGCCGCAATTAGCTTGCTGTCTAAACTGGATAAATGGGCTCATATGACACAGTTTCTCTTAGTTTCAGGTTCTGGCAAGAGCTTGAGTAGGGTGCAGCCAGAATAATGATTGTTCAGATAAATTTCACTCGCAGCATTTATTGTCTCTCTCTAATATTATCAAAATTTTTTCTCACCAGTTCCTTTAAGTTTAAGTGAGCAGCTTACTTCCTCTGTTGTCACTGTGCTTAAATAGAGACTCATCATTTCTAGCATCAGTATTGCCAAGGATGTTTCCAAATTTCTGTTTGGAAGAACATATTTTTAAGGGATGGCATGGTGGCTCAGTGGTTAGCACTGCTGCCTCACAGCACCAGGGTCCCAGGTTTGATTCCAGCCTCAGGTGACTGTCTGTGATGGAGTTTGCACATTCTCCCTGTGTCTGTGTGGGTTTCCTCTGGGTGCTCTGGTTTCCTTCCACAGTCCAAAGATGTGCAGGTCAGGTGAATTGGTCATGCTAAATTAACTGTAGAGTTAGATGCATTAGTTAGAGGGAATGGGTCTGGGTGGGTTGCTCTTTGGAGGGCTGGTGTGGACTAGTTGGGCTGAAGGGCCTGTTTCCACACTGTAGGAAATTCATCTAGTCAATGGATGTGATGACAACAATCCAGTTGAATTCGCAGAAATGTGGGTGAAAATTATCATAAGGTGTTTTAAGATGAGAAAGCTTATTTTGGCCAAATTCCTGATTAGAATGCAGGCACATCAACTGTCCTTTAATACAAGGGATTTACAATACAAGAAAAAGAAAGTCTTGCTTCAATTGTTTTAGGCTTCAGTGAGCTATAACCTGAGTATTTGTGTGAATTTGATCTTTATATCGAAAGGAAAACCTTAGGAGCATCGCGGTGAAAATTCACAGTGCATTGAGTTTGGGAGTTGGGAGGTCATTCATGTTGCAGCTGTACAGAACATCAGTCAGGCCACTCTGGAATACTGTTCATTTCTGGTCTCCCTGCTAAAGGAAAGATGTTGTTAAACTTGAAAGGGTGCAGAAAAGGTTGACAAGGATTTGTAGGGGCTGGAGGATTTGAGCAATAGGGAGAGGTTGAATGGGCTGGGGCATCAGAGCGTGAGGAGTGACCTTGTATAGGTTTATAAAACTATGAGGGGCATGGATTGGGTGAAGAGTCAAGGTCTTTTTCCGTGGGTAGGGGAGTCCAAAATTAGAGGGCATTGGTCTAAGAAAGGTTTAAATGGGACCTAAGGAACAATCTTTTCACACAGAGGGTGGTGCGTGCATGTAATGAGTTGCCAGAGGAGGTGGTGGAGGCAGGTACAATTACAACATTTAACAAAACATTTCATGGGTGCATGTTTAGGAAGGGTTTGGAGGGACATGGGCCAAGTGCTGGCAAATTAGACTAGATTAATTTAGGATATCTGAGCTGCATGGACTAGTTGGACCAAAGGGTCTGTTTTCCGTGCTATACAACTCTATGACTCTATGACATAATCCTCTGAAAGATAAACAAATCTGTTCGTCTCTGTCTTGAGAGAAACACCTCATTTTAAAAGATTGGCCCAGTTTTGGACTTACCCACATGTAGAAAAATCATTTTCATGTTCACCTTGTCAAAGCCATTCAGGATCTCATATACTTCAATTAAGTCGTCCCTCACTCATCTAAATTCCAGTGAAAACAAGTCCGGCCCGTCAACTATCCTCATAGGACAGAACTGTTACAATGCAGCAGCACACAATTCAGTCCCTTGTGTTTCCACCAGATCTTCAAACGAGCATCACTACCTAGTGCCTTTTCTCCATACCTCTGCACATTATTTCTATCTAAAGAATAATCCAATGTTCACTTGAGTGTCTGAATTGAACCTCCCTTCACCAAATTCCAGGTAGTGCATTCCATACCATTCAATAAATCAATACCATTTTATTGTTACACGTACTCCATTGTAGGAGTACAGTGAAAAGCTTTTACAATGTCTGCTTCTTATGGAGACATTCTAGGTTCAAGTACCTAGGTACAATTCTTGGATACAGCAGAAGAATAAAAGTAGTTGCATTACTTACAGAGTTAAAAAATAAGTTAAAAATAGGGCACATTAAGGGATTGACATTACAATAAGGTAAGAAATTTCAGGTAGATAATACAGTGTAGCAACTCAGCGCACGGTCTCTGCACATGGTCTGACTGCCAATGCCAGACCTCATTCCAACAGTCGCCCGCGCTCTGCTCTGAGCCCCAGACCACGCTGTACCGGCACTCAGTTGCTCCAAGGTAAGTGCCTGGAATGATTCCCCCATGCCGGTCTCTGCCCGGACTCGCTGTCTGCGTGATACTCCGGGGCTTCTTCCTAATACGCGACTACAGAACTCGCTGCTCATGCACTGTACCAGGGCTCATTGCTCATGGTGTTCAAGGGCTCACAGCCCACATGCTCTACACAGGGCTCGCTGCTAATGGTGTTCCAGGGCTCACTGCTCCGGGTGTTCCAGGGTTCACAGCCCACATGCTGTACAAGAGATCGCTGCTGCCGGTGTTCCGAGGTTCACAGCCCACATGCTAGATTAGATTAGATTACTTACAGTGTGGAAACAGGCCCTTCAGCCCAACACACATGCTGTACCAGGGCTCGCAGTTCGCGGTGTTCAAGGGATCACAACCAACATGCTGTACCTGGACTCGCAGTTCACCGTGTGTCAGGGCTTACAGCCCACATGCTGTATCAGGACTCGCTGCTTACAGTGTTCCAGTGCTCACAGCCCACATTCTTGACCAGGGCACGCTGCTCCCAGTGTTCCTGGGCTCTCAGCCCACATGCTGTACCAGGGCTATCTGTTCCCAGTGTTCCAGGGATCACAGCCCACATGCTGTACCAGGGCTATCTGCTCCCGGTGTTCCAGGGATCACAGCCCACATGCTGTACCAGGGCTATCTGCTCACAGTATTCTAGGACTCCCAGCCCACATGCTGTACCACGGCTCGCTGCTCGTGGCGTTCCAGGAATCACAGCCCACATGCTGTACCAGGACTCGCTGCTCACAGTGTTCCAGGGCTCACAGCCCACATGCTGTACCAGGGCTCGCTGCTCCCGGTGTTCCAGTGATCACAGCTCACATGCTGTGAGGGTAGGTCCGATCAAGGACAGTAGTGGGAGATTGTGTATTGAGTCGGAAGAGATAGGAGAGGTCTTGAATGAGTACTTTTCTTCAGTATTTACGAATGAGAGGGACCGTATTGTTGAAGAGGAGATTGTGAAACGGACTGGTAAGCTAGAAGAGATACTTGTTAGGAAGGAAGATGTGTTGGACATTTTGAACAACTTGAGGATAGACAAGTCCCCCGGGCCTGACGGGATATATCCTAGGATTATGTGGGAAGCAAGAGAGGAAATTGCAGTACCGTTGGCAATGATCTTTTCGTCTTCACTGTCAACGGGGGTGGTACCAGGGGACTGGAGAGTAGCGAATGTTGTGCCCCTGTTCAAAAAAGGGAATAGGGATAACCCCGGGAATTACAGGCCAGTTAGTCTTACTTCTGTGGTAGGCAAAGTAATGGAAAGGGTACTGAGGGATAGGATTTATGAGTATCTGGAAAGACACTGCTTGATTAGGGACAGCCAGCACGGATTTGTGAAGGGTAGGTCTTGCCTTACAAGTCTTATTGAATTCTTTGAGGAGGTGACCAAGCATGTAGCTGAGGGTAGAGCAGTGGATGTAGTGTACATGGATTTTAGTAAGGCATTTGATAAGGTTCCCCATGGTAGGCTTATGCGGAAAGTCAGGAGGCATGGGATAGAGGGAAACTTGGCCAATTGGATTGAAAACTGGCTAACTGGTCGAAGTCAGAGAGTGGTGGTAGATGGTAAATATTCAGCCTGGAGCCCAGTTACAAGTGGAGTTCCGCAGGGATCAGTTCTGGGTCCTCTGCTGTTTGTAATTTTTATTAATGACTTGGATGAGGGAGTCGAAGGGTGGGTCAGTAAATTTGCAGATGATACGAAGATTGGTGGAGTTGTGGACAGTGAGGAGGGCTGCAAAGGGACTTAGATATGATGCAGAGCTGGGCTGAGGAGTGGCAGATGGAGTTCAACCCTGCCAAGTGTGAGGTTGTCCATTTTGGAAGAACAAATAAGAATGCGGAATACAGGGTTAACGGTAGGGTTCTTAGTCAGGTGGAGGAACAGATGGATCTTGGGGTCTATGTACATAGATCTTTGAAAGTTGCCACTCAGGTGGATAGAGCTTGTAAGAAGGCCTATGGTGTATTAGCATTCATTAGCAGAGGGATTGAATTCAAGAGTCTTGAAGTGATGTTGCAGCTGTACAGGACTTTGGTTAGGACACATTTGGAGTACTGTGTGCAGTTCTGGTCGCCTCACTTTAGGAAAGATGTGGAAGCTTTGGAGAGGGTGCAGAGAAGATTTACCAGGATGTTGCCTGGAATGGAGAATAGGTCGTACGAGGACAGGTTGAGAGTTCTCAGCCTTTTCTCGTTGGAACGGCGAAGGATGAGGGGTGACTTGATAGAGGTTTATAAGATGATCAGAGGAATAGATAGAGTAGAGAGTCAGAAACTTTTTCCCCGGTACAACAGAGTGTTACAAGGGGACATAAATTTAAGGTGAAGGGTGGAAGGTATAGGGGAGATGTCAGGGGTGGGTTCTTTACCCAGAGAGTGGTGGGGGCATGGAATGCGCTGCCCGTGGCAGTGGCAGAGTCAGAATCATTGACGACCTTTAAGCGGCAATTGGATAGGTACTTGGATGGGTGCTTAATCTAGGAGAGATGTTCGGCACAACATCGTGGGCCGAAGGGCCTATTCTGTGCTGTATTATTCTATGTTCTATGTTCTATGTTCTATGTAACAGGGCACGCTGCTCACAGTGTTCCAAGGCTCACAACCCACATGCTGTACCAGGGCTCACTGCTCCCAGTGTTCCTGGGATCACAACCCAAATGCTTTATCAGGTCTCCCCATTCCCGGTGTTCCAGGTCTCCCAGCACACATGCTGTACCAGGGCTCGCAGTTCGCGGTGTTCAAGGGATCACAACCAACATGCTGTACCTGGACTCGCAGTTCACCATGTGTCAGGGCTTACAGCCCACATGCTGTATCAGGACTCGCTGCTTACAGTGTTCCAGTGCTCACAGTCCACATTCTTGACCAGGGCACGTTGCTCCCGGTGTTCCTGGGCTCTCAGCCCACCTGCTTTACCAGAGCTATCTGCTCACAGTATTCTAGGACTCCCAGCCCACATGCTGTACCACGGCTCGCTGCTCCAGGTGTTCGAGGACTCCCAGCCCACATGCTGTACCACGGCTCGCTGTTCCCGGTGTTCCAGGGCTCCCAGCCCACATGCTGTACCAGGGCTCGCAGCTCATCGTGTTTCAGGGATCACAGCCCACATGCTGTACCAGGGCTCGCAGCTCACCGTGTTTCAGGGCTCACAGCCCACATGCTGTACCAGGACTCGCTGCTCCCGGTGTTCCAGGGATCACCATCCACATGCTGTACCAGGGCACACTGCTCCTGGTGTTCCAGGGATCACAACCCACATGCTGTACCAGGGCTCGCTGCTCACAGTATTCTAGGAATCACACCCCACATGCTGTACCAGGGCTCACAGCTCACCGTGTTTCAGGGCTCACAGCCCACATGCTGTACCAGGACTCGCTGCTCTCGGTGTTCCAGGGATCACAACCCACATGCTGTACCAGGGCACACTGCTCCTGGTGTTCCAGGGATCACAACCAACATGCTGTACCAGGACTCGCAGTTCACCGTGTGTCAGGGCTTACAGCCCACATGCTGTATCAGGACTCGCTGCTTACAGTGTTCCAGTGCTCAGAGCCCACATTCTTGACCAGGGCACGTTGCTCCCGGTGTTCCTGGGCTGTCAGCCCACATGCTGTACCAGGGCTATCTGCTCCCAGTGTTCCAGGGATCACAGCCCACATGCTGTACCAGTGCTATCTGCTCACAGTACTCTAGGACCCCCAGCCCACATGCTGTACCACGGCTCACTGCTCCAGGTGTTCCAGGAATCACAACCCACATGCTGTACCAGGGCTCGCTGTTCCCGGTGTTCCAGGGGTCACAGCCCACATGCTGTACTAGGGCTCGCTGCTCCCGGTGTTCCTGGGATCACAACCCACATGCTGTATCAGGTCTCACAGTTCCCGGTGTTCCAGGGCTCCCAGCTCACATGCTGAACCAGGTCTCGCAGTTCTCGGTGTTCCAGGGCTCCCAGCCCACATGCTGTACAGGACTCGCAGCTCACCATGTTTCAAGGCTCACAGCCCACATGCTGTACCAGGACTCGCTGCTCCCGGTGTTCCAGGGATCACAGCCCACATGCAGTACCAGGACACGCTGCTCCCGGTGATCCAGGGATCACAGCCCACATGCTGTACCAGGACTCTCAGTTCACCGTGTGTCAGGGCTTACAGCCCACATGCTGTATCAGAATTCGCTGCTTACAGTGTTCCAGTGCTCACAGCCCACATTCTTGACCAGGGCACGCTGCTCCCGGTGTTCCTGGGCTCTCAGCCCACATGCTGTACTAGGGCTCCCAGCTCACCGTGTTTCAGGGCTCACAGCCCACATGCTGTACCAGGGATCGCTGTTCACACTGTTCCTGGGATCAGAGCCCACATGCTGTACCAGGGCGCGCTGCTCACAGTGTTCTAGGACTCACAACCCACATGCTGTACCAGGGCTCGCTGTTCCTGGTGTTCCAGGGATCACAACCAACACGCTGTACCAGGGTTCGCTGCTCCTGGAGTTCCAGGGCTCAGAACCCACATGCTGTACCACGACTCTCTGCTCACCGAGTTCCTGGGATCTCAACCCACATGCTGTACCATGGCTCACTGCTCCTGGCTATCTAGGACTCACAGCCCACATTCTGTACCACGGCACGCTGCTCCCGGTGTTCCAGGGATCACAACCCACATGCTGTACCAGGGCTCACTGCTCCCGGTGTTCCAGGGATCACAACCCACATGCTGTACCAGGGCACACTGCTCCCGGTGTTCCAGGGATCACACCCCACATGCTGTACCAGGGCTCACTGCTCCTGGTGTTCCTGGGATCAGAGCCCACATGCTGCACCAGGGGTCGCTGCTCACAGTATTCTAGGAATCACACCCCACATGCTATACCGGGGCACGCAGCTCACAGTGTTCCAGGGGTCACAACCCACATGTGCTACCAGGGCTCGCTGCTCCCAGTGTTCCTGGGATCACAACCCACATGCTTTATCAGGTCTCCCTGTTCCCGGTGTTCCAGGTCTCCCAGCCCACATGCTGTACCAGGGCTCGCTGCTCATGGTGTTCCGGTGCTCACAGCCCACATGCTGTACCAGGACTCGCTGCTTACAGTGTTCCAGTGCTCACAGCCCACATTCTTGACCAGGGCACGCTGCTCCCGGTGTTCCAGGACTCTCAGCCCACATGCTGTACCAGGGCTATCTGGTCCCGGTGTTCCAGGGATCACAGCCCACATGCTGTACCAGGACTCACTGCTTACAGTGTTCCAGTGCTCACAGCCCACATTCTTGACCAGGGCACGCTGCTCCCGGTGTTCCAGGGCTCTCAGCCCACATGCTGTACCAGGGCTATCTGGTCCCGGTGTTCCAGGGATCACAGCCCACATGCTGTACCAGGGCTATCTGCTCCCGGTGTTCCAGGAATCACAGCCCACATGCTGTACATGGGTTCACTGCTCCCGGTCTTCCAGGGCTCACAGCCCACATGCTGTACCAGGGATCGCTGCTCCTGGTGTTCCCAGGGTCATAGCCCACATGCTGTATCAGGACTCGCTGCTCCTGGTGTTCCAGGGATCACAACCAACATGCTGTACCAGGGATCGCTGCTCTCGGTGTTCCAGGGATCACAACCCACATGCTGTACCAGGGATCGCTGCTCCCGGTGTTCCAGGGCTCATAGCCCACATGCTGTACCACGGCTCGTTACTTTCTGTGTTCCAGGGATCACAGCACACATGCTGTACCCGGGATTGCTGTTCACACTGTTCCTGGGATCAGAGCTCACATGCTGTACCAGGACGCGCTGCTCACAGTTTTCTAGGACTCACAGCCCACATGCTCTACCAGAATGCACTGCTCGTGGCGTACCAGAGCTCACAACCCACATGCTGTGCCAGGGCCCGCTGCTCACAGTTTTCCAGGGCTCACAACCCACATGCTGTACCAGGGCTCGCTGCTCCCGGTGTTCCATGGATCACAGCCCACATGCTGTACCAAGGCTATCTGCTCCCAGTGTTCCAGGGGTCACAGCCCACATGCTGTACCAGGGCTATCTGCTCACAGTGTTCTAGGACTCACAGCCCACATGCTGTACCAGGGAACGCTGCTCCCAGTGTTCCAGTGATCACAGCCCACATGCTGTACCAGGGCACGCTGCTCACAGTGTTCCAGGGCTCACAGCCCACATGCTGTACCAGGGCTCGCTGCTCATGTTGTTCAGAGCTCACCCCACATGCTGTACCAGGGATCGCTGCTCCTGGTGTTCCAGGGATCACAAGCCACATGCTGTGCCAGGACTCGCTGCTCCCGGTGTTCCAGGGATCACAGCCCACATGCAGTACCAGGACACGCTGCTCCCGGTGTTCCAGGGGTCACAGCCCACATGCTGTACCAGGACTCTCAGTTCACTGTGTGTCAGGGCTTACAGCCCACATGCTGTATCAGAACTCGCTGCTTACAGTGTTCCAGTGCTCACAGCCCACATTCTTGACCAGGGCACGCTGCTCCCGGTGTTCCTGGGCTCTCAGCCCACATGCTGTACTAGGGCTCCCAGCTCACCGTGTTTCAGGGCTCACAGCCCACATGCTGTACCAGGGATCGCTGTTCACACTGTTCCTGGGATCAGAGCCCACATGCTATACCAGGACGCGCTGCTCACAGTGTTCTAGGACTCACAACCCACATGCTGTACCAGGGCTCGCTGTTCCCGGTGTTCCAGGGATCACAACCAACACGCTGTACCAGGGTTCGCTGCTCCTGGAGTTCCAGGGCTCAGAACCCACATGCTGTACCACGACTCTCTGCTCACCGAGTTCCTGGGATCTCAACCCACATGCTGTACCATGGCTCACTGCTCCTGGCTATCTAGGACTCACAGCCCACATTCTGTACCACGGCACGCTGCTCCCGGTGTTCCAGGGATCACAACCCACATGCTGTACCAGGGCTCACTGCTCCCGGTGTTCCAGGGATCACAACCCACATGCTGTACCAGGGCACACTGCTCCCGGTGTTCCAGGGATCACAACCCACATGCTGTACCAGGGCTCACTGCTCCCGGTGTTCCAGGGATCACAACCCACATGCTGTACCAGGGCTCACTGCTCCCGGTGTTCCTGGGATCAGAGCCCACATGCTGCACCAGGGGTCGCTGCTCACAGTGTTCTAGGAATCACACCCCACATGCTATACCAGAGCACGCAGCTCACAGTGTTCCAGGGGTCACAACCCACATGTGCTACCAGGGCTCGCTGCTCCCAGTGTTCCTGGGATCACAACCCACATGCTTTATCAGGTCTCCCTGTTCCCGGTGTTCCAGGTCTCCCAGCCCACATGCTGTACCAGGGCTCGCTGCTCATGGTGTTCCGGTGCTCACAGCCCACATGCTGTACCAGGACTCGCTGCTTACAGTGTTCCAGTGCTCACAGCCCACATTCTTGACCAGGGCACGCTGCTCCCGGTGTTCCAGGGCTCTCAGCCCACATGCTGTACCAGGGCTATCTGGTCCCGGTGTTCCAGGGATCACAGCCCACATGCTGTACCAGGGCTATCTGCTCCCGGTGTTCCAGGAATCACAGCCCACATGCTGTACATGGGTTCACTGCTCCCGGTCTTCCAGGCTTCACAGCCCACATGCTGTACCAGGACTCGCTGCTTCAGGTGTTCCAGGAATCACAGCCCACATGCTGTACATGGGTTCACTGCTCCCGGTGTTCCAGGGCTCACAGCCCACATGCTGTACCAGGGATCGCTGCTCCTGGTGTTCCCAGGGTCATAGCCCACATGCTGTATCAGGACTCGCTGCTCCTGGTGTTCCAGGGATCACAACCAACATGCTGTACCAGGGATCGCTGCTCTCGGTGTACCAGGGATCACAACCCACATGCTGTACCAGGGATCGCTGCTCCCGGTGTTCCAGGGCTCATAGCCCACATGCTGTAACACGGCTCGTTACTTTCTGTGTTCCAGGGATCACAGCACACATGCTGTACCAGGGATTGCTGTTCACACTGTTCCTGGGATCAGAACTCACATGCTGTACCAGGACGCGCTGCTCACAGTTTTCTAGGACTCACAGCCCACATGCTCTACCAGAATGCGCTGCTCGTGGCGTACCAGAGCTCACAACCCACATGCTGTACCAGGGCCCGCTGCTCACAGTTTTCCAGGGCTCACAACCCACATGCTGTACCAGGGCTCGCTGCTCCCGGTGTTCCATGGATCACAGCCCACATGCTGTACCAAGGCTATCTGCTCCCGGTGTTCCAGGGATCACAACCCACATGCTGTACCAGGGCTCACTGCTCCCGGTGTTCCTGGGATCAGAGCCCACATGCTGCACCAGGGGTCGCTGCTCACAGTATTCTAGGAATCATACCCCACATGCTATACCAGGGCACGCAGCTCACAGTGTTCCAGGGGTCACAACCCACATGTGCTACCAGGGCTCGCTGCTCCCAGTGTTCCTGGGATCACAACCCACATGCTTTATCAGGTCTCCCCGTTCCCGGTGTTCCAGTGCTCACAGCCCACATGCTGTACCAGGACTCGCTGCTTACAGTGTTCCAGTGCTCACAGCCCACATTCTTGACCAGGGCACGCTGCTCCTGGTGTTCCAGGGATCACAGCCCACATGCTGTACCAGGGCTTGCTGCTCCAGGTGTTCCAGGAATCACAGCCCACATGCTGTACATGGGTTCACTGCTCCCGGTGTTCCAGGCTTCACAGCCCACATGCTGTACCAGGACTCGCTGCTCCCGGTGTTCCAGGGCTCACAGCCCACATGCTGTACCAGGGATCGCTGCTCCTGGTGTTCCAGGGATCACAACCAACATGCTGTACCAGGGATCGCTGCTCCCGGTGTTCCAGGCTTCACAGCCCACATGCTGTACCAGGACTCGCTGCTCCTGGTGTTCCAGGGATCACAACCAACATGCTGTACCAGGGATCGCTGCTCCCGGTGTTCCAGGGCTCACAGCCCACATGCTGTACCAGGGCTCGTTACTTTCTGTGTTCCAGGGATCACAGCACACATGCTGTACCAGGGATCGCTGTTCACACTGTTCCTGGGATCAGAACTCACATGCTGTACCAGGACGCGCTGCTCACAGTGTTCTAGGACTCACAGCCCACATGCTGTACCAGGACTCGCTGCTCCCGGTGTTCCATGGATCACAGCCCACATGCTGTACCAAGGCTATCTGCTCCCAGTGTTCCATGGATCACAGCCCACATGCTGTACCAGGGCTCGCTGCTCACAGTGTTCCAGGGCTCACAGCCCACATGCTGTACCAGGGAACGCTGCTCCCAGTGTTCCAGTGATCACAGCCCACATGCTGTACCAGGGCACGCTGCTCACAGTGTTTCAGGGCTCACAGCCCACATGCTGTACCAGGGCACGCTGCTCACAGCCCACATGCTGTACCAGGGCTCGCTGCTCATGTTGTTCAGGGCTCACCCCACATGCTGTACCAGGGATCGCTGCTCCCGGTGTTCCAGGGCTCACGGCCCACATGCTGTATCAGGGCACACTGCTCCCGGTGTTCCAGGGATCACAACCCACATGCTGTACCAGAGCTCACTGCTCCCGGTGTTCCTGGGATCAGAGCCCACATGCTGTACCAGGGCACACTGTTCACAGTGTTCCTGGGATCAGAGCCCACATGCTATACCAGGGCACGCAGCTCACAGTGTTCCAGGGGTCACAACCCACTTGTGCTACTAGGGCTCGCTGCTCCCAGTGTTACTGGGATCACAACCCACATGCTTTATCAGGTCTGCCCGTTCCCGGTGTTCCAGGTCTCCCAGCCCACATGCTGTACCAGGGCTCGCTGCTCATGGTGTTCCGGTGCTCACAGCCCACATGCTGTATCAGGACTCGCTGCTTACAGTGTTCCAGTGCTCACAGCCCACATTCTTGACCAGGACTCACTACTTCCGGTGTTCCAGGAATCACAGCTGCAAATGTGTTGCTGGTCAAAGCACAGCAGGCCAGGCAGCACCTCCGGAATAGAGAATTCGACGTTTCGAGCATAAGCCCTTCCAGGAAGAACAGCCCACATGCTGTACCAGGTCTCGCTGCTCATGTTGTTCAGGGCTCACCCCACATGCTGTACCAGGACACGCTGCTCACAGTGTTCTAGGACTCACAGCCCACATGCTTTACCAGAATGCGCTGCTCGTGGCGTACCAGAGCTCACAGCCCACATGCTGTACCAGGACTCACTGCTCCTGGTGTTCCAGGGATCACAGCCCACATGCTGTACCATGGCTCGCTGCTCCCTGTGTTCCAGGGATCACAGCCCACATGCTGTACCAGGACGCGCTGCTCCCGGTGTTCCAGGGATCACAACCAACATGCTGTACATGGCATCACTGCTCCCGGTGTTCCAGGGATCACAGCCCACATGCTGTAACAGGGTTTGCTGCTCCCGGTGTTCCAGGGGTCAAACCAACATGCTGTATCAGGGCTCAAGGCTCCCGGTGTTCCAGGGCTCACAGCCCACATGCTGTACCAGCCCTCGCTGCTCCTGTTGTTCCAGGGATCACAACCAACATGCAGTACCAGGGCTCACTACTTCCAGTGTTCCAGGGATCACAGCCCACATGCTGTACCAGGACCCACAGCACCCAGTGTTCCAGGGCTCACAGCCCACATGCTGAACGAGGAGTCACTGCTCCCGGTGTTCCAGGGCTCACAGACCACATGCTGTACCAGGACCCGCTGCACCCAGTGTTCCAGGGATCACAGCCCACAGGCTGTACCAGGACCCGCTGCACCCAGTGTTCCAGGAATCACAGCCCACATGCTGTACCAGGGCTCGTTACTTTCTGTGTTCCAGGGCTCACAGCTCACATGCTGTACCAGGACTCGATGCTCCCGATGTTCCAGGGATCAGAGCCCACATGCTGTACCAGGGTTCGCTGTTCCCAGTGTTCCTGGGATCACAGCCCACATGCTGTACCAGGACTCGCTGCTCATGGTGTTCCAGGGCTCACAGCCCACATGCTGTACCAGGGCTCACAACTTCCGGTGTTCCAGGGATCACAGCACACATGCTGTACCAGGACGCGCTGCTCACAGTGTTCTCGGACTCACAGCTCACATGCTGTACCAGAATGCGCTGCTCGTGGCGTACCAGAGCTCACAGCCCACATGCTGTACCAGGGATCGCTGCTCCTTGTGTTCCAGGGCTCACAGCCCACATGCTGTACCAGGACGCGCTGCTCCCGGTGTTCCAGGGATCACAGCCCACATGCTGTACCAGGACGCACTGCTCCCGGTGTTCCAGGGCTCACAGCCCACATGCTGTACCAGGACGCGCTGCTCCCGGTGTTCCAGGGATCACAGCCCACATGCTGTAACAGGGTTCGCTGCTCCGGGTGTTCCAGGGGTCAAACCAACATGCTGTATCAGGGCTCAGTGCTCCCGGTGTTCCAGGGATCACAGCGCATATGCTGTATCAGGGCTTGCTGCTCACAGCATTCCAGGGCTGACAGCCCACATGCTGTACCAGGCCCCGCTGTCCCGCGTGTTCCAGGGCTCACAGCACACATGCTGTACCAGCACTCGCTGCTCCTGGTGTTCCAGGGATCACAACCAACATGCTGTACCAGGGCTCGCTGTTCCCGGTGTTCCAGGACTAACAGCCCACATGCTGTACCAGGACGCGCTGCTCCCAGTGTTCCAGGGATCACAACCAACATGCTGTACACGGGTTCACTGCTCCCGGTGTTCCAGGGATCACAGCCCACATGCTGTAACAGGGTTCGCTGCTCCCGGTGTTCCAGGGGTCAAACCAACATGCTGTGTCAGGGCTCAGTGCTCCCGGTGTTCCAGGGATCACAGCCCATATGCTGTACCAGGGCTCGCTGCTCACAGCATTCCAGGGCTCACAGGCCACATGCTGTACCAGCACTCGCTGCTCCTGCTGTTCCAGGGATCACAACCAACATGCTGTACCAGGGCTCACTACTTCCTGTGTTCCAGGGATCACAGCCCACATGCTGTACCAGGACCTGCTGCATCCAGTGTTCCAGGAATCACAGCCCACATGCTGTACCGCGGCTCGCTGCTCCTGGTGTTCCAAGGCTCACAGCCCACATGCTGTACCAGGACCCGCTGATCCCAGTGTTCCAGGGATCACAGCCCACATGCTGTAGCAGGACTCGATGCTCCCGGTGTTCCAGGAATCAAGCACACATGCTGTACCCGGGATTGCTGTTCACACTGTTCCTGGGATCAGAGCCCACATGCTGTACCAGGACACGCTGCTCACAGTGTTCTAGGACTCACAGCCCACATGCTGTACCAGGGATCGCTGCTCCTGGTGTTCCAGGTATCACAGCCCACATGCTGTACCAGGTTTCGCTGCTCCCGGTGTTCCAGGGATCACAGCCCACATGCTGTAACAGGGTTCGCTGCTTCCGGTGTTCCAGGGGTCAAACCAACATGCTGTATCAGGGCTCAGTGCTCGCGGTGTTCCAGGGATCACAACCAACATGCTGTAACAGGGCTCGCTGCTCACAGCATTCCAGGGCTCACAGCCCACATGCTGTACCAGGGCTCACTACTTCCAGTGTTCCAGGGATCACAGCCCACATGCTGTACCAGGACCCGCTGCACCCAGTGTTCCAGGGATCACAGCCCACATGCTGTACCAGGACGCGCTGCTCCCAGTGTTCCAGGGATCACAACCAACATGCTGTACACGGGTTCACTGCTCCCGGTGTTCCAGGGATCACAGCCCACATGCTGTAACAGGGTTCGCTGCTCCCAGTGTTCCAGGGGTCAAACCAATATGCTGTATCAGGGCTCAGTGCTCCCGGTGTTCCAGGAATCACAGCCCATATGCTGTAACAGGGTTCGCTGCTCCCGGTGTTCCAGGGGTCAAACCAACATGCTGTGTCAGGGCTCAGTGCTCCCGGTGTTCCAGGGATCACAGCCCATATGCTGTACCAGGGCTCGCTGCTCACAGCATTCCAGAGCTCACAGGCCACATGCTGTACCAGCACTCGCTGCTCCTGCTGTTCCAGGGATCACAACCAACATGCTGTACCAGGGCTCACTACTTCCTGTGTTCCAGGGATCACAGCCCACATGCTGTACCAGGACCTGCTGCATCCAGTGTTCCAGGAATCACAGCCCACATGCTGTACCGCGGCTCGCTGCTCCTGGTGTTCCAAGGCTCACAGCCCACATGCTGTACCAGGACCCGCTGATCCCAGTGTTCCAGGGATCACAGCCCACATGCTGTAGCAGGACTCGATGCTCCCGGTGTTCCAGGAATCAAGCACACATGCTGTACCCGGGATTGCTGTTCACACTGTTCCTGGGATCAGAGCCCACATGCTGTACCAGGACGCGCTGCTCACAGTGTTCTAGGACTCACAGCCCACATGCTGTACCAGGGATCGCTGCTCCTGGTGTTCCAGGTATCACAGCCCACATGCTGTACCAGGTTTCGCTGCTCCCGATGTTCCAGGGATCACAGCCCACATGCTGTAACAGGGTTCGCTGCTTCCGGTGTTCCAGGGGTCAAACCAACATGCTGTATCAGGGCTCAGTGCTCGCGGTGTTCCAGGGATCACAACCAACATGCTGTAACAGGGCTCGCTGCTCACAGCATTCCAGGGCTCACAGCCCACATGCTGTACCAGGGCTCACTACTTCCAGTGTTCCAGGGCTCACAGCCCACATGCTGTACCAGGGCTCACTACTTTCGGTGTTCCAGGGATCACAGCCCACATGCTGTACCAGGGCTCACTGCTCACAGCATTCCAGGGCTCACAGCCCACCTGTACCAGCACTCGCTGCTCCTGGTGTTCCAGGGATCACAACCAACATGCTGTACCAGGGCTCACTACTTCCTGTGTTCCAGGGATCACAGCCCACATGCTGTACCAGGACCCGCTGCATCCAGTGTTCCAGGAATCACAGCCCACATGCTGTACCACAGCTCGCTGCTCCCGGTGTTCCAGGGATCACAGCCCACATGCTGTAACAGGGTTCGCTGCTCCCGGTGTTCCAGGGGTCAAACCAACATGCTGTATCAGGGCTCAGTGCTCCCGGTGTTCCAGGGCTCACAGCCCCCATGCTGTACCAGCACTCGCTGCTCCTGGTGTTCCAGGGATCACAACCAACATGCTGTACCAGGGCTCACTGCATCCATTGTTCCAGGAATCACAGCCCACATGCTGTACCACAGCTCGCTGCTCCCGGTGTTCCAGGTATCACAGCCCACATGCTGTACCAGGGCTCACGGCTCCCAGTGTTCCAGGGCTCACAGCCCACATGCTGTACCAGGGCTCGCTGCTCATGTTGTTCCAAGGTTCTCCCCACATCCTGTACCAGGAATCGCTGCTCCTGGTGTTCCAGGGATCACAACCAACATGCTGTACCAGGGCTCACTACTTCCTGTGTTCCAGGGATCACAGCCCACATGCTGTACCAGGACCCGCTGCATCCAGTGTTCCAGGAATCACAGCCCACAAGCTGTACCACAGCTCGCTGCTCCCAGTGTTCCAGGGATCACAGCCCACATGCTGTAACAGGGTTCGCTGCTCCCGGTGTTCCAGGGGTCAAACCAACATGCTGTATCAGGGCGCAGTGCTCCCGGTGTTCCAGGGCTCACAGCCCCCATGCTGTACCAGCACTCGCTGCTCCTGGTGTTCCAGGGATCACAACCAACATGCTGTACCAGGGCTCACTGCATCCAGTGTTCCAGGAATCACAGCCCACATGCTGTACCACAGCTCGCTGCTCCCGGTGTTCCAGGGCTCACAGCCCACATGCTGTACCAGGGCTCACGGCTCCCAGTGTTCCAGGGCTCACAGCCCACATGCTGTACCAGGGCTCGCTGCTCATGTTGTTCCAAGGTTCTCCCCACATGCTGTACCAGGAATCGCTGCTCCTGGTGTTCCAGGGTCATAGCCCACATGCTGTACCAGGACTCGCTGCTCCAGGTGTTCCAGGGCTCACAGACTACGTGGTGTACCAGGGTTTCTGCTCCCAGTGTTCCAGGGCTCACAGCCCACATGCTGTACCAGGTCTCGCTGCTCACAGCATTCCAGAGTTTGCTGCTCCAGGGACTTGCTGCCGGCACCTGCTGCTGTTCCAGTATTCTCCTCCAAATGCTGAGGGGAGAGAAGAAGGAAAACGTTCGAACAGAAAAGGACAACAAATAAAAAAGAACAGGTGGAGCAGATGAGCTCTGGCAGGGTTGGCCTCCTCTGCTGCCATCTTGACCAAATGGGTCAACTCACTGTGAGAAAAGTTTCTTTTCTGACATCATTTTAAATCTTTTCCTTCTCATTCTTGTTTCTTTTATCAGTGGGCATGGATTTATCCCTATCTATTCCAATCAACCTGCACCTGATTTTGAAACATTCTGTCGAGGAGACTAGTCCCAACTTTCTCATCTATCCCCCTACCTGATCATTTTCATTGCTGTAAAAGAATAGTCAAAATGAAAAAACAAAGCCCAATATAACATGCTGATCTGCAGTGGGCACAGTGCTGAAATATCTAAAGGTAAGAGCAGTGGAAAAACATCTTCTGAACATAAGTAAGTTCACCAATTTTAGAATATTGCCACTTTAGAAACAAGCCAACCAAGGAGTATCAGTCAGGAAGGTTTAATTGAAGCCTCATTGCAAAACCCAAAGAGAAGCTCCTTGAAAGTGAAGTCGCAGGTAGATAGGATAGTGAGGAAGGTGTTTGGTATGCTTTCCTTTATTAATCAGAGTGTTGAGTACAGGAGTTGGGAGGTCATGTTGTGGCTGTACAGGACATTAGTTAGGCCACTGTTGGAATATTGTGTGCAATTCTGGTCTCCTTCCTATCGCAAAAATGTTGCGAAACTTGAAAGGGTTAAGAAAAGATTTACAAGGTTGTTGCCAGGGTTGGAGGATCTGAGCTACAGGGAGAGGCTGAACAGGCTGGCGCTGTTTTCTCTGAAGTCTCAGAGGCTGAGGGGTGACCTTATAGAGGTTTATACAATCATGAGGCATGGATAGGATAAATAGACAGTCTTTTCCCTGGGGTGGGGGAGTCCAGAACTAGAGGGCATAGGTTTAGGGTGAGAGGAGAAAGATATAAAAGAGACTTTTGGGGCAACGTTTTCACGCAGAGGGTGGTACATGTATGGAATGAGCTGCCAGAGGACGTGGTGGAGGCTGGTACAATTGCAACACTTAAGAAGCATTTTGATGGGTATATGAATAGGAAGGGTTTGGAGGGATATGGGCTGTATGCTGGCAGGTGGGACTAGATTGGGTTGGGATATCTGGTCAGAATGGACGGGTTGGACTGAAGGATCTGTTTCCATGCTGTACATCTCTATGACTCTATGAGAAGAAATAAAAATATTGAGATCAGCTATATTGGCATAAGAGAATTGTTTTCATACGTTCATCAGGATGTTGCAGATTTCATAAGACTGATAGAAATGTTCTATATTCCCAACTTCACTGGAGAAGATTTCAATCAGCTGTATCTCAAACACACTGTCAATGACAGAGATAAAACTGAATGAACAGCAATTCTCCAGTAACGTGATTGACGTTTTGAAAATGTTTACTTAATTAGAAAGACAACCAGAGAGGACAAATGAAGACATCCAGATTAATTAGAAAGTTGCAGCAGAGAATTTATGGATATATCTACTCAGATGTGTTGGCTGATCAAGAGTAAATATTTCCTTGAATAAAGTGGACATTTGCAAACATTGAAGGCAAGTCAATGTCGTGAGATTCAGGGCTTAGTGAAAATTGAAGAAATTGTTTATAGAATTCTGAATAAGAGGCATAGAATTCAAATTTCAGATCAGACTTGAAATGCTAACTCTGTTTTTCTCTCTCTGGGCACGCTGCACGACCTGCTGAGTTTCTCCAGCATTTTCTACTCTTCTTTCAGATTTGCAGCATTTGTAGTATTTTGCTTTCTAAACAGGAACTGTGTTCTGGAAGAATTTTGCAACACGCAGCATGCCTGCATTTGTGACATCTGAGATTCTATCCAGATGGGGTAGTGGCAAGTGGAAACAGTTATGTACGTAAATATTTAAATGTTAATTATGGGGGAAGAATATGTTTAGGGGTAGAGGTAGTATAAGGCAATGATTCAGAAGGAGTTAATGTTGAAATTGCATTACCTTCACCCTATTTTACGGACCAAAGACTTTGAGTGGAGAATCAGATATTGCAGTACAAGGTCCAGATGGAAACATGCATGCTGTTTTAGGTTTCTAATAGTTACCATTGTGACTAATTATTACTGTTGTTTGTAGCAATTGCTATCATGCAGCAAACTGCACCATGTATGTAAGACAAGGGTCTCTTTTAGGAAAGGAAGATTGGTGGCAGTGAAGACTATCACAACCATGGTGAGCAGTGGTGACACGCACAACTCAATACAACACTATGCAGACTTCTCACAATTTTGAATTTTCTTTTCAAATCTTCTCTTGTCCAAGGTGAACATTTCTACTTTTTCAATCCATTCCACATAACTGAAATATTCCTTGGCCACTTTCCCAGTGACTATTCTTTACAGTGAGTGCTGATGGGTTATGTGGCTGTGGGAGAATATATTGGGTATCAGAATTAAACCTGACCCCTGACATTTACACATCCACATTTGTCAACATAGGCTATCATTTCTGTAATTACTGACCCTTTTCTTCCCTGTTAGCACCAAAGTCAAATGTAACAGCTATACTACATTACAGTATCACAACAGGGAAATTAATGTTGGCATTTTCTTCACTCGTGCCTCTTTGGCAGACACCAGATGCTCATGAGCAATAGGCATAATCCATGAGAAAGTGGAACTAGGCCCGATGTCCGGAGGCAGTACTCACAAAAGAGACTTTCAATAATATTTGCTTGACCATGCTTGAGAATTTTCCAGGAGAAAAAATGCTTGGCCTTAACAGAAAAATAACCATTTTGCATTTATCGCATGTTATTGAAGTACCAACAAAGCCCACAGCATGCTTGTGCAGTTCTGCCTGTCATCAGAGTTTCTCAATGCAATTTTGAGAAAAACTATTTAGGGCTTTATTACCCTGGCGTTACTATGGATCCGTTCATTGTTATGTCAAAGGGGATTACCATCATCTGAACAGAAATTCATAGTAACGTGAATAACAGTTTGTGGCAGAACCGAAAGAAGTCAATGGCATTAAATCCTGATTCCCAAACATGTAAGCGATGGACAATTTAAGCCATGAATTAGCCAAAGGATTAACCGAATGATTGAGGAACTTGGGAAAGGGTCGGGGGCGGGGAGCAATTTAGAAAGGCACTAAATCAGCATTAAGAGTTATTTCGGAAAGGTTGGGGGTAATTTCCCATCTAATCCTTTAGGCAAATGCAGGATGGTGAACAGATCTCTTTCCCACCCTGGTTGGTCCATTGTGAGCCATGTTTGTTTAAGTAATTAAAATGTGAGAGACAAAGGTTATCATTGTCTTTTGGGTTGCGATGCAGCTCAGCAAAACAAGGGTTTACAAATCTGACACAGAGCTCTCTTCAAAGCAAAGGCCTCAAGATCTAAGATGCACACTGATGTCCTGCTATTGACTGGAAGTTCGAAGGCAGTGAAGGGGTTGGGGGGATGGTGGGGTGGAAGGGGACTAAGGTCAAGGAATGTGAGAACATCGACAACTGTTGACCAAACACAGCTCCTTCACTTGAAGGCCTTAATCCTCTGAATCTCCTGCTGTGGCTCCTTTGGGAAGAGTGTTGCTCACTATCACATCAAGCCACATCAAGTAAGGATGCTTTAGATTCCAATTTCTGCTCTGTGCTGCTTTAGCCAATCTGTACTTGTGTGTCAGATTGACTGATATACCAGAAAACAGAGGAAATGGTTACTGTTCGCAATTTTATACCCCCTTCCTATTGCACTTATGACTCTCTGTAAGGTTAAAACCCCTACATTTCAATTAAACTGACTTACTCAATTTTTGATATTAACATCTGGGGTATTTGGTAGAATTAATCTGAAAACCCTTTTCCACTGGTCAGTAGCCACATGGCACAGTTTGCAAATAATTGGCGAAAGATCCAGACAGAAGATGAAGAGAATTTCTTTTTTGGTCCCAACTTAGTTTAGCCTGGACTCAAATATCTGAAAAGGTGGTCAAAGCAAGTTAAATTGCAACCTACAAAGGAAATTGTTACCCCTACTTTAAAAGGATAATTTTCAGGATATGGTAAAAAAAAGGGACAGTATAACAAGTTGGATAGCTCTTTCAAATTGATAGCACGAGCAAAATGGACTGCTTTGCCTCCTTCTGTGCTGTTGGATTCTTTGATTCTATCATTTTAGCTTTGTTACAGAAATACAATAAAATGGATGAGAGACATATGTATGGGGGTCAATTTTAACACTACATACCTGACAACAACCATGCGTCATAGAGTCATAGAACTGAATAGGACTCTTTGGTCCAACTTGTCCATGCCAACCAGATATTCTACATTGATAAAGTCCCATTTGCCAGCATTTGGCCCATATTCCTCTAAACCTTTCCTATTTATGTAGCCATCCAGATGCTTTTCAAATGCTTAATTGTATCAGCCACCCACCACTTCCTCCTCCATTCATGCACCACCCTCTGCTTGAAAGGATTGCCCCTTCGGTCTCTTTTATATCTACCCCGTCTCACCTTAAACCTATGTCCTCTAGTTTTTGGACTCCCACCCTGGGGAAAGATCTTTAGCTATTCACCCAGTCCATATCAGTCATGATTTTATTAACCTCTATAAGGTCACCCCTCAAACTCTGATGCTCCAGGGAATGTGGCCTCAGCCTATTCAGCCTCTCCCTATAGCTCAACCCCTCCAAACCCCTGCAACAAACTTGTAAATATTTTCTGCACCCTTTCAAATTTAACAACATCTGTCTTATCAGAAGGAGACAGTATTCCAAAAGTGGCCTAACCAAAGTCCTGTACAGAACTTAATACAGTATTCCAAAAGTGGCATAACCAATGTTTGTACAGCTGTAACATGACATCCCAACTCCTATACTCAATGCACTGACCAATTAAAGCCAAGTGTACCAAGTGCCTTCTTCACTACCCTGTCTATCTGTGATTCCATTTTCAATGAACTATGAACCTACAGCCCAAGGCCTCTGTGTTCGACAACATTCCCCAGGGCCCTATCATTTAGTGTATATGTTCTGCCCTGTTTTCCCTTACCAAAATTTTATATTTATATAAATTGAACTGTATATGGTTGCAAAGTTATAATTATAGGGTACACAATGTTCCAGACATGACCGTTTTCACGATTACAGAATCACAGAGTTGTTTTGGTACAGGACGAGGTTACTCAGCCAATTGCCTTTTCCCCATATTGTACTTTGTTTCTATTTAAATAATTGTCAGCACCCTCTTGAATGTCTCATTTGAATTTTTAAGTCACTACAGGTTCATCTCTCCACCAACCTGTAGAGAACATTGATGGAATCAACAATGGATTCAGCTGGATGTTGAACTCCTTTACTGAATCATGCCCTTTCAAGAACTTTAAGACTTCCAAGGTTGAGATAATTGTCAAACACCTTAGAAACCTCTTCTAATTAATCTCATGTTTTATTTACCCCTTGGCAAACAAAAATGTAACGTGCTATACTCCCAACTGTGCACAAGAGTGCTTCATTTTGTTCACCTTCTCTCATAATATCCAGTTTCAAAGCTATTCTATATCTCAAGAATTGTTTTCTCCAATTTTATTTTCTATTTGACCAATCTCTGAAACTAAACCTTGCTACAAATTCAATTTCTGCTGCTATAGTTTCTAAATATAATAAAGATATGTTATCTTTTTAAAGATTTTATTCACCACTAATAAAGTTCTCCCACACTTTACTGCTATACTGGAGTATTTTCCTATTCTTTGCACTGTTAATAGATTTCCCTGAACTTTGTGACTATAATGGAGGTTTTCTTGCACTCTGGAAGCTCATTCTCCTTGTCTCCTGAAAACATATGTTAGATACTTATAATGCCCAACTCCTAAATGCATTAATTGTCTTGGTTTGCAAATACACTGGTTCTCCTCTATCCTTAACATCTGTTCAGCTCACTGGCTCAATTTGGACTCAGGACTTATCATAGATCACCACCTCATACTGCAACCTGTGCCTCTCCATTAGAATTGCAGATTTCTTCTGTTTCTATACATCTTCTGGCGGGTCTGAAATTCTCTCTGTATTATTCTATGAAGTATCCATCCTGTGTTGTATTAACACAAGGTTTGTGGATTCGCTATCATTGGCAATCAGTTGTACCTGCTTAAACTCTTCTGGGTCCCCAGCACATTATTTTCCTGCTTTTCTCCCCCTCTAATTTGCAAAATGTAATTTCTCTTCCTTGACGTGACATAAAATTAGTTCTGGCCACAGCTGCTCACTAGTGAGAAAAAAAACCCTCTTCTTTCAAAGGGTGGTGAAGCTGTGGAATTCTGTGCAGACGGCTGGGGAAGCTGGGTTAGTAAATATATTCAAGGCTGGGTTAGACAGATTTTTAATCTGTAAGGGAATCATGGTTTAAGAGAAAAGACAGGAAAGTGGAGTTAAGAATTTTGGATCAGCCTTGATTCCATTGAATAGCTGATCAGATCTGATGGCCTGAATGGCGTATTACAGCTTTCAATGGGGATCGCCACCTTTTTGATCTAACTAGAAGAATTGTTTGAAGTAAATAATATGAACCTTATCACATTATGGCAGGCATTTACAGATTGCTTAAATATGAGCAATGCTGCTACATAGGCTGTTATAAACGCATTAGTTTCAGGTCTGTTTCCTGTAGTCTATTACTTTTCTCTGACAAAGTGTCTGTGGCATCACAGCAGTCATTGCACTCCCTCAAATAGTAACCCTTTCAGATACTTTGCAAAAGCAACTTCAGGACATTTTTGTTCTTTTCGTTCTTTGTGCATGACCAACATTAGTTGTCCACCTTCTCATCTTAATTGCCCTGAAAAAATGGCAATGGGCCAACTGAGTGACTTGCTGTGCCACTGCAGAGGCCAACCAGCCTCTGATGTGGTTTGTTATGTACAAAACTGGAGCAATACATGAACAGATTACTCCAAGTCTGGAAAAAAAAATCTGTGAACAAGATTGAGTTTTAGAACAACACTGGAGCATTATAGTAACTTTCACTAACAGGACATTTTTATTTTCAAAATAAAAATGGAATCCAACTTCTCAAAGTGGTGAGATTTGAACCGTGACAATAATAAATCAAATCATTAGTAGCTAGTAGCATGGTTCCTATAATATTAACCCATTGGAATGAATAGGTCTGAACAAAATATTTTACAAATTAGGAAATGCTGAAAACACAACGCAAGTCAAGCAGCATTTATAAAGTGTGAAAATTGGATTAAATTTTTCTGAGAATGTGCTCTAGTTGAAATTCTGATAAGAGCCTGCAAAATTAACCCTTATTCTCCTCTTTCTACAATGGCCTATTGAATATTTCCAGTATGTTTTGTTTATATTTCAGATTTGCAGCACCTGCAATATTTTCTATTTTAATTAAAAAAACACATTCATCTTGTTAAATAGTGGGAAGATAATAATAAAACTTTTCCTCTCACTCTCTCTCCTTCAATCTGCATTTCTAATTTATTACAATCTTTCTAGGGAGCAATGGATATTGCTTCCTATTTCTGTAAACTTTTGTGCTTTTTGCCAAATATTAATATAGCGTCATCATCACTGCAACACTTTACCCAGGACATATTTTTTACTTGTTGCTATCACACTATTTTAGCTCATTAAGGAGTGTCAGGGCTTCTGCTGTAGATCGATGCTGTGACATTTCAATTACAAACTGTTCCAGTTCCCAGAGTCCTCTTATTTCATTCTCAGTCTGACGACACTAGAGGGTTGATAAAAAGACAGCACCAGGTGGCCAACTAACAGATGCCAAGACATAAACATGGGACCAACAGCGGGCAATAGGCCGACAGCTTCGGAAGCTTGAGCACACTTTGATGAGACCTCTCCCTGAAGTTGTTACTCGTTTTTCATTGCCAGGCCTTTGTCTTACTCAATGTACATTCTTGGAAATGTGTGTTAATCAAGTGTGAGAGATGTTAGTTCTGCATAATATCAGCAGCAAGTGTGCCTTAGGTCAGGTACGTCCGTACAGAAAAACTCCTTCTGCACTTTACAGTCAAGTCAGTTACATCAGGGATGAGACAGAGAGTTAAACTCCATCCACTCTGTCCTATTAAACACTTGAAGGTAAACTGGTCACATATGGAATGAACCCTATGCACTATCCCAATACACATTTCCGCACAATTTCTGGCATGGGATTGATATTGGTTAAAGTTCCCTTTGCATTGTTCTCTAAAGCAATGCCAAGTTAGCTACAGCTTAGATTACAAACAGAATAAGGTTTCCTCTTTACTGTCTCAATATTCCCACATGAGATGTGGCACAGCTTAAATGCAGAGTAGGTCTTCCTCTGCATGTAGGTTTGGGACTTTACAGTCTTCTGGACTCACCACGGAGTTCACTCACCTTTGATTTTACCATTGAACACATGGCAAACAGTGACAGGATCAGGGTCAACATGAATTTACGATAATTTGTGAAATCATGCTTGCAAAATCTACAAGAATTCTTTGAGAATTGATGAGGGGGAGCAGTGGATGTTGTTTATTTGGTATTTCAGAAGTCTTTCAACAGAGACCCTCATAAGAGATTGGCATGTACAATTGAAGCATGTGAGATTAGGCAATGCATTGAGATGGATAGAAAGCTGGTTGGCAGTAGGATACAAAGAGTAGGAATAAATGGGTCCTTTTCCAGTGATTAGGTAGTGACTAGTGGAGTATCACAGGGACCAGTATTTGGGACCCAGCTATTCACACTATATATTAACGATTTGGATGAATGAAATGAAAAGTAGTATCTCCAAGTTTGCAGATAATACAAAGCAGGATGGGAAGGGTGAGCTGTAGTGAGAATGCAGAAATGTCTCAGTGTGATTTGGATAAACTGAATGAGTAGAAAGGTGGATAGTATGGGCAGCATAATGTGGATAAATATGAGGTTATCTGTTTTCTGAACAAGTAAAGGAAGATAGATTATTGTCGAAATGGCTATAAATTGAAAGAAGGGTGTGTGTGATGAGACCTGTCATTGAAAGAAAACATGAAGGAACAATAGGCAGTAAAGAAGACAAATGAGACAATTCAAGAACAGGAAAGGGATGTCTTGCTGCCATTGGTGAGACCACCCCTGCAATACTGCAGTTTTGATTTCCTTAGCTGAGGAAGGATATCTGTCCCATAGAGGGAGTGCAGTCAAAGGTTACCAGACTGAATCCTGGGACAGTAGGACTTAAGTATGAGAGATTGAATCAGTTAGGATTATATTTGCTGGAATTCAGAAAGATGAGAGGGGAATCTCATAAAAGCCTATAAAATTCTAAAAGGACTAGACAAACTAGGTGCAGGAAGGATGTCTCCGATGATCAGGAGTTCCAAACCAGGGGCCACAGTAAGGATATGAGACAGACCATTTAGGACTGAGGTGAGGAAAAATTTCTTTACCCAGAGAGTGGTGAACTTGTGGAATTCTCAGACTCAGAAAGCAATGAAGTTAAAACATTGAATACTTTAAAGGAGTAATTGGACATATCACTTAGGACTGAAGAGGCCAAAGGATATGGAGGAAAAGCAGGAACAAGCCATCGAGTTGGATGATCAGCCAATGATCACAACGGAATGGCAGAGTGGGCTCAAAGGGTCGAATGGCCTGTTCCTGCTCCTCTTTCCTAAGTTTGATCATATTCTCTGCCTCATTTTATTGCCTTATTGTTTGTTAGTTCAGCTTGTTTTCTCTTATTTTCCCATTTTTCCTTTTGTTTAAATCAGATGATATCTGTTTATGGAACTGTTGTTCACACCTCCTGTGCACACAATTTTTGTTTCTTTACTTGTCCCATTACAATGAAATACATAACCAGTCCTGTTTAGGCATGGTTAACCAGAATGAAAACCAGTAATACATAATGTCTAACTTTCCTTGTATATCTCAGTACAGTGGCTCCAGTATGACAGTATATTCATTTCCAAGTACTACTGATTTTTAAAAAAACATTTTTCCCTCAGGGAAGGACATTAATATTGACCAAGACACCAGATGGACTTCCTGATCTTCTTCAAACAGTGCCCGAGTGTCTTCTTCAACCTGAAAGGATGGACACAACCTCAGTTTAATGTCACTGATTGAAAGGCAGCACAAGAATTCCTCAGTGGTGAACTGGAGTACCAGCCCTGATCATATGATCAAGTCTCACGACTGGGACTTGACCTATGACCCATTGACTCAAAGTTGACAGCACCACCACTGATACATGGACTTCCTTACTTACCATGTACAGGAATGGCACGAGGGTTATAACACAGGCTTAGAGCTGATGAGGAATCCGAGCTCAGGTGAATGTGTGTTTAGATCCATGGTGCAAAGCAACATAGCAGGATTTTTCTAGAGATGGACGCAGTTGGAAGAAGGCATTTTGTGCGAAACCAGAGGCACCCAAGCAGATGGGATGTGCACAGTGAGTGTAAAATGTAGGGGTCCTCAATTAAAGCTTTTCAAAAGCCAAGAAATTATCTCTTGTCTTGACAGTGAGATTTATTGTTTAACTGCAGTAAGAAATCACAGACTTACAGAATCATTATTTTGCAGAGGTTGACCATACAGCCCACCACATTTCCACCAGCTCTCTGAGTGGCCATTCTGATTTAGTGCTATTCCCCAGCCTTTTTGTCTATGATCCAGCACATTTTCTTTCTATTCAAATAATCATCTAATGCAAACTTGAATACTTAGATTGAACCTGCCCCTACCACTTTCAGGCAGTGCATTCCAAGTCCTATCTACTCGCTATATGAACATGTTTCTTCTCACTACGCGTTTGCTTCTTTCACAAATTATTTTTAACTTGTCATAGAGTCATAGAGATGTACAGCATGGAAACAGACCCTTCAGTCCAACCCGTCCAATCCAACCAGATATCCCAACCCAATCTAGTCCCACCTGCTAGCATCTGGCCCATATCTCTCCAAACCCTTCCTATTCATTACCCATCCAAATGCCTCTTAAATGTTGCAATTGTACCAGCCTCCACCACATCCTCTGGCAGCTCATTCCATACACGTACCACCCTCTACATGAAAAAGTTGCCCCTTAGGTCTCTTTTATATCTTTCCCCTCTCACCCTAAACCTATGTCCTCTAGTTCAGGACTCCCCGATCCCAGGGAAAAGACTTTGTCTATTTATCCTATTCATGCCTCTCATAATTTTGAAAACCTCTAAGGCCACCCCTCAGCCTCCGACGCTCCAGGGAAAACAGCCCCAGCCTGTTCAGCCTCTCCCTATAGCTCAAGTCCTCCAACCCTGGCAATATCCTTGTAAATCTTTTCTGAACTCTTTCAAGTTTCACAACATCTTTCCGATAGGAAAGAGACCAGAATTGCATGCAATATTCCAACAGTGGCCTAACCAATATCCTGTACAGCAACACAAACTCCCAACTCCTGTATTCAATACTCTGACCAATAAAGGAAAGCATACCAAATGCCTTCTTCACTATCCTATCTACCTGTGACTCCACTTTCAAGGAGCTATGAACCTGCACTCCAAGGTCTCTTTGACACTCCCTAGAACCTTACCATTAAGTGTATAAATCCTGCTAAAACTTGCTTTCCCAAAATGCAGCACCTCGCATTTATCTGAATTAAACTCCATCTGCCACTTCTCAGCCCATTGGCACATCTGGTCCAGATCCTGTTGTAATCTGAGGTAACCCTCTTCGCTGTCCACTACACCTCCAATTATGGTGTCATCTGCAAACTGACTAACTGTACCTCTTATTCTCGCATCCAAATCATTTATGTAAATGACAAAAAGTAGAGGGCCCAGCACCGATCCTTGTGGCACTCCACTGGTCACAGGCCTCCAATCTGAAAAACAATCCTCCACCACCACCCTCTGTCTTCTACCTCTGATCCAGTTCTGTATCCAAATGGCTAATTCTCCCTATATTCCATGAGATCTAACCTTGCTAATCAGTCTCCCATGGGGAACCTTGTCGAACGCCTAACTAAAGTCCATATAGATCACATCTACTACTCTGCCCTCATCAATCTTCTTTGTCACTTCTTCAAAAAACTCAATCAAGTTTGTGAGACATGATTTCCCATGCACAAAGCCATGTTGACTATCCCTAATCAGTCCTTGTCTTTCCAAATATATGTACATCCTGTACCACAGGGTTCCCTCCAACAAGTTGCCCACCATTGAGGTCAAGCTCACCAGTCTATAGTTCCCTGGCTTGTCTTTACCGCCCTTCTTAAACAGTGGCACCACGTTTGCCACCCTCCAGTCTTCCAGCACCTCACCTGTGATTATCGATGATACAAATATCTCAGCAAGAGGCCCAGCAATCACTTCTCTAGCTTCCCACAGAGTTTTCGCGTACACCTGATCAGGTCCTGGGGATTTATCCACCTTTAACCGTTTCACGACATCCAGCACTTCCTCCTCTGTAATCTGGACATTGTGCCCTCTTCTTCTCAATTCTATTACAACTAGGAACTGTTTTTCCCTACCTACTTTGACCAGAAAATTTCTATTGCGCCTTTCCAATGTGTCTTCCCTCAGAATAATGAGGAATCCCTTGTCTGCTTACCGATTCAGATTTGGATCGTTCAACTGCATTTGCCGCCTCTGAGTGGCCCTGGGTGGCATGTCATCATCTTCCTGGATCACTAAGTGAAGGCCTTGCTGTCACTACGTAAATTAAAATAATAATGAACAATGCTTATGGCTGAGGCTGGTGCAGCAGCCAGCTGTACCACTCAAGATGTCATGAGTCAGACTTTCCATTGTGCACTGCTGCTGTGACGTTGCAGGATAATGAATAAGGAATGTCTTCCAGAGAGCAGAGCTGTATGGAGAGACTAGCAGTACCTCATAAACAAAAACAAGAACATATGGACTTGGCAATGTCATTTGGAAACAATGAGTAACGCAATGTTTGGGTTGTGCTAAATCAGCTCTGCAATAACTTGCAGTCCCCAAAGTCAACCAGTCCAGAGTTCTACCTTTATATAGTGAGCCAGAGTACAGTATTTAACATGGAAGCTACTCTGCAACTTGTAGGATTTGTACAATTGTATATTTGATTGCTTGTGTGAATTTGTGTCTAAAGTGATTTGTTTATGTATTTCAATGCTATAATTTGTGTGATCACATACCAACGCGTTTGTGTATTAGTATTGCTGCTTGTGTATATAGGCATGTGTGGTTGTATAACTGTGTGTACATATGCATGTGGATTGTGTATTAGCAATCAGTGTGAGGGAGTTCATAGGGTTTCAGGCAGGCCAAGATGAATGAGAAGAAGCAGGATTGTGTATAATACTTTTGATCGCCTCGATTTCTGGCCCAGGGTATTTTAACTTGCAGTTCTTGAATACGTTTGATGAGCAGGTCTCTCACCCAATCAGGACAGGAACCTTGTCTACTTTCATGGTGAAATTTCTGACAGTTCTCCAGTGAAAAAAGAGCCTATTGATCTCCACGTCTCAATCTCTCTTAACAACATTTATAAGCAAAACGAATAGGGATAACTGCAGGGACTTGTCTCTTGCGGCAGATGAATGTTCAGGGCCAGAGAAATTATTTCCCAGGCTGTTAAAGGAAGCCCTTGAGGAAATGCCAGGTGCTCTGAGTATCATTTTCCAATTCTAAATATGGGTGAGGTACAGAGAACTGGAAGTCTACAAACATTATACCATTACTGTAAAAGGGGACAAGGAATGGGGCATGTGATTATAGTCAAGTCAGTCTGACCGAAGTGATGGGCAAATTACTAGAATCAGTCTTGAGAGCTGCATTAACTAGAATCAGTCTTGAGAGATAGGATTAAATGTCACTCAGCCAGGCATGAATGAGGGATGACCAATACGGTTTCTTTAAAGGAAGGTGTGTTCCACTAACTTAATTGAACTTATTGGGAAAATAAGTAGGATTGATTAGGATAGTGCAGTGGATGTTGTCTGCATGGATTTGAGTAAGGCATTTGAGATGGTCCTACATTGCACATTTGTGAGATAAAGGAAAGCCCGTGGGATACAAGGAAATGTAGCGAGTTGAATTCAAAATTGGCTCAAAGTCAGGAAATAAAGGCTAATGTTCAACAGATGTTGTTGTGAATGGAAAATGGTTTCTAGTGGTGTTCCACATGGCTTAGTGTTGGGTCCCTTGCTGTTTGTGGTATATATTAATGATTTAAACTTAAATGTGGGAGGCATGATAGGGGAATCTGCAAATGTCACAAAAATTTTCTCGTGTAGTGGATAGTGAAGAGGAAGGCTGTTGACTGCAGGACCAGAAAAGTAGCAAATGGAATTCAATCCAGAGAAGTGTAGGAAGAGGGCAAAGCAAGTGAATACATAGTGCATGTGACAGTATTGAGTGGTAGAGGGAGCGAGAGACCTTTGATTGCATGCTCATAGGTCCCTGTAGGTGGCAGAGCAGCAAGGTAAGCTGGTAAAGAAGACATTTGAGATGTTTTCCTGCATCGGGTGAGGTGCTGAATACAAAAGCAGGGAAGTAAAGCTGGAAATATGCAAGGTACTGGTCAGGCTACAGCTGGAATTTCGTGTACAGTTCTAGTCATCACAGAAGAGATTTACAAGAATGGTGGAGTGAGGAACTGAAAAGAACTGGAAAATAATGTTTTTAAAGCTTTTGACAGGGGAGGCTGGGAGGAGGATTGAGTAGAACAGATTGTGAAGACACCCAGAGCAAACATCAATGATAATGGCAGTGATAATCTACCGACTCTTACAATTACCTTCACTACATTTCCTCACACCCTGCTCCTGCAAGGATTCCATTGCAATCTCCTAGTTTCTTCATCTCCTTTGCATCTTTCTGGTGATGCCATGGGGTGACATGACCTTTTGGATCTTCTGACATGACCTTTTTCTTTAACCGAGGATCCTGCTCACCAGGGCTTACAGGACCCTCAACTGTGTCCTGCCCATCCTTGCTCTTCTGCCCTCAGCCCTTCCACTCCCTCCAGTACAATGATGGGATTCTCCTTGTCCTTCCACTCTAGCCCATCACTCTCCAAATTCAAGGATCATTCTCCACCATTTCCACCATCTCCAATTGGATATCAATTCATCTACCATTCCCCTACATTGTCAGCATTCCACAGGGGCTGTTCCCTCAGTGACAACCTGGGCCAAGCTTCTATCACTCCTAATATTTCCTCACTTTCCCATGACGTCTTCCCATGCAGTCGGAGAAGGTGTAGCTCTTGACTATTCACCTCCTTCTTCCTCACTGTTAACAGCCCCAAGCATGTTGTACAGTGAAACAGTGTTTTGCTTGTACTTCTTTCAATCTAGCCTTCTGTACCCACTGCTCACAATGCAGTCTCCTATACACTGGTGAGATGAAAGGCAAGATGGGTGACCACTTTGCAGAACACCTCCACTCCGCCTGCAGCAATGACCTTCCAGTTGTTTGTCATTTCAATAAATCATCTTCTTCCCATACTAATATTTTGATCCTGAGCCTGCTGCACTGTTCCAATGAAGATCAAATTAATCTCAAGGAACAACACTTCATTTTCCACTTATGTACTTTACAATGTCGAGGATTCAATATTGAGTTTGATCTCTGTACTTATTTTAGCTTACACCCCCACTGGCCTCAGCAATGTCTTTTTTGTGCTTTGTTATCTTTGCTCTCAGCAGAATAGGCTGAATTTCTCCTTCTCGTAGCTAATGTTTACATATATGTTACTTATATTTCTCCCCTTACCACCATTTACACTGTCTTTATCTTTTACTCTGGGCATCCATATACTTCCTCTTCCACTTCCCCATCCTCCTCCTCTGTCACTAGCATTAAAAAACATTTTCCAGCTTCTTTCAGTTTCGAAGAAGTCAAATTGGATTCTAAGAGTTAAGTCTGTTCCTCTCTCAACAGATGTTGTCAGATTTGCTAATTTTTTCCTGCCCTTTCTGCTTATATTCCATATTTCCTGTGTCTGCAATATTTTGCTTTTATTTACAAGAATGGTGCCAGACCTTGAAAATTCCCCCCAATGAGGAAAGACTGACAGAGTTGTGGGTTTTGCTCTTTTAGAACAATGGGGGCTGAGTACCGATGTAATTTTGGGTACAAAATAATTAGGGACTTGGTTGGAATGGCCAGGGAAGACTTGTTTGCCCCAGCAAAGTGGGGGCATAGATTTAAGATGATTAGTAAAAGTATGAGCATGAGCATCAGGAAAAACCTTGTTCAGTCAAATGGAAGTGGGTGTCTGGACTTTACTGTCCATCTCGGTGGTTGTTGTGAAAATCCTCAATTCATTTAAAAGAGACTTGGATCTGTACCTGAATTGTTGTAACCTGCAAGGTTACAGATCAGATGATGGTAAGTGAGGTCAGAGCTGACAGCTAGTTTATTCAGCCAGTGCAGACGTAAGGGGCTGAATGGCCTCTTTCTGTGCCATAACTTTCCTGTGGTTCTATTCGGTAACTGTGCTTAATCTCCAAATGCCCACAATAACCTGAGCACCACATAAACCTGTTATCATACCTTTCATTGTTCATCTAAAAATTCACACAAAACACACCTCTTTCTAATTCTATACTCACTTCTTATTTCATGCTTTTCTCACAACCACTAACAGCATTCCTACATCACAGGGAGGTAAGGTTACTCTTTTCTCACATCAAACTCCAGTCATTTGGTTAAAGTTAAATGGATTGAAGTTAATCAAAGCAGCTGGGTCCCTGCAACAGGCCAGAAAAACAAGTAATTCAAAGATTACAGTGTCTGAGGTCCTGCCCTTTAGTGTATTCTACTGCATACTTCCCTAAATTCCTGATGCAATCATCCCTCATTCCACCTATATTATTGGTACTATTGTGCACCACTATCTCTGTTCACTTTTCCTGCCACCACTGATTTGATTTATTATTATTTATTTTTTATTATTGCCACGTGTACCAAAACATAGCTCAAGTATTGTTTTGTATGCTATCCAAGCAAATCATACCCTACACAAGTACATCAGGGTAATAGAATGCAGAATATAGTGCTACAGCTACAGAGAAGGTGCAGAGAAAGATCAACTTTAATATATAAGCGTCCCGTTCAAGTTTGATAAGAGTGAGGAAGAAGCCGCTGTTGAACCTACTGGTACATGTCATAGTGGCAGGAAGATGAAGGTTATTTTACCCATCAACTCTGCTTGTCATTATATGGAACCCGCTGCCTCCCAACATCACCTCATTGTTCTTCCAACGTACTTTGTCACATAGGGTCACAGGAATTTTTAAAAGGTAATAAAGTAAAGTTCCTCTAATGCTCCTTCTACCATCTTAGTAATTAGACAAAACAACAACAATGGAATTGTTGATTATTTGTAGCATCGGTCTTCAACAGACATGGGCATGATATAAGAACACTCCAATGATAGAGAACTTTGGGTGTTACATCTTCCCCCCAAGCATTGTATTGGGTTAAAGCCATTAGAGTTTGGAAAAAATGAAGAATGATCTTACTGAAACAAAGAAGATGCAAAGAAAACTGAGTGGTGTTCATAGGTGGATGACATTATTTTCTTGTGGCATTGGTTAGAAGTAGGGGACATAGTTTAAGAACTAGATGTCTTGCTTGTAGGGTGGAAATTAGGAAAATGTTTTTCTTTCAGAAGGTAATTAGAGAGTAGTTCTCCATAGAAAGCAATAGAGGCTGGGTTGTTGAATAGATTCAAGGCAAAGATGGATAGATCTTTTTGATAGATCAGAGAGTCAGGGTTATGGGAGGTAGGCAGAAAATTTGAGTTGCGATCACTACCAGATCAGCCATGAGTCTACTGAATAGTAGAGCAAGTTCACAGGGCTGAATGGCCTATTCCTGCCCATAAACCATTTGTTCCTCTGTTTTTACAGATGTTAAACATAGCAGCTGGGACATTTACTTTGAAGAAATGGCTATTAGGTATCCTCTACAGGTAGGCATTGGCAAAGTTATTCAATCACTGAACTAGCAATCTCAAACCCCAGGCTAATTTTCTGGTGACTTGGGTTGAAATCCAACCATTGTGAAAACCCACCTGGTTCACTAATGTGCTTTAGGGAATGAAATTCATTGTTGTTATTCGATCTGGCTTATGTGTAACTCCAGACCCACAACAATGCAGTTGAGGCTTAACTACCTCTAGGCAATAAATGCTGGTCTGGCCAGTGACACCCATGTCAGACAAATGAATAATATAGCAAAGAAAATGAATATTTTATAAACAAGGAATTTGAATGTCAGGTTGATTTTGATTGTCTCTTGCATAACTAAGAAAGCAGAGGGATGGAGGAAAGCTCGATGGAAGGAGACTATTATTCTCCTCTACACTGGGGAGGCAGGACGCCTACTCGCAGAGTGCTTCAGATACCATCTCCGGGACACCCGCACCAACCAACTCCACTGCCCTGTGGCCGAACACTTTAATTTCTCCTACCACTCTGCTGAGGACATGCAGGTCCTGGCCTCCTCCATTGCCACTCCCTTATCAGCCAACGCCTGGAGGAAGAACACTTCATCTTCCACCTCAGGACTTTCCAACCCCATGGCTTCAGTATATATTTCACCAGTTTCCTCAATTCCCCTCCCCCCACCTTATTCCAGTTCCAACCTTCCAGCTCAGCACCACCATTGTGACCTGTCCTACCTATCTATCTTCCTTCCCACCTATCTGCCCCATTCTCCCCTCTAACCTATTACCTTTACCCCCACCTCCATCCACCTATTGCACTCTCAGCTACCTTCCCCTCAGTCCTACCCCCCTCCAATTTATCTCCCCACAACCAAGGCTTCCAACCTCATTCCTAATGAAGGGCTTTTGCCCAAAACGTCGATTTCTTTGCTCCTCGTATGCTGCCTGACCTGCTGTGCTTTTCCAGCAGCACACTCTTCACTCTAATCTCCAACATCTGCAGTCCTCACTTTCACTTTGGAGGCATGTTATTTGCTTGGGGGAGATAGAGAGTGTGTAGTGACTTCAATGACTTATATGAAGAGAAAAAGATAAGAGGGAGTTTTTGTTTTACAATTTCAGGAAGTTAGGAATAAGAAAAAAAATAAAGTGTTAATGACATTGTAGGATATAGATCGGCCTCAAAGCGGACAGTATTGGAGAAATGATCAGGGTTTGTGCACCAGATACAAATCTTTGTCCACCATGTGTGTTTATTGAGAAGTCACGTTTATCCTACAGGACATTCTGGTATAATGCGATAGTTACACTTCTCTGAGGCCTTGCACTGTAGGAAATCTCACTATGGAAAACCGCTACAGAAAATCACGCTGTAGAAGATCGTTATAGAAAATTATTATACCCGTTCAATGGAAAGTTCGCGTTATCCAATTAGCGTCCACAATTCAACAGTCACACTATAGCCAATTCTCGTTGACGAAATGCACATTTTATCAGAATGACGTGCATATCACCACCATCATTCATTGCTACAGCCTTAGCTGGAGTTTATAAAATTTATCCTTAGCTCTGTTTTGAAAGCCATTCAATTTGTTTTTAAAGAGGGAGAAGGTGTATTAAGTGGTGTGGAAGCACAGGATTTCCCTGTTCCTTTCTTTGGTCCATTTTCCAAGAAGAATTTGTTGCTGACCAAAAATAATCTGCTCCTGAAATCGATGAAGCATGATCAGAAGGGTGTCATCTGGTGGCATGGTGGTTCAGTGGTTAGCACTGCTGCCTCACAGTACCAGGGACCCCGGTTCGATTCCAGCCTTGAGCAACTATCTGTGATGAGTTTGCACATTCTCCCTGTGTCTACATGGGTTTCCTCTGGGTGCTCAGGTTTCCTCCCACAGTTCAAAGACACATAGGTTGGGTGGATTGGCCATGCCAAATTGCCCACAGTGTCCAGGGATGTGCAGGCTAGGTGGATTAGCCATAGGGAGTGCAGGGTTACGGGGATGGGACTGGGTGGGCTGCTGTTTGGAAAATAGGTATGAACTTGACAGACCAAATGACCTGCTTCCACACTGTAAGAATTCCATGATACTGAGACATACACTGGCAGTCACCCTCCAGGGCTCTAGAGATTGCAGGTCAAATGAGGAGCAGCAGACTCCCAGGCCTCATGAGTAAAACACTAAGAAATCAAAGATCGATCAAGACATGTAGGGTAATAGAATGGCGTGTTTAGAATGAGCAGAGAAAACCTGTTTGCCCCAGATATTTCTATGCCTGAAATACAGCTGATGTACATGACTTTCCAATATGCCAAGTGGCGATCTTCAGCCAGAATGCAGGAAGACGTTTTATAGTCACCTTGAGAGCTTAATATCATCTGAAAAATACAGGCTGGACATCTGCATTTCCAATGGCCAGAAATTGTTCCAAAGTACTCATTAACTTGTTGTTCTATATTTTCTAAATCTAGCCTAAGTTCTGTCCAGTCTAACAGAGCAGTATATTCAAAATATGTTCTGACAGTTTAATGGACTCCCTGTTGTTCTGCTGATTATTTTATGATGTTGGTTCGAACAGATGATGTGATTTCATGGTAATTCCTGGGCACTTTAACTGTAACTCACCCAACAAACAAACAACTTCAGTAAGGTTCTGCTGTCCCAATGCCATCCCACCTATCCAGCTCAGTCCTGTGAAGAAACTGCCAGTTGCCTTATTTAAAAGTCATTTTAACACTACCCTCCTGATGGGAACAAGGTAAGTTAGTGATTGCTTCCCATTGCATGTCCGGTGTGTTCACACCTGCCACTGTGTTAACCATGGGAATGTTAGTACTTCCTCGTGCAGGTGAGTGGGGCCTTGCTCAAATGTCAAATGTGCATCAAAAAGGCCATTGAGAACCTGGTATGAGTTTACTGGAACATGGCAAGAGTGATGCCCATTTCCAGATCTACCAATAGAAGCCAAGGAATTGACACAGGCCAGGATTTCAAGAGTTGTTTGTGGACAGGCTGAGCTGCAGTTCATTAGATGATAAGGTTGTTTTGATCTCTAGTTGGCTGGGAGACTTTCCAGTTTCCAGCTCACCTCTCTTTTATGTGAGCTCAAGGAACATAGGAGAAAGCCATTCAGGCCCTTGAGCCTGTCCTGCCATTTAATGGGATCATGGCTGTTCTGTGGCTGTATTCTGTATACCTGTCTTTGGCCCACATCCCTTAATATCCTTGCTTAACAAAAACAATCAATCTCAGATTTAAAATTGATGACTGATCAACATCCACTGTCATTTGTTGAAGAGAGTTCTAAATATCTTCTACCTTTCTATGTGGATGTGCTTCCTCACATCTTTTCTAAACAGTCTGGCCTGAATTCTCAGCCTATGCCTCCTAATTCTAGAATTCCCAACCAGTGGAAATAGTTTATCTTTATCTACCCATTCTTTTCCTGTTAATATTTTGTGGACTTCGATCGGATGAGCCCATAACTTTCTAAATTCAAGAGATGCCAGGCCTATTTTTGTATAATCTCTCCCCGTCATTCAACCCAAGTCCAGGTATCAGTCATTATCACATTTGTTTATGGGAACTTACTGTGCACAAATCGGCTGCTGCATTACCTACATCACAATAATGAGTAAACATAAATTAGCTGCAAATATGATGCACAATAGAAATGTGAATTTTATATTGACAAAGACAATCTATTTCCATCTCTATGATATCAGACACTGCCCCATCCCAGCTCATCTCCCGCTGACACCATAATCTGTCCTCATGTTGCCATTAGATTTGACTATTCCAATGTACTCCTGGCCTATCTTATTTATTTTATACTCCACAGGCTTGAGATTATCCAAAACATTGTTGCCCATGTCCTAACTCATACCAGGTTTAATTCATCACCACTTACATTGACCTGCACCAACCCTAGTTAAGCAATGTCTCTATTTTAAAATTTCCATCCCTGTTTTCAAATCCTCTGGCCCTTTCAGAAATCAAACTGGACTAGCCGTATAAAACTGTGACTATAACAGCAGGCTGGGAATTCTGTGTTGAGTAATGCACCTCCCAAAATCTGTCCACCATCTCCGAGGCATAAGTCTGGAACATGATGGAATACTTTCAACTTGACTGGATAAGTACTGATCTAACAAGATTCAGAAAGATTAATATAATCTAGGTTAAAGCTGTGATGATGAAAAGATTATTTGTATCTATTTTTTGTCCTGAGCAAGCCATCAATCTATGGCTGGTAACATTTATGAAACAGGCCATTCCATTTCTAGGTGGCAGGATTCAGTTCTAGCCAGCAATAAGGAAGGGACTTATGGAAAGATTGTTAATAGGTCGATCAGAACATTGTGAGGTCAGAGCAGCCTGCTTGATTGGCACTCCATTCGCCACATTCTACTGACATTAGATATTGCTTTTAATTTCTATAGTTTTCAATTGAAAGTCTCAAAACCTCATGGTTACAAATTATTTGTAACATTAGTCTAAGATTCTAGATTACAGGCTGAATAAACCTTAATCATTCGACAACTGTACACACATGGTAAGGTTGCACAGTTCATGTGGCCTGCCCAAAAGCTAAAACCCACTCACTGATAACTCCCTCAAGTTCTATCCAATTCTACAGTAAATATTTCCACACTAACATGTGTATGTTGTGTGCGTGTGTGTGGTATAACACAACATAAACCGTTGTTCCCTTAAATCAGCAACCCTTGCATGTGGTGGAACTTGGTTTAACCCTGGCACTGCATTCACAGTAATCACCAGTGACAGTTCGACACTCAGCACTCCCAGCCCAATACAGCTGGACATTTTGTCAAGCACATCGTTGGAAATATTAATAAGACATGCTGTGGCCCTCCCACCCTGGCCTCTCTAAACCTCAGGGCACCTCACAGCACACAGTAAAGCCATCCAGCACCTCATAACTCAGTCTTTTCGCACAAAAAAAAACCCTTCACACATTGCTGCGTGTTTAGCACATTGTTGGTGCAATGAATGAACACAGATTCTGGGTGTGTGTGATTCTTCACAAAGTGTATGACGTACTGTAGAGCCTGAGTGTGCAGAGGACAACTATAAGAAATTAACCCATTCATGAATGCAGGCTAGGTCCGAACAGAAAGACACCTCTCACCCCAGTAGCAAACCTATTTATCTTTACAATGAGTTAAAACTGGCAATAAAAAGAGAAACTGGTGTTCAGGGTTGATTGTTCCCACATCTGGGGTGACACACTGACAAACCTCTTGTCCACCTAGGTATGAAGGCCAGAACAGGACTCAAAAGGAATCATGGAGGAAGAACAGGCTGTTCAATACATCAACCTGACTGGATTCATGAACAAAATGGATTATCTTTTCCCAGCTCCTTTATTCCATTACTCTACAAATCACTGGAATGGTCTAGTCAAGTTCAATACAGACTTTAAAATAAGTGGCATTCTGATTTTCCTTTCCATTCTCCTTCTTTGAATTCCTCTGAAGTTAGTAAAACATTTTCATGCCATTCATGTCTCAATAATGCTTCATTCCATACAATGTGTGGACTCTTGGAGCTTGGAGATGGTGGGCCTGAGGCAGAAAGGCAACTAAATTCATCACGGCACGTGAGAACCTTGTTAGTTTGCCACGCTGGCTGGATTGGGTTCAGGATGCTGACCACTTAAGGGCCTATAGCCACCGAAATACCAATCATTTCAGCTCCAGGAGGACGCAGAACCTGGTGAGTTGGAGTGGCCTGCTGTGACCAGTTGGATGAATGAGAGGCCTCCATCAGCATCACGTTATGCATAATTGATGGATCGGGCTTAGAACAAGGACTTACCCATCCTTTACTTTTCACTCCTATACAATCCCTTTTCCACTAGGCCCCCAGTGTGCAAGACATGCATCCCCTTCCCCATCCAAAGTAAATGTCTTATTTTGCTTGTGGTCAATCCTCCATCTTAAAATTGTGGGGGGAAGTGGGGGTTTGGGGCTGGGGGTGGGGGAGCAGGTGCAAGGTGGTGCTGTACCTGCAGCATCCTCCAGGTCACCGCCAAGATCGAGAGCTGCAGGCCTCTAATTGGCTCCTTCGGGTTCTAAACATGGTGGAGATCCCGCCAGCACCAACATGACCCGGATTGCCAGAGGATCGGGTGGGTCTTCACATCCTGACAAGCCGTGGGTTGCTCTCATTCAATGTCTTCCAATTCCAGACATTGTCTGAAAACAGAAACTTACTACATATTGAACCAGCTACTTTACAAGATTGCTAATTGGATCATAAATATAGTTGAAGGACCAGCCCAGTTGGTGCATCTTCCTAACTCAATTGCCAACTCTCTCCATGATTCTCTGCATTTTTCCACATTCATTGCAGGAGTGAACTTTCTACTAAGTCATTCAGCATCAACTAGTTAAATCCTCTATCATTTAATCTTGACATTGTGAAACTTTAATTTATTTTTTATGAGAGATATTCCTTGTGCCAGTCTTCAAACCTCACCAAATTCCCTCACACAATGGGCAGAATGGACAGATTGCATTCGCCCACCGGATAGCTCCTCATTCCTACCCCTTTGATCAGACTCATTATTATATAGTTGAGGCTTAGTTAACCTGCTCCCAGGAGACCTTCTTTTACAGTAGCATTCCTGTCTCTGTGCCAGAAACTCAGTCACACTGCAGGAATGAACGGCCAAGGAGGATGTGTTCAAAAGCTTGAGAGTTGCCTTCTAAGTCATTCCAATACACCATTGGTAATTGATAAAAGCAAGAGACTATCCAGCCCAGCCATGATATAGAGCTACAACCTCCAATGTTAGGCTAGGGACCTGTTTCAGGGTAATCCAGTTATGAAAACATATGATGGCCTGACTTGTCTGGCATAAGGTATTAGAAGAACTGGTCTCCAATTATGATGTTTATCACCAACCAGTATCTGGAACTATGTGAACTACACAACCTTGCTTTTTGTTTTCCTACAAATTTTATCTCTCATCCCTCCTTCTATTTGTAGTGTTCTTGACCAGTAAGGAATTAGAAAAGCTTATCTGTTTGAATTGTTTACCCTTGTGAAGACTGCAAAAACTATTGCCAGTCTACGTTTAGCTCAATTGCTCAGTTTTCTGGAGTTGAAGATGTGACATTTAGATTTAATAGTGAGAACACCACTTCTGTGCTGACACCTATGATAGCTCATCCATGTCACACAGTGAATGCTGACAGACTATACAATTGTGTGGGAATATCACATCCAAGCCCATTCCTGTCCCACCCAACATCTGCGCATACTAACAGGGAGTAGGACAGCTGGCTAATTTTTATTTCCCTTCTTTTTCCTAGTCACACCAATAGCAACTGTGATCAATTCCTAACCCTCAGTTGCACCCTGGCTGACTTCAAGTAACTCAATTGGAACTGGACTTTCCTGGGCTTCATGATTGGGTGCACGATGGTACTGTGCTCTCTTTAATATTCTAACACTTAAAAGGAGTGAACTCCCATTGGATAGTTCTTGCTCCTTTGTTATAATTTTGCTAGAACACCTTTGGAAACTTAACATGCGCAGTTCTGTGATCACTCTGATAAGGGTTTCACAGTGGCCAGCAGAGAAAGGTCTGAGAAAATTCACCTTTTGGGAATTGCTTCCACCAGAGCTGAGGAGACTAAGGGGAGATTATTAGCACTTTTGTTTAGATTTGACAGGAATCGCCGAGGCCAAATAAAGAAAAATAATAACATATGCAAAAACAAAATGTTACAATGCTAGAGAACTGCAATAAAAACAGAAATTCTGCAGATGTGGCAGCATCTGTGGAGAGAGAAATAGAATTAAAGTTTTAGCCCAATGACTTTTCTTTGGGACTGAAGAGGATTGTAAAATCATGGTTTTATGCTTTCCGCAAAAGTGTAAAAGGACTGAGTGGAATAGGTGGTGAGGATGAAAGTGTGGCGTTGGAAAAGCACAGCAGGTCAGGCAACATCCAAGGAGCAGGAGAATCAACGTTTTGGGTATCCGCAGTCCTCACTTTCTCCTAGATGGTGAGGATGTCCAGCGAAAAAGACAAAGAAAGTGTTAACGATGTTAATGGTAGTAACACATCCAGGTAAGGCACGGTGTCAAGGGTGTTGCGGGGGGAGGTGAGTGTAACCAAAATGGAGGACAGTGGTATGAACTTGATAAATTTCATATTGAGTCTTAAAGGCTGTTAAATGCGTAGGCAGCAAATGAGGTATTGTTACCCTGGCTTGCACTAGATTCACGAGAACACTTGAGCAGGCCTAGGATAGAAATGTAAGTACAAGAGCAAGATAGTTTATTGAAATAGCAAGCATTTGGAAGATCTCAATTATTCTTACAGAGAGAGGTGTTCTGCAAAATGGTTGTCTTGTCAATTAAAAGAGACTACACTGAGCAGTGTAAGCAGACAACTGTAGAAAGATTGAGAAAAACCAAGTAAAATGTTATTTCACCCAAAAGGCATGTTTGAGACTTTAGACAGGGAGGAGGTAAAAGGGCGGGTATTATACTTTCTGTGATTGCATAGAAAGTGGCATGGGTGGGTAGAGATGGGCAGGGGAGATGAAGAAGTGTTAGTAGAGTCATAGAAATGCACAGCACGGAAACAGACCCTTCAGTCCAACTCATCCATGCCAACCAGATATCCTAATCTAATCTAGTCGCATTTGCTAACACTTGGCCCATATCCCTGTGGACTCCTTCCTATTCATGTACCCATCTAGATGCCTTTTAAATGTTGTAAATTTACCAGCCTCCACCACTTCCTCTGGCATCTCATTCCATACATGCACCACCCATTGCATGGAGAAGTTGCCCCTTAGTTCCCTTTTAAATCTTACCCCTCTCACCCTAAACTAATTCCCTCTCGTTTTGGACTGCACTAACCCAGGGAAAAGACCCAGTCTATTTATCTTATCCATGCCCCTCATGATTTTTATAAACCTCTATAAGGTCATTTCTCAGCCTCCGACACCCCGGCCTATTCAGCCTCTCCCTATAGCTCAAACCATCCAACCCTGGCAAATTCTTAGAATCTTTTCTGAACTCTTTCAAGTTTCACAACGTCCTTCCATTAGGAGAAAGTCAAGAATTTCACACAATATTCCAACAGTGGCCTAACCAATGTCCTCTACAGTCACAACATGACCTCCCGACTCCTATGCTCAATGCATTGACCAATACAGGAAAGCATGCTAAACACCTTCTTCACTATCCTATCTTCCTGCATCTCCATTTTCAATAAACTATAATCCGCATTCCAAGGTCTCTTTGTTTAACAGCACTCCCCAGGACCATATAATTAAGTGTATAAGTCCTACTTTGATTTGCCTTTCCAAAATGCAGCACCTCACATTTATCAAAATTAAACTCCATCTGTCACTCCTTGGCCCATTGGTCCAGCTGATCAAGATCCCATTATGCTCTGAGGTAACCTTCTTTGTTGTCATAGAACAAAGAACAAAGAGCAAAGAAAGTTTACAGCCCAGGAACAGGCCCTTCGGCCCTCCAAGCCTGAGCCAATCCAAATGTACTGTCTAAACCTGTTGGTCAATTCCTAAGCATCTGTATCTCTCTGCTCCCCACCTACTCATGCATCTGTCCAGACACATCTTAAATGAATCTACCGTGTCTGCCTCTACCACCTCTGCTGGCAATGTGCTCCAAATGCCCATCACCCTCTGTGTGAAGTACTTGCCGCGTGCATCCCCCTCAAACTTTCCACCTCTCAATTTAAAAGCATGACTTCTCATTATTGAATCCTTCACCCTAGGAAAAAGTTTGTTTCTATCCACCCTGTCAATACCCTTCATGATTTTGTAAACCTCAATCAGGTCCCCCCTCAATCTCTTTTTTCTAGTAAAAATAACCTACTCAACCTCTCTTCATAGCTAGCACCTTCTATACCAGGCAACATCCTCATAAATCTTCTCTGCACCCTCTCCAAAGCATCCACATCCTTTTGGTAATGTGGCGACAAGAACTGTACACAGTATTCTCAATGCGGCCGAACCAATGTCTTGTACAATTTTAACATGATTTGCCAGCTCTTATACTCAATACCCCATCCAATGAAGGCAAGCATACGATATGACTTTTGACCACTCTATCCATCTTCACAACTTTCAGGGTACAATGGACCTGCACTCTCAGATCTCTCTGCCCATCAATTTTTCCCAAGGTTCTTCCATTCATTGTATAATTCGCTCTAGAATTAGACTTGCCGAAATGCATCACCTCACATTTGTCTGGATTGAAAGCCATCTGCCACTTTTCTGCCCAACTCTCCAGTCCATCTATATCCTCCTGTATTCTCTTACAGTCCCTTATGCTTTCTGCTACTCCACCAATCCTTGTGTCATCTACAAACTTGCTGATCATACCAACAGTGCCCTCTTCTAGATCATTTATGTATATTACAAACAACACTGGCCCCAATACTGACCCCTGTGGAACACCACTGGTCACCTTTCTCCATTTCGAGAAACTCCCTTTAACTATTACTCTCTGTCTCCTATTGCTCAACCAGTTCTTTATCCACCTAGCTGGAACACCCTGCACACCATGTGACTTCACTTTCTCCATTAGACTGCAATAGGGAACCTTATCAAACGCCTTACTAAAGTCCATGTATGTGACATCAACAGCTCTTCCTTCATCTAACAACTTGGTCACTTCCTCGAAGAACTCATTTTTGGCGTCACCTGCAAACTTATTAACTGTACCTCCCATGTTCACATCCAAATCATTTATATAAATGATGAAAAGCACAGATCTTTGTGGCACACTACTAGTCACAGGCCTGCAGTCTGAAAAGCAACCCTCCGCCAGCACCTGCTGTCTTTTACCTAGTGATAGAGTGTAGGCAAGGTGCACAGAGGAAATGGTCACTGTGGAATGTTGATAAAGGAAGGGAGGAGAGAATGCATTTAGTTGTGACATCCTGCTGGAAGCAGCAGAAAGGCAGAGATTGATGCTTTGAATGCAGTGATTGGTAGAGTGTAAAGTAAGAACGCGGAAAACCCAGTCGATATTCTGGGAGGCAGGGGAGGCATTGAGGACAAAAGTACAGGAAACGCTACCTTATAATTCAGTAGTTTGCGATAAGGGATCACTAATTTCAAATCATCACTAAAGAGATGAGAAGACAGGTGAGCAGGAAATCTTCATACAGAGGATTGATGACAAGCGACAGACAATAAATGAGGCAGACACCATTATATCATCCTAGAACAAGCCTGCAGCAAGTGAAGAGTAGTTGATTTTCTGATTTTAGTCAAAGTGGACGGACAAGCAGGATAGGTGGCAGCTAACATGTCACCTCACTGGCAAGATAATTAACCGGATCACCTGCCAAACAGTTGTCTGTAATCTCTCCTAGTATCCGTTATTCTATATCTAAATCCCCAGCACCTAATCAGGTGTCCCTTAGAACTCTGTGGGAAGCTAGGCAAGACAGAGATTTATCTGTACTTCCACACTTGTCATCTACTGTGTCCGTTGTTCTTGGTATGGTCACCTGTAAATTGGGGAGACAGGATGCCATTATGGGGAGCATTTCAGAGAACATCTCTGGGATACATGCACTAAACAACCCCACTGCCCTGTGGCCGAACACTTCAACTCCCCCTCTCACTCCGTCAAGGACATGCAAGCCCTGGGCCACCTCCACTGTCAAACTCTAGCCACCCGACACCTGAAGAAAGAATGACTCATCTTCAGCCTTGGGACCATCGATCCACTGATTTCATCAGTTTCTTCATTTTCCCTGCCCCCAACTTATCCCAGATCCAACCTTCCAACTCAGCACTGCTGTCTTGAACTGTCCTACCTGTCCATCTTACTTCCCAACAATGTGCTCTACCCTCCTCTCCAATCTATCACCATCACTATCTCACCTCAATCTACCTATCGCATTCCCAGTTAACTTCCCCCCAGCACCTACCCCCTCCCATTTATCTCTCAGCCCCCCTGGACCACCCCCTCATTCCTGATGAAGAGCTTATGCTCGAAACGTCGACTCTCCTGCTCCTCAGATACTACCTGACTGGCTGTGTTTTCCCAGCACCACACTTTTCGACTCTGATCTCCAGCTGTGCAGTCCTTACTTTCTCCTAAGTGATTGCTGACCCACTTACTGAGATATTTGGATCACTGCTTGCCACAGGTGAGGTGCCAGAAGATTGGAGGTTGGCTAAAATGGTGCCACTATTTAAGAAAAGTGCTAATGAAAAGCCAGGGAACTATGGACTGGTGAGCTTGATATCAATGTTGGGCAAGTTGTTGGAGGGAATCCTGAGGGACAGGATTTACATGTATTTAGAAAGGCAAGGACTGATTAGGGATACTCAACATGACTTTGCGCATGAGAAATCATATCTCACTAACTTGTTTGAGTTTTTTGAAGATGTAACAAAGATGATTGATGAAGGCAGAGGGGTGGATGTGATCTATATGGACTTCAGTAAGGTGTTCAACAAGGTTCCGCATGATAGACAAGTTAGCAAGGTCACATGGAATATGGGGAGAAATAGTTATTTGGATACAGAAGAGGCTCAAAGGTAGAAGACAGAGTGTAGTGGTGGAGGGTTGTTGTTTAGACTGCAGGCTTGTAATCACCGGTATGCCACAAGGATCAATGCTGGGTCCACTGCTTTTCGTCAATTATATAATGATTTGGATGTGAACATATGAACATAAGACTAATCAGTTTGCAGATGACGCCAAAATTGGTGGTGTCGTGGACAGCGAAGAAGGTTACCACAGATTACAACAGGGTCTTGATCAGATGGGCCAATGAGCTGAGGAGTAGCAGATGGAGTTTAATTTAGATAATTGTGAGGTGCTGCATTTTGGATAGGCAAATCAGGACAGGACTTATACACTTAATGGTAAGGTTCTGGGGAGTGTTGCTGAACAATGAGAGCTTGGAGTGCAGGTTCATATTCCTTGGAAGTGAAGTCTCAGGTAGATAGGATAGTGAAGAAGATGACTGGTATGTATTCCTTTATTGATCAGTGCATTGAGAATAGGAATTGAGACGTCATGCTACAGCTGTACAGGACATTGGTCAGGTCACTTTTGAAATACTGCATTTGATTCTGGTCTCCCTGCTATAGGAAGGATGTTGTGAAATTTGTAAATGTTCAGGAAAGATTTACAAGGATGTTACTAGAATTGGAGGAATTGAGCTGTAGGGAGAGACTGAATAGGCTGATACTGTCTTACCCGGAGTTTCAGAGGCTATGGGGTGACCTAATAGAAATTTATAAGATCATGAGGGACATGAATGGGGTCAATAGCCAAGGTCTTTTCCCCAGAGTAGGGGAGTCCAAAATTAGCAGGCAAAGCACTCACTTAAAGTGAGAGGAGAAAGATTTAAAAGGAACCAAATGGGCAACATTTTTTATGCAAAGTGTGGTGCAGGCATAGAATGAGCTGCCAGCGAAAGTGGTGGAGGCTGATACAATTACAAATGTAAGTGGCATCAGGACAGACATATGAATAGGAAGGGTTGAGAGGGATATGGGTCAAATGCTGAAAAATGGAACTAGATTAATTTAGGATATTTTGTTGGCATGGACTGAACGGTCTGTTTCCATGCTGTACAGTTCTATGACTCTATATAACTCATCTGAATCCCTCGATTAGATTCCAGTCTGTTATCGCTCCCAGCTGTCTATTGTTCAACATATAAACTATCGCAACTACTCAATCAGATTCCAGTCTGTAATCATTCCCAAGTATCCATTATTCTATATACACTATCTTAACCCTTGATCAGATTCCAGTCTGTAATCATTGCGGAGTATCAATTATGCATTATAAACCGTCTGAAGCCCTTCATTAGATTGCACTCCTTCGTTTGGGAGTCTATTCTTCTCTGTCCCTTTTGCAGATTAAGAGCTGACAGGTGAACACGTGAGTGTATATTGGCTGGAAGGGCTTATGCCCGAAACATTGATTCTCCTGTTCCTTGGATGTGCCTGACCTACTGTACTTTTCTAGTGCCACACGTTTCAACATATATTGGCCTATCACAAGCCTTGACACTGGCAACCTGAGTCACTGGAAACTGCCAGCCAATCAAAGGTTGGTAGCTTCTTGATCTCATATTCTATCAGTTGAGGGCTACCCTTGTGGTGGGAAGGGAATTCATTTTTTTCTTGTCATGAGGTTGGAGATACAATGTGAGGAGTGGTCAAGGATTCAGGGGGTTCGTAAGCAAGGGCAAGGGGTTGACTTTTATAATGCATCCCTTTTCCCACTACCTGTGACTCCAATTGTCTCTAGATTGGAGTCCCCTCTCAGCTAGCAGGCAGTAACCATATTTACTCCATTAGGAAACTAGTCACCTTTCTACCTGCGAGGAGAAAAATGAGGACTGTAGATGCTGGAGATCAGAGTTGAAAAAAGTGTTGCTGGAAAAGCGCAGCAGGTCAGGCAGCATCCAAGGAGCAGGAGAATCGATGTTTCGGACATAAGCCCTTCTTCAGGAATTCCTGACCTGCTGCGCTTTTCCAGCAACACATTTTTCACCACCTTTCTACCTGCAGAGAGGCAGCTGATTTGGGGGTGGTGAGTTGTGGCCTTATGTGTCCATTAATTAACCACTTAAGGGCTTTAGTTATTAGCAAAGTGAGAGTATTTACCATGGACCCTCTCCCCCAACAAATCTTTGCAAAAGTGACAAGAAAATGGTGAGTTGATGTCTGGGGCAAACTCATTCAATCATTATGCTTTCTTCCTAAATCTGTTATCATCTCCAAGGAAGGAAAAGAATCTGTTCCATTGCCAGGATTGTACCACACACCCCACTCTGAAGGGCTGTATTGGTAAGCAAGATGGGGCACAAACATTGGGAACATAGTGAAGGCACTGAAATAACTCCACAGAGGTGGTATCCCATCACCATGTGGAGTCTTTGAAACTGATCCAGCTCCCTCAGAGCCAGCTCTCCAAGTGTCAGGATGTGTGACACTCCTGGTTTTATCTGTCAGCCTAATTGGACCAGATTAACCAATCAGGGAACTCATATTCTAAGAGGTCCACCCACCTAACCTCATTACAGGCACCATTTGATGTGCCTACCCATCCCTGCAGCATTTTTACCAGTGGCCAGGAAGTTATCAGGAGGTGTGCTGCCCAAGGACCAAAGGAAGGTCAATTAATGCTTCTGGAAACTAGACACAATCCCAGTGGATTAAAGTGGTGCTGGAAAAGCATAGCAGTTCAGGCAGCATCCGAGGAGCAGGACATCGGATGCTGCCTGAACTGCTGTGCTTTTCCAGCACCACTCTAATCCAGAATCTGGTTTCCAGCATCTGCAGTCCTTGTTTTTACCTACAATCCCAGTGGAGAGAACCAGGTTTCATTTGAACTCTCAGAGGCTGGATATTTTTCATGGTGAGAATTAGAAGGCCTGCTGCAGGCCAGTTATCAATGGCTGCAGGACAAGCTCTATGTTACTCACCCAGAAAGAATCACCAGCATTTATCTTCATTACTGATGACATAAGAAAAAACTCACCCAATAAGGTGACCCAGAAAGCTAACCCTTTAAGTAGTTTTCATCCTTAACTCTGACTTAAAGTAAAATGCTTTTCTTTTAAATAGTGCTATTGCTATATAGAACTTCTCCTTTAAGCATTCATTATTCCATAGAGGGCATTTAACTTTAGTTCAGAGCTTCAAAGAGAACATTTCCTGATTCTCATACTTTTTTGGAAACTGTCACCTTTAAGGTCATATCACTACACCAGCACTTACCTGATGCTTTTTTTAAACTACACACTCAACAATTTGGGCCTTTCATCATTATAATTTTAGCGATGTTTCGATTACCACACAGGATGAAAAAAATTTCCTGTAACTAATTTAGTTGTTGCATGTGGTGTAGAGAGGGGGAGAATTATATTAAAGGGGCAGGCACTTTGAATATTAACAAGAAAATTTTGTAGAGTTATTTTAATTTTCTTTGAAAGATTTGTTTATCAGTTATAAAAGCACTGTAAGAAGATGGGAGTGGGGTCGTGAGGAGATATAGATTGTTGGTCTGTCATGAGGCCATATGATGAAAATTCCAAAAATATAGAGTGGGTAAGTCAACTTCCCAATCGGTCTAAACTGATAGATCTCAGGTACTGAAGCAGTCCATGTTCAAATGTAACAAGTTCTGGACAATATCAAGACTTGGGCAGAAAAGTGGCACGTGACATTTGTGCCACACAAATGTCAGATAATAACCATATCTTATAAAAGACAACCTAACCACTGCCCCTTGACATTCAATGGCATTACCATCACTGAATCCCACACTATCAACATCCTGACGATTACCATTGACCAGAAACTGAACTGCTCTTACCAAATAAACACAATTGCTATACAACAGGTTAAAAGCTAGGAATACTTCAATGAATAATTCACTTCCTGACTCCCTAAAGCCTGTCCACCATCGACAAAGTACAACTCAAGAGTGTGATGGAATACTCCTCACTTTCCTGGATGGGTGCAATTCCAACAACACTCAAAAAACTTGAGAGCATCCAGCACAAAGGAGCCCACTTGAAAGACCAAATCTACAAAGACTGAATCACTCCACCACCAGCGCTCAATAGCAGAAGTGTGCGCTGTCTACAAGGCGCACAGCAGAAATTTGCCAAAAATCCTTAAACTGCAACTTCCAAACTCACATCCACTTCCATCTAGAAGGATAAGGGTAGCAGATACATGAGAACTCCTGCACCTAGTCATACACTGCCAAGCCACTCACCATCTTGACTTGGAAATATCTTGTCCTTCCTTCACTGTCCTAGAATTCTCTCTCTAAGGGCATTGTGGATCTACCTCCAGCAAATGGATTGCAGCAACTTATCACCACTTTCTCAAGGACACCTAGCTAAATGCTGGTTCAGTCAGCAGTACCCATATTCCATAAGTGAATAAAAGAAGTCAGAATACAATTGGACATAAGAATGATAAGAATGTAGGAAATTTCAGAACAGGTATATGTCATTCAGCTCCTTCAGCCTGTTTCAATATCTAATTATTGTGTCTGACCCATCGTTCCAGAATTTGCATAAGCCTGGTATCATCTTATTGGATGGATGTTTTGATAAATTTGACTAATCATCAGTCCACTCAATATTTCCTGGTATTTTGCATGTGTACTGTGCATGTGATTGGATGGGCTGCATTTATTGCCCTTTGAACGGTATTAAGAGACATTCACCGATGGTGGGACTGAAATCATGTAGGCCCAAACCAAACTGGGGTAGCCAGGTTCCTTTACTCACAGATTTGTTTTGATGAGAGTTCACAAGTTTCTTTGATCACTTATGGAGCCAATCCATGATTTACCACATTTACTGTATTCGATTTGAAAACTTTAACTGATTATGAGCAGAAACGTATAAGAGTTTGAACCACGAGCTCTATGGTAAGATTTATGCCACAAATTTGCTGGAGGTTTACTGATGCCTATCTGATGTCAGGAGCAACTCGTTGCATCCTTTATAAGCTGCTGGATACCGAAGTAAGGTGCCTACTCAGGAATATTATTGGTTGTTAATGACATTATTAACTACACATCACGCCTCATTAATACCCAGCTTCTTCCCACATGCGCCAAATCTATTACTCACTGATACTTTTCAACATAAAAGTCAGAGCAACTTCAGCTCACTGCTGGCTGTGAACATCCTCCATGTTGATCACCACAAAATAACATTTCAGGAGATGATTCATGCTAGCCACATGTGTCCCTCATCTCAATAATTGCCAATCCCTGAAGATCTTTGTGATGCCTCTCTGGTCGACTTGCAGGATTGGAGAGTTGCATTGCGAGATACACCAGTAACTAACATTAAAGGCAGCTGCAAGAACACTTTGATGCAGGGACAGCAACCCCCCCACCAACCCCTACCCCCACCACCCACACCCCCTCCCCCCCACCCCCCACCCCAGAGTGAACCAAGCTTCATCTCAGGGCTGCTCCCTTGCTCCCTTAGCACTTACTCATTTAGCAACTATCTGTATGCTTGCAGTATCCATGTCATGCTATGTAATAAAGTCATAGCATCAAAGAGGTGTACAGCATGGAAACAGACCCTTCGGTCCAACTCGTCCATGCTGACCAGATATCCTAATCTAATCTAGTCCCATTTGGCAGCACTTGGCCCATATCCCTCTAAAACTTTCCAATTCATCTACCCATCCAGATGCCTTTTAAATGCTGTAATTATACCAGCCTCCACAGTTCATTCCATACACGTACCACCCTCCATGTGAAAATGTTGTCCTTTAGGTTGCTTTTATATCTTTCCCCTCTCACTCTAAAACTCTGCCTAGTTCTGGACTCCCCCACCCCAGGGAAAAGAGCTTGTCTATTTATAATATCCATGCCCCTCATGATTTTGTAAACTTTTGTAAGGTCACCCATCAGCCTCTGACGCTCCAGGGAATACAGCCCCAGCCTATCCAGCCTCTCCCTATAGCTCCAATCCTCCAACCCTGGCATCATCCTTGTAAATCTTCTCTGAACCGTTTCAAATTTCACAACATCCTTCCGATAGGAAGGAGTCCAGTCATGTCTATTAGTACATTGGAGATACAGTCAAAACCTAAAGACTATCGTATCAGTATTGCTGTTTAGATAAATTATTTTGTGCAGGCACACTGACTGGCTGTTTGCTTGTCAGTAGGGATGATCAGGTGTACAGCATGCAGAGCTGTCAATCTATTACCTCTAGTTTGTGCCATTTGCTGCTTGGTAAACACATTGCATGAAGCAAGTAGCTATGTTGGAAAATTGGGTGGGGGCTAGGCCTCAGTTCAATCAAGGACAATCTGCTTGGTCAGGGGCTCCTGTTGTCATCAGTCATAGGCATGGTCTGCTTACAGTCAGGCTTTGGCCAGCTGTCTGTTCATCCCAACCACAGTCAGGGGATATTTCTGACTATAGTCCAGGGGTGAGCAATGCTCAGTCCTTTACAGCCATCAGAACAAATCACAGAATCACTATCATCAACTGTGGAGCTGCAAAAACAGTGGTCAGGGGTCTAGTCAGTCATGTCTAGATGTTACTTGTTGAGATCAATCAAAGGATTCCTTACATCGATTGTTGAGGAGGGGTAAGGAAAGGGCAAAATGGTTAATTACAACCAAAGGGTAGGGCAGTCAATGTTAGTGGTGGAAACAGACATATGATGAGGTGGGGACAGGGATGGTGACCAGAGAAACTCAAGGTGTAATGGGAATATACATAATAGCATTGAAGTGCATAGTAGGCTACTGGAGGGTATATCATTAATGGTGACCACAAATATGGCCTTTGCAAGGGGAATGAAGGAGTTGAGCCTTTGTGAGTTACTCTAGTGCATCTTGTAAATGGTATACACTGCTGTCACAGCCGTTCAAAAAACCTTGAGGATAAAAAAAAATGTATTTAATCCTTTTCGCATCTCGTAAAACGGTGAAGGTAAAAGGTTGCTCCTCGTAAGCACTGATAAAACAGTGAACATGAACAAACAGCCATTCAAAACCTCTTCAAAAGAACTTTATTAAGTGTGGATCAAACTGACAACTGACACACCATTCTCTTCACAGCTATATCAACATCCTCTACAGAGCTAAATCTAATAATGGGGTTCGGAGTGCAGCCAGTTATTTACCATGTGGATATAAAGCATAGGGGTAAGAACAATATTTTTGGGTTGAATGGGTTGAATCCTTCTGAAGTAGTAGATGATTGGGCATTGAATCAAAGAATAAATTGCATGTAAAATGTTTAATCATTTTACTGTTGCATGTAGAAGAGGACTTTATTTTGTTCACTTCATGCTGTAATGTATCTATGCTGGTCAATTTTATTAAGCGAAAGTGAGGACTGCAGATGCTGGAGATTAGAATCGAGAGTGTGGTGCTGGGAAAGCGCAGCAGGTCAAGCAGCATCTGAGGAGCAGGAGAACCAATGTTTCAGGCAAAAGCCCTTCATCAGGAATGAGAATGGTCAGTTTTATTGGTCACGGTTATCAAACTCCTATACTATTAAAATCATAGTTAACATGCACCGTCATGACAAGAGGTTGTGAACACCTTTTGTGTACCTGTCAAAAAGATCCTTACAGCAAGTTATGCTTTCTCCATCGTTCATGATTCCTTTCAGGTGCCATGAACCAAGAGTCTTAATAAGTTGGCCTAATTTCATAGAAATAGTGGGGGTTCTAAAATGCTCACCCCTGCAATGGAGTAGGCAAGAGTTAAGTTACTTTCTGCGGGCTTACTGTCTATATTTGTATTCTAGAGCCAAAAGGGTCTCATATGACTGGCTAATATCTACACTGAATTGCTATTTCAGTACCATAAACTCAAAGGTTCTTGACATTTAGCACTGCTTGATTAGGGTGAGTATGGTTATGCAGTATAAAGCTTTTTCAACACTACTCCAAAAGACATTCTCAGATCAGATACAATGAAGTGGGACGCAGATACAACCTCCACTACATTGTTGTAGTCAGCTGACCCAGATGAACACACATAGGTCAGGTTCATTACAAACAAGCATCAGCTCACTAGATATTGACTAATGCAATAGACCTTATGAAACCTCTGCTGTAACTCTAGCAAAGACTTAGGGATTTCCAGGTCTTTGGTCTGCCAAGCTATTCTGAAGCTTTTGGGATTTGGGTAAATGGAATGTGTCTCTGGATCAGGAAAACAACAACATGGGGAGGTGGTTGCATCATGTCAATGTCACAGAACTACTCATCCAGAAACCTATACTAATGTTCTGAGGACATGGGTTTAATATCCACTATGAAAATGGTGAAATTTGAATTCAATAAATATTTGGAATAAGAAGCCAGTCTAATGGTTGATTATGTAACCACTGCCAAATGATGTAAAAACCTATCAGGTTTACTAATATGCTTTAGTGAAGGAAATCTGCTGTGTTTAACTCGTTTGGTTTGCATGTGACTGTAGACTCACATCAACATGGTTGAGTCTAATTTGCCCTTTAGGGATGGGCAATAAATGTTGAGTAGCCAGTGATGCTCACACCCCAGGAATAAATAAAATAAAGCATTACTTTGGAAAATATTATGAATATTTTGTTCCAAGGTGGTAAAGGTAATCACTAACATTAACAAAGCAAAAAGAGAAGCTAAAGTTTCAGATGCTTGTAAAATATAAACAAAATAAAATACTGACAACTTATAAATGTTCACTGCCTTTAACTTAACAAAATATTAACTGTCAATCATCTATTGTTGATGCTTTCTCCACATTAATCCTCTACCAGAGTCTACTTGCCAATCAATCAATATTCTCCTCTCGTGCTGTACAAATATTGATTTTACTCCTTGAATTGGTATTCTTGTGAACTGTCCTGATGATATATATATATATATATATATATATATATAGTCTCTTTAGGCAATAGTCAAGAAGTAAAATGTAAAGAACCCTTCCCAGAAGCATTAGAAAACAAATATTGACAATAAGCTACATTAAAAGATATTAGAACTAATAACTAGATGTTTTATTGAAGAGTTGGTTTCTTTAATGAAGGAAAGAGAGGGAAAAAAGGTTTAAGGAGAGAATTCCAGAGTTTATGGCTCAGATAGATAAAGGTACAGTTACAAATGATGGAACAGTTATCAACTGAGAAAGTTGAAGAGGTTTGAATGAGAGGTGTGTAGATATCTTGAAGGGTTATTGGGTTGGAGGTGATGTCAGGGGATACGAGAGATGAGGGAATGGAGGCATTCAAAGAAATGAGAATGAGACAAGATCAAGATAATTGAATAAACAATCAATTTGGAGGATAAATAACCAAAATGCTGTGCTTCAACTATTCTTTGATATTTTGCAGGAGATTATAATCTCCATAAAAATCAATTAATTCCAGCACTTCACTTCCTCACTTTCTGGATTGCAAGAGGGAAGCAAATTCATGATAGAGGCGAAGCTTTCCTGGCACTTAAAGAAATTGGAAATTAGGAAAGCTTCTATTACATTTATAAACCCTATGACTTTAATAGTTGTTCACTCAGTAATAAATGCAGAGATGTCTCTGATTTCTCCTTCCCCCTTTCTTCTTCTTCTTTCCAAAGAAAGCAATCGGGAATTGCAAGGAATGAGGGGCCTTCAAAGGATGAAAGAGAGATGTGGAAAAAGGAAAGAGAGAGAAACACAGAACAAGGCATGAAAGGAAGTGAAAACAAAATACATTACTTGGCCATTCTCTTGTGGCCTGAATGTGAACTTTTGTAATGTTTATGTATTTTATTATGAGGGGAATAAGGTTTGTGACTGAATTTTACAACTGGGGATTTGCTGAGTGCTGAAAGTCTGAGTCATGTTTAAAGTTTTAGATTGAGAGTGGGGAGGACTTTAACACCCCATTCCCTTACTGGCAAAAGCTAGTTAAAAGGTACCGAGGAAAGCCTCCTCACATCATTCCTGCTGGAACTGGCCAATCATGATTTCAAATGACATGCACCGAAATACTCAAAACAAGCTTCACAAATGTGCAAATTGACTTGCAATGATGATATTTGGGTGCTGATTTGCAATTTTAACCTGAAGCTTAAACAGGAGAAGCATTGGTGGTTTGTCTATCTATCAGCAGACAGAGGATCAGTTTGGTGAACTTTTTAACACTAAGAATAGGTATACTCTTCTGAAATCTACAGACCACTTTGAACATCTCTACTGAAACACTCACTTTGTGACGAGGGCCCATTCTTTAGAATTCCTTGCATCAGCTTCTCATTTCACCTCCCAGCTGTTCAGTCAGATAGTTGCCAAATGATGTGTTGATGAGAGCCCTCCATCCCAGCTACTAGCCTCCGTGCTGACATTATCTCAGAAGGACAAAGTTAAAAATCACACATCAGGTTACAGTCCAACAGGCTTATTTGGAAGTACAAGCCTTTGGACCACGGCTCCTTCGTCAGGTCACTCGTGTTGAAGGAGCTTGTCCTTCCAAATAAACCTGTCAAACTATAACTTGGCATTGTATGATTTTTAACTTGGTCCACCCCTGTCCAACACAGGCACCTCCATATCATATCTCAAGAAGGGACAACCACTAGTTTCACGTATACTCACCTTTTGGCTCACTGACAGTGATCTCACCCGAGATTTAGCAACTCGTGGATTCAAGCACCATTTCAGATACGTGAGAATCAAATCCAGACTGATATTCTAGTGCAGTACTGAGGGAATGCAGCATTGTTAGATGCCAGCTTTCTGGTGGAACTAAACCATTGTTTCCTTCACACTCTCAGGTGAACATACGTGACTCCGTGGTAAAATGCCAAAAAGAGTAAAGGTGTTTTGTCAAGTTTCCAGTTGGTCAATCAAAACCTAAAGTGGAGATTCTAGTCAATTATTTCATTGTAATGTGTGGTTGTACAAGACATTGCTAAGGCCACGGATTGTGTATAATTCTGGTCGCACTGCTATAGGAAAAGTTTAATTAAACTGGAAACAGTGCAAAAAAGATTTATAAGGATGTTACCAAGACAAGAGGGTTTGAATTATAAGGAGACATTGGATGGGTTGGCACTTATTCCCCTGGAGCTTGGGAGGCTGAGTGGTGACCTTATAGAGCTTTATAAAATTGTGAGGGGCATAGATAAAGCAAATAACAAAGGTCTATTCCCCAGGATAGGGGAGTTTAAAACTGGAGGGCATAGGGTTAAAGTGAGAGGGGAAAGATTTTAAAAGGAACGTGAGGGGCAAATCTTTCACACAGAGGGTGGTGCATGTATGGAATGAGCTTCCAGAGGAAGTGGCGGAGGCTTGTACAATTACACAAGGTATTTGGAGTACATGAATAGTATTAGGTTTTGAGGGATATGGGCCACATGCAGACAAATAGGACTAGGCTGATGCTGTAGAGCAGTGCTGAGGGGTGCAGCATTGTTAGGTGTCAGCTTTCTGATGGAGCAAAACCATTGTAATCCCTCACATTCTCAGGTGAAAATAAGTGATTCCATAGTGAGAAACCTAGTCAGCATGGATGAGTTGGGCAGAAGGGTTTGTTCCTGTGTTGTATGACACCATGACTCTATGTTGCTTGTGAGATCTCACTGTGCGCAAATTGGTTGTTACCTGTCTCTGCATTACAACATGGACTACACTTTAAATAGATTTCATTGGTTGTAAAGCACTATGAAACATCCTGAGGTCATGAAAAGGCAATACATAAATACAAGACTTCATCCATCAGCCAACAGGTGAATATCAGAATGAGCACAGTGGGGGTTAAATTACAGTGACTGTTAGTGATTGCAGTCAGAGGAAGGGGGAGTAACTGGAGTAGAGAGTTGGTCTGAGCTCATTCTTGCAACATTTACACAGCTGTTCCTCAAGGAGGAAGTGAGGGAAAAGAGCCTCACCACATATTGTAAAATAAAATGTGGCCTTTTCTGTAGAATTGGCTGTTTTTCTTTTTCTCAAAAAAAAGCAAAGGTACAATTCCCTGACAAACTGTGGTATGGATTACCAAACTCCAGCTGAATGCATTTACAACCCATCCCCCTCACCCACCTGATCCATTTAAATTGTAATGTTTCCCATTCACCCCTCCCTCAAATGCCCACCCAAAATAAATGGTTTAAGAAATCACTTCAGCTCAACAGGAAAATCACTTGTAACATTCCCACACTCTGCAATTGCTTCCTATTCATTCCGCCCTGACCTTAAATTCACCTGGACCATCCCTAACACCTCCCTCCCCCTCCTGGACCATCTCTAACACCTCCCTCCCTTTCCTGAACCTCTCCATCTCCATTAATGATGACCAACTTGACACTGACATTTTTTACAAACCCACCAACTCCCACAGCCACCTGGATTACACCTCTTCCCACCTACCCCCTACAAAAATGCCATCCCGTATTCCCAATCCCTCCGCAGTATATACTCCCAGGAGGACCACTTCCACGACAGAACAGGCCAGATGGCCTTTTTCTTTAGAGATCACAATTTCCCTTCTTATGTGGTTAAAGATGCCCTCCAATGCATCTCATCCACATCCCGCACCTCTTCCCTCAAACCCCACCCCTCCAATCGTAACTAGGACAGAACCCCCTTGGTCCTCACTTTCCATCCAACCAACCTTCACAATAACTGCATCATCCACCAACATTTCCACCGCTGACATTTCCGCCACCTCCAAATGGACCCCACCACCAGGGATATATTTCCCTCCCCACCCCTTTCCGCTTTCCACAAAGACCGTTCCCTCCGTGACTACCTGGTCAGGTCCACGCCCCCAAACAACCCACCCTCCCATCCTGGCACCCTCCCCTGCCACAGCAGGAATTGCAAAACCTGCGCCCACCATCCTCCCTCACCTCCATCCAAGGCCCTAAAGGAGCCTTCCACATCCATCAAAGTTTCACCTGTATATCCACCAATGTCATTCATTGTATCCGTTGCTGCCAATGCGGTCTTGTCTACACTGGGGAGACTGGACACCTCCTAGCAGAGTGCTTCAGGGAACATCTCTGGGATACCTGCACCAATCAACCCCACCGCCCCGTGGCCTAACATTTCAACTCCCCCTCCTACTCTGCCGAGAACATGCAGGTCCTGGGCCTCCTCACTGCCGCTCCCTCACCACCCAACGCCTGGAGGAAGAATGCCTCAACTTCCGCATTGGAACACTTCAACCCCAGGGCATCAATGTGGACTTCACAGGTTTCCTCATTTTCCCTCGCCCCACCTTACCCCAGTTCCAAGCTTCCAGGTCAGCACTGTCCTCATGACCTGTCCTACCTGCCAATCTCCCTTCCCACCTATCTGCTCCACCCTCCCCTCTGACCTATCACCTCCATCTCCACCCCATTCACCTATTGTACTCTTTGCTACCTTCTCGCCAGCCCAAACACCACCACACCCCCCCCCCCAACCCACCCCCACCCCCCATTTATCTCTCCACCCTGAAGGCTCCCTGCATCCATTCCTGATGAAGGGCTTTTGCCCGAAATATCGATTTTCCTGCTCCCCGGATGCTGCCTGATCTGCTGTGCTTTTCCAGCACCACTCTGATCTAAACTCTGGTTTCCAGCATCTGGTCGTCACTTTTGCCTAACTGCTTCCTACTATGCTATTTTTGCCCTCTTACCTTGGTGTTTCTAGCTTTTGACAAGGAGGAGTAAAAGGGAGTGGGGTTGTGCTAATACTGCCCAGTACTTCACTTCCATTGCTATTCTTTCTGTGTGAGACTGGACAGTCACTGTTGCCTGGCCTTGGAAACCTGGGAAGCTGTCACTTCCTAACTTTGTCCCATTAATTGCTCAGGGGAGGTGCTGGCCAAGTGGTACTATTGCTATTAGTGCAGAAGTTCAGCTGATGCTTTTGGGACCTGGGTTCGAGTCCTACCATAGTGGAATTTGGGTTTTTTTCTCAATCTGAAACCATTGCTGATGACAGGAAAAATTCATCTGGCTCACTCATGTCCTTTAGAGAAGGAAATCTGCCATCCTCACCTGGTCTGGCCTACATGTGACTCTAGACCCTCAGAAGTATCCTAGTAAGCTACTCAGTTCAAGAGTAGCTAGGGATGGACATTAAATGGTGGCCAGCCAGTGATGCCCATGTCCCTCAAGTGAAAATAAAATTAGGCACCAGCAGCACTCACCACCAATCAGGTGGTAGAATCCTAGCCACACTTGTAATCCCCAGGCCTTGAACACTCAACAGGCCTCCAGTTTATTCAGATTAGCAGAAGAATTTTGTTTCTCTCTCAAGGGATGTTGAATCTGTGGAATTCTTTCCCGTAGAGGGTTGTCAAGGCTGGGCAATTAAGTATATTCAAAAGTGAGATAAGTACATTTCTAATCTTGATCTTGATCTTGATATTTTCCAGATGGTGAGCAACGTTTTGGTCAGTTGAATATCAAAATTATTGCTTTTTGAAAACTGGATCAATATTTAAATTAGGCAGATACGCCTTTCTTTTCCTCTTGCCTTTTAATCCTTTTACTCTGTCCGACACCAGACCCATTCTCATTAGTGCCTCATTCATTTCTCACCATGCCTAAACTAATCACTCCCTTACGTACATAAATTTAAACAGTAATCAGCATTGATATTTTTTAATGTCACGAAAATATAGATTAGATTGTTAGTCAATAGTGAACTAATATTAACCTGATGAAGGGCTTATGCTCGAAACGTCGAATTCTCTATTCCTGAGATGCTGCCTAACCTGCTGTGCTTTGACCAGCAACACATTTGCAGCTGTGATCTCCAGCATCTGCAGACCTCATTTTTTACACTAACTAATATTAACATGCCAATCCTTTCTTCCCCAATCCTTCCCTTGCCTCTCCTTCCACAGCCTAATACAGCTTTGAAAGTTTATCATATTTGAAAAGCTACATGCTTACAATAAAAACATTGATTTGTATTCACATCCATATATAAGGCTTGCTTGTTGTGAAAAGGAAACTCTCAAAAGAAATTTAAACTCCAGTCTTTTGAAAGTAGTCCTCTTTGTTTTCAACATTATTTACGTAAAAGCTGATCACAAAACATTAGGATCTGTAGGAAAATATTTCCATATACAGAATGATACTGATACATTTGGGGACATAAGACATGAAGTCTTCACTCAAAGCTATGCAATGTAAGCTTGTATCAAAGTGCTATACCTTTGGGCAACATAGTCATGTTCTAAGCTCAGAGGTCTGGGAGAGACTCTGTTCTCAGGTAAAGCTTTACTTAAATAATTTAACAAGAACAAAGGCATTTTCATGAACAAATGTAGTCAAGTATTATCCAGTATGCATTCTCAAAAAAAATTAAACATCCTTATTTTAGAGCTTAGAGATTTCAGTTACTGAAGAAAAATGGGGAATGTAAAAGAATTCAGAAAACATTTTGAATGGTCTGTGAAAATTCAGTTACCAACTGGTACAATACAGAGTGATGTATGATTACTGGAATATAGAAACCATTCTGTTTATTACACATTGTCATAAGGAAAAGTGACACCTTTGACATTGAAGACACATATTACAGCACCACCTACAGGAGGAACAGGTATTGTCATGAAATGCCCCAGGTGGAGGTTTCAATGTTTCATTGATAAGTAGGCGGAAGTAGCAAAAATTGACTTCAACTTGATAGATCAGTGAGTAACTAACCTATACAGGTCCAATGACTCTTTATCTATATAGCCCTAAATTAACTCAACCAGAGGAGCAGATCACAGGGTTACATTTAACCTTAATGACCTGGGACCAAGGAGGAAATCAAATAGAATTTTTTGATTAGAATTTAATGGATTGTTCTGGAAATGGAGCAAGGTCATCTGTGATTAGCATGCCATGAGCAACCCAGTTAAACTTGAGTCTGCACATGTGTGCACATCTGGCAGGAACAACAATCTTCAGGACACAGATCCCCATCTGATTTTCTCTTCATCTAGAATCATGGGAATGGACACATGTTCAGCTTTTGGATAGCTACACCAGGGAGAAGGAAAACAGAGATTTCTTCTCCTTAAAGAAGTGAATGTTTATGGGGCAATTTGATATTGTTGTTATGAATTGAAATGTATAAAGTGGTGGAAGCATATTCAATGGTAACTTAGAATTGTGTTTAAAGTTCAATAGGAAAAAGCACAAGAGATGTTGAAACAATTGAATATTTAATTCAAAGAGCCACTGCAAACACAGTGGACTGAGTATGCTCCTTCTTTACTGCATTACATCTTCAAGGAAAGAGATTGGATTTTTCAAGTCTCTTATAATGCCTGACAAAAACTCCGACATGTGCAATGAGTCACTTTAAATCATCATCCATTTCATCTTCCACCATCCTCGTAGTCTCCTGATGCTGCTGATGACCGATCATGGCAATCACTTTCTATGAACTAGAAGATGTGCAGACATGCAACAAACTCCAATGATTAACAACTTTGGAAACAACGGGCAGGATTTTTATTCAATTAAGAGAGTGGGCAATTGCACAAACCTGCCCCTCGTGTTAGGAAGCCGGATTTCCATTACAAAGTAGAATCACTCCAAGGTTAAAAGTCTCACCCAGAACCAGGCGAACCAACCTGCCTGACATCATTAAATAACCAAGTAAGCTACTCAAAGAGCTCGTGTAAATTTGTTGAGGTCAATCTTTGTCCAGAAGATAGGATCTTGGAGGGGTCTGTTGGGGAGGAGGAGGTTCAACTAAATTGGGAGTAGCACTAAACAGCTAGACATCAGCATGAGTCGCCACCAAAGATGGCTCAGAAAAGGGCTTCTCTTGAGAGGCAGCCAGTTACATTAGGTCAGGAGAACCATCTGCTAAACCTCTTCACCCTTGAGCTTTGAGGAGGATGGACACTTCCGGGTTAAACAGGTTCCTGTAATTGTAGGCCTCTTGGTTTAAGGAAGGGTGTGCTCAGAAAGATTGCATTTTTCCATTCATTCAGCAGGGCCAGCATTTAGTGCCCATCTCTAATTGCCCAGTGGGTAGTTAAAATTCAACCACATTGCTATGGGTCTGGAGTCACTTGTAGGCCAGACCTAGTGAGGACATAATTAAATCTCCTCCCTGGTTTCTTTGGGCCATGATTCCTGTGGGGCTTGGCTTTGACATAGGGTGCAGGAGAGGGAAGCAAATGTGACCACCTCCAAAGGCAGCTCAACTGGCTTTAACTCACTCCCTTTGGTTGGCTGCATTTTTAATAGAGCAGCTCATGCATTCAAAGCCATTCTGGAACTTGAGATGAATGGCATACTCCACTCTCAGTCCATCTGCACTGCACTGGTAAGTCTAACAAGTAGTACACATCTCATACTGGTTATTCAGATGGGGCTTCCTGTTTTTGTGTGGCTCTCCAGGTATCATAATCATTGGTTAGTTTGGCTGTGGCTTCAACATCACCAGAACCTTCAGAATCTAAAGATATGAAATGTTTTGACACGGTCTATCACGTGGGCTCCAATTTCTCCATTTCAAGAATCCACATGGTTTAAAAGTCTGGCCAGGTCAAGGACCAGTTGAGAGTGAGAGTGCATCACAGATGTGAGGTGTGGTATCCTGCTGTATAGGTGTACCATCTTATTCTGCCACCATTCAACTTACCCTGCAAGATGATGAAAAATGCATGTAGGACGTTGCCTATGCCTCACCACTCAGAGCTATTCAGTCACATTGGACATTTTAATCTTCACATCCACCTCCTGTTTGACGTCATTAGGATTCATACCCAAGCTATGGGTCATCAAGGCTACTGAACACTCATGTTGCTATGCCCCTTCATGATGTCCCTCTCCTTTGCACTCTCATGATTAGTGATCAGAAGACATAGCACCCAGTGAGGAAGGCAGTTTCCCTCCCTAAAGGACGTTAGTGAACCAGATAGCTTTATGCGGCAAATGACAATGCTTGCCATTATGGCTTATCTTTTTATTCCAGATTTTAACCTCATCTTTCTGAGAAGGTTATTGGCATTGAAGCAATGTCTCCACTGCCACTTGGTTGGTTTTTTTCACTCAGCTAGGACACTAACTCCCTGCTTCTGTGTTTCCCATCCAGAATTTTGCAGTGGCATCAGAAAACCTTCAATGTTAATGCTTTTAAATTTAAATTAAAATGGATGGAAAACTTGGGAAGGCTTCTCCCTGGTTCTCTGACTTTTCCCTGGAGTTAGCAACAGACAGAAGGGATGTGCTGTTTCCTCAGGGTAGGTGGAAGAGACAAACCAGACTGGCAAAACAGGTGTGGTTGGGAGCCAAGACTGTCAGCAGCAGGGGTGCCTAGGACCTAGTTACAGGGCTGGAAAAGGTTTAGTGAGTTTGTTAGTTTAAGAAAGATGAATGGCATACTCAGCAACTCTCTGACTAGCATTCTCCAGCTTGACACTCCTATTACAGAAGTCCCACACATACCTTTCTCTCCAGGCACCTCCTCAAAATTCCATCTGAACAGCCAATGCTCACATTCACTCTTATCCTATTGCTATCATCCTTCACTGCTACTCCACAAATGCTTACATTCCATCCTCTCTGTACCTTTCACGTCCCACACTTATTACTCCCTGCTTCCTCCCAGTGGCAGAAAAAGCCCACAACTTGAAGGAAAGGTACAGGACCAGGGTGGGGCCTATGTTTCTGCAGACATCGATTCCCTCAATGTACTGGACGAGCACACCTTAGAGAAGGATATAGTCAAAGACCCCAGTGAAGAAAAGATAAAGGTCACCCAAGGACCTGGTAACAGCTTTGGATTACACAGTGCTACTTAGTCCTTAACATACACTGATTTGATGTCACCAGGAACTAAAATGCCACAATTTGTGTGATTTCAAGTTCAAACCCTTTCTCCATATCAATCTTGGATCATGTACTTTCTCTCCACAAGATCTTTCAGGGAGAGGAGGCCACGAGTTCTCGGTGGTGACAAACAAGCTAAACATTGAGAGAGTGGAATCTTTTACAATAGCTCGGTTGGTTGGATAGCTGGTTTGTAATTCAGAATGATACCAACAGCATTTGTTGCACCAGCTGAAGTTACCATGAAGGGATAGTCTCCTCAACCTCTCCCCTTGCCTGAAGTGTGGTGATCCTCAGGTTCAACCTTCACCAGTTGTCTCTCACTCTCTCTCTGTCATGAGAGAGCAGCCCCATAGTCTGGCAAAACTATGGCAACGTTCCATTACCTTTACCTTTACAATTTATAAAGACTCCCTGCTTACTGAAGGATGCTTTGCTTGCCACATTTGCACAGTCAATGCTTCCTGTAGCCATGAGAATCGCGACATTGAAGTGACACCGACAGAACTCTGTGTCAAAGTAAACCTAAGTGGCAGCCTTTGTGAACATTGCAAAGGAAGCCTGGAGAATGAACCTGTGGGTAGCAGATTCTGGAGATGCTATTAGCAGATCCCTGGAAGGAACTGGTGGTGATCTCGGTGGCTATGAGCTGACATATCAAGTTTGCAAGAGCGTCCTGTCCTAGGAGGCTGCAGATGTGAGCAATGACCTTTGTGAGAGAGTGAGCCCTCTGAGGCACTGTCACTCCATTCTGCAGAGCCTGTGCCTCCTCTGAACTGGAACTCTCTGTCCATGTTCTGTGTCTTGTGGAACAGTATGTGTCTGTGGAGATTGGAGCTGCTCCTGGTGTTTCGATGCTTCTGCTCTGGTTTCTGCTTCTGCTGCAGTGGCACCGTAATTGGTGGTGTATCTACTAGTGTTGATCTGTCTGCTCCTGTTGTTTCTCATTTTAGATCCATGTTGTAGCTGCTTATGTTGCAGTGAAGGCTGTCACCAAAGAAGTGAAAATCAAAGTAAAGTTCAAGGTAGGCAAATAATTTCCAAAATTTTGAAAATGACCTTTGCAGCTGTAAACTTAGATCAAGTGCAATGAACACAGGCTGGCCAGCTGGTAATGTTACTATGTAAGGTCTTTTGAGATTATCAGTTTTAGTGCTCAGTAGCTTCCTACTGTGCTCTTTCCTTATTGACTCTGTTGATTTCCACGCAGCTCAGGAAACCAGTGTGCTGGCTGTGAAAGCAAGAATTAGAGTAATAAAGCTATAGAGTTAAACAACTTGGAAACAGATCCTTCAGTCCAACTAGTCCATACCAATCAGATATCCTAAAATAATCTAGTTCCATTTGCCAAATTTGGTCCATATCCCTCTAAACCCTTCCTATTCATATACTCATCCACATGCCTTTTAAACGTTGTAATTGTACCAACCTTCAATATCTCCTCTGGCAGTTCATTCCATACACGCACCACCGTCTGCATGACAAAGTCGCCCTTTAGGTCTCTTAAATCTTTCCCCAATCACCTTAAAACAATGCCCTTCCATTTTGGACTCCCCTATCCTAGGAAAAAGACCTTGGCTATTCACCATGTCCATGCCCCTCATGATTTTATAAACCTCTATCAGGTCACACCTCACATCCGAATCTCCAGGGAAAATAGCCCCAGACTTTCCCTATATATTCAACCTTTCCCTATAGCTCAAGCCCTCCAACCCTGGCAACATCCTTGTAAATCTTTTCTGAACACTTTCAAGTTTCACAATGATTTTTTTTAGTAGAGAGACCAGAACTGAACGTGATATTCCAAAAGTGGCCAAATTAATGTCCTGTACAGCCGCACTCTGAGTTAATTCTAAACGATTTGGGGTTATTAAATATTCACAACATGTGTTTCCCACTCATCTGCAAACACACCCAATTTAAACTCGGAATCAGGCAGGATCATACCAGATTTCTGAACTGAAGCCATTTTATGACATTTTAACTCCTGCCAGCACCCAAACTCAACTCCTTTGACAATTAAAATTCTACTGTTTCCACAGATTAGTTCTGAATTTAACTCCTTTGAATACAAGCATTATTTAGTCCATCTAGAATGCCAAACTTAACATAATCAAAGTTCTTTGGAAATAAGCACACAATGCCTGTTGATTTATTTTTGGATTGATGTTGGTTACGACAGGAACATGACCAGAAAATGGAAACTAGAAACAGTCTAAGGATATGGGTAGGTGACTTAGGACCAAGAGGAGGAAAAATGTCTTCACTCAGAGAGTGGATTAGTGGTGCTGGAAGAGCACAGCAGTTCAGGCAGCGTCCGATTTTACTGCTCCTCGGATGCTGCCTGAACTGCTGTGCTCTTCCAGCACCACTAATCCAGAATCTGGTTTCCAGCATCTGCAGTCATTGTTTTTACCTTCACTCAGAGAGTGGTGAGTCTGCGGAATTCTCTTCCACAGAAAACAGTTGAGTCCAAAACATTGAATATTTTCAAGAAGGAGTTAGATATACTGTACAATCTCAAGTATAGGTCGATCTTATGTATGAGTTGACAGCTTATTTTTGGCCAAAACTCTTGGGTATTTCCCATATATCTCATGCATTAGTCGACCCTACTTTATTGCATTAAATCACTTTCATTAATTCATACCAGTAACTCTGTTCATTGCTCTTTGTTTACTATAACACATCTCTATTCATTCATTCATAACTCTACTTACCACACTTGGTTTACTCCAGCATGTTTTGATCCATTCATTCATTCAAACCGGTATTAAGTCTATCAGTACTTATCACACTTTGTACACTATACATCCAAACGTTAGTATCGTTAAAAAATGCAGCATGAATTTCAGCCCTTTAAAACTTGTGCCTATGTATTAGTCAACCCATAACTTCATCTTTAAAAAAAATCTTCAAAATTTGACTTGTACACAGGTATATATGGTAGTTCTTGGGGTTGAAGGATCAAAGGGGAGAAAGTGGAACTAGAGTACTGAGTTGGATGATTACTATGATCACATTGAATGGTACAGCAGGCTCAAAGGGCACAATGGCCTACTCCCGCTCTTATTTCTATGTTAGTAGAAGTTGCTTCACTGTCCAAATTACCCATGCAAGTGGATTGGACCTTGGTCTGACACCTCATCTAATCGGCTACATTTTTGGCAATGAAGAACTCACTCATACTTCATTGTAGTCTTAACATTAAGCTGTGCTTCAATTTAGGAATAGGACTATTAGGAATAGGAATAGGACAGCACTGAATATCCCATGGCAACTGAGTTCGGATCATATGGATATTAAAGAGAACGCAGCAAGTGGATAAGTTGAGACATGAAATTCTTGATGGGCTGAATAGCCTCTTCCATACTCATATTTCCATGAGCCTGTACGTTGAGCTTGTTTCTCCATGTTCAAGATAATAAAGTACTTGACAACATTTTGTTCCCAGGAGATTATATAAATTGGATTGAGTCCCTAATAGAGCAGATTGTACCTAGTTTCTGAAAAAAAAGAGGAGCTTCATAGATCAAATTCTCTTTATTCTCTGTTAATCCTGAGTAAATTATCTTCCTCTCTCTTCTTCTGTCTTTTCCCATCTTCTATTCAGCCTCCAGCCTTTAGAGGCAGAAGCCTTTACGAGTGTTTTGGAGGAAAAAATGAGGTCTGCAGATGCTGGAGATCACAGCTGCAAATGTGTTGCTGGTCAAAGCACAGCAGGTTAGGCAGCATCTCAGGAATAGAGAATTCGACGTTTCGAGCATAAGCCCTTCATCAGGAATAAGAGAGAGAGAGCCAAGCAGGCTGAGATAAAAGGTAGGGAGGAGGGACTAGGGGGAGGGGCGATGGAGGTGGGATAGGTGGAAGGAGGTCAAGGTGAGGGTGATAGGCCGGAGTGGGGTGGGGGCGGAGAGGTCAGGAAGAGGATTGCAGGTTAGGAGGGCGGTGCTGAGTTGAGGGAACCGACTGAGACAAGGTGGGGGGAGGGGAAATGAGGAAGCTGGAGAAATCTGAATTCATACCTTGTGGTTGGAGGGTTCCCAGGCGGAAGATGAGGCGCTCCTCCTCCAGCCGTCGTGTAGTTGTGTTCTGCCGGTGGAGGAGTCCAAGGACCTGCATGTCCTCGGTGGAGTGGGAGGGGGAGTTAAAGTGTTGAGCCACGGGGTGATTGGGTTGGTTGGTTCGGGCGGCCCAGAGGTGTTCTCTGAAGCGTTCCGCAAGTAAGCGGCCTGTCTCACCAATATAGAGGAGGCCACATCGGGTGCAGCGGATGCAATAGATGATGTGTGTGGAGGTACAGGTGAACTTGTGGCGGATATGGAAGGATCCCTTGGGGCCTTGGAGGGAAGCGAGTGTGGAGGTGTGGGCGCAAGTTTTACATTTCCTGCGGTTGCAGGGGAAGGTGCCGGGGGTGGAGGTTGGGTTGGTGGGGGGTGTGGATCTGACAAGGGAGTCACGAAGGGAGTGGTCCTTGCGGAACGCTGATAGGGGAGGGAAATATATCCTTGGTGGTGGGGTCCGTTTGGAGGTGGCGGAAATGGCGGCGGATAATACGTTGTATGCGCAGGTTGGTGGGGTGGTAGGTGAGAACCAGTGGGGTTCTGTCTTGGTGGCGGTTGGAGGAGCGGGGCTCAAGGGCGGAGGAGCGGGAAGTGGAGGAGATGCGGTGGAGGGCATCGTCGATCACGTCTGGGGGGAATCTGCGGTCCTTGAAGAAGGAGGCCATCTGGGCTGTGCGGTGTTGGAATTGGTCCTCCTGGGAGTAGATGCGGCGGAGACGAAGGAATTGGGAATATGGGATGGCGTTTTTACAGGGGGCAGGGTGGGAGGAGGTGTAGTCCAGGTAGCTGTGGGAGTCAGTCGGTTTATAATAGATGTCTGTGTTGAGTCGGTCGCCCGAGATAGAAATGGAAAGGTCTAGGAAGGGGAGGGAGGAGTCTGAGACAGTCCAGGTGAATTTCAGGTCGGGATGGAAGGTGTTAGTAAAGTTGATGAACTGTTCAACCTCCTCGTGGGAGCACGAGGCAGCGCCGATACAGTCATCGATGTAGCGGAGGAAAAGGTGGGGGGTGGTGCCAGTGTAGTTGCGGAAGATGGACTGTTCCACATATCCTACGATTGCGGAAGATGGACTGTTCCACATATCCTATTTTGGAGGCCACAGATCAGATATTAAGCCGGAGACTTTGTGTTGATCCTATGGCATGCCAAGTGGTGCAGTTTCCTGTCCAGCCACTAGGGGAGTGTTCAATTTACAAAGCGATGTGTTCAGACTATTTTGTGCATGTTTTAAAGTACTGCTGAAGTTAATTTGACAGGACCCAATAAATTTTCAGACAGTTTATTACAAAGCTCGCCAACTAATCTCTGTCTGCCCAAACCTATCCTCTGTGCAGTCAAAGGCTTTCTCTTATTTCCTTCTTAGTTGCCAGCTAATTCATATGTAATGTTAATGGGATATTTTCAACCTCAGCTGGAGGGGCTGCTCTTGATTATTGATGTGTTCTTTGGATGGCTGTGGGTCTGTTTCAGACATGGGAATAATCTGCTTGATAGCAGTAAATAAATTTAAATGACCATTTTTAATATTTTCTTTACAGCCAATTTCTTTTCTTTATTTTTCTCTTCTCTCCTTGCAAAAATCATCAACTGTTGCTGTGGTATGGTTCCACAAATGCCAACAACTTTCTGACCCCTGCCAAGTTGGCTCTCCTCTAAGGGAGTATTGACAGGCATTTCTGCCGCAAAGGAAATAGCCACTGGACATACTCACCCACCACCATCACTCTCCCACCCCAGCCTCCTGCGCTGGGTGAACAACCACAGACACACAAAACGGAAGCGTGGAGTTATTTAACAGAAATCATGAGTAGGAATCCCTCGCTATTTCCCCATTTGCCTCAGCCCCAGGTTGTTGTATTATGAGTGCATGAGAAGGTTATAGATCAAGCCTTGGTCCTTCCTGGACCAAGTATCCCAGTACTTGTTGACCATCATTGTTTTCAACCTTGATTTGTTACAGACTTTGCTCTTGCAAGGTGTGCAACACTGGCAAGGATGCACTTAGTGTCTGAAACTAGTTGTTCTGAAGTCAGCATAAGGCTGTAGTGTTCCACTTGAATGAAGTGTTAACCAGACTAACAGAAGGATTAAGTTCCCTTCCATGAAGGACAGTAGCAAACCTGTTGAGATTTTACCTAAAAATGACTGTGTGTGTGTGTGTGTGTGTGTGTGTGTGTGTGTGTTTTGGTCCCATTCCAGCAATTATGTTTAGCATTTAATTTTGATGAATACCATTTCACAATTTCCCAAGGAGGGATTGGAAATTAGGTGCCAAAGCTGTAGTTGGTGACTGGAGCGTTTCTATCCACTTACTTCGCAATACTCATCACATTGGGCACGGCATATTACACAGTCATGCAGTTCAAATGCTAGAAAGTTCCAGTTGATCTGACGCTGATACCGAATAGCCTTTTCGATCTGTATGATACACATGTTCCATAATTGGACAGTGCAAGTTGACAGCACAAATATGCTTGCTGTGCAATAGCTAGCCATCCAAATTTCAGGTGAGATAATCTAGAAGAGCTTCTGCTAATTGATAGTACATGGCAGTGCTGTGGCAGTGACAGCTGAGTGGCATTATTGCTGGACTGTTAATCCAGCAACCCAGGTAATGTCCCGTGGAATTGGGTTTGTATCCCACTGTGGCAGATGATAGAATTTGAATTCAATTTAAAAATCTGGGATTATGAGTCTAATGATCTATTGTCAATTGTTGAAAAAAATCTATCTGATTCACTGATGTCCCTGAAGGAGGAAATCTACCATCCTTACCTTGTCAGGTCTACATATGATCCATAACAATGTGAATGGATGTTAACTGTCTTCTGGGCAATGAAAGATGGCCAATAAATGTTGGCCTCGCCAGTGATGCCATCATCCTATGAATGAATTTAATAAAATGATATTGCAGGCAAATGGTTTGATGTCCTGTACACGAAGGCTGCTGGATGCATGGGAAGTACAGAATTGAGAGGGGAGGAGAGGCAAAGAAGAGGAAGCAGTGCATAGGCATCAGGAACACCAGTGCTGCAGATAGCATGTCCACGTGCACTTAGTCAGGTTATGGTGTTCTTAGAACAGCCTCACAACAGCACAAACTGCTGTATAATACTCTGCATTTCCATTCATTGTCCCACTACAGTGTGGTCTTGGCTTGAATTCTGGAATAGAAATAACTGCAAAAAACTATTGCCAAAGCATTTGGCATTAAATGCCACATCCTAAGAATGAATTAAAAATTAGGCTAGTTTAGTGTTATAATCTCTATTTAATTCTATGATGACCAGCCTATAGAAACATATTTTAAAATATGGTAAAATTCAGAAGAACATATAATTCATACTAGCTCCAGTTAATACATTCCCTCTCCAACTATTTCTCTCTGAAATTAGTTTCTCGTGGAGTAAAAGCCATGAAGACGGACCCCACCTTTGTAACAGTTTCAGTTCCTCCATGTTCCTCAGTACTCTCTGGAGTAGGCTTTGGCCTAGTTTATGTCTGCAGTTAACTAATCATGTGGCATCCAAAAGTATTCAATGTGATTCTGAGTTTCAGCCCTGGATTGCATCTTGGCTGCTGCATCTGATCACACTTCAAAGTCTCTTCCTTTGGAAAACGTAAATGGAAAAAGAAAATTAAAGTCGGGGATTGGGTTAAATAAAGAATGATTAGAAAAGAAAATCACTAATCTTCTTAATCTCACTAAAGGAACTGGTACAACCCAACCTTCACTGAAAACACATGTTCTGAAGAATGTTGTTCAGTCTTGTATTCTGCTTTCTCATAGACTTTACTTCTCCTTGCAGACAATATCACAGTGACCTGCCATAGCTTACTTGTTCAATTCTTTCTGCAAGTTATTGCTTATTTTCTCATAATATGCAATAACAGAAAAAAAACATAGCCTACAAAAGTCAATTATTCAGTGCCTTGAACTTGTTTAATTCAATTACTTGCATACCTCAAATCTACTAACACCTACAAGTCTAATGGGATGAGTCATGAAGGTGTGGCCAAAGACGGGAACTTGAGAACATTGCAACATGTAGAGGGGAAAATGGCAAGATGGAGGAAATGAGTAAAGGATTTCTGATGACAAGAACATATGTCTGAACAAATAGAGGGAACAAGCAGTTAAAAAAAAAACTGGTGCTAGAGACTGAAAGTAAAAATCATTGCCACTTCCTGGGGTGAGTTTAGTGGAGGGTGGGATTTAATCAAGCAGGATGGTGTGGGTGGGAACCCTGCCCACTTCCTACATTTGCCCTGATTAAATACAAGGATGGGAAGGATCTTGCAGAAAGTCTTAAATATAATCCTTGTCAAATTTGCTCGCAGACTTCCATGATACAATCTCGGTGAGACACTTTTTTTTTCTTTTAAAAGATTAAGAAGTCCAAAATCTCAAGTAGAAAGTGGTAGAGGTGACTACAATTGCAACATTTAAATAACATTTGGACAAGTACATGGATAAGAAAAGTTTGGGGCAAAAGCAGGCAAATGGGACTAGTTCAATTTAGGATACCTATTCAGCCTGGACAAGTTGGGCCAAAGGACCTGTTTCCATGTTGTATGAATCAATGACTCCACAATGAAACCATAAGATTCCATGGATTAAACAGAAGATCCAATCTAATAGTTATATCCTTTAGGACTTGACCAGATCAGTCTGAGCCACTCTTGGTGAGGCCCATTGACATTCTCCACCCAGAGTGCATTCTGTGTCCTTACCACCCTCTGTGCATGTTATAAGTAGTGTCCGCTATGATGTAGCATTGATTCATTACCCAGGGGAAAGTTATGCAAGTTAATAATCATCAAGAGGTATCTTTGCCCATATTTGATCTGAGGCCAAGGGATTTCACAGAGTCCAGAAAAAATGCTGACAATTCCAGGAGTAACTCTCTCCCAACTGTATGCCACTGTGTCATGAATTCTAGCGGGTCTGTCTTGTCAGAATGTTAGGACTCAAGCAGGTTTTGATGATGGTCTGGGAGATTGTAAGCTATGATTCTGTGCGTATACTATGTTAGACTGTTGCTTGTCTGGTCTGTAGAACAACTCTCTCAAATTTTGGACAAGCACCTAAATATTAGTAAGGAGGACTTTGCAGAGTCAGCAGGGCTATGTGTGTCATTGTTGTGTTTTAAATGACTTGGTTGATGTCAAGTGGTCTGTCCAGTTTCACTGCTTTTATCAGACTTTGAAGAGATTTGATAAAACTGAGTAGTATGCTAGGCTTTCATAAGTTACTTAAGAGTCAACCACATTTCTGTACATCTGGAATCACAAGGAGACCATGTTGTGTGAGGATAGTAGGTTTTCTTTCTTAAAGCACATTAGTGAACCAAAATGGGTTTTTTTTTGATAATTGACAATGGTCAACATTTAATGTGGCTAAAACTAGTTTGCACAAATTTCTTTTTTTTAGATTACTTACAGTGTGGAAACAGGCCCTTCGGCCCAACAAGTCCACACCGACCAATTCCCCTACATTTACTCCTTAGCTAACACAACGGACAATTTTGGACTGTGGGAGGAAACCAGAGCAAACCCATGCAGACAAGGGGAGAACGTGCAAACTCCACACAGTCAGTCACCTGAGGTGGGAATTGAACCCTGGCCTCTGGTGCTGTGAGGCAGCAGTGCTAACCACTGTGCACCGTGCCGCCCGAATTTCATTTTATCATTTCATTTGATCCAAATTGTTTTGAGTCAAATGGCTCATCTAAATGCACATCCATCAAATGCATATAATGTGGGTAAAATCATCCATGGCTACAATTCCTATGGTAACAGATTGACTGACTGTAAACCGGCAGAAATCAGAAAGGAAAAGTAAAATAAGTTCAATTAGTCAGATATTTTCTGATGTCAGTTAGTGGATTAGGCTGCAATATTGCCCCCTTACACCAATGGAAACAATCAGACAGCTTGGGCAACATTTTTGTGAAGATACAGAGTTATTATTATTAAAAACGAAGCCCTTTGTGGTTTTCTGTATGTTAGTCCGCACAGCATATACCACAGAGGGCCAGGTTCTTGTTGAGACAATATCTTGAAGTTTATTTACAACAGTAACTACTAACACAGGCACCAGTATCATAGACATATACATATAATCTGAGCTTGCAGTTACTCTACTAAGCTTGGTCTTACTCTATATCACATGCACATAACTAACTGACTGAAAACACTACACTGACTCCAGAATGAAAGTGAGGTGGATACCTTGATACAGGAATATCACATGCCATGATCTTTTGCAACTGTTTTAAAAATACAGGAATAGCATGATCTGAGTCTGTTCCACAATACAACAGAATATGATTTCTTTAGAACAAGAAGCATATGTTTTGTGTCATGTAAAGGACTAGTGGAGGAAGAACAAAAGTGAAGATGTAGGAAAGGATAGAGAATGCAAAAAATTAAATGATAATGATATCTTGGAACAACCGGCTCCCCCCCTGTTCAGACACACCTCCTCCATTGGGGACAGTGAGAATTGCAGATGCTGGAAAGTCAGAGTCGATAAAATGTGGAGCTGGATAAAGCACAGCAGGTCAAGCAACATCCGAGTAGCAGGGAAGTCGACATTTCAGGTCAGGACCTATCATCAGGTCGATGCCGCTCCTCCTCTGATGCTGCTTGACCTGCAGTACTTTTTCCAGCTCGATACTTTATCAACACCTATTCCCATTGCCAAGGTCCATTTTAAGAGCCCCAGAGAAACTGTTTCAGCGTCTGACCTCCACCGACACTTCTCATAGGGGACAGTCTGCAGTACCAACTGTGGCCATCATTCACAGTGGTGGTGCTGCAACTGAAAAGATGCTGATCATCTTCTTGACCATAGATTCATATAGAGTCATAGAACATGGAAACATACCCTTTGGTCCAACCAGTCTATGCTGAACATAAACCCAAACTAAGCTAATCCCACCTGCCAGCTCCTAGCCCATATCCCTCCAAACCTTTCCTATTCATGTACCTATCCAAATGTTGTTTCAATACTGTAATTGTACCCATCACTTCCTCAGGAAGTTCATTCCACATGCAATTGTAAAACATTTGCCTCTCATGTCTTTTTTTAAATCTCCCTCCTCTCACCCAAAAAATGTGCCCCCTAGTCTTGAAATCTCCCTTCCTAGGGAAAAGACAACTACCACTAACTATATCTATACCTCTCATCATTTCATAAATTTCTTTCAGATTGCCTGTCAACCTCCTGTGCTCCAGTGGAAAAAGGTCCAGCCTTTCTTTATAACTCAAACCTTCCCATACCCAGCAATATCCTGGTAAATCTCTTCTGAACCCTCTCCAGCTTGAAACTATCCTTCCTATGACTGGGTGACCAGAACTGGACACAATATTCCAGAACAGGCCTCACCAATGACCTGTAAAACCTCATCTCCTACACTCAAAGGATTGACCAATGAATGCAAGCATGCTAAACACCTTTTTGACCACCCTGTCTATATGTGTCACAAACTTCAAAGAATAATGTACCCGCATCCCTAGGTCCCTCTGTTCTACAACACTACCCAAGGCCCTACCATTAATTGTATAAGCCCTACCCTTGTTTGTTGTACCAAAAAGTAATACCTCGCATTTATCCAGCTTGAATTCTATCTGTCATATTTTAATCCAGCAGCTCTCAATGTCAGGAATTCTTTGGAGGCAGGAAAAGAAGCTACAATATGAACTATTTAACAGATGACTGGCCATAAAATCCACTTGGAATATCCCAGCCAACTGGAGGAGGGCTCACTACCGGCTGAGGGCTGGGGACACTGACTACATTGTAAAACTCCGCATTCTGCAACCAAGATAAAATGAGCCAGTTAAATCACTAAATCAACTTCATCAAATGGCAGCCATTGCATTTGGGCCAATGTAACAATTACACACACAAAGGAAAAGCAGAGGTTTAGAAAAATACATCACTTTTGCCAATAAAAGTGATCATTTAAGGGATAGTTCTGTGTGTGTATGCTTTATGGCTTTGTGCGCCTCATTGAAAAGTATGTTCTCTGAGCAAGGCGTGCCCATCTGTCTGGAGCCTGAGGCTTCAGTTTTTGTTCAGTCTCAAGAGGTGAACATTTCACACAAGACCTGCATGCTGGAGGTTTCTGGCTTCTGCTGGCAATTCCAGGCGTGTGCAGGAGTGAAGTATCATGTGCCTTATAGTTTTTGTTCTTTTATTTCGTTCTTGTGAATTACAATAGCCAGAGACGTTATGTGAAAGCCAAGCAGAAAATTTACAAATGTGAACTGGCAGATGTTGTCAATATCTTAATTCAATTTATCCATTAATTTAAAATATTGATACAATAGAGCAATTCTGCGTCAGTTATTTTTTTTGTGTTACTGAGAATTGATATTTCCTCCTGAGCTGAAGGGGAATGCTCATGAAGCAAATTGATAGACATTATGGCTAGTTGGTTATTCATTGGAACATGGGCAGTTCGAGTATGCCATTCACCCTCTTAATTCTGTCTGCCCTGCTCCCATTCAATTGGACATGACTGATCTGTATATCAGCCCTATGTACTTCAGTTAACTCCAAATCCCTAGATACCATTAATTGACAAAAATCAATTGATCTCCTTCAAATCTCCAATTGCCCGACAGCATTCCCCAGCCCTCTGGAGGGTATTATTTTAAATGTATCCAGTGGTGATCAGTAACTCTGTTAGACAGATTCCTCATTGCTAATCCTGAAACTTTGGATTCAAGTCTAACCTCAAGACCTATTGTCATGCATGGAGCATTCATGACACAGTCTGACAGTTGATAATTGGTCTGCTAACATTCTCCACTATTCCCCGAGGAGGAAAGAAATGTGCATGAAGATATAAAATGAAACATATTCCCCTCAAGTAAAAAATAAGCTCCTGGTTGTCCCCCGAAATGACTTGCTTCTAGCATTAAAATGACACTCTTGATTTCCACATCAGAGGAAACTGTTTCTCTGTGTTTACTGAACTGAATGATTTTTTTTGGTATTGAACTTCTAAACAGTTCAATCAGACAACCCCAAAATCCACTATATTTAGGATAATGCAAGCCAACAATGAGTGACCATCCATTCAAACTTTCGCCATTGGAGATTAACATGGAGGAATGCTCTCATATGCCGTGACATAGCCGTCCAACATGAATTAGAGATGAATTACAGATAGGAGAGATGGCTATGTAGTGATATTGTCATTGAATCCAGAAACCCAGGCAAATGTCCAAACAGTCTGGATTTATGAATCTCTCAAAGATTACCATAAAAATGTTTCTCGTTCAATATGTCATTTTGTGAAAGAAATCTGCTGTCCTTACCTCATCTGGCCTACTTGTGACTCCAGACCCAACAAAACTTTATTTGATTTTGAACTGCTGCTAACATAGAATCTGCTACAGCCATGTCATAAAATAGCAAACCTGGATTGAACACCTAGTATTGACTTGGGCACCAAGCTAAAACCACATTCAGCCCTGCAAATTCCTCCTTACTCACATCCAGAGAAATTTGTAGACCCTTCCCACATACTAGTCAAACAATGTTGTCATGTTTATGTAATCGCACCTTAGACACAGTGTTCCACACACTACTATCACCATCCTTGAGAACATTATATCTAATTGACATGACTGACACAGCAGAGGTGGCAACACAGTGATATACAGTTGAGAGGGAGATGCTCTTGGAATCTTCAATACTATCTCCATGAAGTCTCATGGTTATTTATGAATAAACTGCACAGAGGCCAATATCCCATCGCCAAGTCGCCCTTTATTTACAAGTGCATAGTACTTGACACTGGTCCGGCTTCCTCGGAACCAGCTCTTAGGGTGAACAGAACCTCTGATACTCCTGTTTCTTTTCCTGTCACTAAATCACTTTTTATTTACCCATGCCCAGAACATGGCACGGATCCAGCTCGCTCAAAGATGGCTCCTGGAGTGAACAGAAGCTTTGACACTGTTTATATCTGTCAGCCAGGGCTCCATGACTTTACCAGGTTTACAGCTTGATACCAAACTGTCCCAATTCCTATTTGGTTATAGAACCATCCTTCATATAACTACATGGATAGTTCCAGCAGAGTTGTTAATGAGGAGAAGACTCTGCACCCAGCTAAACCTGATATTCTCAGACCAAGGCGGGGGATGGGACGGGTAAGGTGAAATGGCATCTGGAACGCCAATGTCGGACACAAGACTCTGCCACCAGCTTTGCTTATAAATCCTCTTTGTGAGGGATTGGGTATTTATCCAGCTATGGAAAGCAGTTTACCATTTGTTTACCCTCCCCACAAAGATGAACAAATGTATCAGACATCATAATTGGTATTGAAGAGTGTGGCACTGGAAAAGCACAGCGCCTGAGGAGCAGGAGAGTCGATGTTTCGAGCATAAGCTCTTCATCAGGAATGAGACCTCCTCAGATGTTGCATGGCCTGCTGTACTTTTCCAGCACCACAGTTTCGACTCTGATCTCCAGTATCTGCAGTTCTCACTTTCTCCTTTCATAATCGCTATGACCAGTCCTGCCCATTCTACAAACTGGGCTGGTTTGATGATTCCTTCACTTTCCAGCCTCCTGATTTCTGCATCTCCTTTTGCATAATGCAAATGGCACTGGGCGGACCTTGCAGGATTGTAGAATTGCTTCCTGGTCAACATGTAAGGTAGCCTTGGCTTCTCTGATAGTTCTAGGAGAAAGTGAGGACTAGAGATGCTGGAGATCAGAGCTGAAAATGTGATGCTGGAAAAGCGCAGCAGGTCAGGCAGCATCCAAGGAGCAGGAGAATTGACGTTTCTGGCATGAGCCTGAAGAAGGGCTCATGCCCGAAACGTCGATTCTCCTGCTCCTTGGATGCTGCCTGACCTGCTGCGCTTCTCTGATAGTTCCTTGACCTTCTTGAAAAACTTCTGGTTATTTACAACTTCAGTCAGGCAGCCATCTTCTAATTGAATAAAGTTGTACCAATCTAGGTGAAACTTTCTCAACCAATTTCACTTCATAAAGCTTGGGCCCGAACCTTTTACCACAATCAGTGTTAGCTGAACCTAGTGCTTCTTATACGAGAATGGAACCAAAGTTGTACCCTTACTCTATAAAGGTTCTGTGGTATAGGTTCTCAGTCTAGCTAAGACCTTACATAATTTTAAGAGCTGAAGTCCAGAGTGAATTTTGATAGAAACATAATATGACCTGAGAAATTTGCTCACCATGCAAGCTTGCTGTAGAAATAAGGAGCATCAATGCTATCCTTCAGAACAACAGCTGGTCTGATCAGGTTATTTCTTACAAGGTTTTGCTCCTGTAAAGTGGCCAGCCTCCCTAAGAATAAGATAGAGTATCCTACCAGTTCAAGCAACACATGAAGTGTGCAGTAGCAACATGAATGGTATTTGCCAAGTATAGGATACTGTCATCTAACCAAAATAAATGTTCTGTTCATCACATAAATGAGTAATGCGGAGTTTGAATTTCAGTGCCAGGTATGTAGTCATTATGTCCCAAGACTGGAGGATCTTATCAAACAGAATGTTGCTTTAGTTGCTTGCATTAGGAAAGATACTAACTGTACTCAAACAGCCAGTGCTTATAAATCCCAATATAAAGTGTCCACCATTGTGATTCCGAAGTTATATAACTTGCTAATTAATCCTGAGTGGGTTAAGAAGCATGTTAACTTCAAATGTAAGATTGTCACTTGGGCTCGCAATGTGGTGTGCTTGCACATACTAGAAGGTGTATGTATTAAAGCACAGGGCCGAGTCCTTTGCAGACAGAAAGGACATGCACACATGATGCACTTGTATCAACTCATCAGCCATTCTCTGGTTCATTGTTCAGGGCAATACCTTGACCAATTAAACCTGCCTAGTTTTAATCTAAATAAAATTTGGCAATCAAACGTTGGTCATCAATTAATTGGTGCATTCTTCATGGCAATACAATCAATCTGAATCAACTTGCCAATTCAGCAGCACTCTCTTATCATGTAGTATAAATTCTTGTTCCCCTTTGTAATGGGTAATCTTGTGAATGTCCTGAGGATAATGCTTTAGCAAAATTTGTCTTTTTTTAGCAATTTATTCAGGATCTGTACTCCCAAACTAATATAAGTCTCATGATATCAGGTAATGTTTCACTGACTGAATATCACACACCAACCTCCCTCAGCTGAAGAACAGTGTTCTTCCATGTTCAACACCACTTAGAGGAAGCTCCAAGGGTTGCAATGACAAAGCATGCACTTTGAGTGGGGAGTTTCAATACCCATCACCAAAGGTGGCTCAGTAGCTGCACTACTGACTGAAATGGCTATGTCCTAAAGAGCATGTCTACAATACTGGACTTCAGGCAGACAATGAGGGAATCAACAAGAGGTAAACATCTCCTAGACTTTGTCCACATCAATTCACTTGCCACAGGTATATCTGTCCATGACAGTATTGGTGGGAGAGACCACCGCACTGCCCCTGTGAAGTCCCATTTTCAGACTGATTAAATTCTCTACCCTAACGGCACCCTAAATGAGAGAGCTTCAAAACAGATCTAGAACTCAAAATTGGGCATCATGAGACACTGTGGTCCATCAGCAACAGCAGAATTGTATTCAACCACAATCTGCAACCTCATGGTCAGCACCTTAGCGGATGTGTGAGTTGCTGGTGAGGTCACCATTAATTGCCCATTGACTTGGAGAAGTGGTGGTGAGCTGCCTTCTTAAACTATCACAAGGCAGTGGGTACTACGCAGCCAGACAATTCCAGGATTTCAACACAGTGACACTGAAGGAATATGATATGCTTCCAAGTCAGGATGGCATATGGCTTGGATGGATACTTGCAGGTATTGATGTTCCCATGTATTTGATGGCCTTGTCCTTCAAGGCAGTAGGGGTTATAGAAAATGCTGCCAAAGGATTTATGGTGAGTTGGTTACTTACTTTACTATTACCACAAGCCAAGGAATCAATCCTGGCTAAATGAAGATTGCAGAAGGGCATGATGGTGCACAAAGCCATGAAATGAGTGCCTGGACACAAAGTGGACAAGCAGGAGGCTGAAGAACACAGCAAGCCAGGCAGCATCAGGAACTGGAGGAGTCAACGTTTTGGGTGTAACCCTCGTTCAGGACTGGGGGGTGGGTGTAAGGGGAGCTGCAGATAAAGGGAGTGGTGGGAAGAGGGTGATAAAGTGGGGATAAGTGAAGAACGGTAGAGGATACTGCCTGGTTAGTCAATGGGAGGAATGAATCCAGTAGGTGCCTGGGAGGAGTGGAAGGGAGGGGGAGGGGCTGGGAAGGGAGTCGGGGCATTGGAAGGGAGGTCATTTGAAATTGGAGAACTCAATGTTGAGTCCTCTGGGTTACAGACTGCCCAGACGGAAAATGAGGTGTTGTTCCTCCAATTTGCAGTTTGATTTGTTGTAACAATGGAAGGAGGCCAAGGGTGGTAATGTCAGAAAAGCAGTGGGAAGGGGAATTAATATGGGTGATGCTTGGGAGTTCCGGTCAGCCCTGCGGGCCCAGCTATGATGCTCAGCAAATCATTCCTTAAGTTTACGTTTGGTCTCCCTGATGTAGAGAAGACCGCATTGGGAGCACCTGATGCAGTAAACTAGGTTGGAAGAGAGGCAGGTGAACCTCTGTCTCACCTGGAAGGACTGTTTGGGGCCCTGAATGGAGGTGAGGGGGGGTGGTGTACCGGCAGGTTTTGCAAGATTTCCGGTTGCAGGGGAAGACACCTGGGGGTTCGGGGGAGTCAGTGGGGAGAGTGGCGCAAACCAAGGACTTTTGATGGGAACGGTCCTTGTGGAAGGCAGAGACAGATGGGGAGGGGAAGATGTCTTTGGTGGTGGGGTTTAATTGGAGTTGGAACAAGTGTTTAAGGATAATGCGTTGGCTGCGGAGGATGTGGGGTAGTAGGTGAAGATAAGGGGCCTCTCTATTTATTGCATTTGGAGGGGGGCAGTTTAGTGCAGTGGAATAGGGAATGGAAGTGGTGTGGTGGAGGGCTGTCTTGATGACAGAAGAAGGAAAAGCACGTTGTTCAAAATAGGTAGACATCTGGGATGCTTGGGAGTGGAATGTCTCCTCGTCTGAGCAGATGTGGCAAAAGCGGAGGAATTGGAAGAATGGGATGGAGTTCTTGCAGGAGGAGGTGTAATCCAGGTAGTTGTGAGAGTCTGTGGGTTTGTAGTAAATGTCCGTCCAGAGACTGTTGCTGGCAATGGAAATGGAGAGGTCAAGATAGGGGAAGGAGGTGTCTGAAATGGACCAAGTGAATTTGAGGGAGAGGTGGAAGCCCTTGAACTGCTGCAGTTCACCCTGGGTGCAGGACACTGTGCCAATGCAGTCTTTGATGTAACGGCAGAAGAGTTGGGGCACAGTTCCTGTGTAGGTATTGAAGACGGACCATTCAACATAGCCAACAAAGAGGAAAGCATAGCTGGGGCCCATCCAGGTGCCCATGACCACCCCCTGAATTTCAAAAATAGGAGGAGTTAAAGGAAAAGTTATTAAGGGTGAGAATCAGTTCAGCAAGCTGGAGAAGGATATTGGTGGAGGGGAAATGGTGGGTCTGTTGGGGAAGCTAAGGGTCTGGAGGCCATCCTTGTGTGGCATGGACGTGTATAAGGACTGCACATCCATAGTGAAGATAAAGTGCTGGGGGTCAGGGAATTGGAAGTTACTGAAGAGATGGAGGGTGTGGTTGATGTCATGGATATAGGTGGGAAGTACCTGAACCAAGAGGGAGAGGATGGGGTTGAGATAGGACAAGTAGATGGGCTTGTGGATCTTGGGGAGCAGGTAGAATCGGGCAGTGCACGGCTGAGGGATCTATGAGTGGAGGAGAGATCACCGGAGGCAATAAGGGCACAGACAATGTGGTGATTTTGGCCTGATGGGTCGTGGTGGGGTCATGGGCAAGGGAGAGGTAGGATGTGGTGTCAGAGAGTTGACATTCAACTTCTGTGACAGAGGTCCATTCTCCTGACGAGCACTACCCTGCTTTTGTCAGCTTGTTTGATAGTGAACAGGGGGTTCGTGCGGAGAGAGTGCAGCACTGTACGTTCAGAGGGGGAAAGGTAGGAGTGGGTGGAGAACATGAGGCAGCTGATGTTACATTGATAGTCAGCAATGAAGAGATCGAGGGTGGGTACAAGGCCAGCGGGGGAGTGACCAAGTGGAGGAGAAAGGTTGAAGGTGGGAGAAGAGGTCCTCAGAGGGAGGTTGGAGTTTTTGTCAAAGAACATGGCATGGAGATGGAGGCGGTGGAAGAAGAGTTCCACATCGTGGTTGGTACAGAACTCACTGAGGTGGGGGGGGGGGTGGAGTGGCACGAATGTGAGTCCTTTACTGAGGACGGACTGTTCGGCCTCAGAGAGTTCCAGGTCAGGGGGATAGTGAACATGTGGCAAGGCCCGGGGGTCAGGTTTTGGGGGGGGTGGTCCAAAGGAGTAAAGGTGATGGCATGTGGTGGGTGAGGGTTGCATGTGGTGTGGTGAGGGGGAGGGGGGACTGCTTGTGGAAGAGAAAGGAGATTGGGAGGGGGGGTGTTGGGGCTGGGGAGAAGGCATTTGGGAGACCCCTAGATGATTATTTAAATTCTGTGGAAACAACCTACAGGGTTATTCAGGAAAGGGTAGGAGATATGTACTGGGCACAATGTACAGAGATTAAGATTGTAATTCCGCCCACTGCCTACACATTGATTTGTTCCCTGTGCCACTCCCTGATATACTCTCTCATTGATCCTGCCCTCCCTGAATCTCTCACTCTCCTGCTCACCACTTCCCTGCCTGAACCCTTGCTGAGAGCACAGGATCTGGAGTTGTGCAGCAAGAGGTAGGAAGAGCATTTTGATGTGATTTGACTTGAAATGCACTATATAAGACACTAGTCAGACCACAGCTGGAATTCTATGAACAGTTTTGGGTCACTTATCTAAGGAAAGACACACTGGCATTGGAGGCAGCCTAGAGAATGTCCATTAAGTTGATCTTGCATATGGATGGGATTTATTATGAGGACAGTTTGAGTACGTTGAGCCTGTACTCATTGAATTTTAGAAGAATGAGAGGCAATGTTGTTGAAAAGTACATGATTCTTAGGGGACTTGACAGGGTAGATGGTGAGACGTTGCTTCTCTTGTGGGAGACTGCAAAACCAGAGCACATCATCTCAGAGTAAGGAGTCACCCACTTAAGACAGAGTTGAGGGAGATTATTTTGCTGTAAATTTGTGGAATTCTTTACCACAGGGGGCTGTAAAAGTTGAGTCAAACAGTATTCAAAACTGAGATGGACAGATTTTTAATCAATAAGAAAATTAAGTGTTATAGGAAAAGGCAGGAAAGTGGAGTTGAGGATTATCAGATCAGCCGCCTGATCTCTTTGAATGCTGGAGCAAGCTCAATGGACTGAATGGCCTACATCTGCTCCCACATCTTATGGTTGTGTGGTGTTGAGTGACTTTACATCTTACTCATTGATTGGTGCTATCGTGGATCCTGAAATATAAAATATTTTTATATAAAAAATTTATATTTTGCATCCTGAATACAGTGATCAAACTTCAGTGAAAGGATAAGGCTTCTTCTGCAGTATTGTGTCCAGTTTTGATCGCCCTGCTGTAGGAAAGATATTATCAAGCCGGAGAGGGTTCAGAAGAAATTTATCAGCATGTTGCTGGGAATGGAGGGTTTAAGTTATAAGGAGAGCTGGATAGGCTGGAACATTTTTCACTGGAGCGTAAGAGGTTAAGAGGTGACCTTATCAAGGTTTATAAAATAATGAGGGATATAGAGCTGGATAGGCTGGAACATTTTTCACTGGAGCGTAAGAGGTTAAGAGGTGACCTTATCAAGGTTTATAAAATAATGAGGGATATAGATAAGGTGAATGGCAGGTATATTTCCCTCAGGTTGGGGGATTCAAAGACGAGAGGACATATTTTTAAAGTGAGAAGAGAAAGATTTTGAAAAGACATGGGAGCAATTTATTTTACACTGAGAATGGCTCTTGCGTGGAATGAACTTGCAGAGGAAGTGGTAGATGCTGGTACAGTAACAACATTTAAAAGACTTCTAGATAGGTACATGAATAAGAAATGTTTGGAGGGTTATGGGCCAAACACAAGCAAGTGAGACTAGTTTAATTGGAGATTATGGTCGGTTTGGACTGGTTAGACTGAAGGGTCTGTTTCTGTGCTTCATGATTCTATAACTCGATGATTTCCCCACATAGTTGAAGCAGTGAGAATAAATCAGTCCAAAACATTAGACAATGGTGGTGTATTTTTGCTTATGAACTGGCTGACTTTTGATTCATCTATTTCAGTAGTCTAAGAGCTGAAGTATGGTTAGCATTCAGGAGCTAACGGATCCTGTCAATATAAACTGTGGCAGAGTTAATTCTTGTGATCAATAAAGGCACAAAATCAGTTTGAGATTGATTGCAGGTGGGTGAGATGAACCAAGCAATTGTTGCAGAGAGCTGGTTACAGACATGTCAGACTGAATGGACACTTCTGTGCTACAACCATTCTGTTATGCTAATTATTGGTGTTATTTTGCATGATTGTTAGCCCGGCAGCTGCTTGATTCCAATCCTCAGGAGATATCTTAAAGCTAGAAAATCAATCAAAAATAATTGGTTTTCTTTCTCCTCCTCTATACTTTGTTTTGAAACTTATTTGGTTGCAATTTCAGTCCCTCATAAAACATGTGAAGTTTGACCTTTGGCATCTGACATGTAGTACGTGTGGTTCATGATGTATGAAGTGTGATTTTTGGCATGTGGTGTGCAGAGTGTAATGTGTGACATGTGATGCCTGACATACGTGGAGTAGAATCTGTGATATGTGAATGGTTCTCTTTTTTATATCAACATGTGATATATAAACACGAAGATATAGTAGATTACAAGCAGAAATATCAATCCTCAGCTGTCAATTGATTAGCCAGCAGACAGATGTAATTTCCAACCCATCAGTCAGAACTGCACTTAAACTTACATCCTAGTTTAATAGAGATCAGTTAACTACATAACTGGAATAAATATTTCCACCAACTATTACTCACACCATATTGTATTCTCCAGGTCAGATGCAGAATTACTAGAGACAGAATATACATCTATCTGTCATACCCATGAAACATTACTTAATGGCTACTGCAAAAGTGTACTTTGCTCTAATGCACCGGTGTGACTCTTCACTGTATTAAACTTGGCAATTCCAGATATTTTTCTGGATAACAGTATGAATTGACTAATATTGCAGAGCTCCATGCTGTTGGAATTTAAGATCATATGACCTTACCTCAGGTCCAATTTGTTCCAAAATATTAACATCCAGAAGGAAGGGAAACATTCATCCCATTGGTCACTCACCATATTGGAGCCCCCAAAGGCTTGAAAGTAGTGGATTCAACCAGGTAGTACAACTCAGGGCTTTCTTTTAAAACTTACTAATTGAGGGAAAATGGACATCACTGGCTGGGGTAGTATTGATTGCCATTCCTCATAGTACTTGGGACGGTAGTAATGAGCTGCCATCTTGAACTGCTGCAGTCCAGGTGGTGGAGGTATACCCACAATGCTGTTAAGGAGGGTGTTCCAGGATTTTGGCCAAAATGACAGTGAGGGATGTTGACATAGTTCCAAGTCAGGATTGTGTGTGGTTTTTAAGGAGAACTTGTAGTTGGTTGCATTCCCATGTATTTACTGCCATTGTTTTTTCCATATGCATGGGTCATAAGTTTAGAAGGTACACAGACTTTGAGAGTCAAGAGGTGAGTTAACCACTGTAGTGTACATAACCTCCGATCTGCTCTTGAGGTCACAGTATTCATATTGCTGGTCCAGTTCAATTTCTGGGTTCGTGGTAACCCCCTAGGATGTTGATAGTGGGAGATTCAGTGATGGTAATACCTTAGAATCTAAACATCTCCCCATGAAATTCAGTCTTGTCAGACATGGTCATTACTTGGCATTTGTGTGATACAAATTGCCACCTTTCAGCCCAAATCTGGATATTTTCCAGGTCTTACTGCATGTGGATATGGGTCATTTCAGGAGCTAAGATATTGTAAATGGCGTGGAACATTGTTGCACAATCAGCAAACATTCCCAACTCTGATCCCATGATGGAGGGACGGTCCCTTCCTCAACCCTCCCTACCCAGAAAATCTGAATTTCAGAGTTTGTAAGTTCCCAGAGAGTAATGAATAGGGCAGATTCCTGGAGATTGCTTCCTGTTGCAGACAAAACTAAAATGAAGGAATGCAGTTTAGGAAGTGTAAAACAAGTTGCCAGAGGAGTTGGTGGAGGTGAGTACAATTACGACGTTTTAAAAGATGTCTGAACGGGTACATGAATAGGAAGGCTTTAGAGGGATCTGGGCCAAATGCTGGCAAATGGGACGAGACCAGTTTAGGATATCTGGTCGGGATGGATGAGTTGGGCCAAAGGGTGCTGTACATCGATTGATTCTAAGAAGTCTATCTCCCCTTTAAGACAGACATTAGGTAAATTATTATCCCTCTAGGTTGTTGTATGAGAATTCCTTTCCCCAGAAAGCAACGGAGGCTGTGCATTTAAATTTATTCAACTGAATTAGATAGATTTTTGACTGAAAAATAAGTCATATGGGAGCAGGCAGGAAAGTGGAGGATTTAAAATGACAACTAGATTAGCCATGATCTAATTGAATGGTGGAGCAGGCCAAATCACCTGCTTCTTCTCCCAAGTTCTATTTTCCTGTTTCTGTTTCCAAACACTATCCATGGTGCCTTTCCTAAATTTTAACTCCCAATTGAGATGTGTCTCCCACCCTGGTCTATGAAGCCTTCCCTCATTCTGATTTCTGAATATTAGATGTGAGAAGGATGAATACAAAACACATTTGAAAAATAATTCACAATTCATTTATTTCCAAAATTCTCTTGCTTTTGGTATACCAAGGTGTTAAATAACTTAAATACATCCTCCACAGTCACTCTGAAGAATCAGTACATTACCTACAAGCTATGCACATGAGGTAGAAACAAATAATTTAGGCTCCATTAGACTCTGTGAGAAAAAAAACACACATAACCTGGGTATGTTAGTATCAGGAGTGCAATGACTGCAAGCTTGTTTTTCTTTTTCCACTATCCATCCAGTTAAATTTGCAATATATATGTAGCAAACGCTCCTGCTGTCAAATCTTGATATTCCAGATTCCCGCACCTTGTCTGACTAGGAAATGTTCATTAACATTGCAGTGCAGTACAAAGGGAATGTTGCATTGTCAGAGGTATTGCTACTTGGATGAAATGTTGAGTCCACATCCAATCTGTTCAGTTCAACATTAAAAAGAACTCACTGCATTGTCATAAAGAGGTTAGAAAGGTTTGCAAGTATCAATTGGTTATTCAACTCACTGTTTCTGCAGTCTTGCCTTTTGCATCATGACTGCAGTTTTCTCTATGAAATAAAAAGTGTCTGTATTTCAAATTTGTCACAACCAAAACTGATTTGCAAATCGCTGCCAACACTATTTCTCGAATGCAAAATTTGCAATCTGGAAGGATAAAGGAAAAATGTATCTAGGAACATCAACATCTCAAAGTTTCACTCAAAGCTACAAATCATTCTGACTTGGATATATATTGCCATTACTTAATTATTACTGGGTGAAGATCCCAGTGGTCTCAACTTTACGTTCTGTTAGGAATACCTGCACTGTACAGAATGCATCAGTTCAAAGCGGCTCTCCACCACCTTCTAAGGGATAACTAGAGAAGAGCAATAAATGCTGGCCTTGCCAGCAATGTTCATAATTTTAATATGTGATTTTTTTATATTTTCCAAGAGATTTTTTTCTGATTTCTTCTTGGGATCAGGGCATTGAGTTTTGTGACTATCAAGGGTACTGCAGTGAAAGGCACAGACTATTTTTGGGGGCTCATTAGGGCAGCCTATGAGAGCAAAGCACCTACAGCATCACTTCCTAGAACAACTTATGACAGTGAGGCAAGTTCAGAGGCTGATTGAAAAATACTGGCCAATTTAATCAAACTGCATCAAACTTTGGGGCACTACATAATACCAGGGGTTTCACCAGAATAACTGCATTGGAGCATAGTACAAAGTTCTCATTGGACTCTATCCAATATTAATATTTCTCCCTAATAAATGTGGCCAGAAACATGTGATACATTTTTATATTTTAATCCTCTTTACTTCAAACTGTAAAATATTTAAATAATGTCTTAAGTGGAGTTAGGTTGTCTCTGGTTCAAATAGCCTAGATAGCTTCTAACTCTAGAGTCTCACAGGCGGTATTGTGTAAATGGTATCACTGACCACAGATTAACACTTGAGAGTGAGATAAGCTGGAAAGGGCAGAAGTGCACACTGGTCAGAATTTGACCCTTGCTTCAGAGCTGGTTACATTTGGTGCTCCAAGAGAAAGTTAAGAACTTATAAGTCATATCAAGGCAAGTGGCCAGCCAGCCTCTGCACTTCTGTGTTTACCTCCTTCCTCAGGAAGCAAGAATTTCAATGTCACTGTGGGTCAGGGATATCTGCTTAATAATGTGTTAGTGATGTCTAGAGATAGGATCAATCTAAGTATATCTGTTGGAATGAAATTAAAACATCATACTTTTCCTCAGCATAAATCTAATGGTCTGAACATTCAGGGCCAAATTATTTCGAAATATCCTGTTCTGTCAACTAACAAATAAAAAACAAATCAGCAGGGGGAGCAGAATGGATGGATACATGCTTTAGGTGTAGGTCTTGGGCAATACTGAACAAGAATCCTTCACTAGCTATTAAGTCTTTTTCCTCAGCTGCTAGGAAACCCCTTTCTATGCATTTCCAGCATTTTCGGATATCACAGATTTTTGTTTTCTCATTTTGACTCCACAGCCTTAACAACGCCTTGCAGGATCCTCAGCTACTGGTCACTCAGGGTTAAAGTGCTTGAGGTGGTGGAAATTCAGGAGGAGATGGTCAAGGAATTAAATGAGATGTTGCAAACTGGCTTGAAAAGAGAAAGACTGTAACCATTGCACTCCTAATTAATGTCAATATAAAGTATATGTGCCGCATTAACTGAGACGTATTAATACCACAGGAGAACAGGAGAAAACTCAGTATTTACAATTTACAAGAGCAAAATATATCCACATTAAATAGTATATATTTAAATAATTACAGAAAGCATCCAGGTTCAGTGCGAGAATCCGCTTTCAAAGTCACACAGCAACCCTCAATCTCCCTCATAGCCACTAGCGCCCATATACATGTACTCTTAAGCACACATACACATCCTTGCATGCACATATACACCACCACAAATGCACAAAATACAAAAAAAATACACAATGGCATTCATTTGTTTTGTTCCCCATGTTTCTTTTGGGATGAAGCAACCCTATTTAAATGATTACCCCATGAAATTCCTCTTGGTGCTCTTTTAACAAAGGGGGTTAATCTATTTTGCTTCCTCTGAAGGTGAGTGGCAGAGTTCTGAATATAGTAGCCCACAAATTGCACCCTGAATACAGAAAGCATCTCAACGCACTAAACATGAGGAAGTAGAAAACAAAGCATGTCAAGCATTCAGGGAAATAATGGGGAGGACCCAAGAGAATGGAGTTGGAGCATGGTTGGAGAGCAATCAGAGGAGGAGGAGTATTTTTGGCAGTTTGGGGAATAATGAAGAGGATTCAGTGGGAGGTGGGGACAAGGATATGAGCTGAGTGTTGGAATATGTCTGAGGGGGAAACCACTCAGCTAGCAGCAGCAAGACCTCAGGATGTTTGAAAGTAAAGCCAAATACCTCAGTTATGCAAAAGAAATACATTTAAATTGTAATACAAATCTAAGTTTTAATATTTACGTGAATGCTCTGCTTAACTGTAATGCAAATTTGATAAAACATTTGTGTAAAATATTATTGCTGTACTTTTAATATTATCAATTCCTCATTGAGTCTTCTAAAAACACTGTCGCCTGTCATTTATCAAAAATTAACCTAAGATACAAATAACATCTGACATTTTTTGGCTCTGTAAGTAAATACATGGCCCTATATACTTGCCTTTGTTACCTCTTTAGCATTTAAAAGTTCTCCTGGTCAGCTTCCCACTTTCACAATTCATAAATATAATCTCATCCAAAACTCTGCTTCCAATTTCCCATTCATCCATCTCCTCACTGTTCTGCCAGCTATATTGACTTCCAATTCACCCACACATAGAATAAAATTCTAGTTCTTAGGTTCAAATTCTTTCATGGGTTTGTCCCTCACCATCCAGTTAACTCTTTCCAGCTGTGCAACCCTCAAAATAATTCTGACCCACATTTCCACTGTCCCATCTTTGGCGGCCATGGTTTTCGCCACTTCAGTTCTAAAATCTGGAAAATCGCTCCTAAATTATCTCTGCCTCTCCTTCGCATTCTTTTCCTTTAAATTTCATCTTAGAGTAGTTCCTCAACTCATTTAAAAGGTCCTCAGTAAACAGCCTAGAGTTACCCCTTTTGACAGTGGGGGAAAAAAAAACTGAACTCTCAAGCACCTACTCCTAGAATTCTGGATCCTTGTTTGTTTATTGCCAAATAAGATTTCTGATGTGTGAATTTGAATAGAATTCTTCCCCTGCTGTTATTCCAAATTCTCTAAATTGGAAGATTCAGGATTTGCTTGCTAATTCCAATTATACAAGTGTGGAACACTTCAATCTCAAAGTGTTTAAAATGAGTATCAAAATAGGCCAGACATATTCCTGCTACGGAGTCTCGTCAATCGTGTATCTAAATGCAATTGAACTGAGGTGACTTGCTTGATGCATAATAGGTCCAAAGGGAACTTGACAGGACAGATGTAGAAAGGATGCTTCCTCTTGTGGAGATTCCAGAACAAGGGCTCACTTGTTAAAAACAAGGTATCCCAATTTCAGACAGAGATGATGAGAATTCTTTTTCCCTCACATAAGGTTGAGAATCTTTTGAACTTCCTTTTTCAAAAAGCAGTGGAAGGCAAAGTGAGCATTCAGAATAGGCAGGAAGGGGATGTGGAACAATCGGATCAGCCATGATTTACTGAATAGTGGTACAGGCTTTCTACTCCTGCTTCAAACTCACTCACATGATCAGATCCTCGTTTGTACATAGTGAATTTTCACACACTCCAATAAATAACTGCAAAAGAATGAATTATCCTAAGGACATGATCCATGGGGCCCTAAATACAATTTCAGGCTCTTAGTGGTGGACCACATGGTGTGATACCAAGCCAGTAATCTGAACATTCCCACATGTTGGGTTTGAGCTTCTTGATACATTGCTACTAATAAAGTTAAGAAGTGACCTCTGCATTACCCCGATTTATTATAGACCAATGATTAATATGAAGAATCATGCTGAACTACAAGCCCTTCTGTAACTCCACCTCTGATAGTATGCATAAAAATGGAATTTAGACTCTCTCTACCTTTTGTCATCAATAAAAGAGAACCACAATCTTCAAGCCTGCATAAATGATGTCTGAAAAGTTAGCCTTTTTTCCATTCATTCATGGAAAAGCCAATTCTCCACAAATCCTGTCACCAAGATATTCCCCTGTGGTTATTTGGTGTACCAGAACTAAGAGGCAATTGGCTGCATGACTTTCAGTATAAACAAACCATTCCCACCTCCATATAATCTCCCCCAGTACATAATTCATCAAAATAACTAATCTTACATTGATCATATGCTGCTGTTCAGTACATCATATATTCTTGAGAAGTGACAAAATCTATGCCTGAAATCAATGTTATTTCTACATAGCATCCTATTTATGAAAGTTTTGGAAGTACTGTTTACCATTGTTTAATTGGAATTCTTTTTTTAAAAAAAGATTCTTGTTCACATGCTCCTTTTTAACATTCTTTTTGTCAATAGTTATTTGTTCAGTTGAGTTAGAGGAAGGTGTCCTTGGTCCACTGTGTCAGCTTGGTTAGAAATAGTGGATGCCTCAAAATCTTAGTTAGGTTTTAGAGTGTCACTTAACACAGTGACCGGAGACAACCTTCACCTCAAGTGATTCCTGGAGATTTTTGATCCAATTCTCTGACACACACAGCCAGACACACACAGCCAAACACACACACACAAACAGCCATTGCACCCCTTCCCTCCCTCTAACATTTACATATTTTATAATATATAAAATATATATTTATGATTAGAACTGACCGGTTCTGTGACCGTTATAGTATAGATTACAGCAATGGGCACACTTTTATCAGTCAGTGGTGCACTGTGGTAGAAAGTTAAAGTAAAGCCTTTCAGATACTGCTACCAGGGTCAATATAATCTGTACTGTGCTAGTCATTTATAACGCACCCTGTAATAGTAGGGGTTTGCATCATGTTTACTTTGCCTCATTTAAAGAATAGGATTTGTCATCCACCTCTTGGTATGAACACATGTTCCAAAACATGATTGCATAACTTTTTAAACATGTTTCTTCCTCAGCTTCAAATTACTTTCCTCCCCTGTTTTAATGGCACTGTCTGGTGAGTTCAGCACCATCTCATAGTAGATGAAGATTGAGCCCAAGAAGAATTGTGACTGAGAACAAACTTGTCCTTGAATCAACATCTACACACCCCACACATAAGTGCCTGCCAGTTGGAGTCATTGGATAGCAATCTGGAGCAGGAACATTTTCTGATTTTCCCGTTCTGTCTTCGAGCACAGAGGTCCTGAGCCCAATCGTTGCATTTAAGGTTGTTTTCTTGCTTAGAACAGTTTATTCTGTGTATGAAACTGGGCCTCATATGGCTCACTTCCATTCTCAGAAGTATACAGCTTCGGCATTGAAGACATTTTCAGTTCTCCCAGCACATTATAGTTTATAGGGTGTGTTATAAGTTGAGTGTATAACACATTAGTAAGTCATTTTCAAAAATCTATCAACTTTTTTGATAATTCTATAAAGTTAATAATGAGGCTTTTCACCATATTTGCATGCACTGAACCCTCTATCCCCAATTCCACACTTGACGAATGTAGCTCTTTTAACTGGTTCTGGGAGTTCTCGTCCTCATATTGTTCAGCATTTTCTTGCAGAATTAATTTGGCCTAAGTGGCTTCCACATTGTCTAAAAAATCTCTTGGCTGCAAGAAACCATCTTGAGTATAACTTCGAACCCAAGGTGCTAGAATTGTCTCCGTTCAAGAAACAGATGGTATGGATCCATGTAATGTTAAAAACTCTGATGTGACTTGGCATTTTGAGGGATATGGTGTCTGAATTATTAATACTAAGCTGATGCATGGAGCACAGTCAGTATGTAATAGGCCTTTCAGCTGAATGGATCAGTCACATATCCAAGAGAGCTTCAATTTCGTAGAAGTACAGTATTTACTGACTTGTGAATAAGAGTTAGTCATTTTTGATTAGAATTAGATCTAACCATAATTAATCACTCCATATTTGATTCGCAATCTATTAAGATCCAATGAATTCAAGGCTCCCCACCCAAAATGTTCCAGGTACTGTAATTGTCTTAAAAGTTGATGCAATGCTGATATTCAACCGTTAGATGCCACCAGCATATTCAATGAATATTATTTACAAGCCATGTTTGTTGCATGGAAATTTTTCAGAAGGCGAGACGTAATGGGGTTGTATCTTCCTGCTGATCCTTTAGGCAATCCTGTTTGTGTCTGCTCACTTCAGCTCAGAATGGTTCCCAGCTGAGCTACTAATATCTGAATCCATCTTGTAGAGATTAGGGGATGTCAGGGTTAAATAGCTGTTTGTGAACATGCACGGTGATACGTCAAATTGTTATAATAGAGTGTGGAATATGCAATTACGCCAGTTGTTTAGATCTCCCAACAGTTAAATCCACTTAAGCACAGTAGATTAGTATCAGAGACCAGCGTTTCCATCAACATGTTTCACCATGTCTATATTAAGGTCTGCTAGTTTTCAGTCTGAACAACCACAATCAGAGGAATAATATCTCATCCTTGCTGAACCTTACAGCATTTGACAGTCAAGTCTGTACATAATCTTTAGAGTTCTTTAACATTATTGGCTATTATTTTTTTCCTGTCACATGTAGTTGAACTACAACAGTCACAGTGCAAGAACAATGGATAAAGCTCTGACTATTCGGACAGTTGGAAACTGGAACATTCTGAACCTTCAACTGCAATGCCCATTTTCAATTTGGATTTCCACTGAAAGCTACATTGACATGGTCAGTGGTTTGCTGGTGTTTATACTGGTCGTCATTATTCAACCAGTTGAGGAGAAAGAGCCACACTTCTAGTCTGTTTTGTATCTCAAATCTTTTACATGTGCAAATCCTGCTTTTCTAGTACCTCAAATTGCCCATTCAATAGAAATCCACAGGCTATTGGCGAACATTTAGTTTGCAGACCTTGTTTATTATGAATACCACAACGTAATGAGATCATTACGTCATTGAAGCGTGGGAACTCATAGCCAGACTCTGGGGCCATGTAACTGTCCAGAGTTCACAATTTATGGCCAGTTTGTATGAGCTCTTTTGCGCCAATTAATGTTAAACTGGGATGGTCCCAGACCCAATATAAACAGATCATTAATGTCTATTGGCATGGATACTACTACACAGTGGGTCTGCATCTTCTGGGAGCCTGACAATTAACAGCCACTGGAGTGAGGAGACTTTCATCTGCCTGGTACCTCAGTTGGATTCAAACGCATTTCTCCCAAATGAACGGACCTGAACATATTAGCACTCTTCACTAAGCCCCTTATATGTACAAAAGCTGCTTTGTCTGGCTTCTTGTTCTAATTGCACTATGGAGACCTATTTTCTTTTAACAACCCAACCTGAACCTTGCAGAACAAACATGAAAACCAAGTGACCTTCAGAAAAGGCATGTTAAGGTTAGGGAAAGCTTTGCCAAGAACTTGCCACGATTCTAAATAAAACCATGAAAAGTCTCATGCATTTTCTTTCTAATCACCACACAGCCCCCTACCCCTAGCCCCACATCTCTTGTTGGAAGAAATGGATTTCTTGCTGAAACTCAGTACTACAGGAACAGTCCAGCTATCGTCATCTCATTGTTATTCCCTGTGAGCTGAAAATGTAAGGGTTGTGAACCTATTGCATCATAATGGGTGATCGTGGCATCTTTGCTTAATCCCAACTTACTGCCACACTCAAACACTAACAATAGCTGTCACAGTGTAATAGTTAGGAACTGAAGGTCATGGCTAACTGTCCTCTCCTAACCCTGGAACACTGCTCTCACTTTCTCCAACAAAGATTATCTACTTCAGCACTGGGACTGAACCCTACTTAGAGGGCAACTCTCTTCAATATATTTCTGTATCTGTTGTCAACACATGCCCCTTCTTATGCCCTTGGGACACTTGCAGCACCATCCGTCATAGTTAGTTTACACCAGTAGCCTTTCTTCACTGAGCTAGGTGATGAATGTCAGCATTCTGCACATTTATGAAAGTTGTCCCAGCCAAATCCAGACTGGACCTCAGATTCATTTCTAGCAAAAGGTTACTGGATAGTAATCAGAAATTGGTGAGAGTCTATTTCCCTTTCCTTAAGTGTAGGGCACTTACATCAGTTGCATTCTCTCCATTCAATTAATTTGATATAGGCATAGAATCAAATGTAAGTGTTCTCTGGTCTATGATTTGCCATTATGTCAAGGAGTACATTTGCACCCTAATATTATACAATGAACATATGCAAGGAGCAAATTTTGTAAAATAGGTGTTACTCAATGATGCCTTGAGTATGGCCTGAAGTCCCACTAAATATGTTAAAAGTTTGGAGGTTGTGACTACCTTTTCAGTAATCACTTATCCCATTGAATTTATCTACTTGTTACATGTTGGCTTTTTAAATTGCTTCTTTACTCTTCTGCACTGCAGTCCAGATGAAACCTGCTAGATCTTCCATATTTACCTAGCCTGTTTAAAAGCTTCTAAGTAATATCAATAATTACTTAATGGAGGGTTGAATGATATACATGGACCTTAAACTGAACATCCCCAGTTGTCAGTCATTGGAACTGCATTTCCCAAATTCTTAATTGGCTGGTGAGTGTGATAGTTACTGAAGGTTTCATTGATATGTTCAGTTGCTGCTGATGACAAATTATATCCAGGATGTTGGAGTGAACTGGTTTCTCTAGAACCAGGTATTAAACCGATTGATATTTATCTTCTCTGCATTTTTTACCTCAGACTCTGAATTTAAGAGATGTGTGATATAGTTTATACATTTTCTGTACATTAAAATGGAATTCCGGACTTATTGGGATTTATTGCAGTATTTCCTCAAGCAAAATGTCCATGGTCCACACCATGACTCCCCAGGGCCTTTCCCATAGGAACGCAGAAGCTTTAGTCTTTGCAGGTGTAAATCTCTTCTCTTTGAGTACATTGCTTACACTCCACATAACAACACCAGCGCACTTGGCACTGACAGGGTCGAGTCACTACTCGGCTCTGAGTATTGTGCCCCCGACCACAGCAGATGCTCTCACAGTTCTTGTCCTTATAGCACTTGCGTGTTGCAGTGCCAGGTGAGTACTTGCTTGGCCGGCAGAAGCTTGGCGAGTCATCAATATATACCAAATCAGTAGTCCTTGGGATTTGATGCTGTTGGTGATGAGTAGCAGCGATGGCCTTTTTCGGTGGGGTAATCTCTCCTTCGCCAGTCGCTTCATTAGTCGTGCTGCCTACTTTGAGTGAGGTTTCATATTTCAATTTGAGCAATTTGCCAATCTCGTGGAAAGGGGACAGCTGCCTCCAGCAAGTCCGAACAGTACAGGAACCAGAAACACCGTGGCATTTGCAGGTGGTCTCCACACCAGATTTGATAACCTGTAGGGAAGACAGGAATACAGATATCAGTCAACATTAAAAACATACATAACTGGGGACTCAACAGTAAGGATCACATTAGAAGTAAACTTGGTTTCATAGAACTATACATCAGTTGGCTTATTATACCTGTCTGGCTCTTTAACCTACAAGCACTACTTTCTTTGGTCTTTCTCCACAGCCTATGAAAATCCTGCTTTTCAAAGATTTATCCAATTTACTTATAGAGTCATAGAAATGTACAGCACAGAAACAGATCTTTCGGTCCAACTTGTCCATGCCGACCAGATATCCTAACTCAATCTAGTCCCATTTGCCAGCACTTGGCCTATACCCCTCTAAACCCTTCCTATTCATATATCAGATGCTTTCAAAATACTGCAATTGCACCAACCTCAACTACTTCCTCTGGCAGCTAATTCCATATATGCACCACCCTCTGTGAAACTGTTGCTCCTTAGGTCTCTTTTATATCTTTCCCCTCTCACCCTAAACCTATGTCCTCTCATTCTGGACTCCCCCACCCCAGGGAAAAGACTTTAAAATCATGAGGGGCATGGATAATATAAATAGATATAAACCTTTCAGGTCACTGCCCTCAGCCTCCGATGCTCCAGGGAAAAACAGCCCCACCCTATTCAGCCTCATCTTATAGCTCAACTCCTTCAACCCTGGCAACAATCTTGTAAATCTTTTCTGAACCCTTTCAAGTTTCACAACATGTTTGCAATAGGAAGGAGACCAGAATTGCACACAATATTCTAAAAATGGCCTAACCAATGTCCTGTTCAGTCACAAATGATCTCATAGCTTCTAAACTCAATACTCTGATCAATAAAGGAAAGCATACCAAACACCTTCTTCACCATCCTATCTACTTGTGACTGTATTTTGAACCTGCACTCCAAGGTCTCTTTGTTCAGCAACATTCCCTAGGACCTTACCATTAAGTGTATAAGTCCTGCTGATTTGCTTTTCCAAAATGCAGCATCTCGCATTTATCTAAATTAAACTTCACCTGCCACTCCTCAGCCCATTGCCCCATTTGGTCAAGATCCTGGTGTACTCTGAGGTAATCTTCTTCACTCTCCACTACACCTCCAATTTTGGTGTCATCTGTAAACTTACTAACTATACCTCCTATGTTCACGCCCAAATCATTTTGTTATTTATATAGGTGTAGTGGACCCAGCACCAATCCTTGTAGCACTCCAATGGTCACAGGCCTCCAGTCTGAAAAGTAACCCTCCACCACCACCCTCTGACTTCTAACTTCAAGCCAGTTCTGCATCAAATGGCGGGACCTCCCTATATTCTATGAGATCTAACCTTGCTAATCAGTGTCCCATGGGAACCTTGTTGAATGCCTTATTGAAGTCCATATAGATCATGTCCACTTGTTCTGCCCTCATCAAGCTTCTTTGTTACTTCTTCAAAAGACTCAATCAAGTTCATGAGACATGCTTTCCCCCACACAAAACCATGCTGACTATCGCTAATTGGTCCTTGCCTTTCCAACGTTGTGGTTTCTAATTTATAATAACTCGGTGTGAAGAAATAACTCTTCATCTCACTATTAGTTTTGCTAATTATATTCAGTGTCTTTTGGTTATTAATCCTTGACTAATGGAAACTATTTCTCTCTGCCCACTCTATCAAAACTAATTTTGAACATCTTGCTACATCTCCTATTAACAGTTATTGACTACAAGACAACAATCCCAGCTTTTTTACCATCTGCAAAATAATTGAAGTTCCTCGTACCTCCTGTAATTCTGGTAAGCTTCCTCTGAATCTTCTCCAAGGCTTTGACATCCTTTCTATAGTGTGATGCCCAGAATTAGATACAATACTCTAACTGTGCTGGAACCTATGATTTATAGAAGTTTACCATAACTTTCTCAGAGAGGTTGTTCTAAAAAGACTACTTCATTTCAAAATATTTATGGTAATAGTTTTTTTGTGGGAATTCTCCCTGAAGTCTACAGTTAATTTAACAGATTATTGGTGGAAGCACAAGTGGCCAGTAATGCCAATTTCTCCAGAGCTTCCAAATATCTTTGTGAAAGTTCATATTGTACTTAGTAGTGAGAAATTTTTAACATCAGGAAATTAAACTTTTGTCAGTCTCAAATATTGTTAAGTAGGATGGTTAAAAGAATACTAAAACTCACTGTATGCTGCACCAAGAAACAGTTGCATTTATTTAGCATCTTTCATAACACCAGGATGTCTAAAAACACTTCACAGCCGAATAGGTTAATTTTGAAACAGAGTCCAACAGAGCAGTTATTCAATACATGGTAATGTCTGAAAGATAGCAGGGAGAGAAATAACTATTTAGTGATGGCCAATGAGAGAGTAATATTTGTTAAGCTACCTGTGGACATCCTTCTTTGTTGAGTTATGCTACTTGATTTCTTATGTTCATGTGAGATTTTTATTTTCTTACGTGAAATGAGTTTTGTTTCTTTTTAATCCCGCCAGCCCAGACTCAAATCAAGTTCATAGAGATGGAAGACCAATGTGGGACTGAAAACATAACCCCACTCATTTTCACAACAGAAAGACAGAGATTCTAAGATGTTTCCAATTTCAGGATATAAGCCAACTTTCAGAAACATGTCAAAGTAAAAAACTGTTTCAAAAAGACCAACTCACTCACATCGATCGCAGTTTCAGCTTCTCATGCATACATAACTCAATGCCTTCTATTGTGGAATCATTGAAAGATTACAGCACAGAAAGGGGCCATTCAGCCTATCAGTTTGTGCCAGCTCTCCGCAGGTACACTTCCAATTAGTCCCACTTCCCACTTTTATCCCGAAGCCTTCTAAATTGTTCCTTTTAAAAGATAACTTTACAATTCACTTTTTAAAAGCCGCAGTTGAATCTGCCCCCACCACTCTCAGACAGCAACTTCCAGATGTTAACAACTGACCGTGTAAACATGTTCTCATGTTGCCTCTGGTGCTCTTACCATTCATGTTACATTGGTGTGCCCTACTTCTCAATCCTTCTAATAATATGATCAATTTCTCTCCATTCCCTCTGTCTAGACCCTTCATGAACGCTTTTATTTTAACTTCTTGGGTGTTCTCCGAGGAGAACAGTCCAAGTTTTCTCCAATCTATCCATGTAAGCAAAATTCCTAATTCTGTGAACTGTTCTCCTAAATCTGTTCTGCCCCCATCATTACCTTCCTAAAGTATTGTGTGCAAAACTGGACTGAACTGAGGCTGAATAGCAAGATAGGAACAGGAGTAGGCCATTCAGCCCTTTGAGTCTGCTCCACCATTTAAAATGATCCTGACTGATCAAACATTCCAATGCCTTTTACTCAGATAATATCATAACCTCTATGTTAAAAGACTGAGCTGCCATAGTCCCCTGAGGTACAGAAGTTCAAAGATTCACCATCCTCCAACTGAAATGAAATCTCATCGCAGTCTTAAATCATATTTTATATTTCAGTACCAATTAACAAGGACACCCAAGTTGCTTTGCACATCTATAATTTCCAAACTCTCACCATTTAATAAGTACTCTGCACTTCTGTTCTTCCTACCAAAGAGGACAATCTCACACTTTTCCATATTACATTCCATCTGTTACTTTTTTGTTCACTTAGAGGAATATAGGCCAAGTGCTGGCAAATGGGACAAGATTAATTTAGGATAACTGTTCAGCATGGATGAGTTGGACCAAAGGGTCTGTTTCTGTGCTGTACATTTCTATACCTCTACACACTTGTTTAAATCCTCTTGAAAACATTTTACATTTTCCTCACAACGTACATACTTGCTTAAGCTTAACTTGGTATCATCTGCAAATTCGGAAATATTATATTTCCCATGTCAAAATTATTGTATACATTATCAACATCTGAGGGTCAAAGTTCTGATCCTTCTCGTATCCCACTAGTCATAGCCTACCAATACAAATATGGTCCAATTATTCCTTCTGTTTTCAAACTTCTGGCCAATTCTTAATACAGGTCAGTACATTACTTCTATATCATGTGCTTTAACTTTGACTCAGGTGACATTAAAAACATGGAGAAATATACTCGGGCCACGACACGGTATTACTTACAGGGGAACTTGTCAGTCTTACACAAATGTAAGATTTAGGAACACCTGTAAGATATTTGGATTCTTAATCCTACTCCACCCATAAGAGCATGGCTAATGTAATAGTGGCCTTATCTCTACATTGCCGCTTATTTTAAACCTTTTGACTCCCTTGTTACTCAAGAATCTATGTGCCTTTGCCTTAAAAATGCTCAGTGGCCCGGCCTTCCCTTCCATCACTGTCTGGGGAAGAGTTCTAAGACTCAACCCTCAGAGAGAAAACAAATCTCAGCTCTATTTTAAATAGGTGGCACCTTATTTTCAAACTGCGTCCTCTAGTTGTAGTCTGTCCAACAAGATTGAATGACCTTTCAACACCCTCCTGTCTGGTCCCCTCAGGATTGTACATTTTTCAATAAAATCATCTCTCATTCTTCTCAACTCCAATGGATATGTGCTCAACCAATAAGATAATACCCAACCCCATTCCAGGAATCAGCAGAGCAATGGCATTATTATACATCTACTGCCCTTGTTCTAAATGGTAGAGGTTGCAGATTTTAAGGTTGGCTGTAGGGCAGTCATAGTGGCAGAGAGCTTGGAAATTTGAGGTTACACATTACTTCAGTCACCCAGTTTGTAAGTGAAGCTCACTACATCCTTTGTCAAAATAAATAAGGAAGGGGCAATTAATGCGGCTTCCAAGCAACTGCCACTCCCTGAGAACAGGCACAAACATTAAATAGTTTTATAGTGGAGTCATTGCATCCTTTGGACTACACAGAAAAAAATGTGACACAAGTACTCAAGTCTTTTGTTTGCACACAGAAGTGTGGAATTTCAACACAAAAATATTGTTTATAAAATGCAGTCAACGTTAGTTTTGGGAACAAATGAGAGACTCTTATGATCCCCAACCATGTAAGCTGAAAATGAAAGCTGGCACAAATCAACAGAAATTCCACTTGCAATCGCTTTAAATTTACATAGGTTAGTGATGCTGAAAGAGTTAATGTGGTGTGTGAACATCGAGTTTTATTTGCTGTCAAATTTACATTACTTCCCCTCTACCCCCATGCTCCCGATGGACTGCTCCACTGATGATGTCATGAGTTGACTCTCTGCCATGCTCTGTGTATTATCTGTTAACCCCATGACATCATCCAGTGGAAAAGTCTGTCTGAAAAACAGGGGAATAGCATTTGGCACAGTGATTTAAGGTGTTGATCTGACTTTTAGAGGACTTAACTAAAGGAGATATTCCCTTTCATTTTGCCCACCATTTATCGTTGGGTTATTCAGCACAAAAAGTTCAAATTCCATTGCTAAAGACAATCATGTTGAATCTGTCAAATCAGTGTACCACTTCTAAACTCAAGTGAATACAAGCAAAGCTCATGTAGCTTGCCCTTGGTTTAGCCCTATAAGGCCTGGTATCAGTCTGGATAATGAGCTCTGTATCCCCAACCTTCCTGCAAGACTAGCAAATTGTTCCTAATGTTTTATGAATGTAATACTCCAGGACTTAGGGGTGCCGGTGTTGGACTAGGGCAGACAAAGTTAAAAATCTAGTATCCAAACCCGTTGGACTATAATCTGGTGTTGTGAGATTTTTAACTTTGTAATACTCCAGCTAAGAGATGACCAAGGCTTTTTAAAACTGAAACATCGCTCTCTCAGCTTTAAATTCAAAACCTCTTCAAATAAAGGCCAGCATCCCAAGAATCATTTTTGATGGATTTTGTTTTGTCTTTGTCTTTGTCATTTTAATGATTTGCATACATGAGCACCTAAATCTTTTACATCTCCTAGTTTTTCATCATTAAGAAAAATTCCAATTTGCTTTGCTCCGGTCCAAAGTACACTTCTCCACATTGAACTCCATGTGCTACTCACTTAAGTCTCTCTACTTCTGGTCTCCTATATCAAAATTTGACCATGCTTTATGATTCGATTTGTCCACTGGTTGGAGAACCCCAATCAGCTCCGAGAGAGAGGCCCAATGAATGTAATTGGACTTTCCCTGTAGTGAGAACACCCTGCTGTAGTGTGTTGCTGACCAGAGGTTAGTCCTGGTAATGCAAGATAAACAAGGCCCCCAAGCCAAAAATGAGCTAGGATGGGTCAGGGTTGTCAAAAGGGCATCATGGGGAAGGGGAGCTGAACCATTGGAGACAATGGCAGGGATTGGCCTTTAGCTGTCAAATCCTTCCCCAATTTCCAGATTCTCAATAACAAGGGAACTACTGCCTTGTGAAACAGTGACAAACCCAGCAGGACTGCTTTGGAGAGACACAGGAGAATTATGCAGCTCCCCTTTGATCCCAAATCATCACTAAATACCAGTGGGTTCAGATATAATTGGTATCAATTAGCTTGAAAATGAATTTAGTTGACATCTGTGCCAGCAAATAGGATTCCTGTATTGAGTACTTCCCACTTCCAATTTTACCAAATATGTGGGTACTCCAGCACAAACTGTCCCTGATTCCAGCAATCAAGCCCATTCCAACAAACTCAGTTAAACTCTGCTCAAAATGTCTGAATTACTGCTCTAGTTCCATAGCTGAGGAAAGTCCTCAGTACGATCTCTCTCATCAGTTAGATGAGGAAACGCTTTTTCATTCGGAAAACGGTAGATGTCTGGAATTTGCTGCTCAATTTGATGGTTCAGGCAGAAACCCTCAAAAAGGAATCTTAATCTGCACTGGAAGTGTTGCCACCTGCAAGACGACATGCCAAGGGCTGGCAAGTAAGCACCTAGGTTATTCAGTTGGCGCAAACACAAGGGGTTGAATGTTCTCTTTCTGTGACTACTCCATGGTCCTAGTTGCTGCATAATTGGTTATACTAAAACTTTCTCAGGGTTTCTAAGTACAGGTAAACCAAGGGTCCTGGTGCTACCTAAACTGCTTCTAATGTTAGTCTCCTTGCTTTTCTGTCAGAAGGCTGTGGTTTTATTATCTTCTCCACAATGTGACCTCAAAAGTCAAGACTGACTCTCCAGAATATTTTGAATGAATAAATGATTGAATGGTTTTATAGTCATGTATATTTTACAACGTGGAATACAATAAAATACAGTGAAAAGCTTTCATTCATTGCTATGATAATGGCACTATTCTGACAGTTGTAAAGTTAAGAGGAAAAGGAAGGTATAGCTTAAGGAGAAAGTTCATCTATGGTCAAATTCTGAGCATGTTCAGAACCACCACTACCTCACCGCCATCTACATCAGACCCAACTAAGTTGCCAATCCTCAGACACCATCTTTCACCGATTCATGTCAGCTGCCACCTTGCTACTGTCTGCACCTTGAAGAGCTGTGACATTGTGAGAGGAGCTGTCTTTCCAATGAGATGCAAAACCAAGGTCCAGTCTGCCTTCTCACGTGGGCACAAAAAGTACCATGGCAATATTTCAAAGAAGAGTTGTCCCAGATGACTTGGCCAGTATTTATTTCTCAACCAATATCATAAAAGTAGATTATCTGAACATTGCCACATTGCTATTTGTGTGGTTTATGTGGGTTTGCCATGTTATTGTTGTTACGTAGGTCAGGCAAAAGTGGTAGTCATCTTGCATTCAGAAAAATGCTGCAATCAACATTGAGATGAACACATTCATTCAGATGGTGGGGAAATGATGGTCAGAGTATATAGAAAGCTCAGTGTCTTATTTGAACAAAGCCATGACTTGCCAGCCTGGGCCACTGGCGATTCAATCAGTTATCAGCAATATTCTGCCTTCAGTATTGCTGAACTCCCTCAGCACACTAATGTAAGGTCAGGTCAGATTGTGAACTCAAACTCTCCATATGGGAATTAAGTCCATGACCTTCTGGACCTGACAGGAGAGTGCTTTCAACTGAGCCAAGATGACACATATGTATCAGTTGTGCCAAACATGCTGCCAGGCCACCACCAATATCACTGTAAACGAATCCATAGAGGTTGACAGAGATGAATGGAGCTCTTTTCAGTCATTGCTTCTGCTCTCCTCTCTGGCAGCAATGGGCCTTCAATTGGCACTGTCTCACTGAAAGTCGGATAGAAATCCAATTGTGCAACCGGCTGCAGACTGTGTACATTCCCTTGCTATTCCATTGAATAACATTGAACTATTGAAATACGAGGGCATTAATGCAGAATTGTGTGGCTATCAATCAGGGACTTTGACAAGAGCATCAATGGGAAATAATACCCAGGAACATATTTACTTTTTTAAAAGAATAATTCATTTTGGCGATATGAGAGAAACCGGCAAGGCCAGTGCAGTTTGACCGTTCCCAGTTTCTGTGACTGAGTGGTTTGTCGGACACCTGCAGAGGACAGTTTAGAGTCAACTACAATGATGCAGTACTGAAATTATATGCAGGCCAGATGGAGTAAGAACAGCGGATTTCCTTGGCTAAAACAACAAAAGCTAACAGTTGAAGTTTTTACACCCCCAACTGTCAAGGGAGTCAAAGGTTAGAATGGGGCAGACAGGAAATTGTAGTTGAGATCACAACCTGATCAGCCATGATCTTATTGAATGGAGGAATGAATAACAAAAGGCTTGAATGGCCTACATCTGCTCCTATGTTTGATTGCAGCATTTTTCTGAATGCAAGATGACTACCACTTTTGTCTGACCTATGGAAAACAGGCTGGCAGCTTCATGGTCGCCTTAATGAATACCATAAAGTTTTAATTGCCAGAATTGTTTAAAACTGAAAGTAAAGTCTCAAACTGCCTTGGCCTAATTGTGAGCTCACATTCTCCATATACTTCATCCAGATCTCTCAAATGTTTAGCTCAGTTACTAGTAAACACCTATACACTACTTAAAATAAAACAAATAAAATAATTGCAAGTGCATTCTATTTAAAAAGATGATTGATGCTACCTTAAGGAGGTAACGATCTTTTAATAGTCCAATGTGGACTATATCTTCGGGTAAAAAATGAGGTCTGCAGATGCTGGAGATCACAGCTGAAAATGTGTTGCTGGTTAAAGCACAGCAGGTTAGGCAGCATCCAAGGAATAGGAAATTCGACGTTTCGGGCATAAGCCCTTCATCAGGGCTCTGGCCCGAAACGTCGAATTTCCTATTCCTTGGATGCTGCCTAACCTGCTGTGCTTTAACCAGCAACACATTTTCAGCAATGTGGACTATAGGCTAGAGATGATTGCAGATGTTGGTCAGCCCCTGGAAAAACCTGGTGAGTATCTCACTTCTACATCATATGTATTGAGAAACAAATGCAGACATTTCTTCTAAACTCCCTACCATGTTTATATTCCATACTTCAAATCTACACTATTTAAATGTGTGATGCGGTCTTTAGTCCAGTTCAGAGTGGGCATAGATCCATAGCACAAAATATTTGCTTCATTTAGTATTGGCTCATAAAATAACGGAGGGGCAACATGTGGTATGGATGAGAAATGGGTTTAGCACAGTGGGAGGAGACAAAATATCACTGGTATAGTAATGCATGTTTATTTGAGAATAAAGGTTTTTCACCATTGTGAAAACTCAGGCCTAGATCATGTACAGTACTGGACTGATAAATGGTAAGTAACATTTACATCACACAAATGCCAGGCTATGACCATCACCAACAAAAGAGAATCCAACCACCACCTCCTTGACACTCAATGGTGTTACCATCACTGAATTCCCACTAACAACATTCCGGGAGTTATAATTGAACAGAAACTCAACTGGACTCACCACATAAACAGTGGCTACAAGACCTGGTAAGAAGCTAGGAATACTGCACAAGTAACTCAGCTCCTGACTCCCCAAAGCCTGTCCACCATCTACAAGGTGCAAGTCAGCAATGTAATGGAATACTCCCCTCTTGCCTGGATGTGTGCAGCCCCAAAAACACTGAAGAAGCTTGAACCACCTAGGGCAAAGCAGCCCGCTTGACTGGCACTGCATCCACAAGCATCCCCTCCCTCCACCATTGATGCTCAGTAGCAACAGTGTATACTATCTACAAGATGGACTGCACAAATTCACCAAAGATCCTCAGACAGCATCTTCCAAACCCAAGAATACTTCCATCTAGAAGGACAAGGGCAGCGCATTAATGAGAACACCACCACCTTGATGTTCCACTCCAAGTCACTCACTGTCCTGACTTGGAAATAGATCAGCATGCCTTCACTGTTGCTGGGTCAAATTCCTGAAATTCTCTCCCTAATGGCATTGTGGGTCAACCCACAAGCAGTGGACTGCAGTGGTTTAAGAAGAACCACTTTCTCAAGGGCAACTAGGGATGGGCAATAAATGTTGGCCAGCCATGAACACTCGCATCCCACAAAATGAATTTTAAAAAAAGACAAAGACAAAGAGGGACCTGGCTTACAATGTGCAAACTAGTCTCAAAATTGATTGGAAAGGCTGGGATTTCTTTTCATTGGAGTGTAGGAGATTGAGGGGTGACTTTATTGAGGTTTATAAAATCACAAGGGACATGGATAAGGTGAATGACAAGCGTATTTTCCCTGGAGTGTAGGATCTCAGAACTAGGGGGAATATTTTTAAGATGAGAGGAGAAAGATTTAAAAAGGACACAAGGGACAACTTTTTTTTTAAAAAGTGATTCATGTGTGGAATGAACTGCCCGAAAGTAGTTGATGCAGGTACAGTTACAACATTTAAAAGACATTTGGATCAGTTCATGAACAGGAAGGATTTAGAGGGATATGGGCCAAGTGCAGGCAGATGGGACTAGTTTAGTTTGGGAACAAGGTCGGTGGGGACTAGTTGGACCGAATGGTCTGTTTCCATGCTGTATGATTTTCTGACATACAAAGCACTTGTTGGAGATTAGTTCTGTTCTGAGAGTGAGCTGTTCATGTGTGGGTGGTCTACAGTTCTAATTCCATGATTAAACACAGGAGAGTTGGATTTCTGAGTGCCTACTCCTAAGCAAAGATTATAGGTTTTTACTTGAAATGAGACATAGGTGCTTTGGAGAAAGAGAATTCATAATGCACAGCAGTTGAGTTAGCATTCTACAGCAACCCACAATGTTTTGATGAGGAATGTAAAAACATTGGAGAGTGTATATATATGAAATATAAGTATAACATCGCATTAAGCTATCACAATATTGGTAAGGTTAGGGAAGTCATAGTTTGAATGAGGAGGCATTTACACCTCAGACTGCCATTAACTCATGTCCTGAATTAGAAAAGACTTCCAGTTACACTGGGATTAATGCTCCTTTGCAGGCTGCCTTTTTCTCAGGGAAAGAACAGAATGACAGAGTGTACTTCAGAAGAGAAAAGACTTTTTTTTCCCACAAATCACTATTTGAGAGCTGGAATTCAACGTTGACACAAAAAAAAACTGAAGAGGATCTTCTTTATTACTTCATCCTCACTCCAGACAAGCCCTTCATTCACAATGAGTTGAAACTCATTGAAAGTACTTACAGGCATTCAAACCCAGAGCATCTGTGCTGCATAGTATTGAGTTATGCCTTTCCTCATGCTCTTAAGATAAAATATACGTGTAAGAAGTAAACAGAGGGAAAGGACAAAAAGAACACTCATGGATTGATTAGAGAAATATGGAGCGAAATACAGAGGTGGAAAAATGGAGGTAGAGAGAAATGAAAAATCAGAGAGACAAAAACAAACTATAGGCAAGATAGAAAGAAGGCTAGAGAAGAGTTTTAAAGAGGGCAGAATTTTCTGTTGTTCTGTTGGAGGTGGGCCAAACTGCAGGAGCAACTTTTGCATGGAGAGAAGTCAGGTTTTCTCAATCAATTACATCCCTCTTCACATGTGTGTGCAGGCAAAAAAGCCACATTTTATGGCCAGGAAGTTCTGTGCTGGGACATTTTTGGACTCCAACATTAATGCACCATATTTAAAAGGCACTGGGACAGCCCTTCACTCTCTGCACACCTGCAGCATCACTCCATCTCTGCTCATCACCCCACACTCCCGCCAAGATATCAGAGACCAGCACCATACTTTAGCCATACCTTCCTAAAGAGACTATCCAGGAGAGAAGGGTAAATTCAATTCCCTAGTTTTGGTAACAGGCCAGTCCGACTGATGGAGACAGCCTGGACTGAGGTGGCTGCAGAGGGCAGCACCCATGGGATCCAGTGCTTCTAGAGGATTAATGATCTACTGTGCTCTGCCAGAACCTACCACTGTCTACTCAATCCTTTATGGCCCTATATATTTATAGTGAATGAGCACTATAAAGTTGACACTTCGGAGGACTGTCATATAGGAGGTTGGATTCTGGCACCTGTGTCAAGATTTCATGCTCAAAAAAAACAGAGCAGCAGTATTCAGGTGTTCATGTCACTGACCTTTTCATTATAACAAGCAGAACATTTGCATCTGATGTTTTTTCACCAAAGGCTTGCATGGAACAAGAACATCTTGTACCATGGGGAGAAAGTGAGGTCTGCAGATGCTGGAGATCAGAGCTGAAAATGTGCTGCTGGAAAAGCGCAGGTCAGGCAGCATCCAAGGAACAGGAAATTCGACGTTTCGGGCATAAGCCCTTCATCAGGAATGATGTTCCTGATTCCTGATGAAGGGCTTATGCCCGAAACGTCGAATTTCCTGTTCCTTGGATGCTGCCTGACCTGCTGTGCTTTTCCAGCAGCACATTTTCAGTATCTTGTACCATGGTCACACTTTAAGTGTACGAGAATTCTCGGCTACAGAAAGCTATGAAGCCAAAACATCTCAGTTCTTTGGGCTGAAGGGATCAAAGAGCATGGAGAGAAAGCAAGAACAAGGTTCTGAGTTCAGCCACAGTCACATTGAATGGTGGAGCAGGCTCGAAGGGCTGTATAACCTACTTCAACTTTCTTTGTTTCTACTGTGCAATTACAAAAGACGGTCTTTTGGGTTGAGCCCCCTTTCAATTCGGTCCTACTCGTCTGACCCAGTAAGGGTTGGTGATGTCAGCTAGAGTGGCTGCCTCACTTGGGCTTTGTTACCCCTTGCGGGCTTCACTGTTAATATTCTTAACATTTAACAAAAATAACCCAGACTGCATATGACTGACATTTTGAGCTGATCAATATGGAGAGGTTTACACTAAGCACTTGTATATTGAAACGCCTTGATTATGAAGGAGCCAAATAGCTAAAGATTTTGGATTCATCAGAGTTTGAAGCAAAAGTTTACCCCACTAGGGAGAAGCCTCGTTTATATTAGACGTGAATTCAGGAATGTCTCCCAGTTTTGACAAGCAAGACTATGCCGAGGAACATCATTCTGACCCTGAGAGTTGTTTGGAACATAATATGAAAGCAAAATAGGTTTTTGATCATGACAAATAGGAAGTTGATCAGCCAAAGAAGTTCTTCAGATTTAACAGCACACCTTTAACATGCTGTCGGGAATCTGATTGCATGTCTCCCACCCAATTAGTTCCCCTACCCTCATTTCTACAAGCTCTGCGCTGCCTTAGGATTATCTCCCAAAAAAGTGATGAAAAAATATAAAAGAAAGATAGAGATACAGGATGGGTATAGAGAAACACAGAGAGAAGAGCAAAATGAAGGCAAACAGACAAAGAACGGGAGACAGAGAGACAGAGAGAAAAGAGAATATATGGAAAGATTGACAGATGGAGCAAAAATATTGAGACAGGATACAGAAATGAAAAAAACATACGAAGTGAAAGATGAAAATCTAAAGAGACATTCAGTTCAAATGAGGAAGAAAGACATGCAGAAGAAGAAAAACAAGGTAACGGTTTAACGGAAAGTGAGGGAAAAGAAAAAAAACAGAAGGGAGAAAAAACAAGTAAAGATTGAGGAAGAATTTGGAAGAAAAGGAAGCAAAGAATTCCAGCTGGCTGCTTCACTATTGAATTTCACTTCCTGATTATATACACCTGCCCATTTTGTTTGAAAAATGATCATTTTCTCTTAAAGCAGTGTGAGTAGAAGACACTAGCAGAAGCTAGCTTGCCCAGTCTGTGGGAATAGATGGGCCCTTGGAGTTGGCTCATCATTTTTGCGGTGATGGAAAATTGAGATACCGGAGGTGGGATTCACAAAAATGTGACTGCTCCATAGACTGGGTTAGACATTTGCCTCCAAGTCAGACGGTCATGGGTTCACGTCCCACTCCAGAGATTTGAGCACAAACTCTTGGCTGATATTTCAGCACAGCACTGTCTGAGGTGTCACTTTTCGATGGGATGTTAAAGCAAAGCTCTTTCTGCCCTTTCAATTGAATGTAAAGGTTCCCATGGTACTATTTTGAAGAAGGGCAAGAGTTCTCATTAGTATCATTTACAATATTTAAAGGTCAGATCAACATGTCTGAAATATTTCTAATTATTGTTTATGGAGCCCTGCTGTTCACAAGTTAATTTCCACATTTCCTAGATTACTATGAACACACTTCATTACCTACAAAATATTTGAGAAGTCCTGAAGTCATGAAAGGCAATATAAAAGCACAAGATTTCCAAAATTTTCTATCTGTGATATTAAGATTTATGTCAAAAATAAATGGAAAAAAAAATACTCAATGACATTGACCATGGGACAACTCAAAGTGCTTTACAGCCAATGAATTCTGCTCGAGATGCAGTTACTGTATAATTCAGTGCACGGCAAGATCCAAAACAGCGATGAGACAGTGATTAGCGATTCAGTTCCAAAGATAACACTTTAGTGACAATGGTGGACTGATAAATATTGGCCAGGTCACTGCTCTTGATCAGTCATGATCCTTCAGAGGGGTGCTGCAGACTTAATGGACTGAATAGTCTACTCATGCACTTATTTCTTATGATCTGGCTATTTTTTTTAAATTATGATGCAGATGTGCTGAGCATGTTCAGTGGGCTAAAAAAAGGCTTTTCTTTTTACCGCATTTCTAGAATATGAGCATCACTAGTAACGCTCTTTGGCCCAAAGGTGGGATGCATGGTCTATTCCCAGTTGTCCTGAGAAAATAACCGTGGACCTCTTCTAGAGTCACTAAAGTCCTTGCTCAAGATCTTCCTTTACTTCCTAACAAAGAATTAGTGAACAATTTAGGTTTTTATAGTTGCCTAATATCTAGCCCAAATACTAGATCTTTTTTCTTCAATATAAATATTTATTTTGAAGTGGAATTTGAATTCTCAAATGACCATGGTGGGAGTTATATACTGTAATTAATCCAGGCCACAGGATTATTAGCCCACTAATATAACCACAATATTACCACAAAACATCGTAGCAGCAGCAAAAGGAAAGAACGTGGGTCAATCCAGTTCCCAGAATAAATAAACCAACACATTTATATTTGTGCATCAAACAGTGGAAGTGCAATTACTTACAAATGGAGAATGAGCACCATCAACAGAAGGTGGGCAAATTGCTCATTTTCTGAACCTACATCTACTTAATGACCAAAAGCTTTTTCAGTTTGTATCCTTACAGAGTCAGAGAGAATAACATTCATTCCCTTCTTACTAGGCTGGGTTTCAACAGAGCTCCCAGAGGCGATAGCCCAGTATTCTAACCACTTACACCACCCAGTCTGAAGTTAACAAGACTTTTTTTTTAAATGTCAACTGTCTGTGAAACCAAATATTCAGATGTAGTTTCGTGACTCAAAAAGGTGGGATAAGTAAAACCTAAGAACTATCCAACTACATGAATGCACATTCAATTCAAAACAGGGTTCAAGTTAGTTAAGAGGTATTTCCAATATCAAAATGGGAAACATCAAGACAGTCCTGAAATTAAAAATCCTAATTGAACTCAAAGCAAATGTTAAGTTTAACATTGCATTTGCATTAACTAATATAACAAAGTGTAGTCCTTCTTCTACTACGATCCACTGACTTACTGCAGGCTGAGGATCAAACCCAAGACCCTCCTGGTCAACATGACTCAGTAATAAGTGAGCTATCAGAAGAACTAATAAATAATTGGGGTCACACTGAACACACTGGGTAGAGCTGCAATCCTGGGGGGTTTGATCAGATGTCATCCTGCCCTAGTCTTCTGGCCCATCAATTCACCACTAAAAAGGTCAACATTAACATAGAACATTACAACGCAGTACAGGCCCTTCGGCCCTCGATGTTGCACCACCCTGTCATACTAATCTGAAGCCCATCTTACCTACACTATTCCATGTACTTCCATATGCTGTCCAATGACGACTTAAATACCCTTAAACTTGATGAATCTACTACCGTTGCAGGCAAAGTATTCCATACCCTTACTACTCTGAGTAAAGAAACTACCTCTGACATCTGTCTTATACCTATCTCTCCTCACTTTAAAGTTGTGTCCCCTTGTGTTTGCCGTTCCCAAACATGGAAAAAGGCTCTCCCTTTCCACCTATTTAACCCTCTGATTATCTTGTATGTCTCTATTAAGTCACCTCTCAACCTTCTTCTCTCTAATGAGAACAGCCTCAAGGCCCTCAGCCTTTCCCCGTAAGACATTCCTTTCATACCAGGCAACATCCTAGTAAATCTCCTCTGCACCCTTTCCAAAGCTTCCACATCCTTTTTATAATGCGGTGACCAGCAGTAAAATACCACAACCTTCATTTTGATAACTTTTACACCTGAACTAGCATCATGAAAATCAATTGTTCATTTATTTCATTTTAGTTTGCAGGAACTTGCTTTGCACAAAATGCATTGTTTATAACATTAAAACCATGGCTACACTTCAATAAAGCACTTTTTCTTTAGCTGTAGACTAGTTTTGGGTTTCATAGGAGGTCTGATACAAATCTAATTCTTTTTCATTTGCTATTTGAACAAAGTAAGATGAGCATACAAATGGTTATTTGAACTGTGTTGTGTCCAAGGCTGCATCGTGCAGGCAACTAATGGATGACACCACGATTTATTAGTCTGTTTAATGAAGACTAATGTCCTGAGCAAGATTGCAAAAGTCTGGATGATGGGTGTATACAATGGATGATTTGCATGTTGGCATGTTTAGATCGTGACTTTACTACGAGTAACACAGGTCTGGAATGTTTTCCTCTTAACAGATGTTGAATGTCTGAATAATTAATAGTCTTGGGCCCAAATGCAGCTTGTAGAATTCTGTTTCAGATCATTCAGTGAGACTTTCCTGTATTCTGCAGTGAATTAAATCACTGGTTGAACTGGATGGTGCAATGGGTCAAGACTAGCAGTCATACAATAGATGAATGTCTCATCATAGTCCCTTCGGAAACAAATAACTTGCATTTATATACCGCCTTTTACGACCTCCGGACTTCTCAAAGTATATCACAACCAAGAGAAAAGACTTTGATATGTAGTTCCTGCTGTAACTTAAGGAATAACTCAGTAACCACACAAAATATCCCACAAATTACAATGCGATAATTTAGTAATGTCAGCTGGAAGAAAGTAAGCACTCACTTGTACATGGTGCCTCTCAAAGATTTAGAACATTCAAGATCACATTACAGCAGGCCATTAGTGACAAAATTGGTCAAGTATTTAAGAACTTTCCTGCTCTTCAAATTGTATAAAAGAGATTCTTTACATGTCTAAATGGGCAGGCAGTGTTTTGTCTATTTAACATCACAACCAAGCAAGAGCACCTCCTACAATGCAATGCTACCTCAACAATCTATTGAAGTTATAACTGAAATTATGGTCTCAAGGTATAGGTGCAGGACACTAATCCAGAATGTTCCAACAGAAATGAGGATACTCATTCTTTGAGACAAACAGAAATTCAGAATAAATGGCTAAAACTTAACTGAAATCAGCTAAATGTCATTTTCATTGAATTTCATGGATGGTTCCTCGTTTTAGGGCATGATGAGGCTTCTGGTATAATCGTACCAAATAAAGGAGTACTTATCACTGCCAGGGTATTCAAGGATCCCTGGTGCTGATGTTATATTTATATAGCCACTGCACACCCAGCCAAACACTGGTACTCCATAGCTGCCCTACCGAATTGGACACACAAACCCTGGATATTGCAGATAAGGGGAAACTGGCACCTTGCTATGCAAACAGGTACCTGGAGGTCCTTGTAGACCAAATTGTACAGAGGAAAGATGTTCTCTTCCTCTATAACTGGCAAAGAGTTTCAGGTTATCAGATCCTGCCAGCCTTGTCTGAGGTTGCTATCCAGGTTAGTGTGCTCTTCAGTCTAATGAAATGCCTCGCAGTGCCAAGAGAAGGTCAATTACCTTCTCTGCCTCAATAGGGTATCCCTGCTTGCAAACACACCTACTGAAAAGGCTTACGCTCTACCATGCTCACTGTTGCATGAAATATATTCCCCCCACTCACTTTCCCCTCTATCCAAAGCACAATATGACTAACCATGCATGCCCTGTGTTGCCTACTCACTCACTTGGAACAACCCACCGCCTGTCTCACAGCTGTACCAGCACTAACAGTTGAAACAGCCATGTTCATCACACTCAATTCTTCCATTTGTCTCATTCCTGGAGAAAATGACCCACAATAGGCCGGAAAGGATCAGACTGAGTGTAGGGACCAGGTATTCATCTTCTCGTCCTGTACGGGGAAATGTAAATAAGATCTCACATTTGTAAATATGTAGTCACGTTTTACCATTAGCTGTATGTACAAGATTCCATCTAGCCACAACTGCAACATTGAAGGTACATGGCCCACACTGTTTAAAAGTGAATGAGCAGCCTCTGCATCATATGCAGGCTAAGAGTAAAAGACAGGTGATTGCCACTTTGCCAACTAGACTTCACCTTTCTAAGCATTGAACGTTGCTATTGCTTCACAGGCATTAAATAGGATTCATCCATTATAGAAGCCCTACAGTGTTGAAACAGGCCATTTGCCCAAAAAGTCCACACCAACCCTCCGAAGAGTAACCCACCCAGACCCATTCCCCTACCATATTACTCTACATTTACCCCTGCCTAATGCACCTAACCTGCACATCCCTGAACACTATGAGCAATTTACCATGGCCAATTCACCTGACCTGCACATCTTTGGATAGTGAAAGGAAACCAGAGCACCAGAGGGAACACATGCAGACACAGGGAGAATGTGAAAACTCCACACAGACAGTTCCCCAAGGCTGGAATTGAACCTGGGTCCCTGGCGCTGTGAGGCAACAGTGCTAACAACTGAGCCCACATTACCTTGTCTGATATAGGGAGGAGTGCTTGGGGAAAGAAATTGGATTGCACACAGCTTACAGTTTCAAAAGTTTGGGTGCCTGTCTAATCCCATTGCCCTTTGGAGGGTCTCACGTTGCTTGACTTGAAGCCCCTTCTTTCAGAGAATGATCCATTTTACCTCGTTCACTCTGGATGTGGTTGTATCACTTATTTATTTATAGCACAATGGGAGGAAGCAATGGTTGCTCCTTCAGTGAACCGGAGGCTTGTATCTTTAATATTTCTGAAGTCTCAACTGTAAGCATCCCCTTCCTGTTAGCCTTCATCAATCCTATAGGTTTTGCACCACCCCATGTCCCCAACCAACCTACTTCTCCACGTCTTCATCCATCCAGTTTACTCCTCCTGGCCCAGTCCTACCAAATAAACATGCCAGATCACTCAATGAATGCTCCACACTCTCACACTGCATCACCCTTTCCGCTCCCATATTCTGTTGGCCCCTCATCTTATATCTTAAATACCATAATCTTTTCTGAATCCCAGCATTTGGACTCTAATCCCCACAGCTAAGTTTCCAGCCTTTCTCCTGCAGCAGTGGGCCCTGATAACTGTAAGATGATCTGGAATGGATGGACTCGAAAGCTGACCATGGCCCAGCCTTTTGAGTGACTCAGCCCAGACGACAAGTGACCAAGCCCCTAAACGATCCTTGTACCTGTGCTCTGTGACTTCCAGGACTGATTGCATTGGATGCACAGGACTGACTGTAGCCCAATGCCGGACTGTAAAGGTACTGATCCCCTGATCACAACTGCCCTGATTAACCAACTGAACATGCTCAAGTGCCTCGATTGATATTGGAGGCTGCCCTTCACTTATTGTGCCAGGAACCCCCTGACTGAAAGGTATCACCCTGGCCTTGACTGAGGACTGCTCCTTCAGACTGAGAGATGTGGCTGCTTACCTACAGCGCATGCAATATCTTTGGTGAAGATGAGGCAAACACACAGTGCAGGTGTAATATTGATGTAGCATGGCACTATACAGCAACATTTCCAACCCCTTGTATAAAATACAGCAGTTTGTCATATTTTTATGTCTATGCTAAAGAGAAAGACAAGACAGAAGTGCTGTGATTCTTTATTGTCCAGCTGAGCACCCAAAGTGCAAATAGTATTCCTGCCTTGTTTTACCTATGAGTTTAGTGAGTGGCAAAAAGAGCTTTTTTTTAAAATTCATTCATGGAATGAAGGCATTGCTGTCCAGGCCAGCATTTCTTGCCCATCCTTTGTTGCCCAGTGGGCAGTTAAGAATCAGCCACTTTATTGTACGTCTGCACTCACATGTAGACCAGACCAAGTAAGGATAGCTATTTCCTTCTCTAAAGGACATTAGTGAATCAGGTGGGATTTTCCAACAACGGTCAAGATCATTATTGGACTCTTAATTCCAGTTTGGCGAGTCCTGCAATACATCTTGCTCCAATTCAGGAGTTAGATGCCCATCTTGACATGCATAATATCCCTACAATAGTAAGCCACCGTGCTTTAAAGTGCATCACTGAAGTGCAGAATCAATCTGTAAGTGGATCAGATCAGTGCCACGATGATACTGAGAGGCTGATGTCAACATCAGCAGGCATGAGGTGTGTGCAGATACTGTTAGTGTAACATTCCGAAGACATTGGTACTGGGTGTCCAAGATTGACCTGTGGGTGAGCAAACGGCAAACTAGAATCACTAGGTACCTGCTTGGACTCATGCTGGGAATTCTCAAATCTAGTTTCCATGCAGCGAGTGAGAGAATGAGTGCCCACGTTTAAGGAGGTACGATTCAGTTAATGAGGCTTTTTGCTGGCCACTTATAAGAAACGCATCAAGTTGCGCAATTTGGTTAGGAAAATTAGACTTTTCAGTTTATAATATTGAGGGCCTACACGGACATCTCACCTAATTTTCCAAAGTTTCTCATCCCAATCTATACCATTCAAAGACTCTACCTATAGATTCTCAACAAAGGCATGCAATAGTGCTCACTGCCTAATAGAGTGAATCAACTGCATTGATGTGAATTTCCTGTTCACCATTTGAAGAGGAGAAGGAATTCAAAACAGAGACTGATAATTTTATTTGATTAGTAGTTATGGGGACCTCATGAGAACAATGAGTGTTTTATTAAAATTAGTACTATTTCAAGAAAAAAAAACATCTTTCTGCATTTCAGGACAGCATGCATTAGTGTCCTAGTTGTGTAAGTGAGGACATTATACCCATATATGAAGGGAAATCTCCTGCCAGTAAAATAATGGTGGACCTATTATATATAAATAAATATGGAGCCTTTAATGCTATAATTCTCCTTTGGATAGTTGCAGAAATATAATGAATCCAGAAAAGTTTTTTTTATTTATTCTCAGGATAAGGGAGTCACCACCTAGGCCAGCATTCATGTTCATCCCTAATTGCTTCGAGAGCATGAAGAGTCAACCACATTACGTAGGCTGGATTGTGATTCCAGATGCACAGCAGGGGATGCAGTTTTGTTCCCTAAAGGACATGAGTGAACTAAACATGTTTTTCTAACACTCAATGGTTTCATGATCATCACTCTTAATTCTAGAAGTTGGTGGAATTTAAATTCTAGCATCTACTTTAGCTAGATTCAAACCTGGGGCACAGAACGTTATCTGGTCTCTGGATTAACAGGCCACTGATCGTGGTACTGGGCCATCGCCTCCCTCCTAAATGAAAGAAAGCTTGACCAAGGAGATCATTTTTTAAAAAGAGAATCGTAAAGAGGTGAAGCAAGGGTTGTGAATTCCAGAACTTACAGTCTAGCTGGCTGAAGACACAGCTGCCAAGCTTGGAATAAAGCAAACTGGCACTGCATACGAGGCCAGAAATGGAAGAGTGCAGAGCTCTTAGAGTTTTCGGGATAGAGGACATCAGTAGGATGATAGGGGAGGAGACGGTGGGTGGAATCTGAGCACAGGTTTACAAGATGTAAAATTGAGGCTGAGGAATGAGGAGGCAACCTGGGTAAAATTCATAATGGGAAGGATTAGGATTGCTTGGAGATAGAAAACCATGACAGAGTGTTGGAACAGGAAGATGAGGGGATTGATTCCAAGCCTATGCTGAACAGCACAGGGAGGCTCCTGTAAATGGCTCCAGTATCCCAGACTAGAGAATGCAAAAACAAACCCAGCCTGGCTTGCCCTTTTTGATTACTATCCAGAGCATCAGCCAGTAGGAGTGGACACATAATAAAGTAAGGGCTGGACTGGGTGTGATGCCTTCTATTAGCAAATAGCCTGTTAACCCTCAGTGTCTGAGTGTTCCCCCCTGAAGAAAAGCTACTGAATGAGCTAATGGTATCAGCATGAGCCAGTGCCTTAGGAGAGGAAGAAAGAAAATGGACTTGGCTGATGTACAGGGAGGTGGGGCATAGGCTTAGGTCCAAAATTCCCAGAACATAAATCCATGAATTACCCCACACCGAGTTGCTGAATGTGAACTCACTAATGGGAAGGCCAGGGGTGCAGAACATTATTTTTTTTAAAAAAAAGGTGAAACAGGAAAATCTGATTGTTAATAATTAGATCTAAAAGCATTGCAATTCCAACAGCCAATCAGCAAATTCTTAATGAATAAAAATGGTAATTGTATCATTCTCCAAACTTTCCCTAGAACATATCACCCAGAAAAGTGTGTAAGCACCACACATTAAATTGTGGCACCTCCTTTCATAACTTTGGCCTCCAGCATCCAAGTTCATGAAGGCCATAAGTGAGTTCCTATGTACATCTGACAGCCTTTCAGTTGAAGGGCTGAAGTAGTTCAGATTCTACAAAACCACTGTAGTCCAGTTTCTCCAGTCAAGAGCCCAATCAGAACAGAGTCTGATTTGTAGGATCACCATCTGGTGCCCTATCCAACATTTCTCCCTCAACCAACACCATATAAACAAATCATTTATCTCACTAGTGTGCAAATGGTTGCTGATTTCAAATACTCAGGAGGGATGTGAGCCTTCAGAATTCTCTAGCTCAGAGGACTGTGAAATCTCAATCTGTATGTTTAAGGGTAGAGACTGATAAATTTCTGATTACCAGTTCTTTCCAGGGTTAAAGAATGCGGTTGGTAACAGACATTAATGTGGTCAGTCAGACTTGATTGTACGGAATAGTGTGGTCGGCTTTACAAGCTAAAGGACCTACTCCTTTTCCTTTGTTCCGAACAACAATGACAAAACTTTGAACATTTTGAATGGCAATAGTGTACTTGGGACATTTGGAGGACTCAAAGACATTTATACGGGGAGTTATTTCTTACGATGGAGTAAGGCATGGCAAACCTTTCGATAAAAAAAAGAGGCAGAGGACAATATTTGTCCAATGGTCATGCCAGTGAAAAGGATTTGAAACCCTTGGACAGTTAAGATTTGTATTAACATCATATACTCCCTAACTGTAGGATGTAAATCTCCCATTCTGTATCAAAAACAGATCTCAATTCCCAACTTACCCAAACACAACCGTAATCACCTCCCCAAACTCAGTTTCAGAGGTCAAGTCTGAAGATAATATATTGGAGACGTGTATTAACTAGAGTTTGAGTTTCCATGTAATTTATATTAAATTGGGCTTAATTAAGATCCTTTAATTAGAGATAGAAAGCTCCTTTTGCTGAGCTTTATAGAATGAGAACATTAAGAATTTGAAACATATAGCTGAATTTCTGATGTTCACTCAATGTTTCCACTCTGGTTCAGAACTAAAATCTTAGTCCATTATCCTTTCAGATCGAGTTCCTAAGGTTCAAACCCAATGAAATCTCAGACAAAATGAAGGATCATGCAACAAACGAAGGGCAAAATATTGTGTTTTTATTTCTGAGGACAAGAAGCCAAAGTTAAAATGTTCCAAATTCAACATACTCTTCTTTGGAAGTCAAGCAAAAGGAGCATTAGAAATTGAAAGAAACAATTGTTACCTCCTACAAAAACTACTTCATTTCCAGAACTGCTCAAACATTGGATTCATACCTGCAGTTTCATAATAATATTCAATAATTTTGAGTGAGTGAAACTAGGGAAATTATATCATTTCTTAAAATGTGAGGATCACTAGGTTGTGTGGGAGGGAATTCTATGAAAAAAAGACCCTGGTGGGCATTGTGGACAAGTCTCCTTGCAGTGCTCAAGCTGTGGAACAGAAGATAATCAAAAGATAGAAAAAAGGCATAAAAAAGGCACTATCACAATAATCATAGGGAATATTCACATGTATGTGGACTGGGAAAATCAGGTTGGTAGCAGATCAAGGAGAGGAATTTATGAAACGTCTACAAGATTTTTGAAGCATTTTGTGGTAGAGCACATTAGGGAACAGGCAATTCTGAATTTGTTGATGTGTAATGAGGCAGACTTGACAACTTAGGGTGAAAGAACCCAAGGGGGAATTGACCATGATATGATGCAATTTACACTGCAGTTTGAAGGGAGAAGCTGGAATCTGATGTAATACAAAAAGGTAACTACAAAGACATGAGGGAAGAGCTGGCTAGAGTTGATTGGAAGGGGAACCTAGCACAGAAGAAGGAGCAGCAATGGTAGGAGTTTTGAAGGTGATTTAGGAGGTACATAAGAAATTAATACCATAGAAGAGAAAACATACTAAAACAAAAAAGGAGGATGAGATAACCATAGCTGACATGGGAAGTCAGGGGCAACATAAAAGTGAAAGGAAAAGGATATAATGTGGTGAAGATTGGGAAGCATTTAAAATTCAGAGGATAGCTACATGGAGGGGGAGGGGGGGGGGAGCGGTAAGGAAAACCAATGAAATAGAAGAGTCAGCCAGTTAGTAATAAGCAAGGATGATTGCAAGAGTACTTTTAGGTATCTAAAAAGCAAAAAAGAGCATTGGACTGCTGGAAAATGAGGCCAGAGAAGTATGAGGATCAAAAAAAAAAAACAGCAGAGGAACTGAATTTGGTCCTTTGCACTAGTCTTCATGGTGGAAAATGCCTGTAGCAGACCAGAACTTCAGGAGAGTCAGGGGCAGAGGTGAGTTTATTGGCCATCACTAAAGGAGAAGGTGCTGGGGACGCTGAAGGTTCTGAAACTGAATAAATCAGCCAGACTAGATGGATTATAGCCCAGAGTTCTGAAAGAAATATCAGTGAAGATTGTAGAGGCATGTGATCATCTTTCAGGAATCACTGGAGTCAGAGAGAAGCTCTGAGGTCTGGAAAATGGCTAATGTAACACCCTTCTTTAAGAAAGGATAGACACAAAGGACAGAAAACTCTAGGCTGGTTACCCTGACCTTGGCCGTTGGTGATTATTTGGAGTCTATTAAGGCTGAGATTGTGGAGTATTTGGAAAATAGGGCAGAGTCAGCATGGCTTCGTCAAGGGGTGGTCACGTCTGACAAATCTGTTAGAATTCTTTGAGGACGTGATACGTAAGTTAGACAAAAGAGAGCCAGCGTGTGAAATCTATTTGGATTTCCAAAAGGAAATTGACATGGAGCCATACATGAGGCTTCTGAATAAGAAAGCCCTTCAGTATTAGGGACAAGTACTGGCATAGAGGATTGGTTGATGAGCAGAAGGCAAAGAGAGGAATAAAGGGGGATTTTTCAAATGACAAAAAATACTACAACTATTCACATTATGAATTAATAATGGGGATGAAGGAAGGGATTTCTTAAAATGTTTGCAGATGATCCAAAGATAATAGATAGAATATGTTGAGGGGAGGGGGGGGGGGGGGGGGGGGAGGCAAGGGGGAGAGAGGATGCTGAAGGACTTGGAAAGATTAGGCAAATGGGTAAAGAAGTGGCAGATGGAATACAATGTGGGGCAGTGAGGTTAGCATTTTGGTAGAAAGAATAAAAAGGTATAGACTATTTTTAAAAACAGGCAATGGCTTTGGAAATCTGAAGTGCAAACAGACTTGGGAATCCAAGTTGAGAATTCAAGGTCAATGTGCAGATAAATGAATGTTGGCATTTATTTTAAGACAGCTAGAATATAAGAGCAGAGGTGTACTGCTGAAACTATATAAAAGGGCTGGTCAGAACACATTTGGAATATTGTGAGCATTTAAGAAAGAATGTTTTGGTTTTGAAGGGGGTTCAGAGAAGGTTTACAAGAATGATCTCAGGGATGAAGAGCTTGACATACAAGTTGTTGTGTAGGAGTCAAGATCTGTTCTTGGAGGTTAGAAGGTGGAGGGGGGAAATTGGATTGAAATGTATATGATAACGAGAGACCTGGGCAGAGTGAATGTGGAGAAGATGTCTCGACTAGTAGGAACCAAGGGCAGAGCCTCAGTGAAGGATGATGCTTTGGACTCAGGCAAGGAGGGATTTCTTCAGCCAGATGGTGGTGAATCTGTGGAATACAGGGGACTGTAGAGGCCAAATCATAGAGTGTATTTAAGACAAAGTTCTGATTGGTAAGGAGATCAAGGTTTATGGGGAGAAGGTAGGAGAATAGGTTTGAGGAATATATTAGCCATAAGTGAATGGCAGAGCAGAACTAACAGGTCAAATAGCCTAGTTTTGCTCCTTGATCTTGTAGTTTTATGATCCATTGGACCAAGGCTCAGTGAAGTCAACATCTGGAATCAGCAAAGGCTGTTATGGAGTATACCTTAAAGTTGGCATAAAAAAATGACTTCGTGGATCACACACCAGTTAAAAAAGATACCAAATGTTACAAAACCTTTCACCATGGAAGTGGACAGTTTGTAATGTGATTTTTATGCCCAAACACATTCAAAATCTATGCCTGCTGTGTCAAATGCACATCCATCTAGTTCCCTCCTGAACTTGTCTATTCATAATCTGATAGTTAAAACCAAGCTGGTTAAAAATGACTCTAGGATAAAGAATTTGGATTTATATAATCACATTATCACACTTCAAAAACCCAGTATGCAGTGATGAGACCAAGAGTTTCCTGAGTTAGTTGTACCTGTACTTCAGCAACTATAGCAGTGAAACAGCTACAGCTCTGAAGAGAGTCAGCCTAAATAGGTGAAGGCAGCAGAACAAATGTTTACAGAGTACCAAGTAGCTATGAAACAGGAAAACAACTCATTTTCTTTGACCAATATACCAAACAGATTTCCTGCTTGGTTTGCAGTTTTTGACTTCTATCTAAGCACCTTGACCAAACCAAAAAAAAAGTGTGAATTGTAGCACGGAGTGGGGAAACCTCCCATCCCTCAATCAAGAAGATGGAAAGCATGACGGTGGCACCTCTGACAGTACAGCACTCCATTACTCTGCTGAAGTTGACGCTTACATTGGAGATTAAAGTCCTGGATTGAGATTAAACTCAGTCTTCAAACTCAGATGTCAAAATGTGATCAACTGAAATACTTAGGTTAAAAAAGTGAGCGCTGGCACAGCTAAATAAAATGATGCAGACTCAAACAGGCTGCCTCCCTTTCCAAATGGCATTATCTGCCCCACCCTCTCCATCTCCCTTCCTGTAGTCCATAGGAAGATTTCTGGAATACATTACCATTTATCAGCACATAATAAAAGAAAACAATTACATGTCTCAAGTTTTATTAGAATCAGATGTGCTCTTTAAAATGTAAAGGAATTTAAGAAAAAAAAAAGATTTAAAAAATATAAACATCACAGGACAAATTTCTGGAATAACAAGACTACAGATCAGAACCAGCCTTCTTGAAAAGCTGCCAAAAAGCAGCTTTAGAACTACTGCCAATTTTTAAAAAATAGTATCAGAGATCAAAGAATGTCCCGGTAAAGAGAACAGGCCATTCAGCCCATTGATCCTGTGTTGCTTTCACCCACAAGCTACCTGCTCTCCAATGCACCTTCACATTGGATCTCCTGTGTACTGCACATGATCCATATGATGTTTTGTGTAATAAGGACAAGATTGTTACACCATGTAGCATGCTCCTTTTTGAAAACTCACATGGGATGTGAGTACCTCTGGAAAGGCTGGAATTTATTGTCCAACCTGAACTGAATTTGAGAAAGGTGATGGTGAACAGACTTCCTGAACTACTGCAGGTCATGTGATGAAAGCACATTCAGTGCTATTATGGATGGAGTTCCAGGATTTTGACACAGCAGCAAAAGGAACAGTGAAATATTTCTAAAATAGCACATGGAGAGAGAAATATTGGGGAACTGTGCCAATGCAGCTGCTGCCCTTGTCCTTCTAGGCATAGAGATGTTGTGTTTGAAAGGCGCTGTTGAAGACAGCCTTGGCAAATGGTTGCAATTCATCTTGTAGCTGGTTCACACCACAGCATTTGTGATGGAGGGTGTAAATTATTCAGGGGTTAGATGGGGTGCCAAATAGGTAGTTTTGTCCTGGACACAGTTGAGCTTTTCAAGTGGATAATATTTCAGTCCTGACCTGTGCTTTGCAGGTGAAAAAGTTCTGAGGAGTCAGGAAGTGACATGCTGCAGAATTCCTAGCTTGACACACTTTTGTAGCATCAGTGATGTGACTGATTCATATAAATGTTTGATCCATAGTGGTGACAAGGATATTGATGGTAAGCGATTCAGATGTGCTTGCAAGGTCTTTAGATGCTGTTGATACTTGTCAAATACCAGCCTAAGTCTGAAAGGTTTCCAGGTTTTCATGCAGGTAAGACTATTTCATTATCAGGGGAGTTGCAAATGAACAATGCACAGAGTTAATCATGTCCAATTCAGATTATAGGTTGGAGGCAAGCTCGTTAATAAAACAGCTGGCCTATGACACTACCCTCAGGTTTTCCTACAGATATTCTGGGAGAAAGATGACTAATCTTCAACAATCACAAATGTTATGGCATAGAACGTAAATATTCAGCCCAATGTGTCAGCAACCACAACCAGTTTCCTTCAGTCAATGGAGAGTTTACCCCAGTTCTCACTGACTTCAATTTACCAGTGGCCCGTGATGTTACATTCAAAGGCCTGACTGGAATCCAGTTCTTTTGTCTATGTTTGGACCCAGATGATAAATGATGGCTCAAGCAACCGACTGTGTAGACCAATTGGCAGTAATTGAATGTATTACATTTACACTTTTTATTCAGGACAAGACAAGGATGGACAATTTTCTAGTTTATCATAACTTTTTTTCCATATTGGTTCTCACCCAAATCTGTTGGGTCTTTCAGGGGCAAGTCAAGTAGTTCAGTAATGGTGATGCTGAAAACTGAAGTCCCTCACTCACAGCAGTCTTTCCCCGGTTGTTCATGGTACTTCATCCAAAGGGTGTTCGACATGCACTCTTTCATTGAGGGAGGGTGGAGGACAGCAATTACTGAGGGGTCTCCTTGCCCATGTTTGTTCCAATGTCATGAGACTTCATGGGGCAGACAGTAATGTCTAGAACTCCCAGGACAACTCCCTCCTGACTGTATATCTCCTAACAGGATAGTTCTACAGCTAATGGTGGAGGAGTTGGGAACACTTGAGAAATCCATGGCTGAGTCAGATTAAGTAAAACAGTCGACTGAACAGCTGATCAAATTTTGGCTGAAGAGCCCAGGTGGTTTCAAGATTTACAGGTCTGGTGAGACTGTGCCTGCAGCACAGTTTGATGTCAGGTAGTCTGTACAATTGGATTAGTTTAGCAATGATTTTGGTAATCGGAGAGGCTTGCAAGTTCATTTCAGAAAGCAGTCATGAACAAACCACATTGCTTTGGGTCTGGAGTTACATGTAAATCAGACAGGGTATGGAGACAGTTTTTTTTCCCTAAAGAGTGTGAAGGAGAAGTAGAGTTTTCAAACAATAAGCTAATTTTATAAAATAACCATTGTGCCTTGGCAGCAGAATTAAAAAAAAAGCAATAACAATCATGTTTAACCAGGCCTGTCAAGATGACAAAAGACTAATTGATTTCAATATGACCAGAGACTATTTAACTTCTATTAGGAATGGGCAAAACCAGGTGAATGTAAAATCCCATCTCCAAATTGAGAAACCCATTGTTGAGTAGTGACATTCTTATTTTAAATATATTCACACCATTTACACTTTGGGGTGCGCTATGACACATGTAAATTGGAACACAGATTGTTTAGCGAAACACTGATCACCAGCCATCTAGATTACTTCCAGGTAGTTGCATGGGATAGTTTGCTAATTAATCTCTATACATCAGTTTATAATTCACATGCCATTAACTGTCTAGCAAGTTGGTAGTAATCCATATGGTGCATCTTTCAAGAAACTCCAGTCTGTCTTGAGTAGGAGAGGTGGATCAGAAATCTAGAAATTGGATTGTGCCCAAACTTGCGGGTTGAGGAGCAGTATTCATTGAATGTGTGGATGAAACAATGGCAGGAAATTGCTGTGCAACTTGTTATTACTAATCTGTTGACACTTGGGGGGGGGGGGGGGCAGAGGATGCTGTCCATCACCGCAGCATTGTAGCCCTTAGTGGTATTTACAAGGGAGGCGAGTTGTTGCAAGGCATGCTTTAGGCTGTGTGAAGTCATCTTCTACATTACTTAAACCTCATGTCTTCCACTGTGGCTATACAATATTGAGGCTTGGAAGATTGGATCCATCTTGGAACCAGGTTTTCATCTGCTAAGCTGCAGCAACAATCAGAGCTTCGTGATGTGCTAACATGGAGGTGGACACAATCGGCTAGTTGGGGGAGGCCTTTTAAAAAAAATGGGATATGATGGGTACAAAGCAAACCAGTTTAGAAGAGGAATTTTCCTGTTGTAGTCCTAGTGTTTCCACAGCTCTTCAGCTTCATGACAAATTGAATGGGAGGACCTCCTCTTTGCACAGATTCACCACCCCACCCTCCCCTCCCCCCCCCTCCCCCCGCCATGTCCTGTACCACTATATCTAGTCTAAGTTATTGTCTGTGTAGATGGCCTGGTTACAAAGGGGAGGAAGGAATGAAATTGAGCCAGAAGAATTCTAGCATTGAAATTTAGACAGGTGGTCTACTTAATGCACAGGAACAGAGTGGAAACGGAATGTCAGAAGGCTGGGGCTGTAATAAAAGAACAACATTGGTATGAATTCCTTCAAGCAGTTTGCTCCAAAACTGGGAGCTGGAAGCATTCCCTCTGCTTTTTCGCCCCCTGCCTAACTGAATGCATTTCTACTTTAGATTGGTCTCTTTACAAGCTCGACATTTGCATCAAAAAACAAACTTAAAAGCTGTATTAGGTTCTCAGTACTACAAAGGCAAATAGTTTGGCAACTCTTGGGTTTTATTAAAGTCAGCTGCGTGCTGCAGAGTCCCACGGTGATATCAAAATCCAGGAGTGGCCATGCACCCCTTGATTAAAGATGGAGTTAGCTTTTAAGAAAGCCTTCCTCGAAAGCATTTGGCAGTTTGATTTTTCATCTGGTGTGATGGTGCAACTCAACTCATGGACAGAAGACCCCCATTACCGACACATGAAATTACTACAAAAACAGCTGTGTGCAACTTACCACCCTTCGGCTAATGGTTAACAAGACCTTCTAATCCTTCTGGCACATAAAAGCACAACTAAATAAAAAAAATCCTGCTCTGACAATTGTGCCCTTTAACTAGACAGAATACCAGGTCATAATTGTCAAATCAGAAGTAGGAATGGGCTCATTTGGTGGAAGACTTTCCTCCAGAGTCAAAATATTGTCATCTCAAATCGCAAAACAGAATCAGGCTGGAATTTCAGTGTTATAGTTATGAGCTTTAAACATTTTCAGAGGTACTGGATGAGGCATTTGATAGATCTTTAAAATCCCTTAAAAATCAAAAAAAGAACAGAATTCTTATGTCTCAGCCAATGTTCCTCCCTCAAAAAGGGAAAATGTTGCTTCAAAATTTGTCATTACTGTTTGCAGAATGTTGCCGCGCGCATTTATTTTCATGCGTTTCGAAATTAATTCATTGCAATAATTATTATTATTGTGGACTGTGATCCATGTTAGCGAGGATAGCATTTACTTCCTATCTATGAGAAACTGGTTGTAGTCATTTCTGAACTGCTGAAACTTTAGTTGATTTTACTCCATCTACACTGGTAAGGAATACATCCCAAATTCACACTTATGTTTTGTGTGTTGGGGCTTATTTGTGGTTCCACAACACTTCTGAAACCTTGTTGTTCATTTTAAACCCCTGAAATGCTAAGATGGGCATTCTTCTGCACTCTGGGTGTGAGGGCTTGTCAGAATGATCAGAGTAGGCTGCTTGTACAGCTCATCATTCACCTTGTATATACCATAGACATGAGAAATACTGAATCAAGTTTGGGAAAATGCACCTGCATTTCAATAGAACAGTGCTTTTCCAGCTTCAGACTGAACCTTGGAATCTTATTTCATTGCATAAACAGCCAAAGATTCTTAGAAACATGTGGCAAGGAACAGAGGAACTGGAACAGGGTCATTTTCTTTCCATTGAGTATGAAACATTAGCTTGATGTGCTCAAACCCTGGAGCAAGACTACCATGACCTCATAAAAGTTAAACATTTGTGTTGCTTTCAGAACACTACGGATTCAATCACCCTTCAAAACAAAGTCAGCTTGGTCACTCACCTTGACACCAACGTTGGTATTGTGCAGATCTACACGGGCTCGTAAATCTTTGTTGGATTTCTTTTGTCCCATAAATTCTTTGACAAACTTGTTGCTGTACTTGAGATTGTCCCCACAGCCGCCCCACTGCCAAGCTTCCCGGTTTTCCAAGTCAGGAGCTTCATCACAGGTACATCGCTCCATTCGTCCAGCACTGCAAGCTTTGGCAAGGGCATGAGTCAATCCAGCAGAAGAGATGGCATATAGGAAGGCAGTCTCTTTAAAACCTTGGAGAGAAACAAAATCAATGAATTTTTCTTGGTATTAAACGTGGATCGGAGTATTTAAAGCAATGATAGGTTTTGCTTGTCATCCAGAATGTTTGGTTCAGTCTTAGAGTTGAAAAGCCAGGAGTTTAAAGGCAGAAAGCATGACAGAAGTGAAGAGGCTGATTTCAAATTATACCATGAGTCTCTCTTTCAAGGCTTGAGGAACTAGACTAACAATCCAGTACATCACTGAACAAAAGCTGCACTGACCAGAGTGTTGACTTTCAGATGCATTAATGAAAATATTCTCACAGGATCTTTTACATGAGAAGGGAGTTTAACCAATATTTTAGCCAATACTGAGAATCATAGAGGCTTACAGTTAAAAATGACCCCTTCAGCCCATTGAGTCTGCAAAGGAAAACTAACTATTCTTATTCATCAAACATCACCAAAACAGATTACCTGGTTACTCTTTGGAGAGACTTTGCTGTGCAGGAATTGACAGCTAAATATTTTACATCACAGTATTTCTAATGAAGGCACCATAAGTTAATGCAGCCCAGATGACATTATTCTAGGTTTCATCTCTGCTCTTAGTGAGGGTGCCGTGCAGAGCCAGACACAGGCTCTACCCAGAGTAGTGAAAAATGCCAGTAGTGGAATCCCACAGGATACAGTTGGCTGCCATCTGCAGCCTTTTTCATAGTGGGGATGGCAACAGTCTTTTTAATGTTGACACTAAACAATTCGTTTTCTTCTGTTATTGCCCATCTCAGAGGCATCTCAGTATCAATCCTGGGCATGAACTTTGGGCCAGATTTTCTAGAATGGGGCAGTCAGCTGAATTGCCACTCTGTTCCTATTATTGCTGCATCAAGAAAGAGCTCCATATTCCTGGCAGGAGATTCCAATTATGCATCATGCAAAAATACAGAGTGGCCTGCTAATCAAACTGTGTCCTTGTACCGAGGGAGGGGAGGCAAACAACACTCCATTTTGCACAGCAGTGTTGCAGTATTGTCTGATTTTAATATCCAGCAGCACGAACAGCAACATTGATAGCTCCTGTGAAAGACTAAGTGTATAATGCAAGTGTGAGGTTAAAGTGTCAAGTAGTTAGGTACCTTGGATCTTCCAGAAATCAAGAGCCAAGAGCACTCCCATTGAGCCATAGATCACTTCTCAGCACATAGGTATGGCCTTGAATTCTAGGGTTGCTTGGCTAGGAGGGAAATCGTGGCGAGTGGGGAAATTTATATTTAATGCCTTGGCCAATGTAATGGATTGTGGGATAGGTATTTTAATGGTGGGGGGGAAAGAGAGGGAACGGCATTTGTAGGAGCCCATGACATGCTGGGAGATGGCTTCCAGCCCCAATTTCCCTGAACAGTCACACTGGTAGCCTCCCATTCAGTATGTGGGGATTTTTCACCACTGGTAATGTATTGGTAGCCTTGGTGAATTTTCTTCAATATTAAATTTATATAATTTTAAATATCACCCAACAACTTCTATTCAATGAATCACCAATTCATATCTAGACTCAGCACTGGGAAACTTCCCCAGCAGGGGTTGTTACACTGGGAGCTGTCATAATGCAGCTCTCTTTTCTCCCCCACAGTCTCAACCAGTCTATGCTGTATGGCAGTGACATTAAATCTAACCAACAAACCCAAAACTCACCCCACCTTCTGACAAGACTTACATTAACCGGAACCCGAGAATGAAAAATAAAAATCAGGCTCAAGAGACCAACTGGAGAGAGAGTGAACACAAAGGCCAACTGATTAACTATACAGTTAGATTCAACACAAGTGAAAAATCCTTAGAGGCAAGATGGTGCCAAAGAATGGCAACACAGTACTGTGGTGGTAGGTCGAAGGGAAGCAAAGCTGACCCAATGCTTCATGCTGCTGTTGGTCTCAGCATCAGACCCAGGCCCATGGCTAAGCACTGAAGGACTGCAATGTGGAATTTTTAAACTTCATTCCTCCTAACTTTATATTCTGTCTGCTTTACTTCTGCATTAGAAGATGGTGGTGGAGAGCATTGACATCATGCAATACTCTTCACTATTGTAACAATTCATTTTTGATTTATTTATTGCCACATGCAAAGGAGATGATAAGGTCATGGAAAAACTTAAAAGGCTTTAAAGACTGAGTTAAGCAGCCTATGAGGAATCAAGTTAATGAAATTCTGTATTTAGAGAGAGAGATAAAATACTCTTTAAAGGTTTCTGGACAAATAGTTGTTATCACATGGTTAGGGTCTGGAAGGCATGGCCTAAAAGTGTGGTAGGTACAAGCTATAATCATGCTTTTGAAAAGGAAATTTCAAAAACCCTGAATGCAAGGCACTTGCACAGCCATAGGCAAAAGCCAGGCAAGGAGACTAACTAAACGGCACTGCCAAAAGCTGTCAGCAGTTGATGGGCTGAATGACCTTGTGCTGTGATCCATGATACTTCATAGATGTCCAAGATATAGGGCAGCTAGTGTGGCCATTCTGCTCTGATAAGTTGCTTTCAGGCAACTCCCTCTGTGCAGGCAGCTCTATGCAAGTCAGAAGAGAAGAATTCATTCTGGCTACACAACAGGGAATCTAGCATGCAAAGCAAAACCCTCTTACCATGGTAACATTGAGGAGAGATATGGATGGTGGCTAAACAAATGTGCTAATGGGTTACAATGTTTAACTCAAAATTTAATTTTTAATACAGTGAAAACTGACAAATGGAAACTTTCCCTTTTCCCCAGTATCTGTCTATCCCTTCTTGCTTATAAGCAAGGGGCCTTGTGCCTATTAGCAAGTAACATGCAACCGTACAAGTCCACAGTAAAAAAAATTAAATTATCAGAATTCTACTGGGTTGGCAGTCTTATTAAAATGAGGCACCAAGAGATAGCTGTGTGGCAATTTGCAATGTTACAATGTGAAAAGGTAGGATTTGAGAAAAGACACATTGATACAATCTGTACACAACCCTATTCTGGGAAAGTGTCGCTCAGATACATGTGATCTCCATCCTTTTGTCTCTTCTATATTTTTTGTGAAATCTGCAAACATTGTCACAATTAATAGTAACACAAAATAGACTCAACAGAAGAAAACAATGAGCCCAACAGCACAATTTTCTCAAGCTTTCAGAATCTGATCTTGTCACCAGATCTTTGTAAAGAAACCTTAAAAAGAAGGTATGGGTGGGGTGGGGGAACAACACTGGCAATTTGGCTCCAAACTATATTTCCAATGCTGCAAGGTGCAATTTTGTCTCCAAAATGGTGGATGTGGCATGTGCACAGAATTCTACCATGTATTTACCATGTCAAAAAAAAGCCTATTAATATATGCAAACAGGAAACTTTAATGCTCCTTCTGACCAGAAAGTACTGGGGTTGACAACCTCGGGTGAAACCAGTGCTAAGCTGTGCAGAGGAGAAAAGCAAAGAAGAGAACTGTCCTTGGTCAGTTCTGTCCAGTCAGGTACTGTCCAATTTTATTCCCAACCTTACTCACCTAAACCCCACCTTGGGACCTAAGCTCAGAGCATCCCAGCCGAGTCATATTACAAGATCTAGCCCTAATTCCCTAGATTTCTTTCTAATCTCCTGGCCCCACACTGATTGCATTCCAAGGGCAAGCTATTCCTTCCCCCTCTCTAGAAAATATACACCCAACCACCTTACTGAACATAAACTCAAGACCACTGGAATCCTGCTGAGTATCTTTAATAATGACAAGGTTCAAGTCCAAAACTCCTGTCCTTGCTGAACCTTTCTACACAAGATGGTTTGCTATCACACTGTGGGTGAGATACTCAAAATTGGAGTGCTGAGTATTGAACCCTTGGCTTAATGGAAGTGTGAAGGGATTTTATTTTAAAACTCTAGTTAACCTGTACCATTTCCCAAGGCCTTGATGCTCACCAAAAAAAGAGTGGGACACTGCTTCACTTCCTTGCACTAAAATTTTTCATTCACAATCCATTTTCATACCTAAATTTAAAAAAGCACAATAATCATATTTAGCAATCTTACTTCTTAATCAACATAACTCTCATTTTTTCCACAGAATATAGTTGCCCAGTTGAAAATGCACAGCTTAATGCATCTGCCACAATGCTGGAGCTAGATTCTGACAACAGCTTGTACAACAAGTGGGCAACATCTTGACTGTTAGTCAGTTTTATCTGATATTGGACAAGTCACAAGTTTGTGGTGAGAGATGCTTTTATTCTTTGCACATGTTTTATAAAAGAGAAAGCAAAGTGTGCAATTTAATTTTTAATTAGATAATATTGCATATATGGAGTTTCTGAAGTGTACAGCTCGCAGAAGTCATACCAGGGCTCATAAATCAGCATGCTGTACGCCAGATGTGCCGTAATAAACTCATAACCTTTTTGCTGGCAAGGCAATTCAAAATGGAAAAAATAATTACAGTCAAATGTACTTGTCCTCTTGGATAAAAATGCTATATTAATTTCTCATTAAAAATATGAAAAGTCAAGTTTAATAGTTGTCTCAGTGGAAGAAACAATTGAGGTCTGCTCCTTAGCCTCTTGATTATGGGTTCAAATACCAAGGCTGCCTCATGCACTAATCTGCCTGTCAATTCCTGTCTGGAAGTCTTCATTGGCCTTTTTTCTCAGTCTGCTCTTTTCTGATATATGTATCACTGTCTGTCTTCATCACTGAAAGAGAGCCACACACAGACACAGAAATGGATGTTGTCCAAAAAAAAGTAACTCGAGTGCTCAAGCTCACAGAGTTTGACACTAATTGTCAATGTAGAATCAGAATCCCTACACTGTGGAGGCAGGCTATTGGGCCCATCAAATCCACACTGACCCTCCGAAGAGCATTCGCCCAGATCCACTCCCTACCCTATCCCTGTAACCCTACATTTTCCCATGGCTACTCCATCTAGCCTAAGTGAGGACTGCAGATGCTGGAGATTGGAGTTGAGAGGGTGGTGCTGGAAAAGCATAGGTCAGGTAGCATCCTATGAGTAGGAGAATTGATGTTTATGGCATAAGCCCTTCATCAGGAAGAGCTTTTGCCTGAAATATCAACTCTCCTGCTCCTCGAATGCTGCCTGACCAGCTGTGCTTTTCCAGCACCACTAATCCACCTAGCCTGCACATCCCTGGACACTATAGGGGAATTTTAGCATGGACTATCCACCTAATCTGCACATCTTTCGACTAAGGAAGGAATCCAACAGTCACAGGGAGAATGTGTAGACTCCACACAGACAGTTGCCAAAGGGTGGAATCGAACCTGGATCACCAGTGCTGTAACGCAGCAGTACTAAACACGGAGTCACTGTGCTGCCTAACATGAATTCAAGCCCCTTGCTCTGCTCCATTAGATTTTTTTTTTCCCCATTTCTTCCTGTGATCTGGTGCAGGGCCAGCATTTATTGTCCTTCACAAGTGGGCCAAAATGGTGATAGTAAGTCACCTTTCTGACATCACCAAAGTGCAAAGTGCAACAGCCTAATTCAACTGAATGGCTTGCTAGGCCACTTCAGATTTCAGTTACAATCAACAGAAGTGATATGGTACTGGAGTAAATAGTCCAGACTGAGGAAGGGCAGCAGGTTATTTTCCCAAAATTAGTGAACCAGTTAGGTTTTTACAACAGTGGTGACAGGCCCATTTCAATGCATGTCAACAATTTATTGCCAGAACTTAGTCTGGAAAATTGAATTTAGTTTGTCTTGTTGAACTGCACTCTTCAGGTTAAAGTTCAGAAGCACAGACCCTGTCTGTGCATGTTAGCTGTACATTTATCCATCCAAGTTTTTTAATATTTGCCACGGTCTTTTCTCTCCGTATAGGGGCACCCTTTACCAACTTTCACTTAAGTTTTTTTTCCCCAGGGCAGGCAATATGGTCAGATATTCAGAGAATGCTTAGAGATTTAAGGATAATCATATGGTGACCAGAGGGTGCCAGGTAGGGACAAATACCAGTAAGTGCAGAAAGTAATATAGTTGTACCTTGTATTCAACTGTGTTCATCAAGAACCCAAGTTTATTTCAGAAAATAAACACTTTATAAAGTGTTATTGGACATCTTGAGTAATGCTGTAGACAAATGAATCACAACTCAATGAAAGCCAATTCTATTTAACTCCAGAGTAAAGCTTTTAGTTAACAGGGACCATCCTTCATTATTGGCTCAGTTGCCCCATGTCCTAGTACAGCCAATTTTTGCAGGGGGCCTTTGTATTAAAAAAAGCAAAGTAAATGAAGCACTTTACAGGCAGCCACTGGCCAGTGATCCAGCTGCAAAATCCCCATGTCTCCACCATAAAAAAAGTTACAATGAGCTGATCTCATGTTATCATGCTCAGCTTGATTGGGCACTTGTGCACTGAATACCTGGGCAGTGAAAATCCCAGTAACTTTACCATGGGTCTGCATTACTTGATGTTCGTATTCACTTTCATTCTACTGCTTTACTGTGTCTTTCTCCTACTCATTCATAGTTTTTTAAAACTTACTCTCCAAACTTTAGCTTCCAAAGACATTATTTTGTCATGTTTCGGTTCCGAAATATACATTTAGGAAAATGTAAGTAATAGTACTTTGTATGTCCTGTCACCTTCTGTGCCTTTTCCGTCTTTCTCCATCTAACCCTTTCAGACCTGGTTTTTCTTATTGTAGATCTTTTTACCTCTTTGGTTGGTTCCCTTTGGCCTGTTATCATTCCCACATCTGTTTCTTTCCATCTAGGTAATCTTTCCTCTGCAAATTTTCCTTCCATTTATCTTCCCCACTCGATTCCTTGGTTCTAGGTTTTGAAAAATGTACATCTCGGGCTAATGACACTTGCCCTCCTTTTGTCATATAATACTGGTATGGTACACGGTCAGCGAGCTTCCTCATCCCATACTAATTCAAATGCACCACAACTTCAACTGCTGCTAAAATCTTTCCTTCTTCCAGAAATGTGACTCCACATCAATCCAAGAAAAATACCCATTACTCCACCAGTGTGATATTTAGTTTCCTACATCATCTACCCTGGATTTTGAGCAAGATTGCTCAGTTTTGAATTTAATTAGAATGCAGAACAGTGCCATGGCTCATATCTATTTACTAAACCCGATTGAGCTCACCACATTTAAAATCTAAACATAGATCATCTCTCCAGTTCGCCCATAGTATTGGTCAGGGAAACCAATCTCCTGTGAAAGATGGTTTCCAGTAGCAGGCTGTACATTTTTAGTGCTGCCCCTGTTAGATAGCTTGAATTGGGCGACAGGTTGCTTCAGTCACATCTCCAAAAGGAAAGTCAAGTGTTCAAATAAATAACCTATTTTCAAGAAAATGCTCCTAGTTCTGAGATCAGTAGGTTAATGAGGGAGTGAGTAACTTTTGTAGCAGGTAGAAATAATTAATATTGATTTATACAAAGAAAAATTTGATGGGTTTCTTTAAGAATCCAAACAAACAGTCTGGAGTATAGTATGAGTCATTTCAGACATCACCCACGCCAAATGCAGGAGCCTGGGAGGAGCAGATGATTGACCCATAATTCCCAAAGCTTTCCACCAGAGGTTTTCTCCTCATTATGAGAGAGTGTGTTGGAGATTGCTTGTCATAATTAATGAACAACTCTATTGCTGCTGCATTGCTCAGCTACCAGCAAGGGAAACTGGATGAAAGAAAGAAATTTTAGACAAAGAAAACGGTTTAAGAACAAATGGTCATCGGCTCTCCATTCAAGATGTATATTTATTAAAATGGAGATTGACAGCATTCCAACCAGTTTTTGAGCCAAGCTGACACTGAAAACAAAATTTACAAAATAAAAAAAAGGACTTTGCATAGTACTTTAGTTGCAGGATAGCCTGGCCCTCAAAGCATATCCCAATTTATTTTTCAAGAAAAACAAGTGCAAGGAATAGCTTTAAGACTCCTAACCCATCACCTGACCTGAGTACAGTCAAGGGAGAAAAAAGGGAAAGTGGATACTAATAAACAAAGCACTAAAACAAATTTCAGCTGTTACATGACTTGTTTCTGGGGTCAAGCACGAGTTGGAAGAAATCCTTGGTATTAAAGATTCCCCATTATGTTGAATTTAATTCAACAGCATATCATTTACCAATTGAACACCAAAGTAAGTGACTGACAATCCGAATTACCAATTGGGTGAGGAGCAGATCAGTGAGGGTCTCAATCGTAGGCAATGGGAGGAAGGTTAAATAAGGGACTAGCATGGATATTGATCCGTGTGGAGCTGCTGAATGAAGGGGTGGTAATAATGGAGGTCATTTGGGATGGGACAAATTTGATCAGTTGGGTTGCAAATCTATGAAGTAGCAACATTCTTAGGCCATTCCAAGAATCAATGAGACCATGGTGGCTGGGGTGGAGAATAGACATGGTCCCATCTTTGTATAAAATGGCATAGGAAGATGGATGGATGGATGTGGTCATTCTGTCAGAATTCAGCGAGTCAAGCAATAAATCCACATGCAGGCCTTCAAAAGTAGTAACTGGTTGGATTACTTGGTCTAATGTGCAAGCACAAATAAAACAAAAAAGGAAATGCTTCATATTCATGGTATTAGGGACTAACTCTGGCAGAGATGGGACCCATACAGGAGGGACAGGGTACACACAAATAGCTGGGACGGATTTCCTTGTGGACCAGTTTGCTATTGGGAAAAGGTTCAATGCAACTTAGCATGGCTGTGGGAACAAGGAGGTAATATCAAAAAGAAAAGATCAAGGTGCACAGGATATTGAGAACACAGGTCATGGTACAGGAGGAAATGAGTTATTAGGGGAGTGGAGTTTCAGAGTAAGAAGGGAACAGTAAAGTCTAAACCTGGACTCCTGTGCATGTGAATGAAAAAAGCCATCTTATTTATCGCACTAAGATTACAATATGGAAATATGTAGCTATAACAAGCCTGGTTCATAAAATAATAGCACTTGATATTAAATATTCCTGGGTACAAAACGGTTTAAGGTAGGAAAATTGGAGTGGTGGCAGTATTGATTGAAGAGAATATTGCAGAGCAAGAGGGAAAGGATATGTTACTGGGATCAAAGAGACTATTTGGCTATAGCTAAGAAACCAAAGCATTTTAACTGTCAATGAGACAGATTGACTGACCCGTCAGGCATTGACTACAGGAATTCTGCAAAAATTAAAGGGGTTAAGCGACAATGAAAAATTTATGCGGAAACTCTTTTTACACAAGAGGTTCTAGTTGAGTATATTTGTATCTTCTAGCACATGCTAATGAAGCACTTGCAAGTTTGACTGATATTAAATTAGTTTCCTCTAATTTCATAGCAGTCTTGATTTAGTAAATACTGTGCAAAGCAGAATTACATGTATGGCTGGGCACTGTTTTAGTCTTTCAAACAAAGACTAGTTGAGCACAGTTCACATTTACCTGCTGCAATTAGGCAGGAAGGAGAGATGCTGTCTATCGCATGGTGAAAGAGGTTGCTTAGAAACTCGGTGGTTTTAAAATGATAAAAAAGTAGATATTGGATAGGTTATCTATACTTAGTCTGTATCAGGAGCCTGGCCTGGATAGGATGTATCCACAGATATTAAATTGTGGACGCACTGACCAGTGGGCGGCACGGTGGCACAGAGGTTAGCACTGCTGCTTCACAGCGCCAGAGACCCGGGTTCAATTCTCGCCTCAGGCGACTGACTGTGTGGAGTTTGCACGTTCTCCCAGTGTCTGCGTGGGTTTCCTCCGGGTGCTCCAGTTTCCTCCCACAGTCCAAAGATGTGCGGGTCAGGTGAATTGGCCATGCTAAATTGCCCATAGTGTTAGGTAAGGGGTAAATGTAATGGTAGGGGTATGGGTGGATTGCGGGTCGGTGTGGACTTGTTGGGCCGAAGGGCCTGTTTCCACACTAAGTAATCTAATCTAATAAGTTCAGTCTTTTAGACTCTGGGTGGGGTCAGTACTGGAAAAAAACCAAACAAACATTTTCTTATTCAAGAAAATAAAGGGTGTGGAGAATAACCTAGAAACTACAAAATCAATCTGCTCAACATTGATAACAGGAAGGTTTCTAGAAATTAAAAAAAAAGAAATTGTTGGAAAAAAAACCTCAGGTCTGGCAGCATCTGTGGAGAGAAAACAGAGTTAATGTTTTGGGTCCAGTAATTTCAGTTCTGAAATGTTAACTGATTTCTCTCCACAGATACTACCAGACCTGCCGAATTTTTCCAGCAGTTTGTTTGATTTCCAGCATCCATAGTTGAGTTTTGAGCTTCTAGAAATAATTATTCAGGATTAAATTAATATCCACTTAGGAAAAGGCAGGTTAAAGAAAGGCAGAGCAGATTTGTTGAGGGTAAATTATTTTAATAACTTGAGTTTGTAAAGTATAGGCAATACATCAATTATGTGTAAATGTCCAAATGCAATAGATAAAGTGTTATTGTTAACTATGCTCAAATCTGTACACTCAGTGAATTAAGGGAAGAATAGCAATATCATATTTTAAAATAAACTCTCCCAACAGCCTCCTTGGAGTGGGTTGGCTATTCATATATTTTCTAGCTTCAGTCAAAAAAGGTGAGGCCAAAAATACAATAAAATCCAGCCCTATATTTTATAGGGCTGTTTTGAATCTGTTACATTCAAACAGAAAACCACTGTCTATTGGGAATGGGTCATAGCTGGAGCCAATGTTAGAGTGTCAACATTCCTTCTCCCACCTTACTTCTCAAAAATACATTGATTGTACACAGTTATACAGTGAAGGTGACAGGATATTAAGGAATGAACAGTACAGAAAGAGCTCCAACTAACCTCTCCTCAAAAGGCTTGTCCTGTATCGCCCCTCAAGGGTGCAGTTCCACCTCTCAAATCTGAACTGGTACTGACACTCAAGGGCACTCATACTGATTGCTTCCATGAGGGTCTCTGCCACTCCAGGATCCCGCCGGCACATTCGCCGCTGTTTCCGTTCCAGCTTCAGACGGTCACAGACCTTGAAGTGAGCCTTCCCGTGCGTCAGTTCTGTTTCTTGAGTCAGAGGCAAGATGGTGAGTGGTTCATTACCAGTTAAACTGTGAAGGAAAGCAGAACAAAGGGAAAAAAAAATTAGTGTTGAAATTGGAGAAAAGACATTTTTCCTCAAAGAAAACATTTTAATATAATCTACACACCCCGATTCCACATATGCAATAGCATACAATTCTAGACTGCAGTATGGCCTCAATACTTGATCCTCCTCTACTTTGTTTCATCGAAATACTCCCAGGTTAGGTGTGGAATGCATTAGATCTGGATTGAAGCTCACTTCATTCTACCAGGACTGGTAGAAAAATAAGGAATGGGAGGACATTTCATCATTGAGCTTCACCTTTTCAAATAGAGAACAGATTATCTGCACTCCAACTTTATTTGCCCATCTTCACTCGATGTATTGGAGGGTAGCTCCTGTGCTAGAATCAAATCAGGAGGTTATAGCTTTGCACTGCTTTCTGCTACAGGACCATAAATTTATAGGTTATGCTGTAATTGCAATGATGCATGGTTCAAAATAACTGCAGTACCTACACCATTGATATCTTCTCCAGCCCAGTAAATGCTGGTATCACCCATGTTGCCCATAATTCAAGAGCAAATTTGAAAATTGCAGTTCTTTGAGTAAGTTATTAAAGTGAGGCTCTGTCTGTTCAGTTGGGTACCTGGTAGTTTATGTTGATGTTGCAGTTGTCCACAACTCTAAGTTAAAAAGGGAGTTGCCCAAATATCAACAGCTGCCATTAGACAGAAATGGCAGTTCATCTCATTGCTGTCTTTGGGATCTTGCCACATGTAAAATTGCTGCTGTGTAATGGAGAGGGCCTCAAATGCATTTCATTGGTTATGAACTATTGGCTATTCCATAATGAAGTGTCATAGAAATTGTGCTCTACTATCTATCAACTCTCTACAGTTCCTTCATGTTAGCCAAAGTTCTCAGCTGCAGAACTATTTGCCTTTAGCCAATTCTCGCAAACTTGGTACCAAGCAGCTGGCAGTGACATCACCTTTTTACAAGTGAAAATGACTGATCTTAAACATTATGAAGTCAAGACAAAGAGCTCTATGGTCAAGACAGAAATAATTTACAGTTAGTGTGAAAACCAGCTTCCCTGAGATGGTTAGTGGGACTCTGCTGTTCAAAATGGACACCAATTTTGCATGTGGTAACAGTAACAGGACTTCAAGAAATACTGCCCATTTCTAAAATGTTTGAGGCATTTGAAGTATGGAAGTAGTCATTATATACATCATGGGCAATTGTAAGTCACATGGAAAATTCACCACAAAAAGTGATTGGAGGTGGTCATGATCATTTCTTTTCAGACTCATCCTGAGACGATCTGTAAAGATTCCCAGAGAGAAAAAAAATTCTGAAAGAGTGCCATGGACTTCCAATTAAATAATGTCAGGCGATTGAAATAGTCCACACAATTGAATGGCAAGTGGTTACACTCTTAAAGCAGCTTTTCAGTTTAGATTATATTAAAAAAAGTAAGAGTTGTAAAGAAATCAGAAGGCAGCCCAACCTCAAACCATTCATCTCAAGAGTTCACACCTGTCTCCATTGTGAAATGGAGACAGCCAAATTCTGACCTTAGTCTATTCTTCATTTGAACAGTAAGCTAGGGTTATTTGTAGTGGATAGGGGTGAAGGCTGGGTGAGAACTCAGATTTTCTGAAGTTCATTTCTAGAAGTGTGTTAAGTCCAGCTGAGGCCACAATCCATCCAGTTTGACATCCATTGTGGTTGATTAGACAAAGATAAGTGGTCCAAGAGTGAAAAATCCAAAGCCTTCACTGTAATGAACAGAAATAAAGCTGACAGCAGTAGATGGACAGCCACTTTATATACAGTACATTAGGCAGTTGAGAATTGCTTTGCAAAGTCGGGCTGCAAGCTTACTGAAACTGAAGCATATTTGCACCAACCCAAACTTTAGAAAAAACAAAAATCAAATGGCAAACTCCAAGAGGGAGTTCCATTCCAGAGACCTGAGCAATATTCCAAGCTAACACTTTTGCACAGTACAGAGTGTGCATCTTGGGCTTTTGGATCAGTTATCTTTCAGAGAAGAAAAAATGAAAATTAGCCCAAAGCACTAATTTAAAAGAAAGCAATGATATTAAGTGGTTAAAAAACCAACACTAGGTTATAGTCTAACAGGTTTATTTGTAAGTACTAGCTTTCGGAGTGTTGCTCCTTCATCAGGTGATCGTGGAATAAAAGATTGAGACACCATTTATAGCAAAAAGTTTAGTCATGCAACTGAAATTATATTTTGAAAAAAAAAAGAATTGGATTGTTTGTTAAGTCTCATCTTCTAGAATGATCATGTTGGTTTCAGTTATTTCATAGGTCAATCCCAGAACAAGTGATGTTCATGTTTGGGAGCTGGATAATATTATCTGTCAATTAACATCAACAAGAGATTGCCTGGCCATTATCCCATTGCTGCTTGTGGGCAAATGGCGGCTTTGTTTCATCCAATATTGGCTAAACTCCAAAAGTAATTCATGGGCTGGAGGACTACCTAGATTGTCCTGAGATTCAATTTTTCTTTCCAATTGTCCTTCCTAACTTATTGGAATATTTTTAATAATGCATCTCAAGAGGTCATGGAAATGTCTTTGAAACAATTAAAGCAAGATCAAAATCTCATTTACTGTTATTCATGTAAGAACAATAAAGAGGTGAGACTTGCAAAGGTTTTATTGGTTAAGATGTGAGAGAGGTTAGTGTGATGAAATAGACAACTTTTCATTTCAGGTAAGAGAGAGTTGGAGCCGAGCATTTTTCAGAGGTCAGGTAATTGACCAGTTAATGAAAACTTCAATTTTCAGTCCCAATGCGATATCCCATACCTAAAAACATTAGGGTAAAAAAAACATTCACATGGGAAGAGAGACTAAATGGTTGGGTGGAGAGAAATAGAAGGCAGAAGGAGCAGTAGTTCTGTGGTTAACACTGCTGCCTTACAGGACCAGGGACTCCAGTGGAAATGAACCTAACTGTATGGAGCTTGCACATTCTCCCAGTGTCTGCATGGGTTTCATCCAGGTGCTCTGGTTTCCTCAGTCCAAAGATGGACTGCATAGGTGGAATGACCATACTAAATTGCTCATAGCATCAAGGATGTGCAAACTCTGCATTAATCATGGAAAAATGGTTACAAAAAGGACAGGAGGTGGTGTCTGGGTGGGATGCTTTTCAGAGAGAGAATGCAAACCTGATGGCTGAATGGTTTGTTTCCATCCTGTAGAGATTCTATGAATTAGTCCCATTTCACAATTACTTGGTAATATCACTGGATGGGATGGTCATTCACACAGGACCACAAAAAGTGACCCTTTACCTAGTTTAACCAGCACTTTCTGGGAAACAGAAGACAGACTAGTCCAATTAATGAGTGTTGGATAGAGAAAAATTGCAAAAAAAAGAGAATTATCCAAAAAACTCTATCAATTATTCTAGTCTTAGACTTTATAGCAGAAATACATCCTATTGCTTTAGTGAAAATGGTCACCAAAACCATGGTTTAATTTAAAGCTCTTTAACCAAATACTTAAGCAAAAATCTTGTTCTTGAGAATACTACCCAGATTTCTGTATCAGAGTGATGGACACTTCTGTGCCTTCCCAACAAGAGCTGCGGATCTGAAACATGCTGCAGTTAGCAGTTGCCAAGTGGAATCTGCAACAGCAGCTTAGGTTTCCATAGCACAGCCCTTCTTGATGAAAGATGTCTCCAAACAGAGCACTAAAACAGAAGGAAGGGGAGAAAGAGCAAGAAATAAATTAAAGGTGCAGGGCTAATCCAAGTCACCTACCAAGTCATGCCTTCAGTGCATTATCTGGGCCAACATGGCACTTATTGTTAAAAAGTTACATTCTCAAGTGAACTTTAAGTTGTGGGATTTACATGAAATAACTGAAACTAACATGCCCATTCTGAAAGATGAGACGTAAACAATTTGTAACATCACACTAAAGTTTTGCTATAAAATTCTGTCATATGATCATATACTCCACAACCACCTGAAGGAGCATTACTCTGAAAACTAGTGCTTCCAAATAAGCCTGTTGGACTACAACCTGGTGTTATGATTTTTAAACATTGTCCACCCCAGTCCAACACTGGCTCCTCCAAAGAATGCACTTAGTCAGGGACAGTGGTGGCTGGACACTGATATTTCTACCTTCACCCCAATTAAGTCCATGGCAGGAAGGCTTATGGATGGCCTTCCCATTCCAAAACAAGTTGAAGTTCTTGTGGGCAATCAATACCCATATAATAAAAAGGGCTTAACCTGCCACTGCTAGTATTAACCCAGCAGGAAGCTCAATAAGCAAACCCCATTTTGTTTGCTTACTAATTCCCAGGGAGGGTCTCCCTCATTGAGGATGCCTGGCTATCAGGAAGTTTTTTTGTAGGGTGTGCGCTGCTGAAAGCTAGGAGACTGCTTCAGCACAATTCCATCTCACATACAACCAGCATAACAATGACAGGAATCTCTTGTATCGTAGTTAATGGTGAGTCAATAGTTTTATTGATATTTGACCCTAAAAAGACAAAAAGACAACATATCCGGTAAGACCTGTATTTCCAAAAGTACAGCATTTTGAGTTCAAAAACTATGGTGGAATGCATGGGAGATGTGGCCTTTAGCAAGTTGTGTAGCAACATTAGGTAACAGGTGCAGTGAGGCCCATCTCCAAATTGAGATCATGTTGCTCCATCATATACACATTTCATAAATGGTTGAGATTCTTCCTAGGCACCAGAGAGATGTCAATTGACACTCATCGATTGCTAAATGCCTTTAGTGCCGCACCTCACTCTTTAGTATTCAGACACCCATCTTAAAGATGCTGCAAAAAATCTCAAGGAAACCAGTGAGTTCGGCTTGCCACTTGCTCTCGAAGACTTTGACCTTTGAGAAAAGGCACCAACACTCCATTTGCACTAGCCCCATGCACTCTTCATCCAACATTTTCCAGCCTCTAAGAACACTCATAGCATATGTCTGATCCACATTCAGGATGACTCTACAATTTAATGCTGTACTGGCAATCATTGTAATGTTGCAGCAAAAACACTGCACTCAAATAAGCATTCAGCTCAGATGGGACTGGACTACCTCTACATGCAGAGTTTCAGTAAGCAAGCAATCTGGTTTCTCAGCATTTCCACCTTGCATTGGCTTGCCTTCTTTTTGCACTTTACCCTCCTCAGCCAGAAATAAGGCTCAGAAGTTTAGTTTTGTCTTGCTGGCTAACAGACACCACCAGGAAACTCAGCAGTTGTCAACAGGTGTCAGTCGATGAGGATAGCCTCTGCTCAGTCCAGGCCCTGTTAGGGGATCATCAGAATCAGCCATCTCCTCAAGAGAGAAGGAGCTGAATGACAGATTCTCACCACCCTAATATGGCCTGTGTCCTTTGAGGGTGCATGAGGCAGGTATTATAAAGGATGAAAGCAGTGGCACAGCTTTTACCGTTGATGCAGGTACACAGTTGTGCCAAGACAGACAGTAGACAGCAGAGGTTATGCAAAGTTGATCCTGTCGAAAGTGGGAGAGAGCAAGAGAGACGTTGCAGACAATAGAGCACAAGCCTTGGTGGCAGGTGGGTACTGTAGTAGATACAGAGCAAGTGGGAGATATTGCAAAGATGATTGCACATTAGAGGGCTGTTGGAAGGCCACTGACCTCCTGCCGACCTTAAATGATATTCCTCAAGATGGAGGAGACCACTAAGCTAGGTGGCAAACTCAGACCAGCTTGGCAGAGTCCTGGGGTCAGAGGAACTCCCAGCTGTGCCACATCATCCAGCAGGGACCTCTAGATTTCTCCCCACAAAGCAGGCTGCTGACTTGAGTCTTCCATGATGCAAGATATGGAGAGAACACTTGCTAGGCCTCATGGCTTAAAAAAAAAATTAAGAAAACTTCAAGTCAGACTTAACCAAAAAAATTAGCCCTATGTATTTAATCCAGTGCTGTGACCTCAGCTGTCAGTATTATTTATTGTTTCAAGAACATTCCTTAAAATAGTAAATGACCTCTGGGGAAAGTGATATCATAAGCACATCTAGCTCTTGCCTATCCTGCCCTAACAACTTCAGTAACCCTGTGTCACAAACCTACAGGTAAGCAAGTGTCTTCTCTACCTGCACCAGGTACTAACAGTTGGAGTAGTGTTCAGTTCTGTTCACACTTCTAGGAGGAAGGATATTATTAAACTGAAGGAGGTTCAGAAAGATTTACCAGGATGTTGCTGGGAATGGACGGCTTGAGTTAAGACAGACCGGAAAGGCTGACTTTTTTCACTGGAGGGGTGACCATATTGTGATTTACAAAATCATGAGGGGCATAGAAAAAAGGTGAATGACAAGGGTCATTTCCCTGGGGTGGGGGATGTGGCAGACTTCAAAACTAGGGGACACATTAAAAAGGAGAGAGGAGAAAGTTCAAAAAGTAAAAGGACAGGAAATGCAACTTTTTTTAAATAAAAGAAAAGCAGGGTTGTTCGCATGTGGAATGAACTGCCAGAAAAAAAAGTGGTGTATGCAGGTACAGTTGCAACGTTTAAAGACATTTGGTTAAGTTCATGAAGAGGAAAGGTGGAGGGATACAGGCCAAGTGCAGATAGGTGGGACTTGTTTAGCTTGGGAACGTGGTCAGCATGGATTAGTTGAACCAAAAGGTCTGTTTCCATGCTGTATGACTGACTAATTCTGATCATTAAATATAATGAATATGTACACAGAAGGCAGAGATATGGAATAGAAATCATGCCTAGAAGCTCTGCAGAGGATAGAATAAAAGAGGTAAGAACAGCTCCTTCTAACTAGATACCGGGTGGTAGGAATAGAGCTGAAAATGTGTTGCTGGAAAAGCGCAGCAGGTCAGGAAATTCAACGTTTCAGGCATAAGCCCTTCATCAGGAATGAGAAAAGTGTGTCTAGCAGGCTAAGATAAAAGGTAGGGAGGAGGGACTTAGGGGAGGGGCGATGGAGATGGGATAGGTGGAAGGAGGTCAAGGTGAGGGTGATAGGCCGGAGTGGTCAGGAAGAAGATTGCAGGTTAGGAAGGCGGTGCTGAGTTTGAGGGATTCGACTGAGACAAGGTGGGGGTGGGGGTGGGGGGGGGTGGGGAGGGGAAATGAGGAAACTGGAGAAATCTGGAGTTCATCCCTTGTGGTTGGAGGGTTCCCAGGCAGAAGAGGAGGCGCTCTTCCTCCAACCTAGACTACACCTCCCTCCCACCCTGCCCCTGTAAAAATGCCATCCCATATTCCCAATTCCTTCGCCTCCGCCGCATCTGCTCCCAGGAGGACCAGTTCCAATACCGTACAGGCCAGATGGCCTCCTTCAAGGACCGCAGATTCCCCCCAGACGTGATCGACGATGCCCTCCACCGCATCTCCTCCACTTCCCGCTCCTCTGCCCTTGAGCCCCACCCCTCCAACCGCCACCAGGACAGAACCCCACTGGTTCTCACCTACCACCCCACCAACCTCCATATACAGCGTATCATCCGCCGTCATTTCCGCCACCTCCAAACGGACCCCACCACCAGGGATATATTTCCCTCCCCTCCCCTATCAGCATTCCGAAAAGACCACTCCCTCCGTGACTCCCTCGTCAGGTCCACACCCCCCACCAACCCAATCTCCACTCCCGGCACCTTCCCCTGCAACCACAGGAAATGCAAAACTTGCGCCCACACCTCCTCCCTTACTTCTCTCCAAGGCCCCAAGGGATCCTTCCATATCCACAAATTCACCTGCACCTCCACACACATCTATTGCATCCGCTGCACCAGACGTGGCCTCCTCTATATTGGGGAGACAGGCCGCCTACTCGCGGAATGTTTCAGAGAACACCTCTGGGACACCCGCACCAACCAACCCAACCACCCCATGGCTCAACACTTCAACTCCCCCTCCCACTCCACCATGGACATGCAGGTCCTTGGACTCCTCCATCACCAGACCATAACACCACGACAGTTGGAGGAAGAGCGCCTCATCTTCCGCCTGGGAACCCTCCAACCACAAGGGATGAACTCAGATTTCTCCAGTTTCCTCATTTCCCCTCCCCCTACCTTGTCTCAGTTGAATCCCTCGAACTCAGCACCGCCTTCCTAACCTGTAATCTTCTTCCTGACCTCTCCGCCCCCACCCCACTCCAGCCTATCACCCTCACCTTGACCTCCTTCCACCTATCACATCTCCATCACCCCTCCCCCAAGTCCCTCCTCCCTACCTTTTATCTTAGCCTGCTAGACACACTTTCCTCATTCCTGATGAAGGGCTTATTCCCGAAACGTCAAATTTCCTGTTCCTCGGATGCTGCCTGACCTGCTGCGCTTTTTCAGCGACACGTTTTCAGCTCTGATCTCCAGCATCTGCAGACCTCACTTTCTCCTGGTAGGAATAGAGGCAGGGGATTCAGAAGTTCAGTTGGGACCTGGGTCTGAAAGCTTGGTTGCCTGCTGCAAGGAGGTAGGTTTTCAGACTTGAGGGTCTATTTATAGTAGATAAATTTTAACTGGTTGCTAGCAGGTTGATAGTGCCAGGCTGGCCACCCCCACTGTGTAGTGAATGTGCCAGCATCTTGGAGGGGCCTTTCTACAGCAGCCCAAAGGTCCACTTGAGTCAATGGCTGTGGGCAGAGAGACCAAGGACCCAGGTGGGTTTCCTCCCTCTTGAGGGCCCAATTGCCCCCAGGCCCTGCAGTTTAATATGTGCATACCTCTTTGGGCCCCCCTGCACTCAGGCATACCAATCACTATCTTCACCATGTCCATGGGTAGTTAAGTTTAAAGAAAAACCACTGAAATTGAGACAAGCAGAGATTAGCAAACAGCTTGAAAGTCATAGGCAGACAGGGAGGGAAAGAGATCCCGTTATCCCTTATGTATCATATAAATTTGAACCTAGGTCAAGGAGAGGAATGAAAATGGTTTTAACCCACACGGATTTTCCATCCCATCAGTCTTGGCTGGATTTGGAGCCAGATCAAGGAGGTGAAAGGCCAATATTTGAACATGTACTGCCTTCCAGTCTCCAGAGGAGACCCAAAGATACTCTAACCAAGCCCATTTCCCTTCAGAATCAGCCTTGATGACATCATTACCTTATGACATTATTGGCTTAGTTGAAGGCAATAGACCATTTTTGACAGCTCTCCTCATTGCAGGTTGGCACAGGCCCATCTAATTTTATTTTTATAAGGAAGCATTATAGTTACAGCTGCTTTACTGAAGCGTTTTTCCAGTCCTTGATTTCACTTAACTCTTTGTGCTCCATGAGTGGAGAGCTTATTCCACCCATGGTGTATTTTAGAATGCTTCATGGCACCATGCTCCAATAAAGATGGATTCAGGCACTGACCTTGCCAATGCTCTATAACCTATCCAACCAGGGTCAAAAAATTAGAGGTAGCTTGGTATAAAATCATACATATAACTAAGTTTTTTAAAAAAAGTATCCACAATACCACATCATATTGGTTCACTGGAGTCATGTATTGGCAAACAATGAGCAGAACCTTTGAGTGCAAGCTGCATAGTGTTCATTGGAGGGTTTTATACCATGAAGCCCAGTGATTTCACACTGCATCTTACCAAAATCACCACATTAACTCCCTATCCACTCCATGACATTCCTCTTGCCAACTTGTGCCCCATCTTACTACTGTTCCTGGAACAATGCTTCATGCATTGGCTTTTACAGAAGTGAGTGGTATCCCTAGTCGGCATCATCTTACAAAGTCATTTGTACACCCAGCTAACAGTACCCCACTGTGTGGCTTAAAGAAAGATTGTACTGTACAGGGCAATGCATTCACCTCTGAGGCAATGACACAAGACCACGCCAACCTGGTCAGAGGTTGCTACCAGGTCAGGAGACTTTGCTCAACATTCAGTTGCTCACCCTTTCAGTTGACATCATGACTGATAGTCAACTAGCTACTTGGGACTGCTTCCAAATCCCTGGACTGGTATTGCAAGCTTCCATTGACTTACTGTGCCAGGACCCTCAGAGCACAGCAAAATTCTCCCTTGAATTGACTGCAGCCTGCTGACAACCATGACAAGCTTCCTGGCTTTGTGTCTGCACTAAGTAGCAAGCCAAAGCAGAAATAATAGGAGCCTGGTATCTTTGGCTGAGGTGAATAAAAAAGTGCTAGAAGTTAAAGCAATGTAAGGCAAATGTTGAAGCATCCAGTTAGGGTCAAAGAGAGCAAGTACTGACAATAAGCAAACAGTCTATAGTTGGTTTATTGTTACTGGTGCAGCATTAAAGTGTAGAAGTGTACTGCAAGTGGATTGGATTTGTGCCAGGAGAGTTCTTAGAGACTGGTAAATGTCAGATCCCAATGTCTACAAAAATAGGGTGAGGTGCTGATGTCAGTGTCCAACCCAGTCAGTCTTTTGGAGAGAAAGTAGCAGACAGAGGTTGCCAGATAACCACTGACTTCCATGTCAGAGTTTTGAATTCTAGCTTATTCGACAAGCCAGGAAGCTGAATATTAAAAAAGCGTTGTGTTGAGATGCTTAACAAACTGCAATCCTGTCAATTTGACAATGCCCCTCCTCAAACAAACTCACCTCAACTAAACAAAAGCATAGAGTTGGGAGTCAGAGATCGGCCTTGGCAGAATTCTCATTAGATTCTACCACAAATCTCAATGTTCCAAACCCCTAAACGGCTCCACTCCACATCGGTTCCGATAGGTTGGGAACAGAGGACAAAAAGGGTGACTACAGTGTTGCTATAGAAAGTGTTTGCCAGACCTCATGTAGAGGACTTAGTTATGGTCACCTGATGATCTTATGCAGCAAGACCATTCCCCCTTGGTGATCCAAGGTATCTGTGGTGAAGACACCGTTTTGTTTTCAGGTTTAAAAAATTGTGCATTAACCTGATTTTTAAAAAAGAAAATTGAAAAATCGACACATTGTTCCTTTTGGTAAGTTTACAATTACCCTTGATCAAGAGTTAAACAAGTGACTAGTACAAATGCAGTGGCAAAGCAAACGAACAATGGGTTAATTAACATTGGACTATATTACATGGAAAGGCACTGAGAGTCAGTAAATTTCTGTTCAAGAGACAAGTAATTATTGGTCTGAAGAAAAGTATATATGGTCTGATCTGAAGGCAGTCAGCAGGATGGAGGGACATGGTACAAAAAGTGGTTGGAGGGAATTCAGTAGAGAGCATGAACAAGAAAGACAGGGGACTGAAAAGGAAGGAGAAAGCAGACATAGACTGAAGGGCTTATTATGTGATGTTGGATGCTGAAGACATCATATTGGTCTTGAAATATTAGTTGTTTCTCTCCAGAAGCTACCAGATCTCTTGAGTTTTTCCAGCACTTCCTGCTTGCATTTCAGATTACTGGCATCCGCTGTATTTTGCCCTTTAGCGTCTACTCCCTCCTTGTTTGCACAAGTATTTAAAAACTTGAAGTGGACATGCAGGCAAGGAATAGGAATGACTAAGCTCCACCCTCTCAGTCATAACATTTATTCAGAAAGGAATGAACTAAGGAGCACCCTCTTGTGATCAACTCGGATATTGCATTGTATGGTTTTGAGAAGTAACATAAAAGCAGTCAGCCTAACACAGACTGAAGAGGGTCACATACACACACAAATTGACAATGAGTAAGATGTTAAAACACAGTAACAAGTACAGAGTTTAAAAATCTTTTCAGATAAAGGCAGAATCCCAAACTTTCAGACAGATTCCTCCAAAACCATTTTTTGGATCCTGAACTTAGTTTTAAAAGCCTGCATTGAATGCCAAATTGCAAATTGTTCCAAGTGGTGGTGGGCTTTTTTTGGAATTACAATACAGTGGGTCTAATGTTAGAAACTGGATAGTGATGGTAGGTTTCTTGCTGAAATTGAGCGAGTGAACCAATTGCATTCTTAAATGACAATTTGGTAGCTTTGTCATTTTTACTGATGTCTGCTTTTTATTTCTAGGATTTACCTGCAAGTTAAATTTTTAATTTAATTGAAGAGAAGTGAGGTTCTTTATATTACTAGTTCAATTATCTGGATTGCTAATCCAGTAATACAAACACTGGACAGGACTGACTTTGCTGATACAATACAAGAATCCATAAGTAGACCCTGGAGGGGAAATCTTTACTGAAAGCAAACACCTTAAAGGCTTGCACACATCTCAAAGTGGCAGTGCACAAGTACAGCATAGTAATGGAGCAAGGAAGGCATTAGGATAATAAAAGGTTGTCACTACTGCTGGGACAAGACTGAACCAGAAAGAACTTGCACTTGTTAGTGCCTTTCACAGCTTCAGGGTATCTACATTACAGATATATTCTAGAACTAGCTAAATAATCACTAATGCAATTTAAGAGATACAGCAGCCAGTTTGCAACCCCCTCTGCTCTTTCAAAATAGTCTCACAAAAGGATTCACATTTACCAGTGTGGCCAGGTTTAAACTTTCATCTGAAAAGGTGGCATCTCCAACAGTGCAGCATTCCCTCAGTTGTACCTGCAGAGTCAGCCTGGATCAGTTGTTCAGGCAAACAAGAGTGTTATTTGAACCCACATTCTTCGCCTTCAAAAAAGAAAGAGTGTGGAGGCAAGTGCTGACATTGAAATTCCCATGTTGGTAATTTATTGATAAATTATTCTTAACACTCTTACAACAGCAAAGATTACTTGAGATCTATGATAGGGTTTGTGCTATCCCCTTGCCACAATGCTACTATGACGAAATAATGGTTAAGTGTTGTTGTCCTACTACATACAAGAATAGGGAAAGTCTTTTAGAACCAACAAGTCTATCACTTTAAAGGTGGTCTAATTGACTCACCATTTGACTGTTTAGTTCTTTCTGGCAAAAGCGACAGTTGGTGACACTCTTCCCTCCAGTCACAGTTTCAGATTTAAATCCTGCTATGAGGTTCAAGCAGGAACTAGGTCTATGTTCCAGCATGGAACAAAAAGAGTGCCATACTCACTCAGTTTCCCCTCTTTCAATTGAGACTCATCTGCTAAATGATTAGAGTGAGATGTACAGCATGGAAACTGACCCTTCAGTCCAACTCGTCCATGCCAACCAGATATGGTAAAGTAAATCAGTCCTTTGCCAGCACATGACCCACATTCCTCGAAATCCTTCTGATTCAGACATCCATCCAGAGGCCTTTTAAATACTGCAATTGTACTAGCCTCCACCACTTCCTCTGGCAGCTGATTCCATGCATGCAACACCCTCCGAAAAAGTTGCCCCTTAGGTCTCTTATATATCTTTCCCCTCTCATCCTAAACCTAATGTCTTCTAGTTCTGGACTCCAACCCCAGAGAAAATACCTTGTCTATTTATCCGATTCATGCCCCTCATGATTTTTAAAATAAACTTCTATCAAGGTCACCCCCTCAACCTCCGATACTCCAGGGAAAACAGCCCCAGTCTATTCAGCATCTCCAACCCTGACAGCATTCTTGTAAACCTTTTCTGAACCCTTTCAAGTTTCATAACATCCTTCCAATAGGAAGATCAGAATTGCATGCAACATTCTAAAAAAGTGGCCTAACCAATGTCCTGTACAGCTGCCATATGACCTCCCAACTCCTGCACTCAATTCTCTTGACCAATAAACATTATTTCAGAAGAGCAGAGAAGCTTCCTTTGGTGACCTGCCAATACTTATCTTTGAATCAAAGATGAAACAGGCAGATTATCTGGCTATTAGCCCATTGCTGTTTGCCTTGTGCCTATTGGTGGCTGGATTTCCTACATTACAGCAATGATTACATAAAGAGTAATTTGTTGATTGTAAAGCCCTTTGAGATGTCCAGTAATCATGAAAAGTACTATATAAAATACAAATGTTTTCCCTTTTCTTGCCAGAAAGGTAGTGTCAAAGGAGATGAGAGAGGCCTCATTATAGCTAATACATATTTCACTGCCTGGAGTGACTTCGAACCATACAAGAGTCTTGCCCGAGTTGACAATTGACTGCAATTATTGCCATTTGCTCTTGGTCTACAATAATGAAAGCAAGCACAGCAGGTTAGGCAGCATCTCAGGAATAGAGAATTCGACGTTTCGAGCATAAGCCCTTCATCAGGAATAATCTATGCTCGAAACGTCGAATTCTCTATTCCTGAGATGCTGCCTAACCTGCTGTGCTTTGACCAGCAACACATTTGCAGCTGTGATCTCCAGCATCTGCAGACCTCATTTTTTACTCAATAATGAAAGCAAGTTTGACTAGAGGAGCCAGCGTTGGAATGGGGTAGTCAAAGTTTAAAAAAAAAACCAAACACCACTTATATAGTCCAACAGGTTTATTTGGAAGCACTAGTTTTTGGAGCACCCCTCGTTCATCCGGTGTTGTGGAGGTTATGATCATGCTCACAGAATTTATAGCCAAAAGGAGTCCAGTGTCATGGAGATGTGATACAGTAAACAATCTTTTATAATGGCATATGCTGGTTTTTGTTCTTGGATATGTAAATCCCAGAACTCAAATTATATTCTCAAGATGCTCAGCTTTTTAAACAATAGGTGTGAAGTCTGTCTGTGTCCCAATGCTATGTCAGCATGACATTCCTGCTGTACAGTTTTACATGAATTCATGCAGGCTGAGCAAAATAATGTAATTCTGCAAAAACAAATTCACCCCATAAGCTTGGGTGCACATATGGGAGCAACAGATTATATGCATACACTCAGATGCGCACAGGTGTCAGTGCACATGATAGAATGTGTGTAAGCTTGGTTAAGTGTGTGTTTGAGTGTGATGGGGTATGTCAGAAAGAGTGAACATCAGAGAGTGAGGGGGTGTATGTGCATATGAGAGACAGCTTGTGTATGACACGGTCTGAGAGAATGAGTGTATTTAGGAGTGTGTGCATCATGCAGTGGGGTGACCTGTAGTGTGACATGAACCCAGCTATTCTGGTGAGAAGAGTGTGGTCAGAGTAAGAAGGTCATTGATTTTCTCCCTACATTCATGTGTATTCTTCCAGAAGGCTGAATCCACTTAAATCAAGGTTACAATCTGACTAGGCTGGCATGATGTGGTGTCATGGCCTCCACTGTCAGTCCTGGAGGTAGTGGTGAGTCACCTCTGCATCACCACAGCCAGCAGGATTTCTAGATCCCTGCCCATGAACTGGGGTGATTTCCCCTGCTCTGTCTATCTGGGGGAAATGTCAACAACCATACAGGAAAGTTCCAGACTGAGTGCCTGACCAGGTAGTTTTTTTTTAAAAAAAAAAGACACTGGTGCTAGGGATGCTGGTGAATTCCAAGATATCTGCTGAACAGTGAGTTGCTTTAGGCATAGCACCTAGAAAGAGACAGCTGCAATTGAACACAAGGGATGCCATGGGACTGGGTAAATAGTTCATGAGCTGAACTGTTAAGGTATAGTAAGAAAACTCACTAGGCCTCAGGGCTGAAATCCCTCCTTAAACTATGATGGAACTTGGACTTAGCCAAAAATTAATGTTAAAATTCAAACCAATAAGTGGTAGTGAATATAGCCATCCCCAGCATACAAGGTTATCTTGCAATTCCCTCATGGATAATACTACTGTGAATTATATAGCAGCTACATTAAGGTAGCTGTGACACCAAGATATTTAAGTGACTAATTTATTATGCAAAGCCAAATAAGAATCTGAAATGAAAGCTGAGAATTGTACATTGAGATGATACAAGATGCAAATTGTAGCTACAATAGAGAACAATGAGGACTAAGCTTTAGCTTCAAACAGCGCAATTGGAAAAAAGTAGCTTTTGGAGATGACCTCTACCAGTTAAGATCAATGACTTTGATGAAAAGCAGGAAACATGTCCTATATTCCTATCACTTGACAAAGATTGTTAACAGTTATGTTTGCCCCAAAATCCGACCATGCCTACTCCTAATAACTCCCCATCCTCAAAAGATGCTCTCTTGCTATGGAGGAGAACCTTGCATGTTTACATAAAAGACTGAAAAGTTAGCTGGAATACAATTCCAAACTCAAGTCAGACAGGTTGAAAGTTGGAGTCAGACTAATGATATTCACCAGCTATCTTGGTAGAATCCAGATAATTGTTGTCTTTAATATGTCAATTATTACATAAACACTCAAAGATGACAAGTCTTACAGACCAGCACATGTAAAACATGAACTGTAGAGAACTACAACCTATTGAACATGTCGTATGATAATTCAAGAGACTCCTATCTAGCTCTGGGCAGGCTGCAAAAGCAAGAATGTGATGTGATTGCTTCATGGGCAACTAGATACAAGAGTCAAACTAATTAGATTTAGCCTAAAGCCTTCCTGCAGCTTCCCACACAACACATTGGCTCACCAAAAATCAAACTCCTGTAATACAAAATATAACCCAGTGTTGGGGGAAGTCTATATTCACCTTTTGAAGCATCTGGCACACCGACACTTTCACTACTATATCATTGTCACTTTGCTGCCATGATCCTGTTGGACAAATTTTAAACGTCTAATGCTGTTGACTAAAACAACTTACTAGTATACAAGTATGACCATGGATTGAACCATGAGCTCAATCCTACCACAGCTATCAGTAATTTTAGAAATTCATGGGCTAGCACCAGGAGATAAAGAAACTAAACCAGGAAAATTGCCATATTGTAGGAAAAACCCAAGTAGTTTCTTAATGTCCTTCAGGAAAGCTAACTAAAGCTCTTACACCCTTTGGACTAAATGTGGCTACAGTCATAATGGTTCTTTATTGTCCCGTAAATTTGTGAAAACTCATGTTCTTTACTACTATGAGTAGTAAAGCAATCTTTAAAGGCCAGCTAGAGGTAAACAATAAAATGTGCCGTCTTCTCATACTCAAGTTAAAAACTGCTTTTTCTTGATCTACTATCCTGGCTCACTGAGGTGATATTCTGGGCTTGTCTACTCTAATTACTTTGTTTTGTTTTTATTCAATGAGATGAGGGCATTGCTGACTAGGCCAGTATTTATTGGCTATCCCTGAATGTCTAGGGGCAGCTAACTTTGGAGTTAGATGTAGGCCAGACCAGGCAAGGACAGCAGTTTCCTTCCCCAAAATATGAACAAACCAGATGGTTTTTCTTGAAAAAGAAACAGACAAAGGATTCATAGTCCTCATTAGACTCCATTTCAGAATTTTGTTTTAAAATGGAATTCAAATTCCACCAATCTGCCATGGCAGGATTCAAACTTCAGTCCCTGGATCATTACCTGGGTCTCTGAATTAGCAGTCCAGCAATAATACCACGAGACCATCATCTTCCCTGTTATATTTTGTAATTGTGGTAATTGTGGTCCACAGAGCTTCATGTTTATTGAATCAGATGATTAAATAGTGTACACTGGCATTCTCATGAGAGAGGTTCTTGCTGGGAAGGCAACTTAGCCTCCAACTTTAGGGCAATTTTAATCAGTGCGGGGAAAGGGAAGAATGTGGGAAAAAAGATTGAGCCACTACCCATTTATCTTACTGGAAGATTGAAACAACTCATGTGATTAGGAGAGAAGAGGAAGAGACCTTGGGGTAAATTCTACATTTTAGCTCTTCATGGTGGGATGGGGGTGGTGATTGCTTACCAGCCTTGCACTTCTTGGTGAGCCTACCCTTATATGTAAACATTGAGGTTTGGCACCACTGGCTATGCTTCCAGTACAGGCTAGTGGGCTGAACAGAGACAGATGCCAACATTGTTAACTGAGGTCAGTAGAATTGGCAAATTCTGCCTGTGGCCAGTCTGCAATGCATTCTGGGTTAATCACCGTCTCCAGCTCAACCCCTACAAAGTTTTCAAAGGAAGAGGGATATCCATTGCATTATATAATCTAAAAATGATAAAAACAGATTGAAGAATATATGTTGGTTGAGATTTACAGCTATATGCATATTAATTTTACTCTGATATGGTTAATGTGGTACAGATGTTTAGTAGTTCTATGACTGGACAAAATACATAGGTTTATGAATGTCTCTTGGGGAAATACAGGGGATGGGATTAAAATTAGGTCTTGTTTTTGTGAAACACTAAATGAAAATTGAAGGTCAACTCATTTGCCAATGCCCATTTTAAGCTTTTCCTGAAGATGGCCTGATTCCTTTTAGAACAGATTTTGGAAACTAGAGCTTTTAACAAACCTGCACTAAAGTGGTTTTAATTTTTCATGCCCAAGTCTTGCATGCTGACCTTCAACTTCCTCTTAATAAAGAAACTCAGCATTGAAGAGAAGGGCTAAAAACATGACTGCAGACTTTAGACAGATGATAGTGTCTTAACAGCTTAAAATAGAGCAATTTTTCTAGATATGGAGAGTACAACCTCCAAGACCCACCATTATGACAGAAATAATAGCTGCTAAATCTTGTGACTAGGCAGTGAGATGGGTTGGTACAGAAGATTGACTGTAGTGTTGAAGCAGCTAAGATATATTACAGGAACATGTTTACTGTGTGTCCAACACTGGTCAGGTCATGTTGATGCTAAGTGTGGGTGGGTAAAGTGGAAAAATAAGTGTGACTCCACACTCAAGCATTGTGGGTTGTGGAGAATATCTATTAGTGATAGGATAACATTATAACCAACATAGTTAGCTTGCATTCCTCATGTTGTTCCTCAATGCACTGCTGAATCAGTAACTCAACCATTCATCCCATTATTTAATAATCATGTTTCCAACCATTAATGTAACCCAAAAAATTTCACAGACTAGACCAGTATACTTGTAGGGTATTTAATGGTGTTGAGATTTGACAGACTTTAATTCCCTCACTTGCCCATAGCAAAATGCATGCAAGTCAGTCATAAGCACGTACGCCCTGTCTAATTCCATTCGGAAGGAGTACTGCACTATTAGTAGTGCAGTTTTTTTGGGGGATAAGATTAAAATGAGGACAAAAGCAAGAAAAAGAAAACATCTCTTGATAGAGTTCCATCATCTTCAGTGAATTGCAAATGTTCCAGCAGGAATCATTGATAAGCAGAAACGTGGATTCGCCCCAATCTTCCTCCCCCCCCACCCCCCACCCCTCCAAAATTTCCCTATTCCAGGTTTACAGCCAGGGCTAAGTGGTAAAACTCTTGCTTCAAAGTGAAGTTACAGGTCCCAGTTCCACTTTGGAGACTAGAACATCTAAACTGACACGCCATTTCAAAAAAGTGTGCTGTACTGTCAGATGACAATACCCCATTGATCCTCTCAGCCACACATAAAAGAACCTAATAAAATTCAAATAAAATATTATGAAGGAGTGGGCACATTCTAACAGACATTTATTTTTCTTTGAGATTATTTAATCATTTATTGCATTGCTGTTTTCTATGTACAAGTTGGTTGTTGCATTTCCTAGATCAGAACAGTTAATTTCTGAAGTATAGCTCTGGCTGGAAGCCCTTCAGGACAACTTGAAGGATGAAATGTGGTAAAGGAGTTTTTCCCTTTTAAAATAGGTGGTCTGGGATTCATGCCTCAACCCAGAATTTGAGCTGAAATTAGCCAGATGAGGACCATGTGACAACATGATTTCTTAAACACAGCGACCACATTGTAAAAACATCTCCCAAAGAAATATAAAAAATCCTAAATCAATATTTCAGTCAATACAACATAACTAACAAATCATTCATCTCAACATTCCCTAGGTGTGAAGAAAAACGTGTACATTATGCAGTTTGTTAAACATGTTTTACTCTGAAAAGATAATTACATTGAGATGCAACCAACTAATTGAGGTGTTAGAAATAGCCATGAGTTGAAATGGTGCTAAAGAAATGCAATGTTGTAGAGACTGTTATGGTGCAGTGATAGCAGCACTACCCCTAGACCACAGAGGCTCGGGTTCAAATCCCGTCTCTGAACAGGTTGATTAGAAAAAAAAATTAGGTTAAATAAAACAAAATTTCGAAACAATTTTTTTTTTAAATCACCTAAATAGTTTGCTTATTCATTAAAGATGTGGGAGTCTGCCACGAAAAATGGTCTTTTAAATTAAAGAGCAAAATAAAAAAAACTGAAGACATTATTCTCTTCCCCCACCCCAATCATCTTCCACATGCATCCAATTTGCAGTAACTGAAGCTACCAGCCAAAACCAGCAAGGCTTGGGTCTGAGAGTCAAGTCAGAAACACATTGGAATGATCTGCTTTGTGCTGATCGAACTAACTGCATCCCAGGCTGGCCAGGCTCACTGCCAGAAACTCATTGGCTCAGGTTCCCAGTAGAGCACAGGGTCAAGCCAACTGCACGCTAACAGGTGATTGCCGAGCCCAGCACTGCTCACAGTGCAGATTTCTACCCAAATAGTGATTTTAAAGCTCCACACCCATCTGACCCACTTTCCACTAGAACAGACACTTAGCAGTCACTAGGTGCTAAATGTACCATTTCTAATCCCTCTATCTACCTTTTGACAATTGTTTCCTCCCTTCTGAAGCTGATGATTCCTGCTGAAGTTGAAGTTCAAAAACACCATACAACAGAGTGTTTATTCTGGATTTGTGATGGGTGATACTAATGATTGTAGGTTGCTCAGCCTGGGAGTTAAAATCAGGGTGAAGCCAGGGAAGGTTTAGGTGTAAGTGATTGTGCCTTGCTACCCCCACACAACATACAGCAATTTTATTTTTTTGCAGTAGCTATAATTAGCTGTATTGCACACAATAAGATCCCATAACCAGTCAGGAATTGAAAGCTAGTTATTCTCTTTTGGCATTGGTTGTAATAGGCATGATGGCCTCTGATAGAGAATTCCCTGCTTTGTGTAACATTTATCCATAGGCAGACAAGACCTCAGATTAATGTTTCACTGGAGCTAAGCCATCTCCAATAGTGCAGCACCCCTTTATTAATGCCCAGAAGAGGTGGCCTAGATAATGTGATCATTTCTTGGATTAGGCCTTAAGTTCATTTCAAACCCAAAGCAAGATGATATAACCAAATAAGCCTCAAAGGCAAATTCAATACACCTCATCTAGATATGGGAGGAACATCACATTTTTGCAAGTCCTTATGGATAGCAAAGCAGATATGAAATTGGGTGGGGTCAGAATAGGACATTTCTCAGCTTGTTTTCTGATTGGAGCAGTGTCAAGTGAACCTAGAGTTCAAAGTCCAAAAGATTAAGGAAGACTTGGGGCATGATTCATGGCATAGTCAGAACAGGATAGGGGAACTTTGGCCACAAGACAAGCTGGCTAAACAATTTTTCATAATTATTCAGTGATATGAATAAAAATGGGGACCCCAAAAATCTCATCTCAAAAGGTTCTTCCTTGTGACAGTTGCTAATCCAAAGGGCCACTTGTTACAACACCATTTTCCATTGATCAAAGACAGCATTCATAGTGACAAAGCACAGTTTGACATGGCACCAGGGAAAGTGTGGGAGACATTGTACCAGACGGAAGCACTCACGAAACCAGTGAATGAATGAATGTGAGGACTCCACCAAAAGAAGGTGAAAAAAAGGATAATCTAAATTTTTCTTGATTCCTTCATGTGGTTATCACAGACAAGGCTAGTATTTATTGCCCATTCCTAATTGAATGCATGGCAGCTCAAGAGTCAAAGACAACAATATTTCTGTGGGTTTAGTGTTAGATGTAGATAAGACAAGGACAGTAAATTTCCTTCCCGAAAGATATTAGAGAACAAGATGGATACTTACAATAGTTGATGCTTCATGGCACTATTACAGATATTAGCTTGAAATTCTATACTTCATTATCTGACTTTCAATTCTACCAACTGCTTTGGAGAGATTTAAATTGGTGCTGCCACAACATTAGCCTGGGCCCCTGGATTATTACCTCAATTATCCACAATGTCTCCCCTAAGTTTGCAAAAGGTCCTTCAAACTAGACCAAAATGCACCATTCAGTGGAATAGCCAGGGAGAGGCTATTCTACCTAGATTTTCAGATCAAAGAAGCAGGAAGTTCTTTTAAAAAAAAGTAAAACATTGTGACTGTTTATATTCCTTGGTTAAAATCTTTATCTACTTCAGAAAGATTCCAATTTCAATTTGAAGCTGGTCTATGGATCAAATTCTGACTAGGACTCCCTCTATCTAAACTCCTCCTGCAACTACAATAGACAATTCTGTATTCATCTAAATATTATGCATGCCCCACTTCCTTCATCCCACCACTAGCAGCTGTATCTTTAGTCATCAATTCCTGGATTTTCCTCCCTTCAGGTTCCTAACTTGTCTTCCAAGAAGAGTTATGAAACCTACCTTTAGATTAACTGTCCAACATCCTTTCTGTTGGTTGGGATCTGAATACACTCCTATGAAGCATCTTAAGACAATAAAGACAAGACAATTGCATGTTGGTGTCCCTGACAATTTGTTAAGTGATAAAGTAGTCATATATATATATTTTTAAAAATATCAGCCAGAGAGGGAGCTCTTGCTTCAAAATTTCTAATTTTCTGGCAATGGATAGACACAGATGTGGGAGCCTGGGCAACAATAATCTATAGTTACTCCCCACCAGTGTGTTGGGCATAGCATGTTCCAAGCAGAATCCATCAACTCAACAGTTCATTCCTGGATGTCAGTGGTCAACACATCACATGTCAAAGCCTCTGGCGAATGCCGTTTATTCAATCTGATCTTGCCAGATGTTAGGGGAAATGATGGTCTTTCTTCCTCACTGAAATTATTTAAGAAAAGAAACCCAAACATAGCAACAACAGCAAGCATGAAACAGATGCCCACACTCCAGTCACTGGCTGTTAGGTCGAGAAAGCACAGGTCAGAGAGAGATTGACATTAATATCAGCCATCAGCTTATGCCCTGCTGCACTTAAATGTTTCGCATTCCCTTCCCACATTTCTATGGAACCCATCCTAATGATTCCACAAACACAACATATTAAAGTGGGGAAGGTAGGGTTGGATGGGGGATGATGGTGTTAAGATCATAATGAAGACAGAGCCTAAGAGATTCTCAAAAGAGGTGTAATCTCAGTGGAAACTGAAGCCAGCCTTTGGATGTTCTATTGGAAATTCTTTTGGAATTCTATTGCAGAAAGGGAGTGTTGACCCAAACCTTTAGACAGCATCACTTTGATTTGCAGCTGCAAATCAAAGCCACCACCCTAAGCACTGAGATATCAGAGGGAGTCTTTTAATGTTACACTCAAATTGATACATATAACAACATTCAAAGTATCTATTACTGACAGAGCACCTTGCTAAGTCTGTATGAGCATGCCTCTCAATTTATGTTACTTTGCATCTTAGCAATGGGTACCTCCAACATTGATGATAAAGGTTTTTGTTTAAAAATGTGAGCAGGGGTGCTTTTATAGGTATAAAACCATTCACTGCTGAGGGTACCCGCAATCACATAACATCCCTACAGCTCCCCTCACCAAAAAGCCATTTGCTGACTTGGGGCTTCCTTAATAGTTGGGCTTGGCCAATTGAAAGAAATAGAGACCCTAACCTTCACATTAGTCTTAAGGCTTAAACTAATTGTCCAATTCTGCAGAGATTTCTTTTGAGATAAAGATAAAGGAGACTCTGGTTTACAGACAACTAGAACTGTTCTTCTGACCCAGTTAGTTGGAATGTGTTGAAATGTAGAACAAGGCCAAAGGCAGTTCAATGAATACCCTCCCCTACCATCCCTGTAGTTGAATAGGCCCATTGCCAAGCATCACGAAGGTGGTATTTGAATAAGAGGCTTTGAAGCCTTGTGTCACCACTGGTACAATCTCATTTAGAACTGGAATTACATGAAAATTTCTAAATAATATGCAATGAACTTAAACGACAAGGGGAAATGATTAAGTCAGCCCTGCAAATAGAAGTTCACTGCCTTGTTTTAATATGTGCAGAGATTAAAAAGGGCCACTAATCTTTGCTGAGCTGGCTGATCTCATACAGGATGGTGGACATGACATCGTTAGGTGAAAGAAAAAAGTTTCATTGGTATAGCCAAATGCTTAGAATCCCAGTGCGCTTACATCCAGAGTGTTTGGAATTGCAGTTACTTCATATTGAAAACATGGCAGCCACTTTATGAACAGCAAGTTCCCATGAACCACAGACAGGTAATAATCTGACTAATCTGTTTTTGATGTTATCTGATGGATAAATAGTAACCAGAATGCAAGATTTTCTCTGCTGTTAAAATGCTGTGGGATCGGAGCTTGCAGGAAGCTTCATCGTGAATCCAGCACTTCTGACAGTACAATGCTGATATGTCTGAACTTCTGCCTATTAGGATCTGAATTCACAGCCTTTCCACTTAGGGTGAGTGTAATGCACTCAAGTGGATGAAAGGAAAGTCCCATGACACAACTGGAAGATGAAACAGCAGTTTTCCCCAGTGTAGTATTCATTCTTCAACCAACACCACAAAGAACTTGTCATTACCATATTTCTGTTTGTGGGATCCTGTTTGCTTAAGTTGGCTGCCACGTTTCCTATCTTACAACAGCAAGCGAGTTTCAAAGACAATATTGACTGTTGTCAAGTGCTTGGGGACTTTTTGAAGTTATGAAATGCAATAGCTTTTTAAAAAAAGACATTCATTCCCAACAGTAACTAATACTGTGTTTAGTCCTAAAACTCAGGAATGACATTCAGAAAAGACTGTCCTTAATATCCATGTCTGTCTATGGAAGTCAGCATAAGCAGAAGCTGAGGAGTCATGGCCCAAGAATGAGAACTTGGAAAATCAGAGAGAGAGATACATTTCTGTAGTTTGTATTATGGAGAGGGGAGAGGTCTTTGCCACGTGTGGAGCAGATTCATAAGGAGCTCCTGGCACAGTATGGCATTATATCTCCTGGTAGGAGAGAGAAATAAAGAACAGTTTAAGGGTGGAGTTTGCTGGATATGACAAGAACTTAATTCCGCCCGAAGAGCTGAAGTTTCACATTTAGCTTGCTAGTGGACCAAACAGCTGTGGGATGGTGGGGCACAGAGAGAAACTTTCATCACCACCACCACTCCTCAAATCAAAACGGAGACCCACGATCCATTGACTATTCTGGGAGAAGGAGGGAACAGCATCACCCACTGCCCATTGTGTCGATTCTCAATGAAAACTTAAATCATTAAAGGGAACAAACTTTGAATATTCAAAAGGTGAACACTTTACCAATTGAACAAAGGGCTCGGCAAAAAAAAGGATGAATATTTGGTCAAGTCTGTTTATACAACAGATCGAAAAGTTAAGGCTGCCGGTTTCTAAACCGTTTTAGTTTTATTTTAAAAAGTTCAGCCCGAATATAACAGTTGGTGACATGGATTTTTTTTAAAAAAAGGGTATTGAATGACAATAGTTGATGTCAGGCCATTAACTGATCTCAGTTTTAATCTACTTGGGAAATTGATTTAAAAAAAAGACAAACTGGTTCAACTTTACTTAACACATTCGAGATTCCCACCTGTACTAAAACAACAGAGCGGAATATCAACACGGACTTCCTTTGAGCAGGCGAACGGAGAGCGAAAAACCAAGACATTGCAGTTAGGGAATGTCTCCAAACTACCATTTAATCTAAAAAACAAAAAAAAAGTGTTGGTCCGTGAGTTCCACCAGGATTTACTGCGATGTTGCTGTCAGGAGGCCAGCAGAACGAGCGATCCAATAACAGCTCTCTGCAAAACGGCGGCTCGGTTTTGAGGGGCAGAGAGAGGTCGGCAAAACAACAACATTGTCCCTCTAAAAAAACAGGTGCTCATTGAATATTGTAAATAGCGGACTGTAACTTCGGCCAGAGTACAGTTTTATCGATAAGCACCTTTGATTTTGCATCTTCAACCATCCAACATTAAATTATCCTGTTTGCTTTTGCTTCTATTTTACGATAATTTGGAGACGTTGCCTAATTTATAAAACCGTTTTGCGTCCAGGGCAGGGCGCTCGGATTAAATTCGGATGGAGAGACGGGAGGTTCTCTGGGGGGTGGCGCGGTGGTGAGAAATACAGAAACATCTGATCTATTACTACAAAAAGAACTAAAATCGAAAAGTGAGCGAACCTTCTGGGTCATAAGGTCAATTTCCAACTTCAACCATTTCACCTTTTCTAAAAAGGAAGAGGTGGAAGAATCTCTTTTCCAAATAAAAAGCTAATTTTAACATGACTACCTTGATGACTTCCTACCTGAAATAGTCCACACCATTCTCTTTTTTTTGCTCTTAACGTTACAATCCACTCGTCCCAGCCTCACCTCACACCCTGCAACACAGGAGACCGGTGGATTTTGAAGGATTCCCTGGGATTATATCCCCAATCGTTTTTTTAAATGCCTTAGTTTTTTTTTGAAAAACAGCATGTGCTGGCTTGTGTTATTATAGCTGGTAACTGTAAAGCAGTCTCAAAAATACAAAGTGAATCTGGCGGTCTCACTAAGAGAAGAGGAAGGTTTCAGGGCAGGGGAAGAGACTGTCTACATAACTCGAAGCTGTAATCCCAACTCTTGACTTGCTATTCTCACGTTTAACGCTTTGAGTAGGTGGGGGGCCAGATAAAGAAAAGGCAGTAAGTGTTAAAGTTGTAGCTGATTATTATATACACACACAAGAAAAAAGGTGAGGGAAGCCGGAGCAATAAGTGACAGCATGCGCCTCCTCCCCATACTCACTGCATTGTCGACCCACACTGCACTGATTAACCCTTGTATTAATACATGAGACATGACATGACAGAGAAAAGCGCACACAGTATAACATACAGACACAATCAGACTGGATCGCGACAGTTTTTCTCCAAAAAGAGAGAAAAAAAAATGAATCACGTTTAAAAAGTGTGTAAGCGATCTGCCCAAGAGAGATCAAACCACATTCGGGATTTTTTTTAAAAAAAACGTGAAGTATTTAAAAATTAGAATTCCACAAATACAACCTGCAGCTGGGAGCTGTGTTGATCGACTCCAGTACAGAATCTCAGAGACTGAGGCGCACCCAGCTAATTTCAACACTTAGTTAGATTTGCAACTGTGACAAGAAAACCAAGAAAAAGAGACCAGAAACATTAAAAATTTTGGAAACTTTTGAAGCAGACCCTATTTCTTAGGGAACGCATTTTTTAAACAAAAAGAGCGAAACTTTGCAGAGATCTAAGAAAAAAAAGTTTGAGAGAAAGTTTTGTTTTGGGGCGTGTGGAAATCACAAGAAAAAAAGTTAGAGCTTGATAATAAAGTTTTGAAAGTGGTCAGGACGTACCCGAAGTAGGCAGTGGTGTTGCCGATGGTCAGAAAGACTACAACAGCGAAGAGTTCCCATCCCAGAGAGCAGTGTCCATCCAGCATTTTGCTGTACCGGCTCGGAAGCTGACCATCTCGTTTCGTATTGAGGTTAGTTTCTGGTAAGTTTCACGATCGCGGCGTCTTCTTATAGTGAGCCTGGGAGACCAGGCGCAGGCGCGTTTGACCGGTCCGCCTCCCCTCCTCAGCCAGCCAGCCAGCACCACAACAAGCGGACCACGGCCAGGGTGGAGCTGCAGGCAGTGGGAGAGCGAGAGAGACGCACACACACAGACAGTGCGGGCGGCATTGACAGCTGCAACCGGGACTACAGAAAGTGGGGAGATGCAGTGGGCTGCAATCAGGGCGGTATCGAAAAAGGGGCGGAAATTAGAGATTCACTCGGACAGAGGGAGAGATGGGCAAAGTAGGCAGATAAAGACAGAGGTTTGGAAATGGGGGAGAAAAAAAACTGGGATCAGGCGCAGGATATTTCAGCTAAACGGTGTTAAAATTGGGCGAAGTTGGAGCATTAAACAGAGGGCTGGAGACATCTGGATAGAGGTAAAAGAGAAGCAGCTGGAACTACACGGCTGGAGTCAAAAGTAATCGAGATTTAGGCAGTGTTTGTGCATCAGAGAGGGAGAGCTGGGATTAGACAGAGGAGGAAACTGGGATAAGACAGTTTCCAACTTTATTTCCAACAAACTTGAATTAGACTGGAGGAGAGAGAGAATTAAAATGAGGCTGCAGTTCAGATAAGTATACTCTAAATATCCCGAATATAAAACACGTGCAAAATGAATTGTGAGATCTGAACTGTAAAGAGAAACTCAGTGACAGTCAGGGCAGGTTAGTCCTGGCTCATCTTAGATACTGTACTGATAATTGGGAAAGCCCATTCAAACTGAAAACGAGGAGCCATGACTGAATATATTGCTGAAGAACAAGAAATAAATAGGCCACCGTAAAACATTACATACAATCCAAGATCTTTACAAGAATGTAGGATAAATTCGGACTCAAAATACACGAATAACAAGTGAATGAAGAAACAGGGTGTGGTCTTTGCCATGAAGGAACCCCACAAGCAGGAATTAAATCCATTCTATTTTACAAAGGAGCGCAAGTCCAAAGCAAGAGACAATTGGGTAATGCAACAGCAGCTTATTAGTTCAAATACCATCCAGTTCTGCATCCAGCAACAGGGGATGTAGCAGGACAAATTCTTCCTGGGAATGTAGCAGACCCAATACAAGATTTCAACTCTCCTGCTTATAGATATATGGGACAAATTGCAGCATGTAGAGATTATGGGATAAGGCAAGACAGCTCACTTTACATTCAACAAATGTATTAATTCTTTCAGCTGCTGCACCAATGGACAATCCTCAGATCATCCTCTATTCAACTATGGGGCTCAGGAAGTACTAGACAGTATGAAAGGCAAGATGTACATCAAACTTTGCTAAAATGGAATAGAGCTTATTGTGTCTGTATTATTTCGAAATCATTAATTCTTTATTAAGCAGAGCTGTGAAAAACCTTCATGGTTCAGTAGCTACTGAAGATTCCGACATTGACTCTGTGCCAGGAACTGCATTCCACTACAGACACTTCAGCAATAACATTTACCAAAGAAGCAAGCCCTTCAGTTCTCAGAAAAAAGCCTGCAAACAATGAGAAATAAAGGTGCCAAAGCTACTAGAGAGCATTCTGGATATTGATTTGCTCTTACTGCTTTGATCATTCCTTTATTGGAGCCAAAGTCATTGGACCTTCCTGTACTTTCATGTTTGAGTGTTTCTGCTCCTGTAAAGTTAGCTATCATCTTTTAATTAGAACAGCCCTTTCTTGAAATTGATAATTAATTTTAGTAAACTGGTCTACTTATTTCGTAGAACTTACCAAGAACATGCAGCATCTGCCAAGGTTAGTGAAGGGGTTATTCTCAGAAGAATAGACCGTACAAAGTCAAAATAGGAACTGGATTTGACTATTTGGCCCCTTGAGCCTGTACTGCTATTCAATTAGGTCATGGATGATGTTTGTGGTACACATTTTACATTCCCATCAACTCCAGTAACCAATGATCCTCTTGCCTAAAAAGAATGTGTCCACCTTGGTTTTACAAATACACAATGTCTCCACCTTCACAGCTTTCTGAGGTGGTGCTCGGAAAACCATACAATCATCAGAAAAAACTGACCCACTAGCAGAAACACAGTTTCCACATCCATTTTTAGACCATTTAGGAATTGTACACTTTATCAAGTTTCCTTTCACTCTAAACCCCTTTGGAAACAGCCCAACCACTTCATAAGACATATCCTCATCTTAATCTAGCAAACCTCCTCTGAACCACCTCCATAGCATTTACATCTTTCCCTAAATAAGGAGACCAAAATCATATAGTATTCAAGAGGTGGTCTCACCAATGTCCCATGTAACTGAAACAGTGTTCTTAATTTGCGTTCAATGCCATTGATAAAGGATAGCATCTTATTAGCCTTCTTGATTACATGCCATACCTCCATACTAACTTTGACTCATGTATTGGAATGCCTGAATTCCACTGCACCTTGGAATTCTGCAGTCATTCGGATTAAAGAATATTCTGCTTTTTCATTCTTCCCAGAACCTGATGTTTTCCCCAATTTATACTCTAGCTGCTGGATTTTTGCTCACTACTCTTAACCTATCGATATCTATCTGCACCTTCCTTATGGTTTCTTTATACTACTTGGTGTCATCTATAAATTTAGCTTTCAAGTCTTTGTTTCCCTTACTGAAGTCAATGATGTAAATTGTCAAAAATGGAGGCCCCAGTACAGATATAGCACTCATCCTGTCAATCAGGCAAAGATGCAGTTATGTAAACTCCAAAGCTCTGGAGATATCTGTTTTCTGTCAATCTTTTATTCATACTACTTTACCCTCTACTCTATGAGCTTTTATTTCCCACAACAGCTTTTTATATGACACCTTATCAATTACTTTCTGGAAATCCAAGTACAGTATATCTGCATGCTACCCTTTATCACAGCATGTGCTACTCCTTCAAAGATATCCAATAAATTAGTTAAACATAATTACCCTTTGATGAAACCATATTAGCTCTGATTACCCAGAGTTCTTTTCCCCCACAAAGGCACCTTTATATTCATTCTAATGGTGGGTGTGTGGGTCGCTCTTCAGAGGGTCAGTGCAGACTTGATTGGTCAAATGGCCTCTGTCTGCACGGTTGGGATTCTGACCCTGAGACTGGCCAGCCCAGAATTCCAACAGTTTGCTAGTACCACTTCCTTCAAATCACTAAATTACCGTCTCCCTTCCACCTCCTGAATGACCACTACTGAAAAGTGAGAGCAAAGCCTTTTTGCCAGTTCAGCCTTAATGATAACAACTGAAGTTACAAACACTTCTACAGGCCCTAGTGTAACAGTATAATCTGAGCCATTTAGGAGGATGGAGTTAGAAAGATCTTCAATTGTGCAGGAAGGCTGTCTCAGAGCTTCAAAACTAATTAATGTCCTTTCAAACTTCAGGCTTGTTAGATCATGCCCCATTCGGGCCAGCAGAAGGCATTTCTACGCAATGTCTTTACAATCACATACAAGGAACATCAAAGTGAACTTAGAACATTGAGGGAAACATTTAAATCCTTCACAATGGCCAAATAAAAACTAATCCAACTTCAGGAAGTACTTTTCAAGTGAGTCCGCAGGTATTACATCAGCTCTGAATTCTGAAGGAAATTCTAATGGTGCTCGTACAGAAATTTATTCCATTCTCCACGATTTTGCAGTTCTGCCTTTGCAGGAAATTCCCATGCCAATGTCTCAGCAGCCCTCACATCTCTATAAATGTCTACATGATGTCACCACCTACGGAAAGATAAACTCCTACCCTGGAAATGGTAAAATTGTCTTGGGAAGAACTATTATTTTATTTTTATCTATTAAATTCATCCCTAGGCCAGAGAACACCACAGGATAAGAATTTTAGTTCATTCTGTTTCCTCAAGAGGCTGTTTGAGTCCTGGGGTGTGTTCTTTTGAATTATTTTTTTCATGATTCATCTTCATTGCTGCTGTGTTCAAGTTTTTGACGGAGTGTCACAGCTCAAGAAGAAGCCATCCTGAGGGTTGCCATTCCAATCCCACAATGTGTTTGCCTTCCAATGAAAATGATATGCCAGCTCAAACACCTTATACAGCTAAGAAATTAGCCCTTCAAACAATAGAGACTTGTGGAGGAGCGGTTGGTGGAGTGGGGTGTGCTATTGGGGAAGTGAGGAGTCTGAAATCTTCATATTACTAATGAAGAACAATATTATTCTTTAGTTGGCAAGTGAATACAGATGTAAATCAAATGGAGATTTTTGATCAGACTGAAAAGCGCTAGAATTAGCTTGAGCAATTAAACAGAAAGGGAGATGTAATTAGTTTGAAGAGCTGAAATTAGATGTAGGAGAGAGAGATATAGAGAGAACTAGATTTAAAATGGGAGCAAGTGGCCAGGAAATGGCACCAGCTGAACTTTGAATTCAGAGAGTTGATGTAGCCTCAATGGGCCAACCATTCTCTACTGCACAAGAACAATTTAGTGATTCTTCAAGAAAATGAGATTGGCATTATATTGAGAGGATGAAAGTTGTGATTAGATTGAGGGGGAGAGAGTTGTAAATAGATTGCACAGGAGATTTGGAATTAAACTTGGGGGGAAAGACAGAGAGAGAGAGAGACAGAGAGAGAGAGAGAGAGACAGAGAGAGAGAGAGAGAGACACAGAGAGAGAGAGAGAGAGAGAGAGAGAGAGAGAGAGAGAGAGAGACAGAGAGAGAGAGAGAGAGACAGAGAGAGAGAGAGAGACAGAGAGAGAGAGAGAGATGAAATAATTTGATGGGACGCCTTGGCTTAGACAGAGAGAGTCGGAATCAGGAGACAATATATTGAATATTACAATGGATTCTGGAATCAGACAGGAGTCAAATTTAGGCTGTGCGAGAGTTGGAATGAGAAAGGGAGCAGTAAATTCATATGGAATTGGAAATTGAGAATACAAGCTTTTGGAAGCAAGCAGACAAATACTGATTGCTAGAATAAGGTAGAGGCATCCTTATTGTTGGAATGAAACAGAGCAGTTACTGATTGCTGGATTCAGGCAGAATATCATTCATTTGAAAAGACAATACAAAATTAAGTGGGTGAGCTAGAATGGGCTAATAGTGAAGGAAATATGTGGAGTAGAATGAATTAAGCAACATGGAATAGTGTTGTTTGGAACCATTGGGTACAATAAACAAAAGAGGATGAACTTGGACTGTGAGTATACAACAATCAAATCAGGCAGACATCACTAGAATAACAGAGCATTTGTCCGGATCTTTCTGGATGACTACTTAAATTATTACCACAACAATACCTCCCCTTGCTTAAACACCTGTGTTTTTACATACAAGTAATTAATATAGACTGTAAATAGTTGAGGTTTTAGCATCAAAACCTTGCACATTCCACTCATCATAGCCTGACAAGTTGAAAATGCCCAGACAAAATGAATTTGTCAAACAGGAATTCTCTTTTGTAAAACAATGTTGATTTGTTCTAATGATGTTATACTTCCAGTGCGTTGTTAAGACCACCTTCATAATCAAATCCAGCAATGTCTAAATAACACGAGATAGAATAAATTCAAGAATGGGTTGTAGTAATAACAAATTAAAGTATGCCATGAAGTGATTAACAGTTTTAGACAGGTAAGTAGAATGAATGATAACGTATGTGACTATGACTGAGAAAGCAAAGGATATTGAATGCGAGGTTATAAGAATACATGAAGGAAAAAAGGTATGAAATAAAATGAAAAAGAGGTTGTATTACAAATTCTAATGGCAAGGTACTAATTCCAGAAAACATCTTTACCACTGTTTCAGCTTAAAACAGTTTGTTTGAAACCTTGGTATCATATTTGACCCTGAACTGAGCTTTGGATCTTAAATGTGCTCTTTTACTAAGCCCACTGATTTCCACCTTTGTAATGCTGCCTGTTTGTTCCTCTACAACAGCATGTCTGCTACTGAAATTCTCATCCATAAAAAAAGAACTTGCATGTATATAGTACTTCTCACAAAACTTAACATCTCAAAATACTCTAAAGGCAATGAAGTCGATTAGATGACCAGGATAAGCCCCCATTCTTTTGGCCTAGGATCTTTTCAAGCACTTGATGAGGCAGCTGAAGCCTTGACTTGATATTCCGTCTGAAAGACAATGCCTCTGACATTTCAATATGACAATGAAGTTATTTCTTGTGTGCAAGCCCTGAATTGGAGCTTGAACCCAGAACCTTGTAACTCAGATGTAGACACAACAATTAAGCCATTGACTCCGTGGAAAGCCATTGCTTCCAGACACCAGCGCTATTTTAAAGCCACCTGGTGGTACGTATAACCGCTTGCAAAACTCTGCTGACTATGTCTTGATTTACAGAAAATCATCTATATGCTCAGTGATAAAAAAAATTATATTTTTATCCAACCACATCTCACTCTTAATCTCATTGTAGTTTCCCCTCTCCCTAAATTTGTAATCTCCACCAGCCATGCAACCATTGAGAACTATTTTACTCCAATTCTGGAGTCTTGTGCATTGTTCATTTCTTTCATGCCCTCCATTCAGTATCATGTTTTTAAGCTGTCATATCAGGATTCCAAGCTCTGGAATTTCCTCACTAATCAATCAATCTGTCTATCTACACTTTCTCTCCCCTTAAAATACTCTTCAAAACACAGCAGGGATTTTGCTTTTAACCACCATCTCTTAGCCAGGTTCAATGTAATGATTTGCTCCTATAGAGTAGCCTGGGAAGTGGTGGACTCATGTAAGTTCTTGCTGTGAAACAGCACTGGGCAAAATGAGTGCAAAAGATGCCAAGATGAATAAAAGAAAAAGGCAAGTTGCATTTTCTAACACCTCTTACAAATCTCAGGACATCCTAAAGTGCCTTACAACCAAAGTTCTTTTGCTTGACTTTACTAACTTCACTCTCACCTATTATCACTCAACAGTCAGTATAGCATGGAAAAATCCCTTGATCCAATTCATCCACACAGTCCAGATATCCTAAATTAATTTAGTCCCATTTGCCAGCACCTGCCACATATCCCTCTCAACCCTTCCTTTTCATATACCCCTCCAGACACCCTTTTAAATATTGCAATTGTACCAGGCTCCACCACTGCCTGTCAGCTCATTCCACACAAGCACCACACTTTGCATGAAAAAGTTGCTCTGTAATTCTGAACAACCCTTTCAGAAGTATCCTTTAACTGATCACCACTAATGCCTTTTAAAAAAAAGTTAAATGTTAAGTCAACTTTCATATGAAATCATCAAATAAAAACAGCCCAAGGTCACAGATTAATTATAAAAATGATCTCTAGAGTTAACAGCTGATTCCAACAACCTATATGCCACCTTTAAAGTAATAAAACAAGGTAGTATAAAGTATGTCACTGAGCCCTTAAGGAGTAACTAGGGAGATGAGCAGATTTTGAAAACACAGGCAAGCAAATTTCACAACATGTGGCCTGTTTACATGTTGAAGTTTGCATGCATTCAATGGATATAGTGGACAAGATAACTGCAATGAAGGGGTCATTTGGAAATGCCAGTGTTGTACTAGAGTATACAAAGTTAAAAAATCACAACACCAGGTTATAGTCTAACAGATTTAATTGGAAGCACTAGCTTTCAGAGCGCTGCTCCTTGAGGTGGTTGTCCAGCTGATGAAGGAGCAGCGCTCTGAAAGCTAGTGCTTCCAATTAAACCTGTTGGACTACGACCTGGTGTTGTGTGATTTTTAAACTTTGCAATGAAGGGGTTTAGTGTTTGTTACATTAATTTCATTCTTCTAATGTTACACACAGTCCATTGGTGGAGACAGCAAATCTGTTCCAGTTTTGAGACAACTAATGTATCCCCAAGATCCTAGCAATAATGACTGACCAAATATAGTTGTGCTTATTACTAACATGCACTACAACTCTTTGCTATCAAAGAACTGTGCCTGTTCTGTAGCTATTCTACAGTAATGTATCCTTCAAGGTAACCCAGGGCAAAAGTGAAGAGAAACAAGGTTGGTGGCGGAAAACTACCTCAAACAACTCTCACTCGGCACTACATACTGGTAGCCATGGCCAATACCATGAGGTGTCAATAGTAGTGGTCATTTTGGAAAATGCTAAAGATATCTTCTTTCTTTTAAGACATTAAAATATCACATTAAATACCACTGCTGTACTTAACAATTACATTTTCATTTAACACCAGTAGATGGCACTCTAACAGAACATCCAATGATCAGATTTGCTTGCTGAGATATATCAACATCAATTACAGTTTTCAATATTACACCATTCTATAAATTATATACAAATTTATCTTCACTCTAAGAAAGAGTGCTGAGCTGAGATATAAAGGAGCGAAGTCATACAGATATCAAACACGTGGAACAGGAGCCTAAGTCTACAGGATTCCAGAAGATTCCTCCCTCAACAACTCTTCTACATATTTATGTTTAATATCGCTATTAAAGTTCACATACAAGAGTGTAGACCTGAACATACTACCAACACCCATGGTATTCAGTAAAGGTTCTCACCTGCCTTCTGGATCAACTCAAAATGTCTATCCCACTCTCTAATGTTATGAGCTCTCGTCCCCTGGTTCTACCCAGTCAGGCTGATCCAGTGCCTGCATCACTGCACCCAACACCCTCCCCAACCCTAGATCCTGGCTCTGCTCTGGACACCTTTGCATAAGATGTGAGGTTTATTTCCCTGCGGCCTGCGAGCTTCTTCTGCTAAATGGTATTAGAGAACTCATTGAATCTCCATGGACCAGACCACTGAAAATCAGCCAGCATGTATCCATTTCTTGCAAATGATACATATCTTTTGCATTTTACACACTTTAGACAGATGCCAGAAGTCAAAACAGAATAGAAACAGCCAGTCATTTCCTGCTGCTTTCCCAATTTTCTGAAGAAAGTCTCTCTCCTGAGAAGCTTTCCTGAGAGTTACATGCAGCTTCCAATCTACATCAACCTCCCTCTGCAGTTAACCTTTGTTTAGTTCTCCATATAGTGCCTCTGCACAAGAACACCAGAAATTGGAGCAAGATTCCACCATTCAGCCCATCAAGCCTTCTTTACATTCAATATGATCATGACAGACATCAGATTTCAGTTGGAGTGTCCGTTTCCCTTGATTCTCAAAAGAGAGCAATAGTCTGCCTGTCTCAATCTTAAATATACACATTGATGGATCATCTACAACCCTCTAGGATGGAGAGTTCCATCAATTCTCAACCCTTTCTGTAGCCATAAAAAAATCAGAACAGAAGTAGACCATTCAGCCACTTAAGCCTACTCTGCAATTCCATAGGGTCATAGCTGATTTGCCATTCCTTACTTCCATTACAATGGGTTTTCCCTGTAATCCTCGATTCCCCTACTGATCAACAATTTATCCTTCTCAGCCTTAAATATACACAAGGACTCTCCCTCACAGTTCTCTCTGACAATGCATTCCAAAGACTCTGAAAACAGAAGAAATTTCTCCTCACCCAAGTCTTAAAGAAGCATTCATTTATTCAGAGATAGCACCCTCTGGTCTTAGGGTCTCCCACAAGGGGAAACATTCTCTTAGCATTTACTCTGTAAAGCACCTTCAGACTCCTATATGTTTCAATGAAATCACTTCTCATTCTTCTAAAACTCTAATTCATAAAGTTCCAACCTATTTAGCCTTTTTTCATAAGACCATCTCTCCATACCAGGGATTATCCCAGTAAACCTTCTCTGAGCTGCCTCAAATGAATAGATACCTTTCCTTAAATAACAGAATCAAAACTGCTCACAGTAAGTAATTTCTCAAAATGTCAGCCCTAAAACATTGGCCACTTTATCCTAAAACTGTACCCCTATATTTTAAATTCCCTACCCAACAGAAATAATCTCTCAGCATTTATGCAATCAAGCCTCTTTAGAATTTTACCTGAGTCAATCAAATCTTAATAAGAAGATAAATTTGTGCAGCTGAAACTTGGCAGCTAATTGTTATCACTGTGCTCAATAAGAATCAGCTCGTAAAAATAAAAAAAAAAGAATCAGCTCGTAAATCCTTAAGTATCTCTTATTTGATAAGTCACCTGAAAAGCCATGGAGGGTGGATCTACCTCTGAGCTGAGTGTGCACAATTGGCTGGTCAACCAGCTGACTAGAAGAAGGCACAGTTCACCTTGACAATGTTAACATTAGGCTGTAACACTCTGGCCATAATATAGAAGCAGTCAGGTGGCCTTGGAGATTGTAGTTCGTGGGGAAGGCCCAGTGTCCAGGGGCAGGGAAAGCACTGGGGGAGTGGAACAACAGACCAGATTGGTAACAGCACAATGTTGATCAGGATGAGAATAGCATGCACTCTGCTCATGTCAGTTCAAAAAATGATAATTGAAAGCCCCCCCCCGTATATCATCAGACCTTGATTTCAATTGAACATGGGGATAGGATTGAGCCATTCAGTCTTCCTGGTACTTACTTCTGGTCATCTATGGCAAGCTCAGGTTTACAGCAGCAATAGGTGTAGGGTGGGAAATCATTACCAACTCCCCCAGCACCCACTCCCCCTTCTAATTTTGAGGCAGCCATCCTGTAACTGCCAGATGGGAATCCTGAAAATTCAGCCCAATATTTTTAAAGCTGAAATATTAAAATGCCAAGTGTGAGGAACATGTTTGATTTTACAAGTAAAGAGCTAAATTCCCATGGGATGTTAGTTGGATCAACACCTGCTTTTACTTTTGCCAAGTTGTTTGAAGTTGGTGTTTGGAATGAAAATGAGATTGCCTGGAGCGGGAGCGAGGTTTCCAGATTAACAGCATGCACTGATTTACTCCTAAACTGTTGACAGTGACCCCTTCTAACTGAACTTTGTCTCAATAATTGTTACTGCTCCACCATTTGTTCTCTAATTCTCAGCCTCTCTCTGCTGCCTTGGCAAATGTCCTCAGACACAAGATATTGTAAGCACGTTACTCATCAATGTGCCCTTTCAGGAGGGCTTCACGGTTAGATATTCAGGTTCAATACCTTACTCTTAAATGATGCTGGATTATTAAGCCATGTGTTCTGAACATAGCATCACTATTTCATCATCACTTTAGATTAATGAATTGAGAAGGCTGGAGTCGAATATTGAAATGACACAAGTGTAGAAATAGGCAAATTAGCTGGTTCTTTCTTTCTGACAGAAATGTTTGTTTTATTTTTCAGTCACAGGATGAGGGTGTCACCAGCTACACCAGCATTTAGTGACCCATCCCTAATTGCCCAGAGGGCAGTTAAGAGTCAACCACATTGCTGTATGTCTGGAGTCACATGTGGGCCAGATCAGGTAGGATGGTAGATTTCCTTCCCTAAAGGACATTAGTGAACCAGATTAATTGTTTCCTCAACAATCAATTCATCATTAGACTCTTAACTTCAGATTATTATTGAATTCAAATTCTGCCATCTGCATGGAAGAATTCGAACCCAGGTCCACAGAAAATTATCTGGATGTCGGGATTAACAGTCCAGTGATAATACCAATGGGCCATCACTTTCCTCTGGTGGGTGGTGAACCTTTTAAAATTTGTAGTGTCTGCTATCTCTCCTCATGCTTAGAAGAAAAACAAAAACATCAGTTATTGACTGGGTCACAGATGTATCAAATTGAAGATAGGTGGATGAACAATGAATGTTCATCCAGTCAATGTGGTCTCCCAAACTAACTTTGATTGACTTAGGGTGGTGAAAATGAATATCTGAAATTCTTTCCTCATTGTAACACTGGATTTTCTTTCTAATATCTGTCCTTCGCTGAGGAAATTACAAGCCTTTGGGAGGAGATGGGACAGGGATTGGGACAGGTAGTGGCTAACAGGCAAGTTTGGCAAGTGCCTAATCAGAGCAGTCCAGCTATTGAGTGTGGGCATATTTGATGCACCAGTTGGTGTTTTCTTGCCATTTTTGTTTAGTTTGTCCGTCCCACTCACATGCACTTTTCTGCTTAGAAGTTACTAATCAGAATGACCATCAGTATAATGGAGTGCCTCTCTCAGCCAAAACATTCAGGCAATTATAATGCCCTAGTAACATTTCACATAACATTCCAACTGTGACATGTGTATCAATAGTTAAACTTTGGGATTGACCTCGGCCTCAGTATGACAAAATAAAACACTTTTGTGTGACCTCTTTAAAAGTAGATGAGATGGAGACATCCCTTATGATGATGTGTAGCTGGCGTTCCTCTCCCAGAACCCACCATAGCCTGGCTGGGAGATGGTGAAGCGCATGGAAGCTTTTTTGACCACTTCAGTGAGGAATAGCCGAATCATCCTCCAGCAAATATGTGTGCAGGAGTTCGATAGACTGCTTGTCTTTCCCTTTATCTGTCTAAAAGGGAAATTCACTTTTCCACCAACATCCTCAAAGCCTTTATGGTGATGTGAGCACTCCAGAGCTTAGAGTCCGCTATGTCCCCCTTCAACTCCACTTTAATTTACACAGAGAATATTGGAGAAACTTAATATGTCTGGGAGCATCTGTGGAGAGAGAGAAATAAACTTAACACTCTGAGTCTTCAGTTCTGAAGAACAGTAATAGTGGACTTGTTTCCATAACTATGCAAGACTCACTAAGTTTCTCCCTTATTCTGTTTGTTTTTGATTTCCAGCATCTGCTGTATTTTGCTTTTATCCATTTTTTAACCTCCCCTACACTTATTAGTCTTGGATTGTCCTGGTGGGTGATGCTTGTTAACTGTTCCCTTAATTAGAGGCATGGCTGATTTAGTAGTGGTGAAATAAGATTTGTGTAACGGTATCCTTGAACAGAGAAAGAAAGGAAGATTCATTGCACAATTCCAGATTGCTAGCCTGGGAAGGAAGCTCAAAGATTAACTTGGAAGTGAACATTAGGATCTTACAGCATAGGAAGGGACAAATTGGCAGCTCATTGACTGAGCTAATTGCCTTTAGTCCCACTCTTCTGTTCTTTCCCCATTGCTCTAAAATTTCTTTCCTATTCAAGTGTATGGACAACTTCATTTTGATAGTTATTGTTGAATCTGTTTCCTCCATCCTTCCCATGCAGTACATGATTCTTTGACATCATTCAGGACCTGGCATCCATCTTGATCAGCACAACATCAACAACTATTCAGTCCTTCCATCATTGACATTTATGGACCAGTCAGCGATGGAAAAATCGCGTTTCAGACATGATGAAGGGCTTATACCTGAAACATCAATTCTCCTGCTTCTCGGATGCTGCCTGACCGGCTGTGCTTTTCCAGCACCACACTCTCAACTCTGATCTCCAGCATCTGCAGTCCTCACTTTCTCCTAGTCAGTGATGCCCACATTCCCTGAGTGAATAAAACAATGTAATTCCCATAACAACTCACTGTACAAAATAATCCTCTCAGTTCTGACTCTCCTGGCAACAGAAACAGTTTCCCATGAGCAATACTATGAAAACTTCACAAATTTGCTCACCTCTATTAAATGTTCTCCACTGTAAGGAATGCAATCACAGTCTATATAACTGATATTCCTTATGACAGGCATCTCTTCAGTTCCTCCTCTCCAAAGCTTTGGAATCTTCCTAAAATGAGGTACCCAGGGTATAAAAGTTTGCCATAACTTCCTTGCTTATGTAGAATTGCCTTTCAGACTGACATCTGAGTATGTTGGGTTGTATAACAGAAAGAATGAATATAGAAGACAGATGTTATGGCTGGAATGCCCAAAATAGTAAATAATGAGGTGATACTTGAGGGTAATATTGCTTAGAACTCGAATTATATGTACAGCTTCAGATTTTTATATAGTATGCTTGAGTTTTATCTGTTGTGAGAAAAAAAGTGGATAACACAACACAAATAAATAGCCATACCTTATTTAATTATTTGGGTGACTCAGTGACTCAGTGGTTAGCATTGCTACCTCACAGTACTAGGGTCCCAGGTTCGATTCCAGCCTCGGGTGACTGTCTGTGTGGAGTTTGCACGTGTCTGTGTGGGTTTCCTCCCATAGTCCAAAGATGTGTAAGTCAGGTGAATTGGCCATGTTAAATTGCCCATCGTGTTACGTGCATCATTCAGAGGGGAAATGGGGTGGGTTACTCTTTGGAGGGTCGGTGTGGACAGGTTGGGCTGAATGGCCTGTATCCACACGTAGGGAATCTAATCTAAATATGACAGAATCAATTACACTTTCCTTTACCCAGTGCTGTGACTGCAGATTAATACCCACTGTTCCTTGCCAGGAAGAGTGAACTGATTCTTTTGCTTGTTCCATTCCAACATTGAATTTTGAACTTAGAAAATGAGGTGATATTGCCAATTACATATCAGTTAGTGTTTAGAATTTCTGGAATAAATTGAGGTTAATGGGTGTAGTCTTAAAGTTACTAAAGAAACATGGTCACAAGGTTTGGTATGAAACATTCAAGGGTATGTGACTTTTGGATAGAAGAGGCAGGAAGGACAGTGAGAGTAACATTGTTAATATGCGATGAAATAAATACAATTGCAAGAAATGATCTTGGATCAGAAGATGTCAAATCCAGATGAAGGTGGTAAATAATAACAAAGGTAAGATGGCATTGATGGGGTAGTCTATAGGCCACTTCTGCTATATGACAAGGATAAATCAGGACTTAATGAGCACATGTAAACAAAGGCAGTCAATTAGTCATGGGTGACTTTACTCTTTACATGAGTTGAGAAAATAATATTGGCAGAGATAGCTACCAAACAGAATTTAAAATTGAGTTGTGACAGTTTCCTCGAACAATATGTTTTGGATCCAATCAGGAATCAATCTATTTTCAATCTGATAATTTGAAGTAGGTTTAATAAATGATCCCCTAGAAAACAGTGACCAGAATGTGATAGGACTTAGCATCCAGTTTGAGACTGAGAAACCTGGGTCAGAAATAACTGGGCTAAACCAAATAGGTAATGAGGCTAGAGTGAACTGGATTGGACACTGATAAGTGTTCAGCACAAAAGACGGTTGGAATCTTCCTAAAACAACAGCAGACATTTAAGAAAACAATTTGTGACTCATTACAAGGATAAATCCTAGTGTGGACAAAGAATTCTAAGGAGGTGATCAACCAATCATGGTCAACCAAGTTAAGGGTAGCATCGAATCGAAAGAAAAAGACATACAACGTGGCAAAAATTAGTAATAAACCAGAGGATTGAGAAGTTTGAAAATCAAGAAAAGGTGGCCAAAAATAATAAAAAAGGAGAAAATAAATTGATGGTAAATTAGCAAGTATTGTCAAAATGAGGAAATTCTTTATATAGATATAATATGGAAATGTAGAGAGATGCCTAAATAATGACACTGTGAAAATCATAATGGGAACCAGAAAATGGCAGAGGGCTTGAATAAATGCTTTGCATCAATCTTAACAGTTGGAGACACTAAAGCATTCTAAAAATATTAAATAATGAGGTGGCAAAAGGGTGGGAGGAAGTAAGTACAATAGTTATCACTAGACAAAAGCTATTAGGCAAACTAATGAGGCTAAGGGCCAATAATCTCCTGGTGGATTATATCTTAGGATATTAAAGGAAATATCTACAGAGATGGGGATGGACTGGTAATAATCTCTCAAAAATCCTGAGATTCTGGAACAGTGCCAGAGGATTGAAAAATTGGCAATGTCACACCCTTACTCAAAAACAGAAGGAGATTAAAAGAAAGATAGCTATAGACCAATTAGCTTGACATCAATTTTTGGTAAATGTTAATACTTATTATAAACGATGAAAGCAGGGCATTTAAAAATCCGAAATATAATCAAGCAGAGTCAGGATAGTTTCATGAAGGGGAAGTCGTGCCTGACAAATTTATTAGACAGGTTAAGTGAGTGGACAAAAACTTGGCAGATGGAATAGAATATGGAAAAATGTGAGGTTATGCATTTTGACAGGATTGGAGGAGCTGAATATTTATTAATTGGAAAAAGACTGCAGGAAGCTGCAGCACAAATCTGGAGGGTATCCATGCATAAATTACAAAAAAAACTAGCATTCAAGCTCAGCAGTTGATAGGGAAGGTCACTTGAAAGTTGGCATTTGTTTCAAAGTGAATAGAGTACAAAAATAGGTAACCTTTGCGAAACTATGCCAGTCATTGATTAGACCATACTTAGAATACCGTGAACAATTTTGGTCCCCCTATCTAGGAAAGATATACCGGCATTGGAGACAGTCTGAAGAGGAGTCACCCAGTTCGGAAGGGATCTGGAGAAGTTTCTCGATTCAGAACATAGTGAATCTCTGGAATTCTTTACTACAGAGGGCTTAGAGGTAGAGTCATTGAGTATATTCAAGGGATCAGAGGTTCAAACATTGTGCTTTTGGAAGTTGTGGTGAATCAAAGAGTGGGGCTAAGGCATCAGAGGAAGGAATTCATGGGGGAAATGATAGACGGATGATGACTGGAAAGGATAAAGAATGCAGATCTAAGACCCAATCAGCAAGTAAGACTAGAGGACACAAAATTAATAAAAGGGCAAAACTTAAGGCATTGCACTTGAATAGACAGCATTTGAAACAAAACAGATGAACTAGTAGTACAAATTGACATGGTTAAGTATGATCTAGTGGCTATTACCGAGAACTGGCTGTAGAATAGCATAGATGGGGACCTGAATATTGAAGGGTATCTGACATTTGGGAAGGACAGGGAGCTAGGAAAGGACAGAGGAATGGCTCTGTTCAGGAAAGATGATAATAGCACAATAGAGAAGGATGACCTAAATTCAGCAAATCGGGATTTAGAATCAAGAGATAAAGACTGATAAAGGCAAGAGGATACTTGTGGTAGTTGTGTACAGGCTTGCTAACTGTAACCACCTCGTAAGACAGGGTACCTTGGTAGAAGAAATGGGATTTTGTCAGAAGGGTACAGCAATAATGGAGGGACTTAAACTTACATATAGACTGAAAGCAAACAAATGGGAAAAAGTAGTCTAGATAAGGAATTCATTGGATATTTTCAGGACAACTTAGACCACGATGTTATGGCACCAATAAGAGAGCAGGCCAATGCTAGTCAATGTTTTGACCAATGAGATGGGACTAATTACTGACAGTGTATGTTTTCATAGCAGAGATCTCAACGTGATTGAATTTACAGTTTGAGGGAGAGAAGTATGAGTCCAAGACTATGACTTTGAATGTAAACAAGGAATATTATAGAAGCACAGATAGTGAAAGTAAACTGCAGTTCAGTTTAAAGGATAGGTCAGTAGAGATGCAGTGGCAAACATTTAAGAGGATATTCCAGAAATCACGGAATAGATACATTCCAATAAATAAGAACAATTCTACTTCTGTGGTTAACTAATATAGTCAAAGATAGCATCAAAGAGAAGACACAATTATGCAAAGATAGGTGGTAGGTCAGAAGATTGAACAGAGTCTCTTTAAAAAAAGCAAACAATCAATCAAAGTTTAATAAGGAGGAAAAAGGAGAGTACAAGAGAAAGTTAACCAGGCATATAAAAATCGATAGGCAGTTTCTTCAGATACTTAAAAAGGAGTTAACAAAGTGTTGTTCCTATAGGAAATGAGTCGAGGGATTTAGTAACGGAGGATAAAGAGATGGCAGAAGAATTGAAAAGGTAGTTGCAATGGTCTTCACTAGAGAAGATACAAGTAACACCCCAGAAATAGCTGTAAATTGAAAGGGAAGGAAGGATTCAAGGAAATTACAATCACCAGGCAAATATTACTCAGTAAGTTGCTGGAACTGTAAGATGACAAGTCTCTAGGTCCTGGTGGATTTCATCCTTGAAAGAACTAATGAGTCAAATGATGTGTTGTTTCTAATTTTTCAAAACGTTTTAGATTTGGGGACTGTTCCTTTGGATTAAGAGTCAGCTAATGTAACACTCTTATTCAAAAATGGAAGGATACATAACACAAGAAATTACACACCTGCTTTCTTAACATTTATCACAGGAACAGTGAGAAGCTATTATTAAAGATATTATAACAAGGCACTTAGATAAGTGTAAGGTAATCAGGCAGAGCCAACATGGTTTTAACAAAGGAAATCATGGTTACGTAATTAATTGAAATTCTTTAAAGAAGTAAATGGTTTTGTAGATAAAGGGAGTCTAGATTAGAGAAACCAGGAGAGGCATTATACTTTGATTTCCGGCAGGCATCTGAAAAGGTGCCACATCAAAGGCTATTGCAGAAAATAAAAGCTCACGGCATAGGCGGTAACAATCAGCATAGATAGAAGATTAGCAGGCTAACAGGAAGCAGAGTGCAGGAATAAATGGGTCTTTTGTATGGCTAGCCAGATGTGCATGAATGGTGTGCCACAGGAGTCAGTATGGACACCACAAATCTTTTGCAGTTTTTTTTGGATTAGATTGGATTCCCTACAGTGTGGAAACAGGCCCTTCAGCCCAACAAGTCCACATCGACCCTCTGAAGAGTAACCCACCCAGACCCATTTCCCTCTGACTAATGCATTAAAATTATGGGCAATTCATCTGACCTGCATATCTTTGGACTGTGGGAGCAAACATAGGGAGAATGTGCAAACTCTATACAGACAGTCGCCCGAGGCTGGAATTGAACCTGGAACCCTGGTGCTGTGAGGCAGCACTGAGCCACCATGCCACCCTTTATTTTTAAAAAATCGAATATATGGTTGCTCAATTGGCTGTTAGCACAAGGATAAGTCAGAAAGTGAGTTATAGAGAGGACATAAAGACCTTACAAAGGAATATGCATAGGTTAAGTGAATGGGCAAATATGTGGCAAATGGAGTATAATATAGAATAGTGTGAAATGGTCTATTTTCACTGAAAGAATAATTAAAAGGCAGATCATCTCAATGGTAAGAGGTTGTAGAGCACTGAGAGATGCAGAGGGATCTGAGTGTCCTAGTTCAAGAATCATAGAATGTTAGCATGCATGTGCAGCAAATAATCCCGGAAGCTAGTGGAATGTCATATCTTATTGTGAGAGGAATTTAAGGCAAAAGAACAGAGGTTATGTTTTAGTTTGAAAATTGGTTGGACCAAATTTGGAGTATTGCATATCATACACATCAGAAGCAGTTCAAAGAATGTTTATTAGAACAACTAGTGGAATAGTTGGATTGTCTTATGAGGAAAGGCTAGACAGGCTAGGCCTGTACCTTCTGGAGTTCAGAAGAGTCAAAGATGACTTCATTGAATCCCAGAATTAAATCTAGCTAGATAGATTCTTTCTTTTGATTTTAATGAGGTGGGTCTCTCACTGAAACATCAACATGTAATGTTACAAATTTAGTTCAACAATTAATCAAAATTTTATTATGCAAAAGAAATGAAGATAAAATAGAATAAATCAAACTATTTATATATAACATAAATTTAAAGATTTTGAAACATACAGTTAGACTATAACTCCATTAATTCCAGAAACAACTCTTTATAGTACTCACACCCAAATAATACCCACCTAAAACTTTGGATAGGACTAATTTGAGGGTATTTTAAACTCCTCGCATAGACAATCTGATAGCCTCTTTATGGATACTTCATCTAACTGGCCTCAAACTTTCTTAACTCCAATTGTCTTACATAGATTAGATTACTTACAGTGTGGAAACAGGCCCTTCGCCCCAACAAGTCCACCCCAACCCACCACCCACATTTACCCCTTCATCTAGCACTACAGGTAATTTAGAATGGCCAATTCACCTAACCTGCACATTTTTGGATTGTGGGAGGAAACCAGAGCACCCGGAGGAAACCCACGTAGACATGGGGAGAATCTGCAAACTCCACACAGAGAGTCACCTGATGCAGGAATTGAACCCAAGTCTCTGGCGCTGTGAAGCAGCAGTGCTAACCACTGTGCCACCATGCCGCCCTAATCTCTTCAGGATTTTAACCAAACGCCTCCAGTCTTGAGCTCTTACAAAACTCTTGATGCTAAAATGATCCATTTCAAAAAGAGTCATAGAGATGTACAACACAGAAACAGACCCTTTAGTCCAACTTGTCTGTGCCGACCAGATATCCCAACCCAATCCATTCCCACCTGCCAGCACCTGGCCCATATCCCTCCAAACCTTTCCTATTCATATACCCATCCAAATGCCTTTTAATTATTGCAACTGAACCAGCCTCATCACTTCCTCTGGTAGCTCATTCCATACACGTACCACACTCTGTGTGAAAATGTTGTCCCTTACATCTCTTTTATATCTTTCCCCTCTCACCCTAAACCTATGTCCTCTAGTTCTTGACTTCCCCACCCCAGAAAAAAGACGTTGTCTATGTATCCTATCCATGCACCTCATGATTTTATAAACCTCTATAAGGTCACTTCTCAGCCTCCGACGTTCCAAGGAAAATGGCCCTAGCCCATTCAGCCTCTCCCTGTAGCTCAAATCCTCCAACCCTGGCAACATCCATGTACATCTTTTCTGAACCCTTTCAAGTTTCACAACATCTTTCCGATAGGAAGGAGACCAGAATTGCACGCAATATTCCAATAGTGGCCTAACCGATGTTCTGTACAGCCACAATATGGCCTCCTAACTCCAGTACTCAATACTCTGATCAATAAAAGAAAGCATACCAAACACCTTCTTCACTATCCTATCTACCTGCAACTCCACTTTCAAGGAGCTATGAACCTGCACTTCAAGGTCTCTTTGTTCAGCAACATTCCCTAGGATCTTACCATTAAGTGTATAGGTCCTGCTAATATTTACTTTCCCAAAATGTAGCATCTCACATTTATCTAAATTAAACTACATCTGCCACTTCTCAGCCCAATGGCCCATCTGATCAAGATCTCGTTGTAATCTGAGGTAACCTTCTTTGCTGTCCACTACACCTCCAATTTTGGTAACATCTGCAAACGTACTAACTGTACCTCTTATGCTCACATCCAAATCATTTATATAAATGATGAAAAGTGGTGGACTCAGCACTGATCCTTGTGGCACTCCACTGGTCACAGGCCTCCAGTCTGAAAAACAATCCTCCACCACCACCCTCTGTCTTCTACCTTTGAGCCAATTCTGTATCCAAATGGTTAGGTCTCCCTGTATTCCATGAGATCTAACCTTGCTAACCAGTCTCCCATGGGGAACCTTGTTGAACATCTTACTGAAGTTCATATAGATCACATTTACCACTCTGCCCTCATCAATCCTCTTTGTTACTTCTTCAAAAAGCTCAATCAAGTTTATGATTTCCCACGCACAAAGCCATGTTGACTGTCCCTAATCACTCCTTGCCTTTCCAAATACAGGTACTTCCTATCCTTCAGGATTCCCTCCAACAACTTGCCCACCACCAGTGCCAGGCTCACTGGTCTATAGTTCCCTGGCTTGTCCTTACCACCTTTCTTAAACAGTGACTCCATGTTAGCCAACCTCCAGTCTTCCGGCACCTCACCTATGACTATAATGATCCAAATATCAAGGCTGCTCTCACACTCAACGTTCTCTATCACAACGTCATACTCCCACTTTCACCGATGACTCTTGACATCTTTAGCCTCATGGAATCTATTTATTTCTTATGTTCTTTTTAAAATTCAGTCATGGTATTTGGGTGTCATTGGCTGAGCCAGCATTTATTACCTGCCTCTAGTTGCCTTTGAGAAGGTGATGGTGAACTGCCTTCTTGAACTGTGATTATGGAAATATATACACACTAATTTTAAGTCCCTTGAAAACCACAGAAAACCCAAATGTCACTAGTTCAAATTCAAAATCCAAATTTAAAAAATACTTAAAATATATATAAATCACATACCTCACAGTAACTCATAAAATCCACAATGCCCTTAGGAAGGGAATCCCAGGACTTTAACCCAGCAACAGTGAAGGAACAGTGTTATATTTCCAGGTCAGGATGGTAAGTGACTTGGAGGGGAACTTGCAGGTGATGGTGTGTCCATGTATTTGTTGCCTTTGTCCTTCAAGATGGAAGTGTTTGTGGGTTTGGAAGATGCTGTCTAAGCAGCTTTGGTGAATCGTATTGAGTACTTTGGCCTATGATAGAGAATTTCACAAGTCCACCACACTCTGAGGAGTATTAAGATTATTACCCCTGTGACAGATAGGGGAAGGAGTCACCAAGCAGGAACTGCCATAATCAAATTCTTGTATGTTTGTGGATTGGCAGCGGGAGGTCTTTGTGCAAACATTTTCAGATTGTGATCAAAGGAAATGGCATCAGGAAGGTGTGGGAGGACAGATGTTCCCCCCAAAGCCAATCTCCACCAGGTGACATATTGTCAAATTCCCCTCCTCCATGACCATCAGTTGTATTCCCCTCCACCATCACTCACTTGAGCCTGTTCCTTGAGTGTTTGAATTAGCAGCAGCCAGCACCTCCCCAGTGATGAGTGCAGAAGAGTTGCTCGTAGAAAGGACTTTCACCTCAAGGACCTTGTCCCTGGGAGAGGACCGTTTGTTATACTGTTAAGAGCCTGTAGATTGCAAGATGCAGCAGGCCTTCTTGTAAAGAGGTGATATAGCTTCCTCCTAGCTCTTCAGTCAGCAGCTGAGAACCCTGTCATCTCCACAAACATCCACCCTATGCCTTATGAGCACTAAAGCACTTCGGAAAGCCCTTACATCATGTTCAGTGAATAATGCAAATCTTTCATTCCTAACTATGTGCATTTTATGCATCCCTAGTTTTGTGAGGTTGCCAAGCAACAAATGCCATAAACACCTTTTTTTTGTGCCATCTCCTATCTTGGTGCTATAATTTATTCAGTGACTGCTTGAGTGTACATGTCAGCATATGATATTATTCATAATTTTATATAATAACACGACATTCATCTGAAAAAGAATCCTGTGGCATTCTCAACCAAATTTGAGCGTAAAATGGAAAACATGCAGCAGGCTTGGGTGATGTCATGAGTCAGAACTCTTTCTGGTCACTGTTAGGCTAGAATGGAATAAATTTCCCCTCTCTCTTTAACAGCTGTAAAATGAGTTAGTTATTCTTTAAAACAATTCTTTATAGCCTGGAATGTAAATCACAAAACTGCCTCAATGTGGTCAGTTGCACTGTGACAGCTAATCAATGCTTTTGAATCTGGCACTGAAATATCATACAATACAAGGTGAATTTCTTACATTGGAGCACAGAGTAGGAGGAAATTAACCCCATCAAAGTGTTCTCTATGGTTTGGCAATAGTAATCTCAATCTGAGTCTGAATGTTGAGGCTCAATTGAGATTTGAATATGAAACCCAGGCTGACATTTCTTTACAACAAAGATACATATAAAAGATCCCATGAGTCTATTTTAGCATGGACATAGTGAACTTGCAGGTGGTGATATTCCTATGCATCTTCTTCTCTTGTCCTTATAAAAAGTAAAGGTCATACGTTTGGAATCTCTGTTGGAGAAGCCTTGGTGAGTGACGGCAGTGCATCTTGTATGTTGGGAGTGAATGTTGAAGGGAGTAGATGTGGTGCTAATCAATCAGGCTGCTTTATCCTAGAAGGTACCAAGCTTTTTGACTGTTGTTGGAGCTGCACTCACCCAGACAAGTGGACAGTATTTCATCACACTCCTAGCTTGTTACTTGTAGATGGTCAAGACAGTGTGTGAGTTACTCACAACAAAATCCCTAGCCTCAGATCAGCTCATGCAGCTATTGTATTCATATGGTTAGTCCACTTCAGTTTGGTAACTCAGACATTCAGTGATGGTAATGCCATTGAATTGTTCAGTCTTGTTGGAGATAGTCAGTCATTACCTGCACTTCTTTGGCACAAATGTTACTTGTTGTTTATAAGCCAAAGCCTGGATTTTGTCCAGGAAATTCCTGCATAAGGACGCAGACCACTTGATGTCATTCTCATTACACTTCTCGAGATTAGTTTTTTTTGTCCATGTTGGACCAACGCTGTAATGAGATCAGGAGCTGCGTGCCCCTTGATGGAACACAAACTGAGCATCATTGAACAAATTATTCCTTTGCAAGTACTACTTGATTGCACTACTTGAGGCCCTTCCCATCACTTTGCTGATGTTCAAGAACAGACTGATTGCACTGACATTGGATTCATGGTCATCGTTAGACATTTAGTTCCACATTTTCTTTTATTGCATTGAAATTCAAATATATGCCATAGCAGAATTTGAACCCAGGTCACTAAGTCATGACATGGGTCTGTGGATTAACAGTTGAGTGATAGTACCACCTCCTCCACTTTGTTCAATCTCTCTAAGGCACCTTCATACATTGTGAGGTTCTGAAAAGTGGTGTGAAAATGTCAGAATCTTTCTATCTATCTATCTATCTATCTATCTATCTATCTATCTATCTATCTATCTATCTCTCAATCTATCTGTCTATCTGTCTGTCTGTCTGTCTATCTATCTATTTAATTATTTCACTCCCTCTTAGCATTGACTAAAGGTGTATAAATTACAACACTACTCCATCCTCTTGATCCTGTGCAATTGTATATATCAGGAGGATTAGAGAGTGACTAGAGTGGAGTTTAACTGAAAACTGCCACCAAATCTAAAACATTTAGATCCAATACCTTCAGGCAAAGCAATGGAATCACATCTGGGCAAATGTTGGAAACAGCTATGCAAGACATAAGTACAACAAACATATTGTACTACAGCCCTGCAGAATGGCTTCAATGAAGATTAGATCATCTCATAAATGTTGGAGCGAAACGAAGGAAAGAAACTCATTAATTCATTTGCTATGTGAGTGACTCATTTCATTCCTTGTTTGCTGAATGTCACTTATAAAATAAAAAGCATCTCTATTCCTTGAGCTCCCACACCATCACGGGTTTTGCTTTTACTCAATAGACTTCTAGTGACCTTGGGGTTGAAATTGTGTTGTAATGTTAGTCATGAGCGATTATCACATTCCCCTCCCTCCACCAGTTTAACAAGGATTTAAATAAACGACATTAAAGTGGCAAGCAAAAGGGAATTTATAAATGTGTTAGTGCGTCAACTCTGCAGTTTAATGTCTACCTGTTTACTTTTTAATTTGTTCTCCAGAGCTACAGGACAGCATCAAGAAGCAGAGAAGATCTTACACATGTGGCATTTGCAAATGTGCAACAAAGAAGATGTAAGTCTGTAGGACAGGAATGATCAAATCTGATCTGAGATATGGTGGCCTTGAGCTGTTACAGCAGGGATTACAGCAGTGGCCTTGTCAAAATAAATTATAAGGAGGTTGAGATGTTGAAGCGGGTCCTTGGAGGCTTAATTGATTTCATTATGGGGAAAAGGCTGGAGTAAAACTGTTGAAACATTTCCTCAGGAGATAAAATCAACAGAATTCTTGATAGTGTGCAGGCGCCATGGTTCTGAAAGAATGTCAAAGGCTTCAAGAGCATGCAGGGTGATACGCCAAAATATTGGACATGATCGACGTCAGTTATAAGAGGAGTCAAGATAAGTAATGATTATTCACTTTAGAACAGAAAAGATTACGGGAGGGTTTAAAGGAGGTGCTAAAAATGATGAGAAGCCTTCATGTAATAGACAATGGAAGATTATTTACACTGGCAGAGTATCAATGAAAACACCAACTCACAAGTTGCCAAGAAGGACACAAAGAAAGCAGTGAAGAGGGCACCTGTGAAGAGTGGCAAGAAGACGAGAAATTCCAGCAAAGTAACTTACACCATCTTCACCGACAAAGCGATTAAGTGGATTCACCCTGACACTGGCATCTCCTCCAAGGCCATGAGCACAGGAACTCTTTTGTCAGCAGCAGTTTCAAGTGCAACCCAGGTAAGGCTTCCCACCTGATCCATTAGAACAACCACCGAACCAGTAGCGCCTGGGAGATCCAGACCCCCATGTATCTGTTGCTGCCTGAGAAGCTGACCAAAGGTGGGGGTGGTTGTTGGCGGTAACGGTGACCAAGTCTACCATCTCCATGTAAAACACCACATGGCACTGAAAGTAAAACACAATCATTAACGATAAAATTAGGGAGGAGATGGGAAACATTTTCTTATGCAATGAGTTTTAATATTATGCAATGTATTCTCAGAATGTTTGGGAATGCAGTTCCAGTAAGACCTTGCAAATGGAAACTGAATATATACTGAGAAAAAAAACAATTGCAGCAGTTTGCACAAACCAGGTATGATTGGGAATAGAAACAGACAGTGCCTGCATTTAGCGGGTCAGACAGCATCTGTGGAGAGAGATACAGAGGGTTGGGTCTTATAGGAATCTGAGCAACATGGGCAAAGGCGAGATTTGTGCAGAATCAGGCTAGAAATCCAGAGAACATCTATCCGCATCTTTTATGTTTTTGTCAAGTGGCAAGGTAAGTTTCTTGGAAGACAGCGGGGAGTTGCCATTTAAGGAGGATTGTAGATTGTTAAACACTTTATAAATGGCCAAACTCACTACTGCAATATTCAGCTTCTTAGCTGACCCGATGTAACAAAAGAACTTAATGTAGAAAATTCTCAGAATGGAGGTCAGAGCGGATACTTGGCAACTTCAGCTGTGACTAGTCTCCATAGCGCTCAGCACAAACAGCACCCATGAGCACCGACAACATAGACTTTGGCACTCAACATTTACCAAACCATCATGATTACCATCGCACCTCTCTGTTACACTTGCAGGCTGCTTATGAAACATAGACCTACAATACCAGCAATTAGCATTGAAAGAGTCCATGTGGGCACAGTTACCCAGCTCATGGATCAGACCCAGCTGCATCTCAGAGCTGCATACTTCTGGCACCAGCTCATGTACACCTACCTGCATGTTCACAGCATCCTTACCTCACCTTGCCATGCCTCATCTAGTCTGGCCATGCTCATTAGTGCATTAACACTTCAGCCACAACCAAAGGCTCTCAGTATTGCTGTAGTAATGTGCTGTGTAACACATACACAAAAATAGTCATGGGATTTCAAATGAAATAATAAACTCTATTTCTCTCTCCACAGATGCTCTCAGACTTGCTGAAGTTTCTTCAGCACTTCGTGTTTTTAGCTTAGATTTCCAGCACCCCCAGTACTCTGCCTTTATATGAATGGGGCGAATTGGATAGTTCTTTTAAAGAAGTGGCACAGGCATGACAGGCTGAATGGCAGCCTCTGATATGTAAGGTTAGATTATTTGGCATCAGTCCCTCTGGTTTTGCTGCTCTGATGGCTGACTAAGAGCATTCCCAAGGCAATTCCCAGTATTGTAAATATATCTCTGAATAGTAACCCTGGATCTCTTGGTTGCACTTCATTGTAACAGCAGCAGAGATGTGCAAAACATTTATGGTGCAATTCGGAGCATTGGTTGCAGCAATACTTCTTTAAATCCCCAACTCATACCATTCCATACTTGCCATGCCATTCCTTTCATTCCATACTCATCTTGTACCCTGTCCTCCCATGATAACCAGTCTGTAACTGAGTTTTCAAATAGGATTTGTGTTGAGTAAATGAGGGGGGAAACTGCGAGGACTGTGGGCATCATGCATTCAGCCAACTGACCATCAGACAATGGAACGTCTTTGCATAAACAATGGAGGGATATATCTTTGTGCCTCAACCATGTGGTCTTTCCACAATGTGGGCAGACCTGTCCCCCTGTGGTAGGAAAGCTCAAATGCAAGATCCCTCTTGGCTTCTTCCCAGCTGAGACAAGCCAACTCAGCAGAACTTGGGAAAATTAGTTTAAATGACTGAGAATATCAAAGCTCTAGAACATTCCTTCCTCATGAGCTCATTTAATTACATAAACTACAGTGGAATAAGAGGATGTTTCTGAAAACTCCGTGGGTCTTTTTGTCTGAAAAAAAGTGTTGTCAATGCTTTTCAATGCTTTACATTTTGGAGCAGTTGTTGTGTGTTGGGGAAAGTCATCACAGTTACCCCTGACTGGATCCGATGTTATATTCTTACAAACAGGCTATCCAGCAGGAGTGACTGAATAAAGATCAATGGGGTGAATTCCATGTGATTTTGTTCTGTCTCTTAGTACTGGGATACTGAAAGCCTTTTCACTATGAGATATAAGAATACCTAAATCAGAAAAGAAAGACTTGGATTTATATTGTGCCTTTCAGTATTTCAGGATGCACCATAGCATTTTACAATGAAGTACTGAATGACACAACCTTGATATCCACAAATTTTTCACAAATTCACTAACCTCTGAAAGAAGAAATTCCTCATCATCTCTGTCTTAAACTCCTTACTCTGGGGTTATGTCCCTTTGGTACTAGACTCTCCCACAAGGGGAAACAAACGTTCAACATCTACCTTGTTAAATCCTTAAGAGTCTTACATGTTCCAATAAGGTCATTTTTCATTCCTTTATATTCCACGTTTCAGCCCAACCTACTCAACCTCTCCTCATTAGCCTAGTGATTCAACTTTGGACTGTCCCCAATGGCAACGTTTCTTTCCTTAGATAAAGGGCTCAAAACAATTCACAGTGTTCCACCTGTGGCATGACTAGTACTTCGTATAGTTTCAGGAAAAACTCCCTTCTTTTATATTCCATTTCCTTTTAAATGCAGGCAACCATTCAATCTGTCTTCCCTATTTGCTGCTGAACTTGAATGCTAACCTTTTTGTGATCCATTTCCAAATCCTTCGGTTCCACAAGCTTCTACAGTCTTCCTCCATTTAAATAGTACTCAGCTCCTCTACATTTCCTGCCAAAGTGTATAACCTCACATTTTCCCACATGATATTTCATTTGTCCGGATTTTCTCCAATTTGTTTAACATATATATATCCCTCTACATACTCTTTGCATCACCCTCACCACTATCTTTGTGTCATCCAGAAATTTGACTTGGAAATAATTGTGGTCCCAGCACTGATCCTTGTGGCATACCATTAGTTACAGTTTGCCATCCTGCTAATGTGCCCTTTATCCCACTTTGCTGTCTTCTATTAGTCTGTCTGTGCTAATACGCTAGCTCCAACACTATGGGCTCTTGATTTATTAAACAACGAATATATGGTACCTCATCACATTCCTTCTGAAAATCCAAATATGTTACATCCATTGCTTTCCCTTTATCTATCCTGCTTGTTACGTCCTCAAATTTGGTAAATTTGACTTGCATGTTTTCCCCAGCACAAAACCATGCTAACTGTGTTTAATCATATTATGGTTTGGAGATGCAGGTGTTGGACTGGGGTGTACAAAGTTAAAAATCACACAGCACCAGCTTATAGTCCAACAGGTTTATTTGGAAGCACTAGCTTTCAGAGCACTGCTCCTTCATCAGGTAGTTGTGGAGTCTAAGAGTTAATGCACAGAATTTATAGCAAAAGTTTACAGTATATTGTAACTGAGATTATACATTGAAAAAGACCTGGGTTGTTTGTTAAGTCTGTCATCTTTTAGTATGACCATGTTGGTTTCAGTTCTTTTATATGTAAATCGCAAAACTTTTTAAAAAGTTACATTCTCAAGTGAACTTAACAGTTGGTGTCATGTCGGCCCAGATAATTCCATTAAGGTGTAAGCTGCCCTGTGTGAGACTGTCTGTGCCACAATGGTCAGATTGATTCTAATCTAAAAAACAGAGTTACAGAATCTTGCATAGATTCATGCAGTGTTTGAGCAAAGTAAAATGTAATTCTGCAAGTACAAATTCACCGCACAAACTTGCATGTGTATATGTGCATGCAGGTGTGTGTGTGTGTGTGTGTGTGTGTGTGTGTGTGTGTGTGTGTGTGTGTGTGTGTGTGTGTGTGTGTGTGTAGGGGGGCGCGTTATGAGTGTCTGTGAGAGAGTGTGTGTATGTGAGTGTAAGGCAGTATAAGTCTGTGAGAGGATGCATGTGAGAGTGTGGGAGTGCATGTGTGAGCATATGAGAGAGAGTCTGCGTGAGTATATTGGTCTGTAGGAGAGTGTGTGTGTCTGTAGGTGTGTGTGTGTATAGGAGTGACTGTGCATCTGTCTGTGTGTATAGTGCAATGGGGTCACCTGTAGTGTGACAGGAACCTAACGTCTCGGTTGAGGCCATCCCCATGGGTACCGAATTTGGCTATCAGTCTCTGCTTCAGCCAAGTTTCATTGTTGCCGTCCTGAAGTTGCCTTGGAGGACGGTCACCCAAAGGTCCGAGGTTGAATGTCCCAGACAGCTGAAGTGTTCTCTGACTGGGAAGGAACCCTCCTGTTTGTTGATCAATTAGTTAGCTCAGTTTGTTGGATGGTTGGTTTGCGATGCAGAATAACATGGGTTCAATTACTGCACTGGGTGAGATTACCGTGAAGGTTACCTGCTTTGTCAACCTTGCCCCTGACCTGAGGCATGGTGACCATCAGATTAAGCTCACCACCATTCATCTCTCTCTAACGTGAGAGCAGCCCATAGTTCTCTGAGGCTATGATGACTTTACCTTATCCTTTCCAATCAGTTCTGTCCTCATTCCTTTAAAATCACTTTTATTTAAGCTGTGTACAGTCATTGCTGACCCAAGTTCCTTCTCTCAAATTAGTTCTAAATTCTACCATGCTATAGTTGCTGTTTCCAAGGGAACCTTCTCCTTTGATGTCATTCGTTAAACCTGCCTCATTACACATCACCAGATTGAAAACAGCCACTACAGAAAACATAGTAGGTAATTTGTGCGCAGTAAGATTCCACAACCAGTCATGAAATAAGCGATCAAGTCATCTGTCTCAGCTTTTAGTTGATGGATAAACATCAGTCAAGTCATCAGCAGACCTCACTGTTCATTTCTGTAGTATTGCCATCAGACTGTCTACGTCTGTAAATGGGGACAGACAGATCCTCTGTTTTCCGCCTCATTAGAAAATGTTGACACCTCCTTATTGCTACATTGAACTGTCAGTCTATATTTGTCCTTGCATCTATATAGTGGACATGTAGTCCTCTTAACATTTAGTTTCCAAACTAACAATACTTCCAGTGTTTCGACCAGTGGTTTAAGAAGAATGCTGACCATTTCTCAGGAGAATAAAAGATGAAGAATAAATATCAGGCTTACCAGTGGCACCCACACCTCAAAAAAAATCAAAAAAATAGAAAAATCACACAAATAACCATATTTAAAATAGGAACAACATGATGTGGTTCTTCACAAGCCCTTCATCAGACAGAAAATTGATACCAAGACAAAGAGGGAGACTTTAGGGTTGGTGATTTAATCAAAGGTTAGGTTTTAAGAAAGCTTCAAGAGGATAGAAGTATCAAGGGAGAAAATTCTAGAACTGAGGTATTGTGTGTGCTTTCAGTCTCATCTTCTAAATATGGGGGTCCTTTAGGGGCTTGATCAAGCAGTGTGGGAGTATTCACCTTCTGGGTTAATGAGAAGAGTGCTGCTGAGTCATCAAGATATAGTTTATTGCATCTCTGCAAGTATTTACAGTTTATAGGAACAAGCTGTTTTTAATTACAGAGATTGTTAGGAGGACTTGGTTTCAGATCTAACTCCTTCAACTTTCTTGATTATCCTTCCCACGAGTTCTCATTAAATCAACACACTGGGTGGTGCTTGTGTTAACCCTTTCAGACCATAGGCAACAAGTCCCAGATAGCTGAAGGCATTGTCGCTACTGGAAGTGGCCAGAGTTTGAGGAATTCTGAATGATGATTGGTTCAAATGATGACATCTGGTCCTGGCTAGAATTTGTAACAAAGGCGGCATTCAGTGGGTCAGAGGCAAATGTGCCAAAAATGACACAATGGTTTAATGTATGGGACTACTGTATTCACACTGGCAGGTGATCCGGAAATTTCATCCTGTCGTCATAGTTGTAGATGTTCAGCTCCTTACTCATGCTCCAAAGTTCAGGTAGATTTTCTTTTTTTATTCACTTGTGGTACATGGACATTGCTGGCAGGGTCAGCACTTATTGTCCATCCATAGTTGCCCTTGAGAAAGTGATAGTGAGGTGTCTCTTGAACTACTATTGACAATGTGCTGTAGGCAGACCCACAATGCCCTAAGGGAGGGAATTCCTGGGCGTTTCCCAATGAACCGAAAGGAAATACAATACATTTCTGAGTCAGGAGTAGTTTGGAGGGGAACCTGCAGGTAGTGGCGTTCCCATTTACCTGCTCCACTTGTCTTTCTAACTGGAAATAGTTGTGGGTCGGATATTTGGTGAATTTCTACAGTGCATCTTGTAGCTAGTACACACTGCTGCTACTGAGCATTGGTGGTGGAAGGAATGGGTGTTTGTGGATGTGGTGCCAATCAAGCAGGCTGCTTCGTCTTGGATCATGCCAAGTTTCTCCATTGTTGTTGGAGCTGCACTCATCCAGGCAAGTGGGGAGTATTCCATTACACTCCCAACTTGTGCCTTGTACAGACTTAAGGGTGTCAGGGGGTGAGCTACTCTCTGCAGTATTCCTGGATTCTTGACTTGCCTTTATAGGCACTGTAGTTATCTGACAAATTCAGTTCAGCTTCCAGTCAATAGCAACCCCCAGAATGTTGACAAAGAAGGATTCAATTATGGTCATACCATTGAATTTCCAGTGGTAGTGGATGGATTGTCCCTTATTGCAGATGATTGTTGCCTGGTATTTGTGTTGCTTGCTACTCTTCAGCCCAAGCCTGGATATTGTCCAGGTCTTGCTGCATTTGAAAATGGGCTGGTTCTGTATCTGAGGAGTTGAGAATGGTGCTGAACATTGTGCAATCATTGGTTAACATCCCCACTTCTAACCTTATAATGGATGGAAGGTTATTGATGAACCAGCTGAAGGTGGTTGGGCCTGAGTCATCACCCTGAGGAACTCCTGCAAAGATGTCCTGAAGTTGAGATGACTTACCTCTAACACCTATAACCATCTTCCTATGTGCCAGCTATGACTCTAACACTCCAAAAGTAGCCTTAATGTCAAGAACTGTCAGTCTTACTTCATCAGATTATGGCTGATCTGGACTTTGACTCCATTATTCAACTTTGCTCCACTTTCAACTTTCATTGCCTCAACCACTGAAAGTGGTCGAAGAATTTACCATCTGCGTGATGCACTGCACCAACTCAGCAAGCCCCCTTCAGCAGCACCTCTCAGTCATCGAGTCATACAACATGGAAACAGACCCTTCCGAAATTGAAGTAGTCCCATTTGTCTTTGATTGGCCCATATCCCTCTAAACCTGTCAAAATGTCTTTTAAATGTTGTAATAGTCCTTGCCTCTACTACCTCATCTGGCAGCTCATTCCATACACGCACCAACCTCTGTGTGAAAACATTGCCCCATAGGTTCCTTTTAAATCTTTCGCCTCTCACCTGAAACCTATGTCTTCTAGTTTGGACTTCCCTACCCTGACTAGCTACTTGACAAAGAAGTATCTCTCTGAAAGCTTGTACTTCCAAATAAACCTGTTGGACTGTAACTTGGTGTTGTGTGATTTTTAACTTTGTCTACCCTGGGGAAAATACCTTGTCTATTTTCTCTATCCATGCCCGTCATGATTTTAAAAACCTCTTTAAGGTCACCTCTCATCCTCCAACACTCCAGGACAATTAGCCCCAGCCTATTCAGCCTCTCCCTATAGCTCAAACCGTCCAATCCCAGCAACATCCTTGTAAATCTTTTTTGCATCCTTTCCAGTTTAATAACAGTCTTCCTAAAGCAGGCTGACAGAATTGTATGCAATACTTCAAATGTGGTATTACCAATGTCTTGTATAGCTGTGACATGATGTCCCAACTCCTGTACTCAATTCTCTAAGCAAGCATGCCAACTGCCTTCTTCACCACCCTGTCTACCTGTGACACTAATTTCAAGGAGCAACATATCTCTGCCTTTAGGTCCACTCTGTTCAACAACAAAGAAATTTATTTATTAATTTGAATTAAACTCCACCTACCATTTCTTCCACATCCATCACAAGAAGGACAAAGACAGTGGGGACATAGGAACACCACCACCTGTATGTCACCCTCCAAGTTACGCGCCATCCTGACTGGGAAGTTTAATGATGATTCTTTATCATCACTCAGTCAAAATCCTGGAATTCACTTACCTGTACCACAAGAGATTCCAAAGGTAGCTCACCACCAGCTTCTCAAAGGTAATTAATGTTGGGTATTAAAATCTCACTTTGCCAGGTTGTCTGCATCCCATGAATGAATTTTTAAAAAACTTCCTTCATACTCTTAGTAACAATAGATTATTAACCTTTGCCCTAAAAGTTCCAATTGACCCAATGTGAACAGCATTTCGTGGGAGAGAGTTCCAAGTTTCCATTCTCATTTGAGTGAGTGTTTTCCAATTTCCCTCCTAAATACTAATTTTAAGATTAGTCTCCTTTGTTCTGAATTTTCCCTGGCAGAGGAAATAGCTTTCTCCATCTACCTAAAGACCTTCTGACTCAGGGGTGAAAGTGCTGTGAGTGAGCCAAGCTGACACTTATCTGGAAGGTGCTAATGTGCTGAAAAGCTTGTCAGCTCACAGCTGCTGCTGACTTTAACTGACTTCAGGCCATGAACTGACGCTGTTGAGTGCACGGGATCCATGGAACAGGACTAATTGGGGAAAATGTTATCCTTGGAGCCGGATTATACATCGAGGGATGTTTTTCCTGGACGCTGCAATCGACATATTGAATGTGAATGGGAAGTGATGTGCTGGATGGGAATGTTATGGTTAGGTCAGGTTGTATGTGGGGTTAAATGGACACTTGAAGTCATTCTCTGAGCACGTTGCAGGTGTCCTGCCCCTCAATTTAATAACGTCATGGGTCAAGAGGGGAGCTCTCATGCTTCACTCTAGTCTTCCGGTGTTGGCTATAACTCAGTAAATAGTGCCCTTGCTGCTAAATCAGATGGTGAGATTTAAGTTTCTCTTGAGACAATATTGAGGTACAGCAACGAGCAAGTGCAACACAGTCAAAGCTGTTGTCCTTTGACCAAGATGTTATGATAAAGTTCCGTCGCCCTACCAAGTATTAGACCTTATATCACTATTTTGAAGAAGAGCATGAAATTCCTTGACAAAGCTTGCTCCTCAACCAATATCACCAAAACGAGAGGAAGAGTCACCAGGGCTGAAATGTTAACTCGGATTTCTCCTCACAGATGCTGCCAGATCTGCTGAGCTTTTCCAGAAATTTTAGTTTTTGTCACTAAAAACAGATTATTTGGTTATTGTTTCATTGCAGTTTGTGGGAGTTTGCTGTGCACAAATTGACTGATTTATTCCCTCAATTACAATAGTGCACCACTTCAAAAATATCTCATTGGTTGTGATGTGTTGAGGCTGTGAAAGGCATTTTAAAAAGGCAAGTCTCTCTCCTAACATCCATTTGCAGAGAATCTTCATTCCTGGGATTAACTAGAATACAAGAACACTGAGATAGGAGCCGCACATGGTGCTTTGGGCCTTCTCCACCACTCAATATCATCATGTTTGTTGTTGGGCTTCAAGTCTACTTACCCACCTGCTTCCCATGTCACTTGATTTCCAGAGTGCCTGAAACTCTGTTAATCCCAACCTTAAATATAAACAACAATGGAGTGTCTACAATTCTGGGATAGAAAATTCCAAAAAAATTACAGTGGTTTGATTGCAGCAATTTGTCTTCATCTCGGTCTTAAACAATTCCCCCTTATCCTGAAACTGTACCTAGAATGGAAAACATGACGTGGATGTGCTCCCTGATGAAGGAACAACCCTCCAAAAGCTTGTACTTCCAAGTAAACCTGTTGGACTGTCACCTGGGTGTTGTGTGATTTTTAACCAGAATGGAACAATTCTGTCAGTAGTTGTGTTGGGGCAGGTTGTAAGGACTATGACTTTTCATTTTGTGCTTTTGAAAACTGGGAACTGAAATGAGAAAGTGTTTGAAGGAATGGCTGCAACTCTGAAAAGCACGTGACCTGACACCGATTCAGGCATCATGTAAACAATTGTTTGAACAAGCAGTAAGTGAAAGTTGAGTTGCAGTTGGTTCGGAACTACAAGAGAGTACAGCTTTTGTTGGCAATAAGAGTTGGTTGGTCTATGGCCTAGTGATTAGTTATTGATGTCAGAGACCTTTTAGCCTGCCACCAATTGCGTGATTAGTACTTTTAACTGAAGAGCTTGGAGCTGGGAACATGTTCCAGGGAGAGAGACATCATTAGTTCTTCCCCAGAACAGAACGCTCTGTTCTCCATAGATGAAACTCATTATAAACCTGAAGAAAACCAGTTTAAATCCTGCAACAGTTGTTGTAAGCTCTGATATTTACCCGATAGTCAAATGTAGAAAAGTTATAGAATCATAGAATCCCCATAGTGTGGAAGCAGGCCATTTGGCCCATTGAGTCCACACCGACCCTCCCAATCAGATCCATCCTATCCCTGTAACCCCACATTTCACATGGTAAAATCTCATAGCCTGCACATCCCTGGACAATAAGGGCAATTTAGCATGGCCAATCCACCCAACTTGCATACCTTTGGACAGATTTTATTTCTTCTGGAAGGGAAAGTCCATAACCAAAGAGCCTAAGGGAACCAGTCATTTTATTCTCATTAACCTATGGAAGCAACCGGAGAATAGAACAACTGAACAACGTGCTGGCCAGCAGAATAGTCATAGAGATAATCTCAGCCTGGGAACAAAGACTATCAAGCAGCAGTTCCAGTCTTTCCCCTTTGTCCATAATCTATTTAATCTTGTCTGTTTGTCTGCCTATATGTGTATAAGGAGAATAGAATTTTATTTAGTAGTGTGAAATGCTGACAGTTTGTAATTGTTTACCTGCAGCTAGAGTAAAATATAGTAATTTGTACTCAGTACAGAAACCATGCTTTCTATCAACCTTTGAATCCTCCCACTTTCTCCAGACAACTCCCCACATACATTCGAGACACCTCCCATGCCCTCCACCTCCTCCAAGACTTCCGTTTCCCCGGCCCCCAACGCCTCATCTTCACCATGGATATCCAATCCCTCTACACCTCCATCCGCCATGACCAGGGCCTCCAAGCCCTCCGTTTTTTCCCTCTCCCAACATCCCCAACATACCCTTCCATCGACACACTCATTCGTTTGGCCGAACTGGTCCTCACCCTTAACAATTTCTCCTTTGAATCCTCCCATTTCCTCCAGACCAAAGGGGTAGCCATGGGCACACGTATAGGCCCCAGCTATGCCTGTCTCTTTGTTGGCTACGTAGAACAGTTGATCTTCCGTAATTACACCGGCACCACTCCCCACTTCTTCCTCCGCTACATTGATGACTGAATTGGCGCCACCTTGTGCTCCCGCGAGGAGGTTGAGCAATTCATCAACTTCACCAACACATTCCACCCTGACCTTAAATTTACCTGGACCATCTCTGACACCTCCCTCCCCTTCCTGGACCTCTCCATCTCCATTAATGATGACCAACTTGACACTGACATTTTTTACAAACCCACCAACTCCCACAGCTACCTGGATTACACCTCTTCCCACCCTACCTCTTGCAAAAATGCCATCCTGTATTCCCAATTCCTCTGCCTCCACCGTATCTGCTCCCAGGAGGACCAGTTCCACCATAGAACACACCAGATGGCCTCCTTCTTTAGAGATTGCAATTTCCTTTCCCATGTGGTTAAAGATGCCCTCCAACACATCTTGTCCACATCCAACACCTCCACCCTCAGACCCCACCCCTCCAATCGCAACAAGGACAGAACGCCCCTGGTGCTCACCTTCCATCCTACAAATCTTCGTATAAACCAAATCATCCGCCGACATTTCCCCACCTCCAAAAAGACCCCACCACCAGGGGTATATTTCCCTTCCCACCCCTCTCCGCCTTCCACAAAGACCATTCCCTCCGTGACTACCTGGTCAGGTCCAAGCCCCCCTACAACCCACCCTCCCATCCTGGCACTTTACCCTGCCACCACAGGAACTGTAAAACCTGTGCCCACACCTCCTCCCTCACCTCTATCCAAGACCCTAAAGGAGCCTTCCACATCCATCAAAGTTTTACCTGCACATCCTCTAATATCATTTATTGTATCCGTTGCTCCCGATGCAGTCTCCACTACATTGGGGAGACTGGGCGCCTCCTAGCAGAGCGCTTTAGGGAACATCTCCGGGACACCCGCACCAATCAACCACACCGCCCCGTGGCCCAACATTTCAACTCCCCCTCCCACTCTGCCGAGGACATGGAGGTCCTGGGCTTCTTTCACCACCACTCCCTCACCACCAGATGCCTGGAGGAAAAACGCCTCATCTTTCGCCTCGGAACACTTCAACCCCAGGGCATCAATGTGGACTTCAACAGTTTCTTCATTTCCCCTTGCCCCACCTCACCCTAGTTCCAAACTTCCAGCTCAGCACTGTCCCCATGATTTGTCTGGACTTGTCCTACCTGCCTGTCTCCTTTTCCACCTATCCACCCACCCTCTCCTCCCTGACCTATCATCTTCATCCCCTTCCCCACTCACCCATTGTACTCTATGCTACTTTCTCCCCACCCCCACCCCCCTCTAGCTTATCTCTCCACGCTTCAGGCTCACTGCTTTTATTCCTGATGAAGGGCTTTTGCCCGAAACGTCGATTTTGCTGCACTTTGGATACTGCCTGCTCTTCCAGCACCACTAATCCAGAATCTGGTTTCCAGCATCTGCAGTCATTGTTTTTACCTTCTATCAACCTGGGTCTGAAAATCAGATGAATTGAGAATTTTGTTAACTTTATAAAATCTTTAATTTTTATGATGACCTTGGGAATAGCAGGGCTCAATTCCAGTGAGCTACCCAAGTGAGTCATAACAAGATACCAAATTACAATATCTTGTTAACGGGACTCTATATGAGGATTCCTATTAAAGTTCCAACTTAGGTGGCCTTTACAAGAAACATCCCATATATTGAGATGGTCTCATCTGGACCCTGTTTGAAAAAAGGCATTATCTGCATCATGAGCTTATCCATTGCAATTGCACTTCTTAAAACAATAGAAGATTTCTCTTCCGCAGCTCCTGAATGAAACAGAGGAGAGCTGTGGGCTTGATTCCTGGTTGACGTTAGGTGAGATAATCTCAGGCAGACAATTGCTCATGGTGCTGCAACTGTCTCAATGGTTTAAAGATTAGGAAATTGGTTAGCGATTTATTCATGGCCACTATTCTATGACATATAAATGGAAAACCAATGAGGTTGGAAGAGGACTAGTATCTGCTATGATGTCACTTAGAACTTCATCTGCTGTTACCCACTATGTCAACTTGGGATAAACTTGAGGCACTATGATCAGGGTCAGACAGATGACAGCAGTGTGCGGTAGGGTTAGACGGTTACAGAGGGGTTTTCTCCCCGAGCTTTCCAGCATAACAAACCAAATGCCGACCCACTCAGATCTGTATTGTCAATTTTCTTTCTATTTGCGTGTCCATAATAAATGTTCTGGTTGTCTCAGTGGATTTGGGGATTCCAAATTTGATCCATTCAGTTGATCCACGGCAGAGTGATTTGTACAAACACATGCTCTAAGTCTCACAAACCACCAGGGATGATGCTAATGGGCTCTGTCAACAGTTTTGCCCCAAGTAAGTGAGTAGAACAGAATGGGCTCATTCTGCCTGAGTGCCTCGTTCTTTGCACCTGTTCTCAACAAAGCAGTAAAAGCTTTTTTCTGTGTGAAGCTTCTGCCACCTAGTGGCTCAAGTTGATATTTTGTGACATTGAAAGAGCAGGGAATCAAAAGCTAATGTTCTTTCCTCATCTGGTCAAGACCAGATAGAATCAAAAAGTTTTGGACTTCACCTTCCATTTAATATATTACAACTACCATCCCTTTTCTCTGAAATTTCCTTCCTAAGCACCTTGATTTTCTCATCCATTTTTCCTGCTTGCCCATATATTCGAGAAACGTTTTTCTGTTACTTCAATATACTTCTATTTAATATTATTCATAGAAAGGAAGATTAGAAATTCAATGGGACATGTCATAGAGATATGCCCCAGTTTTAAGGGAAGGCTAGCTTAAATTTCATTTACCGCTTTTGGTAAAAAGTCCAATTTTCAGTTCAACCCTGTCGGTCTCTTTCCTGTCGAGTCACAAATTCCCTGTCAGAATCTTTCTTCCCTTAAAAAAACCTCAATACATATAAATATTTATAAAGTTGTGTTGCTCTAAGTTGATCAATCTTTCCTTCTTTCTGTCAGGTCAGGTCACATCAGGAAACTTTCCTGAAAATGTCAATGTCCTGTTATATCTGACTTGGTGACCACAGCAATCAGCGTCTCTCTCCTGCCACTCTTTGGCCCCCAGCCATTCCTCGAATTCCCTCCTGCATTGCCCTCAATGTTGACCCCTCCTGACCCATAACCTCCTGTCCCCAGTGTCTGTCAATGCCATCATGGGTTACAGCGCAGACATGGGACCACTCAGAGGTGCCTGATCTGAGGCTTTCCTCCTTGCCAGGTCACTGTCACTGCTGTTGATTCTCTGACCAGGTCTTAAAATGTCTGAGGAAACCTCAAAGATTTCATGTGAACCGTGATGCTGCTACAATTAGAATTGGTGAGCACAAAGACCCATTCCTTGATGGAACTCCAAGTGCACACCTTTAGACATAACAGGGAAATGTGCGATTTTCATTAATGACGACTTCTTTCACAGGATGTGGCTGTCGCTGGCTAAGCCAGTATTTACAGCCCATTCTTAATTGCCCTTGAGAAATTGGTGGTTAACCGCATTCTTGAACCTCTGCATTTTCTGTGGTGTAGGGACACCCACAGTGCTTCCCCTTTCAGACACCGTCCAGAACCTACGCATTCACCAATTGTTGACTTCAACTTTTCGACTGTATCCAGAATTGGCTACAAGATAAAACTTCAAATTAATAGGATACACGCCCCAGAAAAATTGCATCCTCAAAGATGGGCCAAGCATTAACACAGAGGTTGGAATGCCAGGGGTGGGGTGGAGTTGTTGAACCAACCTCCACTAGACCTCAGAGGCAGGATAATATTTTACTTTGTTCAAGCAATTGTTTTTCTGTAGTTCAGCTCCAGAATGCTACCAGGAGTGGCGGCAGACTCTGGAACAGATGTACTATTGGAGCTGCAGTGTGCAGTAAAGTGGGACGGGTTTGCCAGAATTCAGATTCTAGCAAACAGCTGAAGCAGACAAATCAAGAGGCTGGTGAGAGGTCTTATGTGGCTGACAACTCTTGCCTCTTTGATGGTAAGGAGGGGCCCTTTTGTGAGGCAAAGTGTTTCCTGAGCTCAGAGCTCTGGCATCCTTCCCATGTGGCCCTGTTGCTGATAAAATACTATCTGTGAAGAGAAATGATCCTCAGCACAAGAACATAAATACAAATACGTAAATTAGGGGCCAGATTAGGCCATTCAGCTCCTCAAGCCTGTTCCACCACTCATTAAGAAATGACTGATCAGATTATAACCTCAAATCCATTAGATTAGATTACTTACAGTGTGGAAACAGGCCCTTCGGCCCAACAAGTCCACACCGACCCGCCGAAGCGCAACCCACCCATACCCCTGCATTTACCCCTTACCTAACATGGCCAATTTAGCTGACCAATTCACCTGATCCGCACATCTTTGGACTGTGGGAGGAAACCGGAGCACCCGGAGGAAACCAACGCAGACACGGGGAGAACGTGCAAACTCCACACAGTCAGTCGCCTGAGTCGGGAATTGAACCTGGGTCTCAGGCGCTGTGAGGCAGCAGTGCTAACCACTGTGCCACCGTGCCGCCCACAAATTCATATTTGTCCATATTCCATCCTATCCCGATAACCTTTAACCTCCTTAATTAACAAGAATATATCGCTCTCTGTCTTAAATATATTTAATATTCGACTGGTTTTTCAGGAAGGAAGTTCCGAGGATCTCTCAACATCACCTCATTTTTGTTTTAACAGAGCATGGCCTAATTAAGAGTGGCTCAGGACAGCTCTCTGCTACCTCACAGTGCCAGGGACCCAGGTTTGATTACAACCTCGGGCAACTGTCTGTCTACAGTTTGCACATTCTCCCTCTATATCTGCATGGGTTTCCTCCAGGTGCTCTGTTTTTCTCTCACAGTCCAAAGATGATAAATACGTGATTATGGGGTGGAGACTGGGTCTAGATGGAATTCCCCTTTGAGGGTCAGTGCAGACTTGTTGGGCTATATTGCTCCTGTAGGGACTCTCTGATTCTAAAATAATGACCCCTAGTCCTACTTTCTTTCATTAGAGGAAGTATTATCTCCACATCTGCCTGTTAAGATCCATTGGAACTTTAGGTTTAGATTTTTATTGTCACCTTATCTGTGTCACTCGTCATCTCTTACTGCTCTAAATTCCAGCGGATACAGCTCCGGCGTCTCCAACCTGAAATAACTGCACAGAGCTCAGTCAGTTCGGAGTCATTCCCCTGAGCTGAGGAGTTTCTGAATCCCCTGTTTATATATCTTTTTTTTAATAAATCCCCGCACTACTGCCAAGCAGCGGTAGTGCTTATTCCTCCCCAGCACCCATGTTGTGTGTGCAGGTGGAGGACACAGTGAAGAAACAACCAGTGCTTTTCTGTTTTTCAGCAGCAGCTGCAGCTCAAAGGGCTGGAGCTTGGACCAGGGGTCTCTCCAGAGCAGCGAGTCACTGATTTGAGTCTTTAAGAACTTCCCTCGAGCGCAGAAGTCCTCCATTTCTGTTTTTCAGCAGCAGCAGCTCGAAGGGTGGGTGTTTGGACCAGGGCCTGCTGGCAGCGATGAGTCACTGATTTGAGCTTTTACATTTGACATCGGACAGCAGGGGTTTCTGGGAAAGGAGGCACTTATTTTCATTTCCGTCCAGCGATGTAAGTGAGTGTTTTCTAAACCTGAGACCCTACCTTTGTAGGGCCTTCCACCCAACCACCTCCTCTAACTTTAAACAACAGGGACACATCAGGTAAGCTTCTCTTCTTTTTTACTTTCTGATAAGGGGACTAGCAGGGATGGCAACGCAGGGAGAGGGATGTTCCTCCTGCATGATGTTTGAGGTGAGGAACGCCATTAATGTCCCATCCAAGTACACCTGAAGGAAGTACACCCACAGGAAGTACACCCAATTCTCGCTCCTCCAAGACCGTGTTGGGAACTGGAGCAGGAGCTGGATGATCTTTGGATCATTTGGGAGGCAGAGGCTGTGATAGATAAGAGTCACAGGGAAGCAGGATATCTGAAGAAAGCTGAATATCTGCTCAAAGTGGGGGATAAAACAGTGAGCGCAGGGATCCCCTGTGGTCGATCCCTGGAAAACATGTATACCGTTTTGGATACTGTTGTGGAGGACGCCTTACCAGGACTATGCAGTGGGGTCCTGGCCTCTGGCACAGAGGCTGTCCCTGTTGCACAGAAGGGAAGAAAGGAAAGGAGGAGAGTGTTGGTCATTGGGGACTTAATAGTTAGAGGGTCAGATAGAAGGTTTGTTGGGAATATACGAGACTTGTGGTTGATGTGTTGCCTTTCCGGTGCCAGGGTCCGTGATGTTTCGGATCGTGTCTTTGGGGTCCTGAAGGGAGAGGGTGACCAGCCCAAGTCGTGGTCCACGTAGGTACCAGCGATACAGGTAGAAAGAGGGATAGGGATGTAAGGCAGGATTTCAGGGAGCTAGGGTGGAAGCTGAGAGCTAGAACAAACAGAGTTGTTACCTCTGGTTTGTTACCTGTGCCACATCATTGCGAGGCAAGGAATAGGGAGAGATATCAGCTGAACACGTGGCTGCAGGGATGATGCAGGAGGGAGGGTTTCAGGTGCTTGGATAATTTGGGCTCATTCTGGGGAAGGTGGGACCTCTACAAACAGGATGGTCTTCATTAAGAACAGGCAAGTGGTAAAAGAGGGGGAGGCATGGCCTTGTTAGTCATGGATAGTATAACGGTGGCTGAGAGAACTTTTGATGAGGATTCGTTTACTGAGGTAGTATGGGCTGAGGTTAGAAACAGGAGAGGCAAGGTCACACTGCTTGGAGATTTTTATAGGCCTCTACAGAGTTCCAAGGAAGTGGAGAGGATTGGCAAAATGAATCTGGGTAGGAGTGAAAGGAACAGGGTGTTCATTATGGGGGACTTTAACTTCCCCCACATTGACTGGAAATGCTATAACTCTAGAACATCAGATGGATCAGTTTTATCCAATGTGTGCAGGAGGGTTTCCTGATACAGTTTGTCAAAGGGTCAACAAGAGGGAAGGCTACACTGGATCTGGTGCTTGGTAATGAACCAGGCCAGGTGTTTGATTTAGTGGTAGGTGAGCACTTTGGAGAGAGTGACCGTAATTTGGTTACATTTAGTTTAGCGATGAAAAGGGATAGGTACATGCCACACAGCAAGAGTTAAAGATGGGACAAGGGCAATTATAATGCGATTAGGCAAGACTTAGAATGCATAGAATAGGGTAGCAAAATACAGGTGATAAGGGCAATCGAAATGTGGAGCTGGTTTAAGGAACAGATATTGCGTATCCTTGATAGATATGTCCTTGTCAGGCAGGGAGGAAGTGATAAGGTAAGGGAACCGTGGTTTACGATAGAAATTACATTTCTTGTTAAGCAGAAGAAGGAGGCTTATGTGACGATGAGACAAGATGGTTCAGATGAGGCGATGGAGAGTTACAGATTAGCTAGGAAGGATTTAAAGGGAGAGCAAGTAAGAAGAGCAAAGAGACAACGTGAATAGTCTTTAGCAGGTAGAATAAAGGAGAACCCTAAAGGTATATGAGGAATAAAAGGATGATTAGGGTAGGAATAGGGTCAGCTAAAGACAGAAGTGGGAAGCTGTATGTGGACCCTGTGGAGATTGGAGAGGTGCTAAACGAATGTTGTGTGTGTGTGCCGGTGTGAGACACAGTGAAAGGCACAAGATGCATGAACTTTTATTCAGTTTCCACCACCAGAAAGAAAGGAAACATCCACGTGGCCAGTGACAAGCAGTGCCCTTCACATCAAAGGGCAATGCTGTGTGATCAAACAGTGAAGTGGAGGGCAGGGCTTAAATCAAAATAGAGTTGGATGAGGAAATAATGCACTCCACTCCCTGCGGCGCCCACCTCTCCCTGAACAACTCCAGGGTGTTGGTGGACACCACGTGCTCCTTCTCCAGAGACACTTGGGCTCTAACTGCATTTTTTTTCTGCAGTAGTGCTTATTATTTTTATTCCCAGCACCCATGGTGTGTGTGTGCAGGTGTGAGACACAGTGAGAGACACAAAGTGCACAAATCTTTATTTAATTTCCACCACCAGGAAGAAAGGAAACACCCGAGTGGCCTGTGACAAGCAGTGCCCTTCACATCAAAAAAGGGCAATGCTGTGTGATCAAACAGTGAAGGGGAGGGCAGGGACTAAATCAAAATAGAGTTGGAGGGGGAAATAATGCACTCCACTCCCTGCGGCGCCCACCTCTCCCTAAACAACCCCAGGGTGTTGGTGGACACTACGTGCTCCTTCTCCAGAGACACCCGGACATGGACGTATCCCCTATTTATATTTTTTTTAACTGTTTTCTTTTTTTTTCCCCACACTACTGCCTAACTGCGGTAGTGCTTATTATTTTTATCCCCAGCACCCGTGGTGTGTGTGTGTGTGCAGGTGTGAGACCATTCCCTGATTATATTTTTTTTCTTTTTTTTTCTTTTTTTTCTTTTTTTACTCCTGTTTACTTTTTTTTTACCCCACACTACTGCCTAACTGCGGTAGTGCTTATTATTTTTATCCCCAGCACCCATGGTGTGTGTGTGCGCAGGTGTGAGACACAGTGAGAGACAAGGTGTACAAATCTTTATTCAATTTCCACCACCAGGAAAAGTAGGAAAACACCCGAGTGGCCTGTGACAAGCAGTGCCCTTCACGTCAAAGGGTAATGCTGTGTGAACAAACAGTGAAGGGGAGGGCAGGGACTAAATCAAAATAGAGTTGGAGGGGGAAATGATGCACTCCACTCCCTGCGGCGCCCACCTCTCCCTGAACAACTCCAGGGTGTTGGTGGACACCGCGTGCTCCTTCTCCAGAGACACCCGGACATGGACGTATCCCCTATTTATATATTTTTTTATATTAACCCCCACACTACCGCCTAACTGCGGTAGTGCTTATTATTTTTAACCCCAGCACCCATGGTGTGTGTGCACAGCTGTGAGACACAGTGAGAGACAAGGTGTACAAATCTTTATTCAATTTCCACCACCAGGAAAAGTAGGAAAACACCCGAGTGGCCTGTGACAAGCAGTGCCCTTCACGTCAAAGGGCAATGCTGTGTGAACAAACAGTGAAGGGGAGGGCAGGGACTAAATCAAAATAGAGTTGGAGGGGGAAATGATGCACTCCACTCCCTGCGGCGCCCACCTCTCCCTGAACAACTCCAGGGTGTTGGTGCTCCTTCTCCAGAGACACCCGGACATGGACGTATCCCCTATTTATATTTTTCTTTTTTTTTTCTTTTTAACCCCCACACTACCGCCTAACTGCGGTAGTGCTTATTATTTTTAACCCCAGCACCCATGGTGTGTGTGTGCAGGTGTGAGACACAGTGAGAGACAAGGTGTACAAATCTTTATTCAATTTCCACCACCAGGAAAAGTAGGAAAACACCCGAGTGGCCTGTGACAAGCAGTGCCCTTCACATCAAAGGGCAATGCTGTGTGATCAAAACAGTGAAGGGGAGGGCAGGGACTAAATCAAAATAGAGTTGGAGGGGGAAATGATGCACTCCACTCCCTGCGGCGCCCACCTCTCCCTGAACAACTCCAGGGTGTTGGTGCTCCTTCTCCAGAGACACCCGGACATGGACGTATCCCCTATTTATTTTTTTTTTTTCTTTTTTTTCTTTTTTTCTTTTCCCCAGCACCCATAGTGTGTGTGTGCAGGTGTGAGACACAGTGACAGACACAAAGTGTACAAATCTTTATTCAATATCCACCACCAGGAAAAATAGGAAAACACCCGAGTGGCCAGTGACAAAAGCAGTGCCCTTCACATCAAAGGGCAATTCTCCTGTTTATATATATTTTTAAAATCTTTATTTAATTTCCACCACCAAGAAGATAGGAAAACACCAGGGTGGCCTGTGACAGGCAGTGCCCTTCACATCAAAGGGCAATGCTGTGTGATCAAAACAGTGAAGGGGAGGGCAGGGACTAAATCAAAATAGAGTTGGAGGGGGAAATGATGCACTCCACTCCCTGCGGCGCCCACCTCTCCCTGAACAACTCCAGGGTGTTGGTGCTCCTTCTCCAGAGACACCCGGACATGGACGTATCCCCTATTTATATTAGTCATCCAGGGTTTCTTTGATTGGCCCAGGTTAACAACTCCAATAAGGATCTTGTAGTCAATAAGGTCTACCTGATTCCAATCACTACACAACCTTTCCCCAAGTCATCCCACCCATTTCTGGTATTAACCTATTAATCTATGAAAACATTCTCTGAAGTTTACATCCTTACAAGGATGCATTTACATCCTCCTGAAATAAAGTGATCAATATTGTTCACGATACTCTAGATGTGGTCTTACCAGTGACCTGTAGAATTGATGCATAATCTTTTTTTTCCCCCAATTACATCCTGAGCCTATACACTAACCTTTCATGATTGATGCATGAGGACACTTAGATTCCTCTATATCTCAGAAGCCTGCAATCTCACTGAGATCATCTGCTTCTTTTTTAATCCTTCACAGCAAAATGGACATTGTGCTTTTTTCCTACATTATGCTCCATTTGGCACAACTCTGCCCACTCACTATATCTTTTTATAATCTTATGTCCTCCTTAAGTGGACATTAATTCATGATTTTCCAGCTTCAGTTGGCCCATGGTAGGTAGTCTAGCTTCCATCAGTCCATCCCCTCTGGTAAAATATCAGTGGAGGCCTGAAAATGATGGTCATGATACCTTCATGAGTCCACCTGATTTTATGATAAAACCGCCACACCAGCCTGCCAGCCTGCACCCAGTGGATGTAGCAGCTGAGAGGACAAGATAAAAGCTCACCAAAGAAACAAGAACAAGAGGCCATACATTTAAAATGATCAAGCAAAAAGAAGCAAGGGTGATGTGAGAAAAAGCCTTATCACTCTGCAGGTAGGTAGGACATGGAATGCACAGCCTGAAAGTGTGGTGGAGGCAATTTCAGCTGAGGTATTCAAGAAGGCATTGGATGATAATTTGGATGAAAATAATGTGCAAGCATATGGAGAAAAAGCAGGAGATTGACACTCGGTAATAGTGCTTATCTAACATACTGGTTCAAGAGCAATGGGCCAAATGGCCTCCTTCTGCTTCTGTGATTTTAAGATGTACAATTCCAAGCAAACTGATATCCAGCTTTATCCAACTTGTTGACTCCATGGCCTTTATTGTTCTTATTCTGTACTGTCACCACGGATTCCACTCTACTTTTTAGTCGCTGTCGAAAAGCAAACCTGATCGTCCTAAATCTCAATTTTCTGTCGCTCTGATATAGAATGGTGCAAGGGTTTGATAGGAGGAGTGAGGAGTGCCTTAATCACCATCCACTATGATGACATTGTACAGTCTTGATGGCAGAACAGCTTCGGATCTTGAAGAATAATTGACACTAACAATCACCTTTGACGCTGTGGAGCTAGGAAACCTCACAGGCACAGGCAGTGCCCACCTAGTATTAAAGTATTAAAAATAGTACTTTGCTTGTAAAACAATATTCTGGGATTAAGAAAATGTGCCAAGGTTGGACACAGTCACAGAACAGCAAGAAGTCAAAGCCTCTCGAAGTGAATACTGTGAGATAGAACAGGCCCACAATGGAAGAGAAGCCAAAAGCATTCCTGGAGGAATAAATGATCCAGGACTAGCTTTTTGCAAGATGATATTTATGCCAATGGAATTTGGGTAATCCAAGATGTAGGATGGGAAAAATTTGTCACTGTGAGGGCTGCTCCTTTTTTTAATGTATTTTCAGTTTTGGAGCTGGTTTCCTTGAATTCTAAGAGCAGTTATTACTGTTTTATAAACCATTGTGTTATTTTGGAACTTTGGGGGGCAAAAAATCCAAACAATAGCACTTTTAAGAAGGAGGATGACAGACAAAGGCAGTAACCACATGGGAAGTGAATCAAACAGAGAAATAAGCCTGCACTGCTGTATGACCCAGCAGTGAATCTGCACAGCTGACTGCTCTGCTGTTTGATTTCAAGTACCTGCGGACATTGGAGACACCTAAGAAAAATTTAAAAATAGCGAAATTCACAGCTGTAATTAAGAAACCTTTCTGGGAGAGCTTACAGCAGCTAAGTACTTTTTTAAAGTGTAGCCCACTTTTTTTGTAAATCTACAATAGTGAGTAGAGTGGGTTCCTTTTTGCAGAGCGTGGTGCATGTAGGGAATGAGCTGCCAGAGGAAGTGATGGAGGCTGGTACAATTACAACATTTAAAAGTCATCCGGATGGGTTTATGAGTAGAAATGGTTTACAGGGATATGGGCGAGAAGCTGGTAAATGGGATTAGATTAATTTAAGATACCTGGTTGGCATGGGCGAATTGGACTGAAGGATCTGTTTCCATACTGTACACCCTTATGACATTATGACTTCTCACTACTGTTAGACTTGATACTTAGGTTCAAGTGGATGTCCCATGGTTGAAGAATTCCTGTTTAAAGCCAACAGCAGTGCAACTACAGTATCTCTGAGACACAGCACTGAAGATTAAAAATATGTTACGAGGTACCAAATAGTAACAAATTTATACTTACTTCACAATCAAGAATTCTCATTCTTGAGTGTGAATGCATGTCTTGACCTCAATTTCCTTCAGAGGGCAGAAGCAATCAACCTAATTAAAGTCAATAAAGCACTTGTTCAGAAACAGCCAATCATAGAACAACAGGTCATAGAACATAGAGTTCAGGAACAACTAATCTTGGAACAAGGCGAAAGACCTACTGGAAGGTTTCACAGGCCACCTAGAGTCATGATAGAATCCAAACAGAAGGCAGAGCGTATCAAGATTATTTATGCTGGCACAAGAAATTTTTTTCATATATCTGCAAGTTAGAAACCTGTGACTATACCAGATTGGCAGAAATGTTTTCCACTGCTATCAATAATGAGAATAAATCCAATTGCAAGAATCAGCAAGGTTTGTGAGAATTCATAAGCAATTAGGTAAGCAGCAAGCAGTATCTTCCACTTGAGTTAACTGACAAATGTTTAACCGATGTAACTCAGAGTGCAAGAAATCTTGGAGAACAGTGACGACAGATTTAAGCCTGATGTCAGGTACTGAGAAGATATAGATTCGACTGGATCATTCCATTTTCATATCTCGTCTGAAAGAATCCTCAATGACAGAGATTATGTCAAACAAGAAACAATCGTCAACGTCAGAACTGAGGAAATAAATGAAATAACTCCAAAGAGGCTGGTATCCTGTCACCAAGTCACCCTTTATTTACACGTGCATAGTTCAGGTTGTAAGTTTGCTCTCTGAGCTGGAAGGTTTGTTTTCAGATGTTTCATCACTATGCTGGGGAACATCATCAGTGAGTCTCCGGTGAAGGGCTGGTGTTCTATCCCACTTTCTATTTATGTGTCTTGGTCTCTTAAGGTTGGTGGTATCACATGCGAAGTAATTGACACTGGTCCAGCTTCATCAGAGCCAGCTCTGACACTCCTGTTTATATCTATCTGCCAGGACTCCCCGATTGAACCAGATTAACAGCCCCAATCAGGGAACTCATGTTTTACGAGGTCCACCTGGCTGACCTTGTTACAATCACTACAGTAAACACATCAGTTTTGGTGATGCAATCACTGCAGCAAATGAACAAGTTGAAGTACAGAAGCTTTTCAACACAGATTTACCAGCAGATTGATGATGCAGTGCATAAAACTCCGTGGGAACCACCACTGAGAAGGGATGAACAATGTCCATAGATTCAGGATACCATAAGAATGAAATTGCCTGGTTCAGAGATCCAAGCTACTGCCAAAAAGAGAAAATTGCCTGGTACAGTGATCCAGGATATCACAAAGGAGAGAGAGTATTGTTTCAACAGCTATCAGCTATCCTCCGTGAATGAAATTCATGAGCTTGAAGGTTCACTAGATATTATAAAGAAGCAATTACAAATTATTTGGTGATTATCTCATATCTATTTGTGGAACTTCCTTGTTCAAACATTTTGTGGTCCTTATAACAGCAACTACACTTGAAAAATACTTCGTTATTTTATTTGTTCATCACTTTGGGAGGTCCTGTAGTCATGAAAGGTGCTACAAAATTTACTTTTATTTACATTGGATCCAAGTCCTTTAACGTTTCAAGGTTTAAATTTTTATCCTTCTACTTAAATCTACAAAAGGCCTTGGTTTTGGTACTTTCTAAAAATATGTTCTTGGAATGGGTGTGCATAGTTGGCTGCAGGATTTAAGCATTATATTTTCATATTCTGTCATTTTACGTAAGATTTCCCTAACCCTAACCCGAACACTAACCCAGCTAGTTGTCAACAATGACCTGATGTGACCCCAGAGCCCATGTTGTCTCACCAAATGTCCTGGTCATAGTTTGAGTGATGTCACCTGTGATTGTTTTATTTTAAAGCAGGGGAAGAACAGCAGCCACATCGTGTGAGTGAGTCAGTGGGATGATGTCATTTCACCAGAAGGAGCTGGGGTAAGTGATATAATTTCAATCAGGGCTGCACTTGGGGCTTATAAATTGCAGCTGTAGTTGCGTGTGTGAGAGCGTATGTGTTTTTTTAATTCTTTCATGGGATGTGAGTGCCATTAGCAAGGCCAACATTTACTGCCCTATCCTAATTGTCCTTGATACAGTGGAACTAAGCTGCCTATTTGAACTGTTGCAACCTATGGGCTGTAGATGTAGCCAAGTGCTGATAGGAACTATTGTCAAAGGTGATAGTTCTACCAGAGGAAACATTGAAACCACGTTTAGCTCCACCCAATTTAATGAGGTCACACAGCCATTGGATAGAGAAGAGCAGTCTAGCATGAGGTGCCACTGGAGCTGAAAATGTGTTGCTGGAAAAGTGCAACAGGTCAGACAGCATCCAAGGAGCAGGAGAGTCGGCCTTTCGGGCATGAGCCCTTCTTCAGGAATGAGGTGCCACTGGAGGCAGATGTGTCATCTCTGGGCTCTGGTAGCCTTTTTTATAATTATGCCCAATTAGTCAATGTAACTTGTGCTTATCGCTATCATGTAATAAGCTACACCGTGTTAAAGAGCTGTGCCTTTCCTCATTGAGGCTCAATAGTAGTTTTACCTCGAATTTTGCTATTTATATAGGCCCTTAGATGTGACATAGGACATCTGTGGCACAGACTGTTCCCAAGTTCAACTCCCTCCTGCCCCTTTGATGTGTCAGTGCATGAATGAGTCACTTGATTTTAAAATACTTAAAGACTGTTATGATGTAGTGGCAGTGGCCCTGCCCCTGGACTAAAAGATCGAAGTTCAAGTCCCACCTGCCTTGGGGGTGTGTCATATCATGTCCAAATAGACTGATTCAGCATTTTGTTTTTTTTAGAAGGGAGGATTTGTGGCAAGATTCAACTCGAATCACGATGGTGATTGGTATTACAACTGAGTACGGTAAGTGAACTCCAGGCACCCAGTGACAATGATGGAACGGTGATACAAAGTCCAAGGGTGATGTGTGGCTTGGAGGAGAATTTGCAAGTGATGGTTTTGCCAAGCATTTACTGTCCTTGCCCTTCTAGGTAGTAGAGGTTGTGGTTTTAGAAAAGTCTTCTGAAAGAACTTTAGTAAGTTGTTACAGTGCACCTTGTATATGGTACACAATACTGACACTGCGTGTGGGTTAAGTAAGAAAGTGAACCTTAAAGGTGTTGGATTAGGTGAAAATCAAGTGGTTTGAACGATATTGAACTTTTTGAGTATTGTTGAAACTACATTCAGCCATCGCACTTCTGATTTGTGCTTTGTAAATGGTAGAGAGGAAAGTCAGGAGGTGGCATACTCCAACACATACTTGTTACCTTTGCTACTATTATTCATTGTGTGGGACCAGCAATGTCACTGGTGGAGAGGCTAGGCTTGAAGGACAATGCTGTTAGCTGTCTTCCTGAGAGGCAACAGTATGTTCATCCTCCAATAAGCATTTGCCACTCTCCCTGTGATAGTGCCTCAGAAATCCAATTAATCTGTGGAGCAAAGATTGTTGAACTGCTGTGGAACAGTGCAATCACTTTATAGTCTGTGATCCACAACCATGATGGCAGGAGTTTGAACTGGCAATGCTGTAAGCTGGCCTTCCATCAGCATTGTTTGGACCTCTGGTGCTGGATTCAGATATTAGGTGGATTCTACCAGTGCGGTAAAGGAAGCCGCTTCATGGCCAAATTTGCTAAGTGAGTTAGCAACCATTTCCACTTCGGAAAGGGTGGTTCCCAAGCTCTCTGTGAAGTCCTATGCCAGGTTATGCCAGACTCTACTCTGCTCCTGGACATTGCTCACAGGCTTGTGTAAGGTCTGCCAATACATTGGCATTAGTATATATATATACATATATATATAAATATATATATTAATTATCTTCTATCATCTACCTGATGGAAGTCCTCACCTGGACTCTCTGCAGCAGAACCCGTGTGTGATTTCACCTTCAGGTGAGTTGGTGTTACCCTTACTCCCAGCTTTCTCAGAGGGTCATTCTCCCATCTGGTGGCTCAGTCCTTGAAAATTTTGCTTCTAAATTATCCTCTAAATTGTTGCATGGAGTATTAGTATCTGAGCTGGGGGGTGTGAGTATTAAATCGAGTAATGATGCTACTTCATTGCCTTGCTGCTCTTCTACCACCATTTGGGCAAATAACATAAAGAATAAGGACATGAGTAGGGTTGTGGTGAGGGATAAGTGGAGCAAATCTTCATCAGCAACTCTTAAGGAATTGTAAAGGGTTGGGAAAGTGGGTAGCCAGATTTAGTATAAAGATAACTTTTTGACAGCGGTTTCAGCCTCACCACTGATCATAGCCTCATGATGGTGGGACCAACTGCCTTGATTATCCCTTGCCAGGTATATTTTGCTAAATCTATTGGATGACATCATCTCCTGAAAGTGGAAAGGACATGTGTTAAGTGTTATACAATCTGTTTGGATGATGTAGTAAGCTGCAAAATATGGGTATGAGGACTGTAGCTATGCAAAGAGTGCAAAAGTGAGGTAAAAATATGAATATAGTTTAAGTTCCCTACACTGGGGAAACAGGCCATTTCATCCAATAAGTCCATACTGACACTCCGAAGAGGAACCTATCCCCTACATTTACCCCTGACTAATGCACCTAACACTAGACAATTCACCTGATCTGCACATCTTTGGATTGTGGAAGGAAACCCACACAGACACAGGGAGAATGTGCAAACTCCACACAGACAGTGGCCCAAGGTGGGAATTGAATCCAGGTCCCTGGCGCTGTGAGGCAGCAGTGCTAACTCCTGAACCACCATGCCACCCGACATGTTAGGTATAAGTCCTGATTTACTCAGATTGTTGTTAGGTAGCTTTCAACAATGTGATGATTTGAGCAGTGCCTGACGCTACTGGTACAGTTGGTGGGGATATGTCATATGACGATACATTTAATTAATACATTTTCCAGCACATATATCCAGGTCCTTGGAGTTTGGCCCTTGTCTTTGACCACAATGTATCCACTCCGTTGGCCTCTTCAGTGTTTTTCTGGAGGCAACCTGTCCCCCTGTGGATACAATACTTCTCTACTACATTGTATCTTTCCCAACAAGGCCTCAATCCCATTTTTGTGCCCTTTTTCAACCTTTTACCATGTTAGAGTGACTTGACAAGGATTCCTAGAGCCCTATCATGTCGGTCATGGCTCAGTTGGAAGTATGCTCATCTCTGAGACCCAACACTATGGATTTAAGTCTCACTTCAGGAACTGAAAGTAACAATCAAGGCTGATGCTGTAATACTGAGGGGGTGCTGCACGGTTGGAGATACTCTCTTTATTGGTGTGGTGAATGTAAAAGATAGGCAAAAGTGAGGACTGTTGATGCTGGTGATTACAGTCAAGAATGTGGTGCTGGAAAAGCACAGCAGGGCAGGCAGCATCCAAGGAGCAGGAAAATTGATGTTTCAGACATAAATCCTTCATCAGGAATGTAAAAGATCCTACTTGACTATTTTAAAGAAGAGTGGGGGGGGGGCGGCAGTGTTATCCCAAATATCCTGTCAGTATTAATCCTTTCAATTGTCATCACAAAAATGCAGGAATAGATTGATTATCTGATCATTTCGACACTTCTGTTTGTGGGTGTTTGCTGTGTACAAATTTGTTGTTACAGTTCAAGGTTTGTGCGAAGATTTGTAGCTCGGGTGCTCGTTGTTGTGGTTCTGTTCGCCGAGCTGGAAGTTTTTGTTGCAAACGTTTCGTCCCCTGGCTAGGAGACATCATCAGTACTCTGGAGCCTCCTGCGAAGCACTTCTTTGATGTTTCTTCCGGTATTTATAGTGGTCTGTCCTTGCCGCTTCCGGGTGTCAGTTTCAGCTGTCCGCTGTAGTGATTGGTATATTGGGTCCAGGTCGATGTGTTTGTTGATGGAGTTTGTGGATGAATGCCATGCCTCTAGGAATTCCTAGAGGCATGGCATTCATCCACAAACTCCATCAACAAACACATCGACCTGGACCCAATATACCAACCACTACAACGGACAGCTGAAACTGACACCCGGAAGCGGCAAGGACAGACCACTATAAATACCGGAAGAAACATCAAAGAAGCGCTGCGCAGGAGGCTCCAGAGCACTGATGATGTCTCCTAGCCAGGGGACGAAACGTTTGCAACAAAACTTGTTGTTACAGTTCCTACATTCCAGCAGTGATGCACTTCAAAAGCACTATATTGACCGTAGAGTACTTTGCAATGTCCGCCAATCATGTAAAGTGTTATATGAATACAAGTCTTTATTTCTCTTCCACTCCAGCATAATGTATTTCCCCTCATTCTCATGCTGCTAGGGTAAGACTTGAATTTACATAATTACACTATTAGTCCAGGACCATAATTGCCACAACCTTACCTTTCCAGATCTCAGAGATAAAGTGGGCACCTCACTGCATGTGAAGCACTTGGTGATGTTTCTGAGGGATTGGACAATGCAATGCAAAAGCTTTGTTTTGTCTTCCACTGCTAAACAGTTTAAACTATACCTTTATGAGACCTGCCCACCCCTCCTCCACCACCCTCCCCCAACCCTTTCTCTTCTGCTCGGTTATCGTGTTTTCTGGCTGTTTTGCAAATGATTTACATAATGTTGTTGAAGATTTTTCTTTTACATGCTATTTCATCAGGTAAGATGGATTATTGTCTGAAGCTTGGGCTGTGAATTATGTGCCAACTTTTTTTTCCTAGATTCTAAGCCAAAAGCAATAGGATCAAGCGTATCAGAAGACTTGTTTCGTTTAACAGCACGCTTTTGAAGTTTTGAAAAATGCACTTCCTTTGTTCAGATCTCACCAGAGGCCAGCTTAAAACCCAATGATAAGTGTCTCTGCCAAGGCCTCAGCTACACGTGGTATTTCCACAGAACACTTGAGCCACCCCTGGGAGTTTGGTCGCCCTTCCTTGGGGCCATGGGGATGGGGCTGGTTCTTGGAAGAGCTCCGCAGTGTGTGAGGAACAATAGCCGGCCTTCTGGCGGTGCGTGGTGGATTATTGTGCTGACCTCGTTTGACAAGAGGACACATTGTCATGAGTACACTGTGGAAACCCGAGGAGAGGAGAATAGGGCTAAAAGCTCGGGTCAACACTGTTACAGAGCAGGTGGCTGTGTTCCTTCCTCGTAGATTTTTTTTCTCTGTTTCACAATGTAACTTTGCCCTAGTTTCAAGTTGATTCATTTCTTGTTTCTCATTGCTGCCCTATCTCATTCATTCCAAGCTTCCAGAAGTTGGCGTGCTAATGTCATTCAGTTCATAAGGCCTCCTCTTCCACTCTATTAGATCGTAATGATCTTCAGGTTCATCAACTTGTCTTTGCTTCATATTTCCTTTATAACCTTATCTTGTAAAAAGTGTTTATATTCATATTTCAGCTCAACTGACGTTTCAAAACGGAGCAATCTTCCTTAAACGTTAAGACGGATTTATAAGTGTATGTGAGATAAGCTAATATCTTTATGAACACAAACTTGGCCACATGGCAGAAATCAATCTCTCGCTAAATGCCAAGAGCACAATAGGAGAGACAACAGTTATTTGCAATTGTATGCTTTACGTATTCACACTCAATTGTGAAGATGATCCAGGTGATCTAGTGCAGAGTACTGTCAAATGCTGCACATGCTTCTTTAGGCTGACACAAGTGATCCAGCCTTTGAAAACTTGAGGACTTACCTCTCATCTTCTTGGCTAGTGTTCACCCCTCCAATGATTAACAGATTAAACCAGATGATCAAGACACTGTAACATGGGGGATTTGTTGTGTGCAAATTGGCTCTTGCAGTTCCTCCAGTAAAACAGGGATCAATCTTGCAAAATCTTTATTGACTGTGAATTTTAAATGTCCTGAGAATGTGTGAGAGAGGTGCAATATAAATGCAAGGCTTTTCTTCTTTATTCTTGCAATCAGCTTCAGCACAAAGTCAAGATCACTGCAAACAAGGTACTCTTGAAACTGTACAAGAAACAGTCTGAAACAGTCACAGCGATGTAATGTATACACCGCTATGTTTACAGTGGTATAATGTGTACATCGCCTTGTTTACAGTAGGACATTGTGCACATCGTTATGTTTACCATGGTGTAATGTGTACATCTCTATGTTTACAGTGGTATAATGTGTACATTGCCATGTTTACAGCAGGACAATGTGTACACTGCCATGTTTACAGTGGGACAATGTGTACACTGCCATGTTTACGGTGGGACAATGTGTACACCACCATGTTTACAGCAGGACAATGTGTACATCGCCATATTTACAGTGGAACAATGTGTACATCGCCATGTTTACTGTGTACATTGCCATGTTTACTGTGGTATAATGTGTACATCACCATGTTTACAGCGGGACAATATCGACATCGCCATGTTTGCAGCAGTATAATGTGTACATCACCATGCTCACTGAAGGACAATGTGTACATTGCCATGCTTACAGCAGTATACTCTGTACGTCACTATGCTTGCAGTGGGACAATGTGTACATCGCCATGTTTATATCGGTATAATGTGTACATCACCATGTTTACAGCGGTATAATGTGTACATCGCCATGCTTACAGCAGGACAATGTGTACATCGGCATGTTTACAATGGTATACTGTGTACATTGTCATGTTTACAAAGGGACAATGTGTACATCGCCATGTTTACAACAGTATAATGTGTATATTGATGTGTTTACAGCAAGACAATGTGTATATTGCCATGTTTTCAGCATTACAATGTGTACATCGCCAGGTTTACAGCAATATAATGTGTACATCATCATGTTTACAGCAGTACAATGCGTACATCACCATGTTTACAGCAGTATGTGTACATTGCCATGTTTACAGTAGGACAATGTGTACACTGCCATGTTTACTGCGGTATAATGTGTACATCGTCATGTTTACAGTTGGACAATGTGTACATTGCCATGTTTACAGCAGGACAATGTGAACATTGCCATGTTTACAGTGGGATAATGTGTGCATTGCCATGCTTACAGTGGGACAATGTGTAGTTCAGCAGGTGTGCAGTGGTATTCTGTTTACAGCGCGATGTTTATAGCAGTATAATGTGTATATCGCCATATTTACAGTGGTATAATGTGTACATCGCCATGTTTACAGTGGAACAATGTGTACGTCGCCATGTTTACAGCGGTATAATGTGTAAATCGCCATGTTTACAGTGGGACAATGTGTACATCACCATATTTACAGCGTTATACTGTATACTTTGCCATATTTACAACAAAGTAATGTGTGCATCGCCATGTTTTCATTGATATAATGTGTATGTTGCCATGTTTACAGTGGTATAATGTGTACATCACCATGTTTACAGTGGGACAATGTGTGCATCTCCATGCTTACAGCAGGACAATGTGTACATTGGCATGTTTACAGTGATATTCTGTGCACAGCGCCATGTTTACAGTGGTATAATGTGTATATCGTCATATTTACAGTGGTATAATGTGTACATCACCATGTTTACGGTGGGACAATGTGTACATCGTCATGTTTACAGCGGTATACTGCGCACTTCAGCATGTTTGCAGTGGTACCATGTGTACATAGCCATGTGTACAGCAGTACAATGTGTACATCGCGATGTTTACAGAGGTATAATGGGTACATCACAATGCTTACTGTGGTATACTGTGTACATTGCCATGTTTCCCTTGATATGTTGTGTACATTGCCATGGTTACAGTGGTATAATATGTACATTGCCTTGTTTACAGTGAGACAATGTGTACATCGTCTTGTTCATAGTGGGAAAATGTCTACATCGCAGTGATTACAGCGGTATAAGGTGTGCATTGTCATAAGTACAAGGGGAAAATGTGTGCATCGCCATGTGTACTGTGGGAAAATGCGTACGTCACCATGTTTACAGTGGGACAATGTATATACCGCCATGTTTACAGTGGGACAATATATACATCTCCATGTTTACAGCGGTATAATGTGTACATCACCATTTTTGCAGCAGTATAATGAGTGCATCTCCATGATTACAGTGGTATAATGTGTGAATCGCCATTTTTACAAGAGAACAATGTGTACATTGCCATGTTTAAAGTGGGAAAATGTGTACATCGCCATGTTTGTGGCAGTATAATATGTAGATTGTCATGTTTACAGCGGGACAATGTGTATGTCACAATGTTTACAGTGGGATAATGTGTACACCTCCATGTTTACAGCACTACAATGTGTATATTACCATGTTTACAATGGAACAATGTGTACATTGCATGTTTACAGCAGGACAATGTGTATATTGCCATGTTTACAGTGGTATAGTGTGTACATCGCCACGATTACAGTGGGACAATGTGTACATCGCCTTATTTACAGCAGGACAATGTATACATCAGCATGTTTACAGTGGGGCAATGTGTACATCGGCATGTTTACAGCGGTATAATGCGTACATCGCCATTTTTACAGCAGTATAATGTGTACATCGCCATGTTTACAGTGGGCAATGTGTACATCACCATGTTTACAGTGGTATAATGTGTACACCGCCATGTTTACTGCAGTATAATATGTACATCGTCATGTTTACAGTGGGACAATGTGTACATTGCCATGTTTACAGCAGCATAATGTATATATCACCTTTTTACAGTGGGACAATGTGTACAATACCATGTTTATACCAGTATAATGTGTGTATTGTCAGGTTTACAATGGGACAATGTGTTCAGCATCATGTTTATAACAGTATAATGCGTACATCACCATGTTTACAGTGAGACAATGTGTATATTGCCATGTTTACAGTGGGACAATGTATATATCACCATGTTTAAAGCGGTATAATGTGTACATCACCATATTTACAGCAGTATAATGTGTACATCATCATGTTTACCCTGGGACAATGTGTACATTGCCATATTTACAGTGGGACATTGTCCCGCTGTAAACACAGAGATGTACACAATGTCGCACTGTAAATATGGCAATGTACACATTGTCCCGCTGTAAACACGGAGATGTACACAATGTGTATATTGCCATGTTTACAATGGGACAGTGTGTACATTGCACGTTTACAGCAGGACAATGTGTACATCACCATGTTTACAGAGGGACAACGTGTACACCACCATGTTTACAGTGGTATAATGTGTACATCGCCATGTTTGCAGCGATATTCTGTGTACGTCGCCATGTTTACAGCGGGACCATGTCTACTTTGCCATGTTTATCGCGGTATAATGTTTACATCGCTATGTTTACAGCAGTACAATGTATACATCACCATGTTTAGACTGCGATATGTCCATGGTATATCGCCATGTTTACAGTGGGATAACGTGTACACCACCATGTTTACGGTGGGGCAATGTGTACATTGCCATGTTTACAGGGGTATGATGTGCACCGTCATGTTTACAACAGTATAATGTGTCCATCAACATGTTTACAGTGGCAAAATGTGTAAGTTGCCATGATTACAGTGGGACAATATGCACATTGCAATGTTTACAATGTTTTAGTGTGTGCATCACTATGTTTACAGTGGGACAATGTTTACATTGCCATGTTTACAGCAGTATGATGAGTACATCACCATTTTACAGTGGGAAAATATCTACATCGCCATGTTTACAGTGGTATAATATGTACCTCACCCTATTTACAAGGGGACAAGGTGTATATCATCATGTTTACAGCAGAACAATGTATACACCACCATGTTTACAGCGGTATAATATGTACATCGCCATATTATGTGTACATCGCCATGTTTAGAGCGGGACAATGTGAATATCGCCATATTTACAGTGGGAAAATGTCTACATTGCTATGTTTGCAGTGGGACAATGTGTACATCGCCATGTGTACAGCAGGACAATGTGTACATCGCCATGTTTACAGTGGGACAAAGTGTATATCGCATGTTTGTAGTAGGACGATGTGTACATCGCCATGTTTAGACTGGGACAAATTGTACATCGCCATGTTTGCATCGGTATAATGTGTTCATCGCCATGTTTAGAGTGGGACAATGTGTACATTGTCATGTTTACAATGGTATCATGTGTACGTCACCAGTTTACAGTGGTATAATGTGTACATTACAATGTTTACAGCGGGACAATGTGTACACCGCCATGTTTAGATTGGGACAATGTCCCACTGTAAACATGGCGATATACACATTGTCCCAATCTAAACATGGCGGTGTACACATTGTCCCACTGTTTAACATGGCGATATACACTTTGTCCCACTGTAAACATGGCGATGCACACATTGTCCCACTGTAAACATGGCGATATACACAATGTGTGCATCGCCATGTTTACAGTGGGACAAAGTGTATATCGCCATGTTAAACAGCGGGACAATGTGTACATCGCCATGTTTACAGCAGGACAATGTGTACAATACAATGTTCATAGTGGGACAATGTGTACATTGCCATGTTTGCAGCGGCATAATATCTACATTGCCATGTTTCCTGTGGGACAATGTGTACCTTGCTGAGTTTACAACAGTCCAATGTGTACATCACCATATTTACAGCAGTGTAATGTGTACATCGCCAGTTTACAGTGGTATCATGTGTACATCGTGATGTTTACAGCGGTATAATGTGTACGTCGCCAGTTTACAACAATGTAATGTGTTCATTGCCATGTTTACATTGGGAAAATGTGTACGTCACTATGTTTACAGTGGTACAATGTGCACATTGCCATGTTTACAGCGGGACAATGTGTATATCGCCATGTTAAACAGTGGGACAATGTGTACATTGCCATGTTTACAGTGGGACAATGTGTACATCGCAGTGTTTACAGCAGAACAATGTGCACACTGCCATATTTACAATGGGACAATGTATGTATTGCCATGTTTACAGCAGGACAATGTGTAAATTGCCATGTTCACAGTAGAGTAAAAAGTGAGGTCTGCAGATGCTGGAGATCAGAGCTGAAAATGTGTTGCTGGTTAAAGCACAGCAGGTTAGGCAGCATCCAAGGAACAGGAAATTTGATGTTTCGGGCCAGAGCCCTTCATCAGGAATGAGGAGAGGGTGCCAGGCAGGCTAAGATAAAAGGTAGGGAGGAGGGACTTGGGGGAGGGGCGATGGAGATGTGATAGGTGGAAGGAGGTCAAGGTGAGGGTGATAGGCCGGAGTGGGGTGGGGCGGAGAGGTCAGGAAGAGGATTGCAGGTTAGGAGGGCAGTGCTGAGTTCAAGGGAATCGAGTGAGACAAGGTGGGGGGAGGGGAAATGAGGAAACTGGAGAAATCTGAGGTCATCCCTTGTGGTTGGAGGGTTCCCAGGCGGAAGATGAGGCGCTCTTCCTCCAACCGTCGTGTTGTTATGTTCTGCCGGTGGAGGAGTCCAAGGACCTGCATGTCTTCGGTGGAGTGGGAGGGAGAGTTAAAGTGTTGAGCTACGGGGTGGTTGGGTTGGTTGGTCCGGGTGTCCCAGAGGTGTTCCCTGAAGCGTTCTGCAAGTAGGCGGCCCGTCTCCCCAATATAGAGGAGGCCACATCGGGGGCAGCAGATGCAATAGATGATGTGTGTGGAGGTGCAGGTGAATTTGTGGCGGATATGGAAGGATCCCTTGGGGCCTTGGAGAGAAGTAAGAGAGGAGGTGTGGGCGCAAGTTTTGCATTTCCTGCGGTTGCAGGGGAAGGTGCCGGGAGTGGAGGTTGGGTTGGTGGGGGGTGTGGACCTGACGAGGGAGTCATGAAGGGAGTGGTCTTTGTGGAACGCTGATAGGGGAGGGGAGGGAAATATATCCCTGGTAGTGGGGTTGGTTTGGAGTTGGCGGAAATGACGGCGGATGATACGCTGTATACGGAGGTTGGTGGGGTGGTAGGTGAGAACCAGTGGGGTTCTGTCTTGGTGGCAGTTTGAGGGGCGGGGCTCAAGGGCGGAGGAACGGGAAGTGGAGGAGATGCGGTGGAGGGCATCGTCGATCACGTCCGGGGGGAATCTGCGGTCCTTGAAGAAGGAGGCCATCTGGGCTGTATGGTATTGGAACTGGTCCTCCTGGGAGCAGATGCGGCGGAGACGAAGGAATTGGGAATATGGGATGGAGTTTTTACAGGGGGTAGGGTGGGAGGAGGTGTAGTCCAGGTAGCTGTGGGAGTCAGTCGGTTTATAGTAGATGTCTGTGTTGAGTCGGTCGCCCGAGATAGAAATGGAAAGGTCTAGGAAGGGGAGGGAGGAGTCTGAGACAGTCCAGGTGAATATGAGGTCGGGATGGAAGGTGTTAGTAAAGTTGATGAACTGTTCAACCTCCTCGTGGGAGCACAAGGCAGCGCCGATACAGTCATCGATGTAGCGGAGGAAAAGGTGGGGGGTGGTGCCAGTGTAGTTGCGGAAGATGGACTGTTCCACATATCCTACGAAGATACAGGCATAGCTGGGGCCCATGCGGGTGCCCATGGCAACTCCTTTAGTTTGGAGGAAGTGGGAGGATTGAAAAGAGAAGTTATTCAGGGTGAGGACCAGTTCAGTCAGTCGAAGGAGGGTGTCAGTGGAAGGGTACTGGTTGGTGCGGCGGGAACGGAAGAAGCGGAGGGCTTTGAGTCCTTCGTGATGGGGGATGGAGGTGTACAGGGACTGGATGTCCATCGTGAAGATAAGGCGTTGGGGACCGGGGAAGCGAAAATCATGGAGGAGGTGGAGGGCGTGGGTGGTGTCCCGAACGTAGGTGGGGAGTTCTTGGACTAAAGGGGACAGAACCGTGTCGAGGTACGCGGAGATGAGTTCGGTGGGGCAGGAGCAGGCTGAGACAATGGGTCGGCCGGGGCAGTCAGGTTTGTGGATTTTGGGCAGGAGGTAGAAACGGGCAGTGTGGGGTTGTGGGACTATGAGGTTGGAGGCGGTGGATGGGAGATCCCCTGAGGTGATGAGGTTGTGGATGGTCTCGGAGATGATGGTTTGGTGGTGGGAGGTGGGGTCATGGTCAAAGGGGCAATAGGAGGAGGCGTCCGCGAGCTGGCGTTTGGCCTCAGCGGTATAAAGGTCGGTGCGCCAAACTACTACCATGCCTCCCTTGTCTGCCGGTTTGATGGTGAGGTTGGGGTTGGAGCGGAGGGAGTGGAGGGCTGCACGTTCCAAGGGTGAGAGGTTGGAGTGGGTGAGAGGGGTGGACAGGTCAAGTTGGTTAATGTTGCGGCGGCAGTTGGCTATAAATAGATCGAGGGCGGGTAAGAGGCCATTACGAGGTGTCCAGGTGGATGGGGTGTGTTGGAGGCGGGAGAAGGGGTCGTCAGAGGGTGAGCAGGAGTCTTGGCTGGAAAAGTAGGCACGGAGGCGAAGGCGGCGGAAGAATTGTTCAATATCTCGCCGTGTGTTGAACTCATTAATCCGAGGGCGTAGGGCAATGAAAGTGAGGCCTCTGCTGAGGACTGATCTTTCATCCTCGGAGAGGGGGAGATCTGGAGGGATGGTGAAAATCCGGCAAGGCTGGGAGCTAGGACCTGGTGTGGGGCTGGTGCTGGGAGTAGGGGCGGGGTTAGGGGCGGGGGCAGAGATCGGCGTAGGGGCGGGGTTAGACGTGGTGACGAAGTTTGGTGTGGGGGCGGGGTTAAGCGTGGGGTCAGGGTTACACATGGTGACGACATTCGGCGTGGGGACGGGGTTACCTGTGGTGACGGAAGAGAGCGTAGGGGTGGGGTTACGCGTGGTGACAAAATTCGGCGTGGGGGCGGGGTTATGCGTGGTGGCGCAAGTCGGCGTGAGAGCGGGGTTACGCGTGATGACGAAAGTCGGCGTGGGGGCGGAGACACCTGAGGCTTTGCGGTCGTGCAGGTTAGTGATGTCAGTGGGGGCGGAAGTGGCTGCGGCGACAGCAACCGAAGGGGCGGAAATGGTTGTGGCGATGAAAAAGCCGTTGTCATTCCCGGTAGCCGCGGGGGTCGCGAGTCCGTCGGCGATCTTCCTGGCGATCGTGGAAGCGGTAGTCTGTGCGCTGGTCGTCGGGGCGGTTGTTTGGGCAGCGATCGCGGAGGCTGCGAGGTCGGTGGGGGCGGAAGTGACGTCACGGTCGTCGACCGTTGGTGTAGCGGGCGCTGTAGCGGCCGCGTATGTAATGGCGTCCGACAGGCTGATAGAAGATTCTGGAACAGTTGAGGAACCACGAGTGTGGGGGTAAGTACATGCATGTTTTTGGTACTTACTGTCTTTAATTTTTGATATGGCTAGGAAGAACTGTTTGTTTAGTGTGTAGATTCTTCTGTAGATGAAGAACAGTAGAGGTCCTTTGCAGGTCTGTGAGAGTGTGGTCCTGAGCTGGGGTAGGGCTGATTGCAGGGAATGTAGGTAGCGACGCATGGCTGCAAGTGTGGAGCGGAGGATCCGGAGGGAGGTCTGTTGCTGGAGGCTTCGGATTTGTTGTAGGTACAGGTTGTCCTGGTTGGGTCCAAATTTTGTTGGTTGAAATGTAGTTCGGAGTCCGTGCGGGATCAGTCGGTTCCGTAGGCAGGTGCTGAGGAAGGAGATGTGGCTGTGGTAACGAGTCTGTTTGAGAATGTGGCTGAAGAGCTTCTGTGCAGAGGAGATGACCTGGGGGGTGCAGTGAGAGAGAGACTCACTGAAATCCTTGTAGAGAGAGGAAGAGAGCTTCTTCAAGGAAAGGATCCTTGTAAGAGGATTCGTCTTCAAGGAAGGCATCCTTGTAATAGTAGGACAATAGTAGAACTAGGCATCCTTGTTCACAGTAGGACAATGTGTACATTGTCATGTTGACAATGGTATCATGTCTACATCACCAGTTTACAGTGGTATAATGTGTACATTACAATGTTTACAGCGGGACAATGTGTACACCGCCATGTTTACATTGGGACAATGTGTGTATTGCCACGTTTACATTTTGACAATGTGTATTTCGCCATGTTTACAGTGGGACAAAGTGTATATCGCCATGTTAAACAGCAGGTCAATGTGTACATCGCCATGTTTACAGCAGGACAATGTGTACAATACAATGTTCATAGTGGGACAATGTGTACATTGCCATGTTTGCAGCGGCATACCATCTACATTGCCATGTTTCCTGTGGGACAATGTGTACCTTGCCGTGTTTACAACAGTCCAATGTGTACATCACCATATTTACAGCAGTGTAATGTGTACGTCGCCAGTTTACAGTGGCATCATGTGTACATTGTGATGTTTTACAGCGGTATAATGTGTACGTCGCCAGTTTACAATAATGTAATGTGTTCATTGCCATGTTTACATTGGGAAAATGTGTGCATCGCCATGTTTACAGTAGGACAATGTGTACATTGCCATGTTTACGGTGGGACAAAGTGTATATCGCCATGTTAAACAGCGGGACAATGTGTACATCGGCATGTTTACAGCAGGACAATGTGTACAATACAATGTTCATAGTGGGACAATGTGTACATTGCCATGTTTACAGCGGGACAAAGTGTATATCGCCATGTTTACAGCAGGACAATGTGTACAATACAATGTTCGTAGTGGGACAATGTGTACATTGCCATGTTTACAGCAGCATAATGTCTACATTGCCATGTTTTCTGTGGGACAATGTGTACCTTGCCGTGTTTACAACAGTCCAATGTGTACATCACCATATTTACAGCAGTGTAATGTGTACGTCACCAGTTTACAGTGGTATCATGTGTACATCGTGATGTTTACAGCGGTATAATGTGTACGTCGCCAGTTTACATCAATGCCATGTGAACATTGGGAAAATATGTACATCGCCATGTTTACATCAGGACAATGTGTATGTCACTATGTTTACATTGAGACAATGTGTACGTCACTATGTTTACAGTGGTACAATGTGCACATTGCCATGTTTACAGCGGGACAATGTGTATATCGCCATGTTAAACAGTGGGACAATGTGTACATTGCCATGTTTACAGTAGGACAATGTGTTCATCGCAGTGTTTACAGCAGGACAATGTGTACATTGCCATGTTTACAATGGGACAATGTGTAAATTGCCACGTTTACAGTAAGACAATGTGTTCATCGCAGTGTTTACAGCAGGACAATTTGTACATTGCCATGTTTACAGTGGGACAATGTGTACGTCACTATGTTTACAGTGGTACAATGTGTACATTGCCATCTTTACAGCGGGACAATGTGTATATAGCCATGTTAAACAGTGGAACAATGTGTACATTGCCATGTTTACAGTGGGACAATGTGTACATCGGCATGTTTACAGTAGGCCAATGGGTACATCGCCATGTTTACGGTGGGACAATGTGTACATCGTCATGTTTACAGCAGGAGAATTGTCCATCGCCATGTTTACAGCAGGACAATGCGTACATCGGCACGTTTACAGTGGGACAAAGTGTATATTGCCATGTTTACAGCGGTATAATGCGTACATCGCCATGTTTACAACAATGTAATGTGTTCATTGCCATGTTTATCGTGGGATAATGTGTGCATCGCCATGTTTTCAACAGTATAATGTGTACGTCACCAGTTTACAGCAGTATCATGTGTACATTGCAATGTTTACAGTGGTATAATGTGTATACCGCCATGTTTACAGCGGTATAATGTGTACATCGCCACGTTCACAGCGGTATAACGTGCACATTGCCATGTTTGCAGTGGGACAATATGTATATCGCCATGTTTACAGCGGGACAATGTGTACATTGCCATGTTTACAGCAGGACAATGTGAACATTGCCATGTTTACAGCAGGACAATGTGTACATCGCCATGTTTACAGTGGGACAATGTGTACATCGCCATGTTTACAGTGGGACAAAGTGTATATCGCATGTTTGTAGTAGGACGATGTGTACATCGCCATGTTTAGACTGGGACAAATTGTACATCGCCATGTTTGCATCGGTATAATGTGTTCATCGCCATGTTTACAGTGGGACAATGTGTGCATTGTCATGTTTACAATGGTATCATGTGTACGTCACCAGTTTACAGTGGTATAATGTATACATTACAATGTTTACAGTGGGACAATGTGTACACCGCCATGTTTACATTGGGACAATGTGTATATCATCATGTTTACAGTGGGACAAAGTGTATATCGCCATGTTAAACAGCAGGACAATGTGTACAATACAATGTTCATAGTGGGACAATGCGTACATTGCCATGTTTGCAGCGGCATAATGTCTACATTGCCATGTTTCCTGTGGGAAAATGTGTACATCGCCCTGTTTACATCAGGACAATGTGTACGTCACTATGTTTACAGCGGTACAATGTGCACATTGCCATGTTTACAGCGGGACAATGTGTATAGCGCAGTGTTTACAGCAGAACAATGTGCACACTGCCATATTTACAATGGGACAATGTATGTATTGCCATGTTTACAGCAGGACAATGTGTAAATTACCATGTTTACAGTAGGACAATGTGTACATTGTCATGTTGACAATGGTATCATGTGTACGTCACCAGTTTACAGTGGTATAATGTGTACATTACAATGTTTACAGCGGGACAATGTGTACACCGCCATGTTTACATTGGGACAATGTGTGTATCGCCACATTTACATTTTGACAATGTGTATTTCGCCATGTTTACAGTGGGACAAAGTGTATATAGCCATGTTAAACAGCGGGACAATGTGTACATCGCCATGTTTAGAGCACGACAATGTGTACAATACAATGTTCATAGTGGGACAATGTGTATATTGCCATGTTTACAGCGGCATAATGTCTACATTGCCGTGTTTCCTGTGGGACAATGTGTACCTTGCCATGTTTACAACAGTCCAATGTGTACATCACCATATTTACAGCAGTGTAATGTGTACGTAGCCAGTTTACAGTGGTATCATGTGTACATCGTAATGTTTACAGCGGTATAATGTGTACGTCGCCAGTTTACATCAATGCCATGTTTACATTGGGAAAATATGTACATCGCCATGTTTACATCAGGACAATGTGTACGTCACTATGTTTACATTGAGACAATGTGTACGTCACTATGTTTACAGCGGTACAATGTGCACATTGCCATGTTTACAGCGGGACAATGTGTATATCGCCCTGTTAAACAGTGGGACAATGTGTACATTGCCATGTTTACAGTGGGACAACGTGTACACTGCTATGTTTACAGTGGGACAAAGCTATATCGCCATGTTTAGAGTGGCACAATGGGTACATCGTCATGTTTACAGCAGGAGAATTGTCCATCGCCATGTTTACAGCAGGACAATGTGTACATCGGTACGTTTACAGTGGGACAAAGTGTATATTGCCATGTTTAGAGTGGGACAATGTGAATATCGCCATGTTTACAGTGGTATAATGTGTGCATCGCCACATTTACAACAATGTAATGTGTTCATTGCCATGTTTACAGTGGGACTATATGTACATCTCCATGTTTACAGAGGTATAATGTGTACATCACCATGTTTACAACAATGTAATGTGTTCATTGTCATGTTTATCGTGGGACAATGTGTGCATCGCCATGTTTTCAACAGTATAATGTGTACGTCACCAATTTACAGAAGTATCATGTGTACATTGCAATGTTTACAGTGGTATAATGTGTACATCGCCACGTTCACAGTGGTATAATGTGCACATTGCCATGTTTTCAGTGGGAAAATATGTATATCGCCATGTTTACAGCGGAACAATGTGTACATTGCCATGTTTACACCAGGACAATGTGTACATCGCCATGTTTACAGTGGGACAATGTGTTCATCGCTATGTTTGTAGTGGGACAATGTGTACATCGCCATGTGTACAGCGGGACAATGTGTACATCACCATGTTCACAGCGGTATAATGTGCACATTGCCATGTTTGCAGTGGGACAATGTGTATATCGCCATGTTTACATTGGGACAATGCATGCATCACCATGTTTACAGCGGGACAATGTGTACTTTGCCATGTTTACAGCAGGAGAATGTGTACAATGCCATGTATACATTTGGACAATAAGTACATCGCCATGTTTACAATGGGACAATGTGTACATTGCCATGTTTAGAGCGGGACAATGTGTATATTGCCATGTTTATAGCGGTATAATGTGTACATCGCCATGTTTAAAGTGGGACAATGTGTACATCACCATGTTTACAGTGGGACAATGTGTACATCGCCATGTTTGCAGTGCTTTAATGTGTTCATCACCATGTTTACAGTGGGGCAATGTGTACATTGCTATGTTTACAACAGTGTAATGTGTACGTCAACAGTTTACAGCAGCATCATGTGTACATTGCAATGTTTACAGTGCGACAATATGTACACCGTCATGTTTAAAGCGCTATAATGTGAACATCATCATGTTTACATTGGGAAAATGTGTACATTGCCATGTTCACAGCGGTATAATGTGTACATCGTCATATTTACATATGGACAATGTGTACATCACTATGTTTACATTGGGACAATGTGTACATCACTATGTTTACAACGGTACAATGTGCACATTGCCATATTTGCAGTGGGACAATGTGTATGTATCGTCATGGTTACATACGGACAATGAGTGCATCGCCATGTTTACAGTAGGACAATGTGTACATCGCATTGTTTGCAGCGGTATAATGTGTCCATCGCCATGTTTACAGTCGACAATATGTACATTATCATGTTTACAACATTATAATGTGTACGTCACCAGTTTACAGCGGTATCATGTGTACCTTGCAATGTTTAAAGTGGGACAATGTGTACACCGCCATGTTTACAGCAGGTCAATTTGTGGAACGCCACGTTTACAGTGGGACAAGGTGTACACCGCCATGTTTATAGCAGCATGATGTGTACATTGCCATGTTTACATGGGGACAATATATACATCGCCATATTTACAGCATGACAATGTCCACATTGTCATCTGTACAGCGGTATAATGTATACATCACCATGTTTAAGTGGCATATCACGTATATCACTTTATTTACAGCTGTAGAATGTGTACATCTCCAAGTTTACAGCGGTATAATGTGTGCATCGCCATGTTTACAGCGGTATACTATGTACATTGCCATGTTTACAACAATATAATGTGTACATCGACATGTTTACACTGGGACAACGTCAACATTGCTATGTTTACAGCAGTATAATGTGTACATTTCCATGTTTACCGCGGTATAATGTGCACACCACCATGTGTACAGCAGGACAATGTCAACATTGCTGAGTTTACAGTGGTATAATGTATACATCACCATGTTTAAGTGGCATAACGTGTATATTGCCATATTTACAGCTATAGAATGTGTACATCACCATGTTTATAGTGGTATAGTGTGTGCACCGCCATGTTTACAGCAGTATACGATGTACATTGCCATGTTTACAGCGGGACAATGTGTACATCGTCAGTTTACTGCAGGGTAATGTGTACATTGCCGGTTTACAGTGGTATCATGAGTACATCACGGTGTTTACAGTGGGATAATGTGTAGATTGCCATGTTTACAGCGGTATAATATGTACACCGCCATGTTTAAAGTGGTATTATGTGTACAGCGTCATGTTTACAGTGGAACAATGTGTGCATTGCCATGGTTACATATTTGCAACAGGACAATGTGTACGTCGCCATGTTTACAGTGGGGCAATGAGTACATTGCCATGTTTACATCGGTGGAATGTGTACATTGTCATGTTTACAGTGGGACAGTGGGTATATCGCCATGTTTACATTGGGACAATGTGTACATCGCCATATTTGCAGTGGGACAATGTGTACATCGCTATGTTTACATCAGTATAATGTGTACATTGTCATGTATACAGCATTATAATGTGTGCATTGCCATGTTTACAGTGGGACTATGTGTATTTCGCCACTTTCACGGCGGTATAACATGCACATTGCCATGTTTGCAGTGGGACAATGTGTACATCGCCATATTTACAGTGGGAAAATGTCTACATCACATTGTTTGCAGCAGTATAATGTGTCCATCGCCATGTTTACAATCAACAATGTGTACATCGTCATGTTTACAACAGTATAGTGTGTACGTCACCAGTTTACAGTGGTATCATGTGTACCTTGCAATGTTTAAAGTGGGACAATGTGTACACCGCCATGTTTACAGCAGGTCAATTTGTGGAACGCCATGTTTACAGTGGGACAAGGTGTACATAGTCATGTTTATAGCAGCATGATGTGTACATCGCCATGTTTACATGGGGACAATATATACATCGCCATATTTACAGCATGACAATGTCTAGATTGCCATCTGTACAGCGGTATAATGTGTACATCACCATGTTTAAGTGGCATATCGTGTATATCGCTATATTTACAGCTGTAGAATGTGTACATCTCCAAGTTTACAGCAGTATAATGGGTGCACCACCATGTTTACAGCGGTATACTATGTACATTGCCATGTTTACAACAATATAATGTGTACATCAATATGTTTACAGTGGGACAACGTCAACATTGCTATGTTTACAGCAGTGTAATGTGTACATTTCCATGTTTACCACAGTATAATGTGTACACCACCATGTGTACAGCAGGACAATGTCAACATCGCTGAGTTTACAGTGGTATAATGTATACATCACCATGTTTAAGTGGCATAAAGTGTATATTACCATATTTACAGCTATAGAATGTATACATCACCATGTTTACAGCGGGACAATGTGTACATCGCCATGTTTACTGCAGGGTAATGTGTGCATTGTCGGTTTACAGTGGTATCATGTTTACATCACGGTGTTTACAGTGGGATAATGTGTAGATTGCCATGTTTACAGCGGTATAATATGTACACCGCCATGTTTACAGTGGAACAATGTGTGCATTGCCATGGTTACATATTTGCAACAGGACAATGTGTACGTCGCCATGTTTACAGTGGGGCAATGTGTACATTGCCATGTTTACATCGGTATAATGTGTACATTGTCATGTCTACAGTGGGACAATGCGTACATTGCCATATTTGCAGCGGGACAATGTGTATGTCGCTATGTTTACATCAGTATAATGTGTACATTGTCATGTATACAGCGGTATAATGTGTGCATTGCCATGTTTACAGTGGGCCAATGTGTATTTCGCCAATGTTTACAATGGTATAATGTGTACATCAGCATGTTTACCGTGGGACAAAACGTGCATCACCATATTTACAGCAGTGTAATGTGTACGTTGCCATGTTTACAGCGGAACAATGTGTACATTGCCATGATTACATCACTATAATGTGTACATTGCCATTTTTACAGCGGTATAATGTGTACATCGCCATGTTTACAGTGGGACAATGTGTATTTTGCCATGTTTACAGCGGTATAATGTGCACATCTCCATGTCTACCATGGGACAATGTGTACATCACCACACTTACAGCAGTGTAATGTGTATGTCGCCAGTTTACAGTGGTACCATGTGTACATCGTGATGTTTACAGTGGGGCAATGTATACATTGCCATGTTTACAGTGGGACAATGTGTACATCGCCATGTTTACAGCAGTATAATGTGTATGTCGCCATGTTTACAGTGGGAGAATGTGTACATCACCATGTTTACAGCGGTATAATGTGTACATCGCCATGTTAACAATGGGACAATGTGTACATTGCCATGTTTACAACAGTATAATGTGCACGTCACCAGTTTACAGTGGGACCATGTGTACATCGTGATGTTTACAGTGGGGCAATGTGTACATTGCCATGTTTACAGTGGTATAATGTGTACATCGTCATGTTTACAGTGGGACAATGTGTACATCGCCATGTTTACAGCAGTATAATGTGTAGGTTGCCATGTTTACAGTGGGACAATGTGTACATCACCATGTTTACAGCGGTATAAAGTGTACATCGCCATGTTAACAGTGGGACAGTGTGTACATTGCCATGTTTGCAACAGTATAATGTGCACGTCACCAGTTTACAGCGGTATAATGTGTACATCACAGTGTTTACAACAATGTAAAGTGTGCATCGCCATGTTTTCATTGGTATAATGTGTATATCGTCATGTTTTCAATGGGACAATGTGTACTTTGCCATGTTTACAACAGTATAATGTGTACATCACCATGTTTACAGCGGTATAATGTGTACATCGCCATGTTTATAGCGGTATAATGTGTACATTGCCATGTTTATAACAATGTAATGTGTGCATCGCCATGTTTACTGTGGGACAATATGCACATTGCAATGTTTACAGCATTATAGTGTGTACATCACTATGTTTACAGTGAGACAATGTGTATATTGCTGTGTTTACAGTGGGACAATGTTTACACCGCCATGTTTACAGCAGTATAATGTTTACATTGTCATGTTTACAGTGGTATCATGTGTACATTGCCATGTTTACAGTGGGACAATGTTTACACCGCCATGTTTACAACAGTATAATGCGTACATCGCCATGTTTACAGCAGGACAATGTGAACATCGCCATGTTTACAGCAGTATAATGTGTACATCAACATGTTTACAGTGGGACAATGTGTAAATCATCATGTTTACAGCGGGACAATGTGTACATTGCCATATTGACATTGGTGTAATGTGTACATCCTCATGTTTACAGCAGGACAATGTGTACATCACCTTGTTTTCAGTGGACAATGTGTACATCAGCACATGGCCCTTCAAAGTGATTTCTGCTATAGATTTCCATGGTAATGTTGAATATTTTATAGAAATTGATTGTCACTTTTCTGTTGCTGAGGAGTCATTACTAATGTCCTGAAATAACTTTATTGCAGATCATAAAAAAATGAGAGAACTGCAGATGTTGTAAATCAGAAAGAAACATAGAAATTGAACTGAACAGAACTGAGGAAGGGTCACCGGACCCGAAATGTTAACTTTGATTTCTCTTCGCAGATGCTGCCAGATTTGCTGAACTTTTCCAGCAATTTCAATGCAGCCACTTTGATATAATCCTTCTCAAGTGGCTAGTCTTACGTCACATCTATGTTTGTTCCTTGCAGATAAAAACATGATTAGCTCATTTTTCAGGTGCAAACAATCATGTTTTTTAGGTACTTGTCATGTAAGCAAACTCTCTATCCCCTACTCCTCACCTTTTTCAGTCTCTGTGTAACTAATCAACCTCAATTTTACACCCAACAAATTGATGTTTGAAATTCCTGATCCTGATAACTAAGCAGAAGGGACTGGGAAAGTGAATCAGGCTGAATGGGTGAAGATTAGATTCCCTACAGTATGGAAACAGGCCCTTCGGCCCAACAAAATTCACACCAACCCTCCGAAAAATAACCCACCCAGACCCATTCCCCTACCCTATGTTTACCACCAGCTAATGCACCTAACACTAGGCCAATTCACCTGACCTGCACATTTTTTGGATTGTGGGAGGAAAGTGGAGCACCCAGAGGCAACCCACACAGACATGGGGAGAAAGTGTAAACTCCACACAGACAGTGGCCCAAGGTAGGAATTGAACCCAGGTCTTTGGCGCTATGAGGCACCACTTATCCACCGTACCACCGTGAAGATGCATAGGAGTTTAGGATTCACATAGAGCATATCACAACTGGTGAGAGATGAAAACAAATGAGTTTTACAGCTAAACAAATGAAGTAAGAAGCTGGTTTGAAGCTAAAAATTGTAACATTTATTAACTCATTAAATAACCACTGCAGTAGTAGTAGTTGTTGTTTGTGAAAAATCGGTGCAGGATTGGAAGAGGGAATACAATCTAAAGAAGCTGCCCAAAATCAAATGTGGCATAAGATCAGCCACTTGAGAAGGATTATTTGAAAATGGCTCCGCAAAACTTATTAGCATGGTTACATCATCTCCAAAATTGCAATGCCATTTAGGTCGGCCAAATCCAACCCTGAATCCAACAAAGGTTTCAATCCAACGGTTAGTTGGTGTAACCAGTTTATGGAGAACCAAAGACCAAGATTGTTCATAAATTACTAAAGTACCTCAATGCCAACATTTTCAGCTTCCAGCAATTCATCATCAGTGGCAAAAAGGCAAGAACGCTCATGTCCGAAGATGAAAGGGTCATTAATTTTTATATCCCCTCCATTCCCCAATCCCTATCAAAGTAGCCGAACTGGGCCTGCTCTGAATTTAATTAGTTCAGAGTTGAAAGGTACGTCAACTCCAAATCCCTGCCTTTGATCAATTTGATTTCACTCATAGACCTAAGACAATCAATTATAGAATCATAGACTCACATAGCAAGGAAACAGACCCTTCAGTCCAACACACCCATGCCAATCATTTCCTAAACTAGTCCCAAATGCCTGCGTTTGGCCCATAATCCATTAAACCTTTTGTATTCATGTACATGTCCAAATATCTTTTGGATGTTGCAACTCTACCTGCATTTACCGCTTCATTTGGCAGTTCATTCCACATACGAACCACCCTCTGTATAAAACAGTAACCCCCCCAGGTCTCTTTTAAAACTTTTCCCTCTCACCTTAAAAATATGCCTCGTAATTTTGAACTCCCTACCCTGGGGAAATGATCTTGGCTATACACCTTATCTATGCCCCTCATGATTTTATGAACCTCTACAAGGTCACCCCTAATCCTCCAACACTTCAGTGAAGAAAGTCTCAGCTTGTCCAGCCTCTCCTTTTAGCTCAAAACATTAATCTTGTAACTTGCAATAGTCTCAGCATTCACAGCCTTTCAGAGAAAACTCCAAATTGTGTAATATAAGCTTGTTTTTCATGATCACACAGAAACACTTGACATCAAGTGAAGTACTTTTGAAATGTGGTCTCTGTTGCATTACAGAAAACCCAGAGGCTAAGTTGCACACAGCAAGGCCTCACAATGCAGTGTGACAGTAACCAGAGAAACTGATTGTTTTTTTAATTTACCTTGGTTGAAGGGCAAGGTATTAGTCAAGAAACAAGGGAAAATTCCCCTGCTCACCTTCAAATAGTGTCATTAGATATTTTTTACAACCACTTGTGAGAGAAGTCCAGTCCTCAATTAATGTGTCAATCAGAGATAACATATCTGACATTGCAACATAGGCTAAATTTTATATTCTGGAACAAAGATATAAGAAAATTAGAAATAGTAGCATGAATAAGCCATTCAGCCCTTCAAGCCTGCCCTGCCATTCAACAAGACCATGGCTAATCTGCCCAGACCTCAACTCAGCTTTCAGGCTATCTCACCATACTGCTCAACTCACCGATATTTCAAAAGTATGTCTATGACCTCTTTTAAAATGTTCAATGATCTAGCCTCCATAACATTTCATAGAATCCCTACAGTGTGGAAACAGGATCTTCGGCCCAACAACTCCACACTGACCCTCCAAAGGGTACCCACCTAGACCAATTCCCCTACATTTATCGCTGACTAATGCAGCTAACCTACACATCCCCGAACACTTTGGGAAATTTAGCATGGCCAATTCACCTAACTTGCACATCTTTGGACTGTGGGAGGAAACTGGAGCACCTGGAGAGAACCCACATAGACTCGGGGAGAATGTGCAAACTCCACACAGACAGTCGCCCGAGGCTGGAATGGAACCCAAGTCCCTAGCTCTGTGAGGCAGCAGTGTTAACCACCGAGCCACTGTGCCACCCCAATAACATGGAGAACTTCAGACATTCACTACCCTCTGGGAAAAGGAATTGCTTTGTGTCTTTAATTCCTTTAAATGAGTGTCACCTTATTGTATAACTATGTCCCTTAGTTTGAGACTTCCCCACTAGCGGAAACATCTTCCTAATATCTACCCTGTCAAGCCCTCTTAGATTCTTTGTACGTTTCAATGAGATCACCCTTCATTCTTCTAAACCTTAGTGAATAAAAGCCGAAGCTATCCTTGACAAGTCAATGCCTGCATCTCAGATTCAGTTCAATGAATCTCTTTTGAACTGCCTCTAATGCCAGTCCATCCTTTTTTGAATATGAGGACCCAAACTGAACACAGTAATCCTGATATGGCCTCACCAATAACCTGTGCAGTTGTGATGAGATTTCCCTATTTTCAAACTCCAAACTATCCTTTCATGCCTCCACCACAATAATGAAGATCAAAATTCTCATTTTCTTTTTAATTACTTATTGCACCTGCATGTTAACTTTTTATTTTTCATACACATTCCTCTGTTTTTGGGTCTCTCTGTTTTGGCACTTTGCTGGAGTCTCTCTCTATAATACAGGTAGTTCTCCGACTGTAGTTGCGTTCCCGTGCGACACTGTGATTTTAGAAAATCGGACAATAGAAATAATGGGGTTTATGGGAAAATTAGGGTTGGGGCAAACCACCAAAAATACCAGCAAAAATCGAAACAAAAATATTAATTAGCCTATCACAGACGCAAGCACAGTCTAAGTAAATTTTGACCTGTTATAACTGACCTGTTGTATGGTACTGTATAGCGCAATTCAGCAGGATCTTCAATTGATTACTCTCGGTTGGCTCTATATCTGCTGACTACACTACATTCTAGCCAGTCTCCTGATCCCACTCAATGGTAGTGAAGCACAAGTTAGATCCCAATGAAACCTGCCTTGATCGATCGAAGGCTGAATCTTAATTTCTTTCACTAAGTGTCAGTTTGTTAAGTTTTTCGGAGGGTTTCACATCATGATGCTTGGGGATGTCTATCACCTTACTTTACAAAGTCCGCCTTTATTTATTACCTACCTCACCCTTTGGTGCCCCTCTCACATAATCTAACACCATCATGCCATGTGCCATTTCCAAAACAGCTCACCACTTCCTGGATTTCCCAGAATTGACCAACATCCATGATGCAGCACCATCTTTAAAAAGATATCGTGAACCCAGACAGCACCCAGACTGTGCTGTCAGTCCGGAGCTCCACTGTATGGTTCCTGACAATAGCCCTGGGCATGGCAGACAATGGAAAATTGGTGCCTCTCTTTGTGGGCAGGGATGTAGAGATGCTGCCGCTGGGGATGGAGTGATGCAGAGGCAGGATGTCCTTTTCTCCCAGGTCAACAGAGGATACCATTTGACTGGAACCACACCATCCTGGACCAGGGTTACCATCCAGGGCAATGCATTCTCAACCATCTAAAGGAATGTACAGAATGTAGGAAGAAGATCAATCGCCTTCGCCATTCTGCCAATGCCACCATCTTCTCATTGATACCTCACACTCTCTCTATCTCTGCTACTGTACCCACTAATTCCTGCAACATCTTCCCCATTCGCCCTCATCATCGATTAACCCTGAATCTGTTCTGCACAGTTGAGAGTGAAGTGCTGATAAAGCACAGAAGATCAGGCAGCATCCGAGGTGCAGGAGAATCAATATTTCAGGCATAAGCTCTTCATCAGGAAGGGCTTATGCCCAAAACGTCGATTCTTCTGCTCCTCAGATGTTGCCTGACCTGCTGTGCTTTTCCAGCAGCATACTCCAGACTGATTTCCAGCATCTGCAGCCTTCACTTTCTCGTCTGTTTGCACAGCCTATTCACCCCCTCAGGACATCTCCAGTCATGCACTAAACATAACAGTGTACCACCCACCTTTCTCTCCCTCGCCAACTATGTTCAGAGTTTCCTGACTCTGACCACCCCGAGCAGCTGACCGACCATGCTCAAGCCCCTAGTATTGGTATTTTCTTGCAGTCAATTACCATAGTGATTAGCCACTGAAACCGATTCATATGAGTCTGCAGATATTCCTTAACATCTAAACATATTTTTTAAACAAAAAAAGAGAAAAGAGGCTCTCAATACAAACAACAAAGCCAAGTTTCAAACTTCTCCTCAACACTGTCCTTTTACAGTTAGTCAATTCCAATGAAATTTCACTCTTATCTCAACTCTATGAGTTTTTATATTAACAAATTGCTCCCAGCTTCAGGATGTAGAGACATTTTCACAATGTTTTTCCAAATCCACTGGCACAAACAATTCACTATAACTTTCACTAAATTCTTCATTAGAAAACACACAATTCACAATAACTTTCACTAAATTCTTCATTAGAAGATGCACAAGCCGACTAATCAAGTAATGCCAACACAGAGCGCAGTCCTCCGTGTACCATGACACCTGGTGCCAGGGATGAGAATTGCATAACAGTGAACAAGAGTTCGCTTTATTAAAAAAGGTCAGAAATTCACAAATTGCATTACAAACAAATCACATTTAATAGACACATGTTATAGTACAACTACCTGTAAATAATAGTTTACTTTTTGATTCTTCCTATAAAGAGACTTCACAGTTTCCTATATTAAAGTCCATCTGTCAAGATTTTGCCCACTTGCTCAAACTATCTATGGCCCCTTGCAAATTCACAATGGCCTCACCACAAAATACCTTCCAATCAGTTTTGGTACCATCAGCAGATTTGGGCAGAATACTCTCTGTTTTGTAATGTTTTTTTCTGGTGGGGGGGGGGCAGGAATATCAAAAGAGCTGTTGAAATAATTGCATATTATCATCAGATCACCTCAACAGGTGGTGTTTTCGCCTCCAAGTCAGGGGAAATGGGATCAAGCCTCAATCTAGCTTCTACTACAATGCTGAACTCAGGACTTACCTACCTGATGGGATGTTCAACTAGATGTTATGAATCAAAAGAACAGCAGAAAATTCCATCAGTGATCCTTCTTAAATCAATGTCAGAACATAATCAGTATAACTGACAGCATATTCCAAGGGTTGATTCTGTGTATAAAATGGATGGCACATTTTAGCTCTGAATCCAGAATGGAAATCACACCAGATGCGACTCTTTGCAGATGACGCTCCAGTTGCAGAAACATTGCTGAAGCATTAGATAAGGCTCGTCTCCAGGAAAATCTAAATAATATCAATAATGGGCTAATACTTGAGAATGAAATTCTACAATTGAGAAATCTAATATCATGCAAATCATTAATACTGTGCCTATCAGTACCCAAGTATACATGCATGTTACCCAACCCCCATCACTTGAAATAATTTAAAATGAAATGTACAAAGTGAACAAACAGCTTCCAAGGGAGCCAAGGCGCTTGGATTCAAAGAACAGAACTACCTTCACTCTTCAAATACAGTTTGAATATACCTTGTGATATAGCTCACAATCAGTGTGCCTCTATACCTTTGAGAATCATGTTAAGACCATAAGACATAGGAGTGGAAGTAAGGCCATTCGGCCCATCGAATCCACTCCGCCATTTAATCTTGGCTGATGGGCATTTCAACTCCACTTACCCACATTCTCCCCGTAGCCCTTAATTCCTTGTGACATCAAGAATTTAGCAGTCTCTGCCTTGAATGTATTTAGTGTCCTGGTCTCCACTGCACTCCGCGGCAATGAATTCCACAGGCCCACCACTCTCTGGCTGAAGAAATGTCTCCGCATTTCTGTTCTGAATTGACCCCCTCTAATTCTAAGGCTGTATCCACGGGTCTTAGTCTCCTCGCCTAACGGAAACAATTTCCTAGCGTCCATTCTTTCCAAGCCATGTATTATCTTGTAAATTTCTATTAGATCTCCCCTTAATCTTCTAAACTCCAATAAATACAATCCCAGGATCCTCAGCCGTTCCTCATATGTTAGACCTACTATTCCAGGGATCATCCGTGTGAATCTCCGCTGGACACGCTCCAGTGCCAGTATGTCCTTCCTGAGGTGTGGGGACCAAACTGGACACAGTACTCCAAATGGTGCCTAACCAGAGCTTTATAAAGTCTCAGTAGAACAACGGTGCTTTTATATTCCAACCCTCTTGAGATAAATGACAACATTGCATTCGCAATGTAGATAGTACACACTGCTGCTACTGAGTGTCGGTAGAGGAGCGATTGGATGTTTGTGAATGTGGGCTGCTTTGTCCTGGATGGTGTCAACTCTCTTGAGTGTTGTTGGAGCTTACTCATCCATACATTTGGGGAGTATCCCATCACATTCTTGACTTGTGTCTTGTAGATAGAAGGCAGGCTTTGGGGTGGATCCAGGAGGTGAGTTACCCACCACAGCATTCATTGCCTCGGACCTGCTCTTGTAGCCAGTGCTTATGTGGTCAACGGTAACCCCGAGGATGTTGATATCACAAAGCAAGATATTTGAATTTCATTGTCGCTTTTTCTACAACACCAATGGAGAAGGGATTGCTGTTCCAAGCACAGCTTATGGCTGAAAGGCAAGTGTGAACAACCTTGTTCAGAACCAAATAGTCTAACCATTCTTTTTCAAAGTTAGAGGGGAATCCAACAGATACAAAACAAGCAGGCGGATAGAGATCTACCAATACTCTGAACTGGACAGAGAATGTTATAAATCCAAATACCAATACTTGGGTACCTGCAAAGGTTTCTAGAGTCTGCAACCAGCCCAGATCGTAGATAATCATTGCTGATCATGCTGCTATATTGCTGGACCACAAGCCAGTTCAGAACCAATGTACAACAGCCAATCGTGCATGATCAGAAAACATTCGGAAGGTGATGGTTGTGCTGTGCCGTTGAGTGACAGCAACTGGCAGGAGAACAACATGGTGTCAAATAAGAAGCAAAAAAATGAGTGCATGATTATCAAATCTTCAAGGCATTACATTGAAGTTCCAAATGTTTGTATTGTAAACTGTTTTAGATTTTTTTTTAGATTACTCACAGTGTGGAAACGGGCCCTTCGGCTCAACAAGTCCACACCACCCGCCGAAACGCAACCCACCCAGACCCATTCCCCTACATTTACACCTTCACCTAACACTGCGGGCAATTCAGCATGGCCAATTCACCTGACCTTGCACATTTTTGGACTGTGGGAGGAAACCGGAGCACCCAGAGGAAACCCACGCTGACACGAGGAGAATGTGCAAACTTCACACAGAGAGTCACCTGAGGTGGGAATTGAACCAGGGTCTCTGGTGCTGTGAGGCAGCAGTGCTAACCACTGTGCTACCGTGCCGCCCACTACTTGTTTATATAATCATTGAATTGACAACATATGTCTATGTATCACCATGTATATTTGTTTGATGCATTTTCATCTTTTCAAAAATGGAGATATTGTGTTATAGCTCACAATCAGTATGTCAGTATAACTTTAGAGACATGCTCATTATATCATCTCAGCAGGAATAGGAAGGAACTCAATTGTATAAGGATCTCATTTTCCATCTTACCCCTGGATCATCTGAAGCATAATACCCTAAAAGAAACATATTCCTGCGTAATAAATAAATAGCTGAATATTTGCTAACGCACTCATATACCTGTGAATGTAATGTTTTTTTCAGAACAGTTAGCTGCAATATATGATTGTCAGTTTCTTTAATACCACAACACCTCCGTTCTGTTATGAGGGATAAAATGAACATTGCCAACTAGGTGGAAAACTTTGCTGGTGGAAAACTCACATCACATTTTACCCACTTGACACTCATATGCTGCTAAAAAAAAACCCTCTTTGAGAAAGCTCATTGCCATGTAGATCCCAAGGCAATTTCCTTTCTCTGGAGACCAATGTATGACCACCTGTGGTATTTCTGCATAGGTGGTGTCAAGTGCATACCCAGGATGGTACCTGGAACATTGTCCGTAAGATTTTATTCTCAAGATTGCTTAGTTTTTCAGCTTTCTGTAGGTAGCTCACCATTCTTTTTTATAGCCTCAGAGATATTGGTAAGGAGGACTTTGCAGGGTTCACAGGATTATGTTTGTAGTTGTTGTTTCTGATGTCCATCTGCTTTTATTCCTTTGTTCAGACTTCATCGTGGTCTGATTTTGAATGGCTTGGTGAGCCATGACAGAGAGGAGTAAAAAGACAAGTACATTGCTGTGGGTTTACAGTCTTTCATCCATCCATAGACCTCCCTTCATTTTAGCATTCAATTATTACTTAAATGAATCTAAGATTTTGCCACACTATTCTATCCAGAAACCCATTGCACACACTGATCCCTCTCTTGCAGGTGACGAAGAATTTGTGAGGTTAATACAAATTATTTTTTACTAGCTTGAAATTATGTCTTTGCTCCAACTCTACATGCTAACTAAATGTAAATTTCCAATTTTTAATACTTTCTATACTTTTAACAAAATTACAAATCTCTAAAAGTTCACCTGTCAGATGCCTTCAGCTTTTAAAAGTCCAAATCTCACCCACCTTTCCTCAGAACTCAGGCCCTTGACACAAGGGATCATTCTGCAACGTCCCTCTGCAATGTCTCTTGTACCTCAATATCTCCTTTACTTCTAAGTGACGAGGACTGGATTAAGAGTTCAAAGTGTGGTATTACCAGAGCCCACACAGTTTAATTATTGCCTTCTCCATGTTGTCTTCTGATATAATATGCAGGTCAATAGTCTGTTTACTTCATTGATCATCCACCTGGACCAGTTTGGAGTTGAGCTGACTCAGATTCCTATGTCTCTCAGCATCACTTCCAACTATTTCAGAGAATTTGGAAAAAAAGGATTGAATAGAACAGAAAAGGGGGAGTTAATATGCTGTTGTCCATTTTGCAGTACTGCTGAAGTGACATTTCTCCTCCTTTCATGTATGATATCTTCAGTTCCCTTCCTTTACATCTCTAAGGTTTGAAATTTATTTCCTGTTTCGAAGTCCACTTACTAACTTGTCCAACTCACTCTGTAGTGTTGAAGCTTCCTCTACAAATTGTTATGTCCCTTCTCATCGTGTTGACCACTTTACATTGGGGCCTAATGAGTTGGTTAGTTTGTTAGATAGGTAGCGTGTCGTTCAGAATAATACTAAACATTTGGGTTCCTTTCTGAGCTGGGTGAGGTAGACTTGGGTACTGTCTTCTTGCCCTCTCCCCAAGTGTGGAAGGCAATGGCAAGCTGCCAGTGACACAAGCTGCCAGAGAAAATGGTTTAGGCTGAAATAACCATGGGCAGTAAGCTAAAAACCTGCCTTTGGTAGAAAACTCATGATGTGGAATCTACACCCATCTATGTCAATGTGGTATATGCAGACTATTGTTTGCATGCCGTTATTCCTTGTGCAAAATTTAACATGAAATGCCTGTTAATTTTCAATACACAAAAGTCCATGATCTCAGCCTTGCCATCAGTGAGAGAAGCCTTCAGTTCCTTATTGCTACCTATAATCCAGAGTCATATTGTTAGGTGATATGCAGCAACAACAATTTGCATTGACATAGTGTCTTTACTGTTGAAACTTTACTATAGGAGCAGGATGTATTGCAACAAATCTCTGGGGTGTCAATGAGACCACACCTGCAGTACTGTGCACAGTTTTGCTCTCCTTACCTGATGAACGATGTTGTAGTTGTGGAGGGAGCGCAATGAAGGTTTACCAGACTGATTCCTGCGATGGCATGACTAATATATGAAGGGAGACAGGATAGATCAGGACTATACACACTGATATTTAGAAGAATGAGGGAGAGGTTGAATTAACTTTCTCATAGGAAAAGACAGGGTTAATGCAAGAATGGTATTGCCAATGACCAGGAAGTCCAGAACCAGAGGTTATAGTACAGGTATATGGAGTAGGCCATTTAAAACTGAGGTGCGGAGAAATGTCTTCACCCATACAGTGGTAAGCATTTGGAATTCTCTGCCACAGAAAGTGTTTGAGACCAAAACATTGACTGTTTTCAAGAAGAAATTGGATATAATTCTTAGGACTAACGGGATCAGGGATTCAGGGAGAAAGCAGGAGTTGGATACTGAGTTGGATCAGCCATGGTCGTGTTAAATGGTAGAGCAGGTTTGAACGGCTGAATAACGTGTTCCTACTTTCTAATCTATCTATGTTAAAAGTGCACTTTTAAACATATATTCATTTAATGTGTCAAGGTGTCTAAATGATAGCCTTCAAACTTTAATTTGTATAATATCATATTAATGGTTAAAGAGGGTCTGAAAGGAAGATAGCATGTATTAAAAACAAACATGCATTGATATAGCACCTTTCACAAAGCCATAGAATAGTATAACAATGAATGAAGCCATTCAACTTATAAACCCTATGACTTCTCTTTTGAAGAGCAATCAGTTAGTCCCCCCCCTCACTCTTTTCCATTGCCCGATAATTTTTTTCTGTTTCAAATATTTAAATCCCTTCTGAAAACTACTGTTGAGTCTGTATCTACTGGTACTCTACTCCAAACCCTCGTTACTACTGTAAGAAGGTGTTATGTCTTCAAGGTCTCACAAAGCACTTTACAATTATTAGGTATTACTGAAATGTAGTCACAAGTGATATTTGACAGCCAAACATTGGCTAGAACATAAGCATCAGGAGAACTTTGTTCCACATCTTCAAATAGTACTATGTGATCTTTGGCATACAGCTGAGAAGGTTGGGACAGCATTGATTTAATGTCTCATCTTCCAACAAAACAGCACTCCCTCAGTACTGCACTGAAGTAGCAGTGTGGATTATGTATTCAACTTTCTGCAGGGGGTGACAAATTTCTGACTCAGAGGCAGAATTGCTATCTATAGAGTCACAGTTAGCCTCAGGCAATTTTTTTTTAAAAACAACAATTGCCATAACGCAAATTTTCATTCGATCTATGCTGGCATTTGACGATGCAATTCCCAAAACACTTGGGTGTAAATTACTGTTCGCAAGATTGGAATAAAAACTAATGCAACTTTTGGCATCATTTGTGCATGAGTCAGATTCAGGAAATTATCTTTTAATTATGGTAAAGGGGGTTCTGGGCAAGATAGAATTTTTTATAATGAAATAACAATTTAGCGTAAAACTTTAAGCTAAGGTGATTCATGAAATATAGAAGCTTAGTGACCACTATCCGCACCCTCAGCCCCAACTGGTGTGTAATTTAACATAAATCTCAGATTTCAGATGTTTTCTATTGCTGATTCCCAGTCATTTGCATTTTCCTGAAACTAAATAATATCAAGTTGTATTTAGTCTGTTCATCTTAAAATGCTTCACGCAATTAATTACTTTGAAGTTATGACGGTATGGCATTCACCTCTGAAAGGATGATAGAAGCAGATTCAATAATAACTTTCAGAACAAAATTAGTTATGTGCTTGTGTAAGGAAACATTACTTGGCATGTGGGGAAATGACACTAAATGATTAGCTCTTTCAAAGAACTGGAATGGAACAATGGCCTGAATCTGGGCTGTAAGATTTTGTGTCTCTGAGCAAAGATGCTTGATAATCAATAAAATCTTGGTCTGCATATTTTTAATAGTGAATTTTCACAGAAGAGCACAATGAGTGCAGTGAATAGTTACATTCATTAAAGGTTCAGCAGATTTCCTTTTAAATGAGTCCCTGTAGGGCGTGGAAATTAAGGTTTGAAAATAGTTGTTCTAGTTTTTAATTGTTCTTGGTACAAGGAGTTTAACAAAGAAATCAAGTTTGGGTGTGTAAAAATTGATTATGAATTCTCCCAGTTTGATTACCATTGGGCTCGAAGTTCTGTTGCCAAATATTGAATTCAAAATTTTATAGAGGCATGCCATTTGTGAGTTTTTCTTTGGTTCTGGACTGTGCCAGTCTAGCATTATGACCAACTGGGAGATATTGGGACCTCACAAATATTTGGAATAAAGTCCATCACAAACAGTAACTCAGCAGCACTATGACTGGCTAAGCTGGCTAATTTCTATAGAACATAGCTCGAGACTGGGACTGTTAAAAGTGGCGAGGGTACCAACAAGAAGGTAAGTTTACTTGACCTCATACTCATTAATCCATCTGTCACAGGTCTATGACAGTATAGGGAGGAGTGAGCAACATATAGTCATTATGGAAATGACGTCCCATGTTTACATTGAGATGCTCTGTAATGTGATGTGCGGCATTATCACCACACAAAATGGGACAGATTTCAAACAGATCTAGCAAGTCAAACTTTGAATTTGTGAGTTGCTGTGAAATATTAACATCACTGAAACCTCTTCATTGCTTCCACCAAGGGACTTAGCATTGACCAGAAACTGAACGGGATCAGCCATGTTAAATACTGCGACTACAAGAATAGCAAGAAACCAGGAATGCTATAGCAAGTAAATACTTTCTTTCTCCCAATGCATGTTCACTATTTACAAGGCACCAAGTCAGGAGAGTAATGAAATATTCTCCACTTTCCAGGATGGGAGCAGCTTTGACAACACTCAAGAAACTCTGCACCATCCAGTACACAGCAGTCCACTTGATTGGCACCCCGTCCAACACTTTCAACATGGACTCGCTGCACCACTGACACAACTGTCTACAAAATCCACTGCAGCAATGCACCAAAAATCCTTAGAGAGCAAATTCTAAACCTGAGACTTTTACCACATAGAATGATAAGAGCAGCAGTTGCACAGAAACAATACAGCAGCAGGTTGCCATGCAACCTACATCCTGACTTCAATGTATTTTGCTGTTCCTTCATTGTCACAGGGTCAAAATCCTGGAATTCCCTTCCTAACATTAATGAGATTTCTCTAATCCACAGGACTGCAGCAGCTCAAAAAGGTACCTCACCAACACCTTCTCCAGGATATTTAGGGATGCTGGCCTAGCCAGCAATGCCCATACCCCATGTACAAATAAAACATGTTTTAAATCAATCAGAATACTGGCACGGCTAGCAAACCCACATCCCATGAATGAATGAAAAGAATCTCCGTCGGCCTGTCTGAAAGAATATTTTATTTTGCCCATGAGGGGGCATAGCAATTCCACTGAATCCATTCAGTCCAGAGGCTTAGAAAGAGTTTTCATGGGAGCAGAGATTAAAGATGGAGGGTGAAATTATTCTATGCTGATTCTGGGAGGAGGGAAGAGAGCTGATACTATTTAAATGAAGGTTTTATTTTGTTTTGGATATGATATTGATTGAGTGTCGAGTTAAAATTTTGCAACCACACCTTAATTACATATAAGGCTCAAAGTAATGAGTGTACAACTGTCTAACAGGCCTGTGTCAAGCTCTTCTCTTTATTAGTGCCAAATCAGTTTATTTAAATTTTAAATATGATGTAATATAATGACCACATTACTGACAGTAAATTCAGACTTACAATTTTCCAGGAAATGACAGCACTAAATGCAACCACCAACTAAAGCCAAGGACAACAATACGTGAGAAACTAATCTCTTTTATGCAAGTTTAATGTTTCATCCTCACCTGTTTATAACCAACTCTAACCTTATAACTTATCTCATTTCCCTACTTCTGCACCATTCTCTTACCTATACCTCAGTGCTTTCTCCAAGCACACCATTCTGAAACATCAAGACATATTGCCATATAAAAGACGCTCTCTCTCTTTTCAGGTATCATGCTTTAAAAGAACCTTAACCTTCGATTTTCGCATTGGTCCAAACATACTGGCAATATATTACATTAACTTCATTGCCATTTGCAAATGTAACAGAAGTAACTCCCATTGTTACTTGCCTACTATTAGCATTTGTTTGTAGAGTTCACAAGTTGATAGTCAAGCTGCTTGGCCTCCTCATTTGGCATGTGACAGGGTGGCTCAGTGGTTAGCACTGCTGCCTCATAGCACCAGGGGCTTGGGTTTGATTCCAGCCTTGGCCAACTATCTGTGTGGAGTTTGCACATTCTCCCTGTGTCTGTATGGGTTTCCTCTGGGTGCTCTGGATTCCTTCCATAATCCAACAATGTGCAGTTTAGGTGTATTGGCCATGCTAAAATGTCCGTAGTGTTTGGTGCTTTAGTCAGAGAAAATAGGGCACTGGTGGGTTACTCTTCAGAGGGTCGGTGTGGACTTGTTGGGCCGAAGGATCTGTTTCCACAATGTAGGGATTCTTAGTCCCTTGACCATCAAATCCTGGAGTTGGACTTAAACCTAGGGTTTCTAGCGTAGAGACCGGGACACTACCCAAAAACGACCCTTTTTATGTTAAAAGTGCAACAATTATTACTGTTTTATTACATTTATTTTATTACAATTATTACATTTATCACTGTTGCGAAATTGTTTATTCAATTAATTAAATAATTAATCTTTCATTCATTGTTCAATTAATTAAATAATTACTTCCTCAGTTTTCATTTAAATTCTATATGTATGTTGTAAGCTGTAAAAATAAGAATCTTTTGAAAATATTGATGAATTTCATCATCCCTGTAGCTACCCCAAAAAGCCTGTCTGATTATGAATCCTGTTTTAATTGTCTGAAATCATAATTTAGCAATAAGACAACAAATCCTAATCACGAGCAGAAAGAAATATAAAATTCAAAACACAAAACAGAGGCCTCAAAATTTGACAACACAATGTCTCTTTTTGTTACACGATTGACACTTCAGCTTGATATGGTGGAATGAGGATGAAGGTCAATATGTAGAGAAAATGTTCTTGGCATCATATTGGAACAGACTGCGCAGTAATTGTCCAGGGAAAGCACTAAGGCATTGAATGTAATATTTTATTTACACTTGGTGTAGGAAACCTTCATGAAACCAGTCTGGCCAGGACCTGATTGTACACTTTGATAAACTCACCCAGAAACTCACATTAATGAATAGTAAGACTGTTTCTTTTGTAGCAACTCTCTGGAACACAATGTTCTAGATTTCTATACTGCTCAAACCTTTGAATATAGGAGTTGGGCATCATTTGATAATGCACAGGACATTGGTGAGGCCTCTTCTGGAATACAGTGAGCAGTTCTGGTTGCTCATTGGAAGGATTGTATTATGTTGGACAGGGTTCAAAAATATTTACCAGGATATTGCTGGGAATGGCGGGCTTGAGTTATAAAGGTTGGTTGGATAGGTTGGGACTTTTTTCACTGGAGCATAGGAGGTTGAGTTGTAAGCTTTTAGAGCTTATTGAATCACAAGGGACATAGATAAAGCAAAGAGCAACGGTTTTTTTTCCTGTAGGGTGGGGGAATTCAAACCTGGGGGATGTATTTTTAAGGTGGGAGATGTTTTTAGAAAGAACATGAGAAGCAACCTTTTTACACAGAGAGTGGTTCATGTGTGAAATGAACTGCCAGAGGAAGTGGTTGTAGAGGTACAGTTACAACGATTAAATGACATTTGGATCAGTACATGAATAGGAAAGGTTTAGAAGGATATGAACCAAAGGAAGGCAAGTGGGACTAGTTTTGTTTGGGAACATGGTCAGCATGGACAAAGGGTTTGTTTCCATGCTATATGACTCTATGACAGTATACATTGCAGTGTCTTTGTTTATTGTCTTTTCTCCTCCTATACACTGGCTTTGTGACCCAGCTCAAGAGTTCACTGAAGCCTCCTGATTTATTTTTAAGTAAAGTTTAAAAAATCCTTTTAGCTTAAAAAAAATTGTATTTTGATCAAAAGGACATTAGATTTGTTTTCTTGGTGTTCAATGCCCTATCCAGAAATCCGTATATCTGTCTTTACTTACATAAATGGATGAAACTCTCACTGTGTCCAAAGCTGTTGCCTGGTTCATCTTTTCCAAATATTTTCCACCCAAGATACTGCAGTCTTTTATACATGGTCACCACTGTAACCATGTGTGAATGTGCCTCCAATAGGTTGTTTTAACAGATGTGCAATGCTCACCTTATTTCATATAACTCAAGAAACTTGGTTTTGAAGAATCCAACAGTTATTTATTACAGCAAACTCTTACATTCAAATATTACATTCTTCAGACACAGAAGTATCTCCACAAGCATTAAACTAGTACTTCACAGCATAGCAGAACAGAATGCTTCCAATAAAATGACATTCTTCAAGGATCTGAGGTTATACAGCATTTAAGATCTTTATACTTTCAAGTCACATGCTATGATAAAGTGATAATGTCATGGATATGTCTCGTAAAGATATTCTGACATGCTGACTATGAGATCTCACATACAATGCATGACCAAATTTGTGGATACAGGACAAGAAAAGAAACAAAGAAAGTAGAAGTGTGAACTGCAGAATCATGGAACAGCTTCCATTTAAACGATGAGAGACAAATAAGAGAGAAAAAGCAAAACCAGCAAAGAAATAAGCAACGCGATGGGGTTGGGGATTATGATCTGAAATTGTTGAACAGTGAAAAAGAATGAAGTAAAATTGCAAGTGTTAGATCTTTTTCAATTATATGGAATGTTGCCAAGGGAAGGGAAAGTGGTTTCAAAGTTGAACAGAGTATTGCAAAAGAGCCATCTGTTTTACAAGGTAATGGATTTGAAAGGGTTAATATGTGATCTAAGATAAATCTCTGCTCTGGTTATATATCACAGGCATTGGGTGGACCATCAAGCAGTTCAGGACAGTTAGAGTAAGTCGCTGTTGCATTCTGGCACAGTCTTAAGAAAATCTATTTTGCAATAGTTAATATGCCTAAGAGTTAATGTAATGTAATGGATATAGTTACTGAGATGTAATAAATTACATCCTGTTATCTAAGACAGGATCCTCTTATGCTCAGACTTATTAATGGTGTATCCTCCATTGCATTCTGTTGAACAGCTGTTCGGATTTGTATAGGAAGGAGGAATGGAGAATCACCAGTGCTTGGCATCACATCATATTATAATGCTAATAATATTGACTTGTGCATCACTATTATAATATGTTTGCATTCGGTTGGATCTGAGAAGGAGAAGAAACCCAGATGGACCTGAAGAGAAAGAGGAACATTTCATTTAAGAAAGACTCAGCTAGTTAGCCAGCAGCTGAGAGCATGTAAAGGGACATCAATTGACAAAGACTAGTGGAAATAGTAACATCTTACAGATGCACTGTGGGGTGAAAAGTCATCTAGACCTGGGGGAAAAGAAAGTGCAGAGAGAGCCAGTGTGCATGACAGATAATCATCTTTGGTAACAAGGGAGCAGATGTGAGCCAGGAATCTGCCAAAGTACAATCAAACATAGAAGCTTCAGCAGTAAATTAGACTTCTAAGGGGAAAATAAACTTACCTGAACAGGAAAAAAAAATTATTCAGGTGCATAATTCATTGAAGTTTGCGTACATACAGACAGGGTGGTTAAAAAGGCATTTAGCACCTTGCCTTCATTTCTCAGTCCTTGGAGTATAATTGGGAAGTCATGTTGAGGTTATACAGGACATTGTGAGGTCTCTTCTGGAATACTGTGTCCAGTTCTGGTCGCCAGTTATATAAAGGATATTATCAAGCTGGAGAGGGTGCAGAAGAGACTTTTCAGGACGTTGCCGGGTATAGGTTTGAGTTATAAAGAGAGGCTGTTTCGGCTGGGATTTTATTCACTGGAGCTTAGGAGAATGACAGGTGGCCTTACAGAAATTTATAAAATCAGGAGCGGTATAGATAGTGTTGATGGTAAGTCCTTTTCTCCTGGGTTGGGAGATTTCAAGACTAGAGAGCACATTTTTAAGATGAGAGGAGAGAGATTTTAAAAAGACACGAGGAGCAAATATTTTACACAGAATGTGGTTCACATGTGGAATGAACTTCCTGAGTAAGTAGTGGATGTAGGCAGAATTACGACATTTAAAAGACATTTGGATAAGGACATGAATGGGAAAGGTTGGAAGGATATGGGCCAGGAGCAGGTAGGTACAACTAGTTTTGGGAACATGTCAGTATGGACTAATTGGACTGAAGGGTCTGTTTCTGTGCTGTATGACTCTTTGACTCTATGCTGGGAGGAGGCACAGTGGCAAAATTTAAAATGGGGTAATTATTTTCAAAATTCTAATATAATTTAAGATTAGAATATTCAAAATATAATTTAAACATTGCAAGTCCTCAGCAGAAGTTTAAGACCACTAAAGCATTTCAGAGGCGAAGTTATTTATGACAAAATCAGAATATTTCCTTGCAGAAATGGTGCAAATGCAAATGCGCCATTTTGTTAGAGAAGAAAGGAATGAATCATCGCACAAAAAGGGAAGAGGGAATCTGTGATTTTGTTCAACAAAGGAGAGAATTTTCCAAGAAGAATCAGATAGAGGCTTGAATCCTCCATTTTGATTCCTAAAACAAAAAAGGTTATATTAACGCTGCAGTAAAGTATTTAACATAATTTATAAGGTTTGAACATAAGAACAGGAATAGGCCATTCAGCTCCTCGAGTCTGCCGGAATGTTTCAAAGAATTTTAAAAGTTTAATTAGTTGAATATTGCTGCATTAAAGAATTTCAATTTCTCCAAACAGTGGCTCATTGCAGAACCATCAGTAAATACAACTTAATTTTTTTTGGTGCAGTTCAGTGATACATAATTACCAGAGACTGTTAAATAAATAACTGAGAAGACACTAGCAAACTTTACACCACATAGTTTAAAATAAATTGTATACCTGAACATAAGAAGACAAACTTGCGGAACATCAGATTTAAAACAACATCACAAGTACACAGATTTAAAATACTTCCATATATTAGGTTTAAGGAAAATCAAAGAGAAATGGTAAAAAAAAAACTTCTGAGCAAATTCAATGATCTTAACAGGACACATCATGGAGAACATTGTTCCTAAGATACGGAAAGGCTTCATAATCAGAAGCAAAACAAATTAATACATCAATATGCTCAATAGATCCTACAGCTTATGATGTTACAAATCACCAGAAATTAAAATAATATGCAGACAGCTTTGTTAATGCTCTAAAAGCTCTCAACAATTACTTTAATGTAAAATTAAATGCTTCAATGATAGATAGTTTAACAGAAAGGTTCAAAGCCAGGAGAATCCATAAATGACTTCATTACTGATCAATACAAATTAGTTGAAACTTGTGACTATGGAGACTTGTAACCATAATTCAGAAGAATCAGAATTGATTAGATTAGATTACCTACAGTATAGAAACAGGCCCTTCGGCCCAAGTCCACACCGACCCTCCGAAGAGTAACCCACCAAGACCCATTCCCCATATTCATCCCTGACTATGGGCAATTTAGCATGACCAATTCACCTAACCTGCACATCTTTGGATTGTGGGAGGAAGCCGGAGCACCCAGAGGAAACCCGCACAGACACAGGGAGAACATCAAACTCCACACAGGCAGTCATCCAAGGCTGGAAATGAACCTGGAATCCTGGTGCTGGGAGGCAGCAGTGCTCACCACTGTACCACCCTGCCACCCCCAGTTGTTCTCTGAATTTTTGGTTTGTCTTTATCAGATCGTTTACAGTCTATGGATGGTTTGACTTTTAAAAAATCTATCCTAATTGTCTTAGAAGCACAGACAAGTAAAAATTACAGACAACCTCTGAGAGGGGAAAAACAACATTACAATAGAGAGTCTATTGACCTCATAAGGTATAAACACTCTGGACTTATGATAAGCCAACTCAAAAATATCAGATACTCCAGAGGCATTGTCAGCACTGAGAATCTAAAAAAGCCTCACAGGCAGATGGTGTCCAGCTATACCAAAAGTATGTTAATTCTGTGACAAAATGGGTCATCCCCAAAGGATACACATAAGTCAGAAACAGTAGAATCGCTAGTGGGTATGCACATCAAAGCACAGCACTGTAGGTCACGCACCTTCCATTGAAAAGTACTTTTGAAAATATATCTCCATTGGAAGAGCTGTGGAATTGTGAATCACACAACCTTGTGCTAATTAGCTAATCTTTATATCCTTAACTCTTGGATCTTGTGGTGGTATTGTTCCTATCTCTGAGTCAGGAGGTGTGGATTCAAGTCCCACCTGCTCCAGATCTGTGCAATAATCTCTCTGATTAAGTTGGTTAGAAAATGCTTAGATTCTCAATTCTAGTCTACCTGCAATTAAGTAGGCAGTTTAAAACATAGCTATTGATAAATCTTGTCATTTCTAACACTGTTAGACATTAAGGTGAGCAGGGAGAAAGTGAGGACTGCAGATGCTGGAAATCAGAGTCAAAGAGTGTGGTGCTGGAAAAGCACAGCAGGTCAGGCAGCATCTGAGGAGCAGGAGAATTGACATTTCAAGCAAAGGTCTTCATCAGGAATGAGTTTTGTGGTGAGCTGTCTATCAACAGTCAGCTGTTGACATTGTCCAAATGTGAGGACACCTTGCACTTTCTCAACATGTTTCTTTGATTGGAGCCTTCTGGTGCAATTGAATCACAGCAATTGAACCACTCAGGCTTGTTGTCAGGCAGAATTCACAGCAGGTCACTGATGGCGGTGGCAAAACTCCAGGTTTGGCCAGAAGTCAATTAAAATTAGTGTCTATCATTTAATGGCTATTAAAAGTAACCTGAGAGCTTTTGAAATGATATTCTAGCAAATGAATCAATAATATGAACCTAATTTGTACAGAAGTTGACCATTCATTGAAAATTGTAATCTGATTGCATGCTTTCTTTTCTCATGTTCCCTTAAAATCTGCTATGCTACATTGCCACTTTTGCATGACATCGCTTCTGCTGACTTTTCACAACATTACTTCTGCCAAAATCTCCTGGAATATATCCAGTCAGAGATGGCAATCTGAGATGACCCATTTCATTCCTCCATTTTACTGTAAAGACAGAGCCCCAAAACATGACAACCTTATTAGCTTTATATTTGTAAAAACCAGTATGGAAGAAGCGCTAAAGAAACATTTGGAACTAAAATTCAACAAATTCCCTGGATTTGATGGCCTACATCTCAGGGTTCTAAGACAGACAACTGCAGAGATAGTGAATACCTATTTATGTAACAGTACTAACAGATTGAAAGTTAGCAAATGTCAGAACACTATTCAAGAAAGGAAGATGAGAAAAATCCCAGAACAACAGTCAAGCCATTTGACATCAGTTGCTGAGATTTATTGTTAAGTCTTAACAATGTGCATAGAAAATCATAGAACAATCAGATACAGTCAACATGTTTAGACCAAAGGAACATCATGTTTTATAAATTTATGAGACTACTTTGAGAAAGTAACTAGTAGATTTTAGAAAGGGAATTGGTAGATGTCATGGTACTTGGATTTCCAAGAGGCTTTGATAAATTGCCACATGAATGATTAATATTTTATTCACTCATGGGACATGGATATCACTGGCTGGCCAGTATTAATTGCCTGTCTCCTTGTTAACTCTAAGAAAATGGTGGTGAGCTGCCTACCTGAAACGGTACAGTTCACATGCTCGAGGTTGACCCCAATGCCCTAATGGGAATTCCAGGATTTTGACCTAGCAACAGTGAAAGAGTGGTGATAAATTTCTAAGTCAGGATGATGAGTGCCTTGGAGGGGAGCTTATAGGTAGTGGTGTTCCCATGTATCTGCTGCCCTTATTTGTCCACATGGAAGTGGTCTTGGGTTTGGCAGGAGTTTTCTAAGGATCTTTTGTGAATTTCTGCAGTGCATCACATGGATGTTACACACTGCTGCTATTGAGCATCAGTGGTGGTGGAGGACAGTGTGGATGTTTGTTGACATGGTGCCAATCAAGCGGGCTGCTTTACCCTGGATAGTGTCAAGCTTCTTGAATGTCATTGAAGCTGCACCCATTCGGCAAGTGGGGAATATTCCATCACTCTTCTGATTTGTGCCTTGTAGATAATGGACAGGCTGTAGGGGGTTGGGAGGTGAGTTACTTGTCACAACGTTCCTAACCTCTAACCATCTCTTGTAGCCACCGTATTTATGTGGTAAGTCCAGTTGAGTTTCTGGTCAATGCTAACCCCAAGTTGTTGATAGTGGGGAATTCAGTAAGGTAACAAGGGATGATGGTTATATCATCTCTTATTGGAGGTGGTCACTGCCTGGCAATTGTGTGGCACAAATACGACTTGCTACTTTTCATCCAAAATCTGGATATTGTTCAGATATTGTTGCATTTGGACATGAACTGCTTCAATATCTGAGGAGTCACGAATGGTACTGAACGTTGTGCAATCATCGGCAAACATCCCCACTTCTGACCTTTGGATGGAGGGAAGGTCATTGATGAAGCAGCTGAAGATAGTTGAGCCAATGGCATTTACATTGAGGAACTCCTGCAGAGATGTCCTGGAGCTGAGATGATTGACATCCAACAATTGCAAGCATCTTCCTATGTTTCAGTATGCACCCTGCCAGTGGAAATACCCATCGATTCCAGTTTTGCTAGGGCTCCTTGATGCCATATTCAATCAAATGCAGCCTTGATGTTAAGGGCTGTCACTCTCACCTCACCTCTGGAATTCAGCTCTTTTGTCCATGTTTGAACCAAGGCTGTAATGAAATCAAGAGTGGAATGACCCTCGTGGCAGAGATTGAAGTTCCCCAATTAGAGTACATTTTGTGCGCTTGACACTTTCAAAGCTTCTTCCAAGTGTTGATCAACATGGAGGAGTACTGATTCATCAGCCAAGGGAGGACTGTATGCAATAATCAGCAGGAGTGTTTCTTGCCCATGTTTAACTTGAATCCATGAGATTTCATAGAGTCCAGACTCAATGTTGTGGACTTGCAGTGCGACTCTCTCCCAACTATACATCACTGTACCACCAGCTCTGCCAGTGGGACAGAACATATTCAGGAATATTGATAGTGGTCTGGGACATTGACTGTATGATATGATTGCTGTTGCTTAACTAGTCCATGAGACAGCTCTCCCAATTTTGGGACTAGTCCCAAATATTAGTAAGGAGGACTTTTCAGGGTTGACCGTACAGTTTCTGCCGTTGACTTTTCCAGTGCCTAGGTTGATGCCAGGTGGTCCATGAAGTTTTGTTTCTTTGTTGAGACTTCATAGTGATTGATACAATTGAGTGGCTTCCTAGATATTTCCAGAGGGCAGTTGAAAGCCAACCATATGTAGGCCAGAGAATGGGAGATTTCATTCTCTAAAGGACATTAGTGACCCAGATATTTTTTTTTCCCAATAATTGACATTGGCTTAATGCCAACAGTAGATTCTTAATTCCAGATTTTTTTGAATGAACTTAAATTTCACCATTATCATTGGTGGCATTTGACCCCAGGTCCCCAGAACATTAGCTGAGTTTCTGGATTAATAGTCTAGTGAAAATACCACTAGGTCTTCACCTCTACCCTACACAAAAGGAAGGTCCCTGGAACTGGGCATGATACATTAACAGGGACAGAGAATTGATTAGCAGACAGGAAGCAAATGGTAAGGCTAAATGAGGGATTCTCGAGTTGACAGTCTGTGACCACTGGAGTAGCACAAAGGTCAGTGCTGGAGATTCAATTAGCTATAATCTATATTAATAGACAAAATAGACATGAGGGAATAAAAAAGCCTCTTTCTGTGATTCTGTGAACTAAACTGAAATGGCGGAATAAAGTATTTAGTTCTGAAGGGTCATAGGACCCAAAATATAAATTCTGCTTTGGATCCACAGATGTTTCCAGAACTGCTGATCTTTTCCAGCAACTTCTGTTTTTGTTTCTGATTTCAGACATCTGTAGTTCTTTGTTTATTTTTAATAAAGTATCTAAGCTTTCTGACAATAACAATCTAAGTGGAAATGTAAAGAGAGTACAGACAGGCTGCAAAGTGGCATAGACAGGCTGACTGAGTGGGCAACAGGATTAGTCACAAGAATACAAAAATATGATACTTTTTAAGAGGTGTAAGATTTGTGAATGCTGGTGTTTGAAGACTTGAGTGTGCTTTGACAAGGTATACAGAAAGTTAGCACACAGAGGAATATTAGTGTTTGAAATTCTCTTTCACGAATGCAGTAAAGGGTGAGTCATTGATTGTATTTAAGACTGAGTTAGACGCATGTTTGATTGACAATTTAGCCAAGGGTTATGGTGGGCAGACAGGAAAATGGACTTGAGGCCACAATCAGACAACTATATCTTTGATTGGTGGAGTAGTATCAATGGAAAGAATAGACTATTCTAGGTCTTATTTCTTATGAATGATCCCATCAACTGTGCCTCACCACTCTTCCATTTTGAAGCAGAATGCAAAGTAATATGACACTCTGAAAGCCCTTGGCATGCCCCCAAAGCTATGGTGGCAGCTGCCTAAGCTTTGGTAGCAGGTACCTTGGCAGTTTTCAGCAGGGGTACAATCCTATTGGATACTACTGCCATCTTCATAAACTGGAGAATTGTGGAGAGAATGGTCTGCATGTTCCATGTTGGATGTAGACTTCTCCATACTTTGCCATGCTTTGGACAAGATTTCTGGCAGGTTGCCTAATATACTCCTTCAATTCCCATTACTGATTTTTTTCTAATCTGACAGCTCAATGTCAGTATCTGTGTCCTCTATAGCCAAACTATTATGCAATCTCAGTCTCTGGCAAAGTGGCAGGTATAACATCCAAGCATGATGCCTTAGTTCCTAGACTCAATCCATCCAATGAGTCACTGCGTAAAGACCTTTCCTCTAGTCTCTAGTTGAAAGTATGTGTGGCAATAGTCTCTCATCTGGTGCTGACTGGGGTTGGAATGCTTGCTACTGCATCTTCAGGAAGGCTGGTCTCTTCTACCTGAAGTTGTATGGGACTTCACTTTTATTAAGTTGAAATGAAACAGTAGAACAAGTACTCTAATTTAATATGAAGGGAGCAAAGAGAGAAGTGGATGGTCAAAACAGTTTCAGTTTATCGTACTAAGTATGTAGGGTGAAATAGAATTACGAAAGAGAAATAAAGATACATAGAGTCATAGAGTCACAGAGGTCTGCAGCACAGAAAGAGGCCCTGTGGCCCATCAATTCTGCACCAGGGAAAAATAACCACCTGACCATTCTTGTATCATTTTCCAGCCTTTGGCTCATAAACTTATATGCCTTGGCATTGCGAGTGTACATCTAAATGTTCCTTAAAAATTATGAGGGTTTCTGTTTCCATCATCCTTGCATGCAGTGAATTCCAAATTCCCACCACCCTCTAGGTGAAAACTTATTCCTCACATCTCCTCTAAACTTTGTGTCCCTTACCTTATATCCTATCCCCTTGTTCATTTGAACCTTCCACCGAGAGGAAAGGTTTCATCCTGTCAACCCTATTTATGCATTTTGTAACATGTGAGCTATGGTGAAGGGAGGGTAGTAATAGTGGTGAGTGGATGACTCTGAGGAGGAGGCAGTATAGTGAACCTTGTATAATGATTGTAGAAATGTGAAACAAAGTGGTGGAAGAGAATCGTAAGGTCATTGGTGTAGAATTGTGAGCAAAGTTTAAAGGAGAAAGATTCTTACCTTGAATGTTCTGGTGACATTAATGAATTCTTTCCAGGATTGTATCCATAAAGGGTCTTGTGACATAGTAATGGTATCCCTACCTCACCTGAAAAGTCAAGACACATCTGCTGCAGTTGTGTGCAGTAACATGTCTCACCAAAATCATCCCGGGAGAAATCTTATGCAATTGGCTCCCATTGGTAGGAAGATGTTGCCTAGAGGACTATCTAGGACAGAACAGATTTACTGACACCTTGTAGACCAATGCCTCCAACATGACACTGGACAGCATTTCCTTGATTCAGACCTTTCTAGTCATCTTTTTAAATATGAGCAGATTTTTGACCATTCAGAATGCACTTTGTACTTAAGAGTTCCTGCCTGCCTTCATGCTAGAAATGTAGTGTTAGAGATTCCTGATGTTCAACAGACAGCCTCTCCCCCATCTCAAAGATGTGATACTTGCAGCATTTGGATGTCATTCAGTTGAGGTTCCAGCACGATTTTTATGTAATGCCTGTGATTGTATTAAGATGTATGCAGCATGTGGCTTTCCCTCCCTTTGCACAAGCAGACTTCTAGGCCTGGAACTTGTAGTATTCCAGAATAAGAGGCAAGTCCAATGTGGACACTCTATTAGCACCTAAAGCCATCCAGTCTTTCTCTCAGAATCTTGTTAGTTATCAACTTTTTATGCATTTGTTGGATGTGGCCATTGCTAGCTGGCCAATATTTATTAGGAGAAAGTGAGGACTGCAGATGCTGGAGATCAGAGCTGAAAAATGTGTTGCTGGAAAAGCGCAGCAGGTCAGGCAGCATCCAAGGAGCAGGAGAATCGACATTTTGGGCATAAGCCCTTCTTCAGGATTCCTGAAGAGGGGCTTATGCCCGAAAAGTCAATTCTCCTGCTCCTTGGATGCTGCCTGACCTGCTGCGCTTTTCCAGTAACACATTTTTCGGCCAATATTTATTGTCTATTCCTAGTTGCCCTTGGGAAGGTGGTGCTGATTGAATGAAGTGGCTTGCTGGATCCATTCAAGATAATTAAGAACCGGCCTTATGGAACGGACCCATGGTCTAGTTCAAACCAATGAAGGGCAACCTTGCTGGTCTCATAAAGGTCAATAGAATAAAAAGACCAAAGTTGTCTAACCTTCTACAAAGTTGGTCATCACATGATATAATAGTATTGGAGTTGTTGACTAATTAGCACAGTCTCTAGCAGCTAATGTGAGCAACATAATGTGAGGAAAACCACAGTGGTGAAAGATTTTGAGCACCTTAGAAACAAAGTCATTTGGTCCTTCAAACATGTTACATTAATCACATGTCATGGCTCAGAGTACCTATATTGTACATCCCAAGATATTATTTCCTGAAAGTAATCTATCTAATTTACACTTCAATCTACCAACACTAACTGCTTCCAAGTCATGGTCAGGGTTTTTGTTGCTTTGCTGTCAACTTCCCAATTTTATCGAATTCACCGTCACAACGAGACCTGGTGGGATTTGAACTCCCTACCCTGAGGCTTTGACAGTGTCATGTTTTACAAACCATGATTAAGATGACAAAGGATGGAAACATTGGGCTGGGTCGTGCTTTGGAGTTGATAATCCTGATTGCAATCTCCAATTTTCTGATGACAATCTTGGTTCAGGGGCCTCATAACATGATGTCATGTCAAGGGTGTGGATCAGGCAGAAAATGAGAGAATCAGTTGAAAGGAAAAAGGAGACGATGTTATTCCTGAGTCAGCATCTGGATGGCACTCCAGCACAATACTGAGGCAGTGATGCACTGGTGGGGTTGCTGTCTTTTGGAGAGGTTGGGAAACTGATGTCCCGATTCCTGTGTCAGGTGGGTGTAAAAGATGCTATGATACTACTTAAAGTGAAGCAACATTATCTCCAGTGTCACAGCCAATACATATTCTCAATTACACCAAGAAAAATGATCATTTATGTTATTTCTGGATTCTTATCATACAGAGATTTGCTGTCATGTTTCTTGATTACTTAATTATGAAACACTTTGGGATGTCCTGAAGACAACAAAGTTGCTACATATATGTAAGCTATTTCATTCATTTAAAAATAGAGGGATCGAAGGATCTTTCATTGGTCAAAGGCTATTGGTATTAAGCAGATAATATCAGAGTTAAAGTTTGCAAAGCTGTGAATATGTTGTGTTTTAATCATAAGTCAAAGTTGATATTCTCAACAGTATTCTCACTTTGAGACAGTGGAGGCTGCTGTCTGCCCTATCAATAATCTGTGATGGGTCAAACCTTTAGAACTAGTCAATTCTCACTAATTGGGAGCAACCACTGCTAATTAGGCATCTCCCATAATATTTGGCCCAAGGACCCATTGCTACAAAGAATGGGCCGGAACCTGGAATTAGCCCTAGTGTTCAAAAATGTTCTGAAGTGAAGGAAGTTCTAGCCTGACATTTTCTCCATTGCCCTGCAAGCTTAATATGGTCAAGTATTTAGATCAAAAGACCATAAGGTATTGCAGCATAATTAGGCCATTCAGCCCTTCAAGTCTGCTACACCATTCGATTATGGCCGATATGTTTCTCAATCCCATATTCCTGCCTTCTCACTGTAACCCTTGACTTCCTTACTAATTGAGAACCTATCTAACTCGGTCTTAAATTCAACAACTTGGCCTCCACAGCCTTTTGCAGCAATGAGTCCCACAGATTCACCATTCTGTGGCTGAAGAAATTCCTCCTCATTTCAATCCCCTCATTCTAAGGCTGTCTCATCTGGTCCTAGTCTCTCCTGCGGGTGGAAACATCTTCTCTACCTCTGCTGTATCCAGCCTCTTACTATTTGTAATTTTCAGTTGGATACCCCTTCATCCTTCTAAACTCCATCAAGTACAGACACAATGTCCTCAACCACTCTTCCTATGACAAACCCTTCACCCCTGAAATCATTCTATGTAAACCTCCTCTGGATCCCCTCTAAGACCAGCACATCCTTCTTTAAATATGGGCCCAAAACTGCACACAATATTCCAAATGCAATCTGACCAGAGCCTTACACAGCCTCTGCAATAGATCACTGCTGTTGTACTCTGGCTCTCTTGAAATATTTGCTAACATTGCATTTGCCTTCCTAACTGCCAACTGAACCTGCATGTTAACCTTAAGAGAATCCTGAACTAGGACTCCTAAGCCCCTTTGTGCTTCAGATTTCTGAAGCCTTTCCTCATTTAGAAAATAGTCAACATCTCTATTCTTCTTACCAAAGTGCATGACTTCACACTTGCTGACATTCTATTCCATCTGCCTATTCTGTTAGCCTATCCAAGTGCTTTTGCAAATTCCCCACTGCCTCAACACTACCTGTCCCTCCACTTATCCAATTCTCTTTTGAAAAGTCACAATTGTGTTGAAACTGCCTCTATGAATCTTTGAGGCATTCTACTGAAGATCATAATTTGCTGAGTAAAATCATTTTTCAGATCTCACCCCAGTTCTTTTTCTGATTATCTCAAAATAAGAACTTTTTAGACCTTTTTTTAGCACATTTGCTGTACGTTTGCTGTAGATATAATGGATGAGGGGGAGGTTCCTTCACAAGATCCATAGTCAAACATTGCAATTAAATATTTGATGAGAACTTTAAGAATTCCTACATCCACATTTCTCGTGGTAACTGCCTTTGTAAACCTGTGACACTATGTGCTTCATTGTGCCGTTGGAAGCAGAGCAGTGCCTTCACTCACAAATAGGGCAATAGAAGAGGCTTCCTAGGCACTACCTATTATTGTGCACAAAATAAAATAAAAGTATATATTTGATGCCACAACATCAAAAAGACTTTAAAATATGTAGCTTTTTTAAAATCAACGGCTCAGTCATGTTATTACACACCATTGGAACAGATGGGACTTAAACCCTGGCTTCCTGGCCCAAAGTTATGGGTATACCATCACACCACAATGCCCTCATTTGGTGACCCTACTACTTTGACACCATTTAATATGAAGACTACACTTTGATCAGGCTCACTCACTGCGTGTTTTGCCTGCATGGAGATCAACAAATATTAAATGGATATATTTGATTGTTCAAGGTACTTGATATTATGACGTTATGAGAGATCAATTTTCCCACAATCTACAATTTAAGAGGCATATAGACACGTAGACACATATAAGAGTGTGTGTCTACATGAAATGCAGAAAAGTGAAATGTGTAGGATACAAATAAGTACAAAAGGATATAAAGCACAGGAGACCTCTCCTTTACCCGAAACCAAAGATACACTTCTCTGCTCACTCCCCTTTCCCACTCGGGTAAAGCTCGCCAATTTCACCACTGCAGGTCAAGCCGGTGGTGGCCCAGGACGGGCTGGAATGAATTTGAAGATATTTCTTTCTGGTTAGTCGGTCTAGTGACGAGCATTCTTCTGATTGACAGTTGCTCACTGTATAATCATCCTGCTCCCTGTGGCAATGGATCCTGATTGGACACCTTTCGTCAACTCTCCTTTTTTTGGGTTACAATTTTGCTCTGGTATAATTTAGTTTCTATTGTTGTATTCTGGGCTTTGCGAATCACTGGCCACCGAGAGTGTTTTATTTCAACTTTGAATGGGATTTACTACACGCTCACGAAAAGAAACAAGATTAGCTCCGGTTCAAAGAGTTTCTTTTTATCTAAAAGAAGATTCAAATCGCTGACTAGTTCTGGAAATGCTTCTGTTTGGGTATTACCTGGTTCTACTGAACGTGAAACAAGTCATGGCAGGTTACCCAGTTTGGTGGTAAGTTGGGAAAAGTTTCTCAACGTCTTTCTTTAAGCTGCTTTTACTTGGGGTTAATCATTCACTATGTTTTTCCTTGTAGATTTTCTGCTCAGCAATGTGCTGTGTACTTAGAGAGAGGGCTTGTTCTTTAATTCTCAGCATCTTCCAGTTGTATTGGTTACAGGAACAGTATCAGGTGTTTAAACTGCACTCGGCACTTTTTATTGGGAACTAGAGAAGAAAGAGCGGAGGAGGCGACAGACACTGACACTCGGTGCTTCCGAGTCGTTTTGTCTAACGTGTGTATCCGTATGTGTGTATGTATCTGCATATGTATATATCTGTATTTCTGTGTGTGTACGTATATGTATATGTGTCTGTATCTGTACGTCTATGTATATGTGTGCATCTATGTGTGTATGTATCCATAAGCATGTATCTGTATGTAAGCGTGTGTATGTCTAAATGTAGGTATGAATGTGTATGTAGATGTATATGTCACTATGTTTGTCAGTTCTTCGAATTATTTGCTTGGAGCGAGAAAAAATGTATAGGTAAGCTCAGATTTGACGCCCAAGCAAGCTGTGAGCAAGTAAAAGGGAGGAGGAAGAGAACTGCGATTGGCCAGTAAACTCAGCAATGGGGTCTGTGAAACCGACTTGACTCTCTCCAAAATTATCGATTAATAATTAGACTATATCATTGCATTCGTCCAGAAGTACAATGTGGAATGATCCTGGGATCTTTCTGTATCGAGAGGTCGCTGTGAAACATAGCAAAACGCGCCTGTTGGAAAAGAGGGGGCTTCGGGGTTGATTTTGGGTTTCAGGGGGATAGAGTAGGAGCGGGTGGTGTGAGCGGACGCTGTGTGTGTGTGTGTCTACCTTTTAGTCTCATACAAAGGCACTCAGGTTTCTTTCATTCCTTTTCGTTCTACATTTTTTTACACTAGATTTTTTTTCTCTCGCTCTTCCTGTCCGGTTGGGGAGAGTGTGTATATGGGACTGTGTGTGGGGAGTGTGTATAGGGTGTGTGTGTGAGGGAGAGTGTGTATGTGGGACTGTGTGTGGGGAGTGTGTATGGGGTGTGTGTGTGAGGGAGAGTGTGTATGGGATTTGTGAGGGAGAGTGTGTATGTGTGTGTGAGGGAGAGTGTGTATGGGGAGTTTTGTGTGAGGGGGCGTGTGTGTGGGACTGTGTGTGGGGAGTATGTGTGTGTGAGGGAGAGTGTGTATGTGGGACTGTATATGGGGAGTGTGTGTGTGTGAGGGGGAGTGTGTATGTGGGGCTATGTGGGGAGTGTGTTTGGGGAGTGTGTGTTTGGGGAGTGTGTGTGTGTGGGACTGTGTGTGGGGAATGTGTATGTGAGGGGGAGTGTGTGTGTGAGGGAGAGTGTGCTGGGTGAGTGTATGTTGGGGGATTGTGTGTGGGGAAGGAGTGGGAATGTGGGACAGGGTGTGGGGAAAGCTGTGTGTGTGAGGGGTTGGGAGTGTGGGAGGGGATATGAGGGAGTTGTGAGTGGGAGTGTGGGGAAGTTCTGTGTGTGAGAGGTTGGGAGTGTGGGAGGGAATATGAGGGAGTTGTGAGTGGGAGTGTGGGGAAGTTCTGTGTGTGAGGGGGTGGGAGTGTGGGAGGGGATATGAGGGAGTTGTGAGTGGGAGTGTGGGGAAGTTCTGTGTGTGAGGGGTTGGGAGTGTTGGAGGGGTTATGGGGAAGTTCGGTGTGTCAGGAGGTGGGAGTGTGGGAGGGAGTATGAGGGAGTCGTAAGTGGGAGTGTGGGGAAAGCTCTGTGTGTGAGAGGTTGGGTGTGTGGGAGGGGGTATGAGGGAGTTGTGAATGGGGGTGTGGGGAAGCTCTGTGTGTGAGGATGTGGGAGTGTGGGAGGGGGTATGAGGGAGTTGTGAGTGGGAGTGTGGGGAAGTTCTGTGTGTGAGGGGGTGGGAGTGTGGGAGGGAGTATGAGGGAGTTGTAAGTGGGGGTGTGGGGAAAGCTCTGTGTGTGAGAGGTTGGGTGTGTGGGAGGGGGTATGAGGGAGTTGTGAATGGGGGTGTGGGGAAAGCTGTGTGTGAGAGGGTGTGGGAGTGTGGGAAGGCATGTGAGGGAGTTGTGAGTGGAGGTGTGGGGGAAGCTCTGTTTTTGGGGGAGCTGTGTGTGTTGGTGTTGGGTGTGGTAGGGGTGTGTGGGAGTTAGATGTGTGTATGTGGGAAGTGGTTTTTGTGTGCGAGTGGGTGTGTTGTGCTGTAAGAAGGGGTTTCTTTGTGTGGGAGGGTGTGCAGTATGCTTGTGGTGAGGGGAGGTCTATCCATTGCCTCTACCTCCACTCCATCCCCCTTCTTGTTTTCCATTTGGCTTCTTTTTAGGTAATTTTTTATTACTTTTCTTTGGTGACTTTCTTTTCAATTATCTATTACTGTATTGATTTCACTGACAGTAATGTTGTGCTCACTGCTGTCCTGGATCTATGTCCATCCCTCATTTCACTTTTTTCCATCTGGTCGTGTCTGAACATTTTGTTTCTATAATCTGGCTTGGACTGAGGTTTTGATTTTCAATGTAAGGGACAGTGTAAGTTTGAAGGAGGAGCTGATCTCAGCAAATTGGAAATGAGTTTGTCCTTCCTGAGGGAGTAAAGAGGGATGGCAGTGAACGATGAAGAAAAAGGCTAGATGAAACGGAGACAAGGAGAGAGGGTAAGAGACAGACAGTGACAGAGAGAGGGAGAGAGAGAGAGAGAGAGAGAGAGAGATGCACACAGGAATACAGGGAGAAAGGGAGAAATACCCAGATATCAAGAGACAGAAGGCGAGAGAGAGGCTGAAAGGTAGAGAGAGTAATAGACTGAGAGAGTGGGTGAGGTTAAGATAAAGAGATGCATGCAGATGTGGAGAGTCACAGGGCTGAAAATGTGTTGCTGGTTAAAGCGCAGCAGGTCAGGCAGCATCCAAGGAACAGGAAATTCGACATTTCGGGCATAAGCCCTCCCTGTATTCCTGTGTGCATCTCCTGATGAAGGGCTTATGCCCGAAATGTCGAATTTCCTGTTCCTTGGATGCTGCCTGACCTGCTGCGCTTTAACCAGCAACACATTTTCAGCTCTGATCTCCAGCATCTGCAGACCTCACTTTTTACTCGGAGAGTCACAGGGAGAAAGGCAGAAATACACAGATGTGGAGAGACAGTAGGAGAGAGAGAGGTACCAAAGATGGCAAGAAAGAGATACATGGAGTTATTGAGGAGCACAGGGAGAAAGGATGACACATTTACTGAAATCAGGTCACACAGATACAAAAATGTATTGAGACAGATATTCATTCAGAGGCATGTTTCATACCCCTGACTAAACTCCATATCTTTGCAGATAGTTTTATTTCTGTGCAGACATAAAATGCTACATATTATATAAGAGTAAAGTCATCATAATCCTATCTCTTACTAGAGGAAAATGGCTGGTAGTAGTTTAACTCGAGGGTCACCACACATTCGAGAAGGGAAGAGGTTGAGAAGGATAGACCTCCCACTGCTGTTGTGGGAATTGAGCCCATGCTATTGGAATCACTTTATATCAGAAACCAGTAACTCGGCCAACTGAGTTAACCAATCCCAACAGTACATATCTACGTATACATAGACATGAATGACTCTGCACTCGGGCCAATGTGCAAAAACACATGCTGTCCATAATTTCACCGGAGCGTATGTATAATACTTCTATTTTACAGCTGGGAACAGATGCCCATGTGGAGTACTGCTTTCATTATTTTTATTAAATCATGGGATGTGGGTTTCATTTCCTCACAAACTGATTGATTTATTGGGCCATTTCAGAGGGTGGTTAAGAGTCAACCAAATTGCTGAGTCACATGGAGTCTTAAGGATTTCCTTCTTCAAGGACAGCATGAACCAGATGGGGGTTTATAGAATAATCAACAGTGGTTACAAGATCAGTATTAGATCAGATTTTAATTCCATTTTTTTTTCCTGCAGCATACAAATTTAACCATCTATGATGGTAGGACGCAAATCCATTTTGGTATAGTTTTAGTCCAGACTCTGGATCTCTAGTCTAGTGACATTATCACTACTATCCTAGGTACTAGACCCCAGAAATGGTATCAGGCTTTACTGCTACAGTGCAGTGAGCAGAGTTTGCGTTTCGAAACACACAGAGTGCGGGAGAATCCGAGTTCTGGAGAAGTTATACCAGACACAAAATATTATCTTTGTTTCTCTCTCCATGCATGCTATCAGACCTGCTGAGTTTTCTCAACATTTTGTGTGTTTATTTCAGATTTCCAGCATCAGCAATATTTTGCTTTTATTTACATGCATACATTCTTTAAATCCCAGAGTATTCTTTTGAATTTAGATGACAGAGATGTGACGTAATTGAGTTGCTTGAAACAATACCAGGTTCAGTAAACTAGATACAGGGAAGCTCTTCTGAGGGGAATCCAGGACAAAGTGAACAGAACTTCAACATTATAAGTAGGCTATTTAGCACAGATGGGTCAGAGGAAAACAGTTGGATATCTGAGAACAATAAACTATTGCTGGGAATGAGTACCGAGGTATATGGAGCAAAAATAAATGTGTTGAGTTCAAGCACAGATCAACCATAGTCAGACTGGATTAAAGTGGTGCTGGAAAAGCACAGCAGGTCAGGCAACATCCCAGGAGCAGGAAAATTGATGTCTCAGGCAGGAGCCCTTCATCAGTAATCCCCGAAACGTTGATTTTCCTGCTCCTCGGATGCTGCCAGACCTGGTGTGCTTTTCCAGCACCTGTCTCATCCTGACTGTGATCTTCAGAATCTGCAGTCCCCACTTTCATATGGTCAGACTGGTCCAGGCACAAGAAGCTGAATGGCCTAGTCTTGCCTTTATGCAACACATAATAATCAAAATGCAATATGTATTTGAGAAAATTGTAGATGACCTCCTATTGTGCTGCTCACGCGCGTACAACAGTATGCTGCCTTACAACTGCAGGATTGTTGAAATATAATGACTGTATAAATCACCTATCACTCACATCACAACATAACTTTGCAATGTAAATAACATCATTTAAAAAATCTGTTCTTCATTGGTGATACCATTCTGAAGAGGTTTACAGGGCACACAGCAAGTAATCATGGGTTCACAGGGAGGCAAATTATAAATTGTACACATTCTAGCTTTCACAATCTGTATTTCTGGAAAAGTTCTCTTTAATTATTTTGGAACTTGAGAAGGAGCCTTCAGACATAAGAGAGAAGTATGAAAAGGTCTGTAAAAGGTTAATATTGCAACAGTACTTGTTGGTTTCCTATGGTATATTTTCCAGGCCATTTGTGTAAAACGAACTCTAGGATTATTCAAAATAATTGAGAATGTACAATTGCTAATCAGTTTAGTTCAAGTACTGACTTGAACTTAAAATCAAGAAAGAGGAGTAAATTGTATAGATAAATCAAAATTAATTAAGTGTAATTGAAAATTCAGATGAAATTGTACATTAGATTTTCTCTCAATTCAAAGGAAATGGAATAGGACACAATAAAAGCATGTGAAATCCATACCATTGCACATTCCAATACATTTATGCATATATACTGAAAGATCTTAATGACTTATGTTGAGTCAGAGGATACACTACTTTACAATAGGATGAATTATCACAGTGACTGAATGTCAAATCAAATTTTTACTGGCTTATGATATGGAGATACTTCCTGGAACTTTAGTCATCAATTTCCATGACTCAGGTCAATATGGAAACCATAAATGAGTAACTTTTTTTCACATATATTCCTTTATGTATGTATAATGTTTGTTCTAATTCGAAAGCGAAGGGCGTGTAACAAGGTTATAGGAAAAACATGTCAGATTGGAGATAACTACCGTAGAGTAGTTGTACAAAGGCACGGTGGGGCTAGCAACTTTGAAATTTGGTATAACAGATGGAGAGATCTTGGAGTTTGAACTTATAGAGGTAGAGTCCTTGACTTTGATATTACTGATGATAAAGTGGTCTGGCTCGGCAAAATGGAGAGTAATCCTTGAAGTTCACATAATAGTGTAGGGTTTGGCAGGACCAGGACAGGAGTTTAGGTTTGATTGACTGCTGGATCTTGGCTTTTCCCAACAGTTGAGAGGAGCAGTGTATGGATCTGACATTATGACTTTGCAAAATTCAATCATATTTCTGTCACCAGCGACTGAAATGTTTTGGTTTATGGAAAATAAGTAATTACTGTTTTCCTGCAAAAACAAAGTTTCTGACTGTGTAAGTGAATAAGAATCTGTGTTTGTGACCCTGAAATAGTAAATAATCGCAGGACCATAGCATCATCAATTCCTAGAACTTTTCAACATAGAAAACCCATTTGGTCTACCACCCTTTTGCTAGTTCGCTGATGAGCTGCACATTTAGCTTTGTTCCTCTCCTCATTATTCACACTTTTTTATGCATTTATTTTACAAATAACTGTTCACGTCTCTTTTGAAAGCAACTTGTCAATCATGCATCATTTTGCACATGATCATATTGAATGGTGGAACAGGCCCAAAGGACCTACTCTTAGTTTCTATGATTGCTTAGCAGTATTATCTCCTTGCACTGCTTCCCATTTTCGCTCTTAGAATCATAGAATGCCTAGAGTGTGGAAGCAGGCCATTTGGCCCATGGAGTTCACACCGATCCTCTGAAGAGCATCCCACTCCTTTTGCCCTATCCCTGAAACCCTGCATTTACATAGCTAATCCGTATCGCCTGCGCATTCCTGGACACTATGGACAATATAGCGTGGCCAATCCATTTAACCTGCACATCTTTGGACCGTGGGAAGAAACCGGAACACCCAAGAGAAATCCACGCAGGCACAGGGAGAATGTGCAAACTCGACACAGACACTCATCTGAGGCTGGAGTTGAACCAGGATCCCTGGTGCAGTGAGGCAGCAATGCTAACTACTGAGCCACCATGCCACCCACTTCTCACATTTATGTCTCACTCTTCTGCAATTCTTGCTTCCACTTTTCTGTTTCCACCTTGGTGACTTTCTCTGCAGATGTAATCTGGCAGGAAAAGGAGCTACCAAATGGTTGCTGGTGCTGCATTTTTGGGAATAGTTATAAGGAGAATTCCTTTTCAATTGCCCAATCACTCTTTCGTCACCAGCTCTCACTTCTTTGAAGAGTACCGTATTTTTTTCATTTTCTGTTGCTATTTACTCGGTGTAGCACTGCCATTACTCTTATTACTATCCCATTTCTATGTGGAAGGTGTAGTGATCGTGATACTGGACAAAATTCAAAGAAAGCAAGCTCAAATTTCTCCAAACAGTTTCAAAATTTGAATCATTAGGCTGGTTTCTGTAAAAGTGAACATGACATTATTAGATTCTCATGAAAACTTAAATCATTTAGAGAAACTGTCGCCCCTACACTGATTTTGACTTATACTGGACTCCAGTTCCATATCAACCTATTTGATTCTTGCCTGCCTTCTTGCTGTGTAGTATTCTCCGCAATTGCCAAGATGTGGTCCTGCACTGGGCTGGTTGGGATGCTTTGTAGCCACTAATTCTTCCTTATCTATACCATATGCAGGGTCTGTCTAGTTATTACTAATAGACCATTTGTGATCATCAACAGAAGAGGCACGAGTTTTAGTTAACAAGATGGTTTCTTGCAAGTTTGTAATAATACAACTTCCATTATTAAATACTGTCAGAAATTGTAATAAATGTACTGCTCCCAACAAAGGCTATTGTCAAACACACTCTGTCCATTCAAAGACTGCGTGACAGTGCAAGTAATCTAATGACATGATTGTCAGATTCAAGATGGCACTGACACAGGGCGACTCTTTCAAGCAGATCTTATTCTCACATTTATTACAATTTTTCTGCACTTTTTCACCTCCTTTGCAGCCGTAACTTCATATTCCTCTCTCTGGTCTATCACCATGTGATCTTTGTATAGTATGCTCTGCCTATTCTGCATGTGAAAAAAAAACTTTGCACTGTACCTAAGTACATGTGACAATAATAACTCAAATCAAAATATGGATTCGGTGAAGTCCTTGTATCATGAACATGAACTCCTTCAGATGAACCATAACATTATATGACACACACATTTGCATGCACTAATTGAAGATCATCATCATCTCAAGGCAACTAGATAATAAATGCCAAGCTTGCCATTGAGACACAATTCTTCACAATAAATTTAGAATAAAGCCATCAGAGTAAACATCCAGTTAGAAAACAGTTTAACTTCCTCTCAATTTATCTTTGCCTCTCCCTCCATCACCACAGGCAGAGAACATGAGTAATGATGATCCCCTCACTCAGCATGAAAGATCTCTTTAAAAATAAGCAAATATTCAGGTGGAAGTTGCGATTTAGGCTGCAGATATTGATGAAGAATCCTGAGTGGTACAGGCCCAGAGCTTATTCCCTTCATCAGAATCTAACTTATTAGATTGGGGAAAAATAATTGTCAGAATTTTCCTCAACAAACATGAGAAGCCTACCATTTGTTTCAGTATGTTACTTCCTCATGGTGTCAATGAACTGCACATCACTGAATATAAACAGCAGTGTGGACAGAGTTAGATCATTCCAAACAAGCTCGGCAAGACACTAGTCTCAATGATAAGTGCAAATGAACATATGTACATGAAGACATAAAGAAGGTAGGTTATTCCTTCTCTAATATACCAATAAGATTGGAATCTGGTATACCTCGGATTACCAGATGTAAAATTATTGAGTAATAATGTATAATAAAATGTGTGAACAAAGGTCTTGACTTTTCCTTCTCTTCAATCAGTCTGCCTTCTACCCAAATATATAATGTAGCATTAACCTGCGTGATGAAAGAACCCCCCCACCCCAAAAGAAGCAAATGAGAACAATCTCATTTTTCGATACTCTGAAGAATAGGCCACGACCTTTAGGACATAGACAGGGAGGAAATAGAGGAATACAGACCATGCACAGGCAGAGGGATTAATTTCGAATGGCAGCATGGTCAGCGCAGACATGGTGGGCAGAAGGGCCTGTTCATGTGCTGTTCAATGTTCTATCTTCTGTGTAATATACCACTAGTTTCCTCATAACTCTTCAGTTATGAGAATAGATTTAAGATGTGGGGATGGTTCTCCTTGGAGAGAAGAATGCTGAGAGGAGATTGAGGTTTTCAAACTAATGATCAGGCTGAACAGAGTAAATAGGACAAATCTATTTGTGTTTATAATAGAAAAAAGAACAAGAAGGTATAGATATAAAGTGATGTGTAAATGAAGCAAGGGGAATGTGAGAATCTTTTTTTCACACAGCGAGTAGTTAGGGGATGAAGTGCACTGCATGGGAAATGTGTTGGAGACAGTTCAATTGAGGCATTCAAGAAAGGGAGACAGGACGGCAACTCGTGGAACGTTTCAGGGAACATCTCTGAGACACACATACCAAACAACCCCACCACTTTGTGGCCGACCACTTCAACTCCCCCTCCCACTCTGCCAAGGACATGCAAGTCCTGGTCCTCCTCCACTACCAAATCCAAGCAACCCAATTCCTGGAGGAAGAATGCCTCATATTCTGCCTTGGGACCCTTCAACCACACACCATTAATGTTAACCTCACCAGTTTCCTCATCTCCCCTCCCTCCACCTTATCCCAGATCCAACCATCTACCTCGGCACTGCCCTCTTGACCTGTCCTACCTGTCCATTTGCCTTCCCACCTATCCGTTCCACCCTCCCCACCAAGCTATCTCCATCACCCCCCACTGCACTTACCTATTGCTTTCCCAGCTACCTTCCCCCCACCTCCACCTCCTATTTATCTCTCTGCCCCCTTCCCCCCACATCCCCCCCAATATTCCTGACGAAGTATGCCCGAAACACCGACTCTCTTGCTCCTCGAATGCCGCCTGACCTGCTGTGCTCTTCCAGCACCACAATGTTTGACTCTGACCTCTAGCATTTGCAGTCCTCACTTTCTGGCATTCAAGAAGGCACTGGATGATTATTTAAAGTGAAGTTGTGTGCAGGGATATAGGAAAAGGAAGAAAATTAGTCTAAGATAATAAAACTGATGCAAGGATAGAGTCATAGAGCTGTACAGCACGGAAACAGACCCTTGGTCCAACTCGTCCATGCCGACCAGATATCCCAACCCAACCTAGTCCCACCTGCCAGTACCCAGCCCATATGCCTCCAAATCCTTCCTATTCATATACCCATCCAGATGTCTTTTAAACATTGCAATCGTACTAGCCTCCACCACTTTCCCTGGCAGCCCATTCCATGCACGAACCACTCTATGTGTGAAAAAGTTGCCCCTTAGGTCTCTTTTATATCTTTCTCCTCTCACCCTAAACCTATGTCCTCTAGTTCTGGACCCCCCCACTCCAGGGAAAAGACATTGTCTATTTATCCTATCCATGCCCCTCATGATTTTATAAACCTCTATAAGGTCACCCCTCAGCCTCCGACACTCAGTGGAAAAAGCCCCAGCCTGTTCAAACTCTTTCTATAGCTCAAATCCTTCAACCCTGGCACCATCCTTGTAAATATTTTCAAGTTTCACAACATCTTTCCGATAGAAAGGAGACCAGAATTGCACTCAATATTCCAAAAGTGGCCTAACCAATGTCCTATACAGCCACAAAATGACCTCACAGCTTCTGTACTCAATACTCTGACCAACAAAGGAAAGCATACCAAACGCCTTCTTCACTATCCTATCTACCTGTGACTCCACTTTCAAGCAGCTTTGAATATGCACTCCAAGGTCTCTTTGTTCAGCAACACTCCCTAGGACCTTACCATTAAGTGTATAAGTCCTGCTTTCCCAAAATGCAGCACCTCGCATTTAGCTAAATTAAACTCCATCTGCCACTTCTCAGCCCATTGGCCCAGCTAATCAAGATCTCATTATAGTGTGAGGTAGCCTCCTTCACTGTCCACAACACCTCCATTTTGGTGTCATCTGCAAACTTACTAACTACACCTCTTATGCTCACATCCGAATCAATTACATAAATGACGAAAAGTCAGACCCAGCACCGATCCTTGTGCACTCCACTGGTCACAGGCCTCCAGGCTGAAAAACAACCCTCCAGCACCACCCTCTGTCTTCTACCTTTCAGCCAGTTCTGTATCCAAATGCCAGTTTTCCATGAAATCTAACCTTGCTAACCAGTATTCCATGGGGAACCTTGTTGAACGCCTTACTGAAGTCCATATACATCACATTAAGCACTCTGTCCTCATCAATGCTCTTTATTACTTCTTCAAAAAGCTCAATCAAGTTTGTGAGACATGATTTCCCCCACACAAAGTCATGTTAACTTATAGCTAATCAGTCCTTGCCTTTCCAAATACATGTACATTCTGTCCCTCGGGATTCCATCCAACAACTTGCCCACCACCGATATCAGGCTCACTGGTCTATAGTTCCCTGACTTGTCCTTACCACCTTTTTTAAATAGTGGCACCACGTTAGCCAACTTCCAGTCTTCTGGCACCTCACCTGTGACTATCGATGATACGAATATCTCATCAAGGGGCCCAGCAATCACTTCTCTAGCTTCCCACAGAGTTCTAGGGTACACCTGATCAGGTCCTCGGGTTTATTCACTTTTATGCGTTTCAAGACATCCAGCACTTCCTCCTCTGTAATATGGACATTTTTCAAGATGTCACCATATATTTCCCTACAATCTATGTCCTTTTCCACAGTAAACACTAATGCAAAATACTTGTTTAGTATCTCCCCATCTCCTGTGGCTCCACACAAAGGCCGCCTTTCTGATCTTTGGGGGGCCCTATTCTCTCACTTGTTTCCCTTTTGTCCTTAATGTATTTCTAAAACCCTTTGGATTCTCTTTAACTCTATTTGCCAAAGCTATCTCATGTCCCCTTTTTGCCCTCCTGATTTCCCTCTTAAGTATACTCCTACTGCCTTTGTACTCTTCTAAGGATTCATTTGATCTATCTTATCTATACCAGACAAGTGCTTCCTTCTTTTCTTAATCAAACTCTCAATTTCTTTAGTCATCCAGCATTCCCTACACCTACCAGCCTTCCCTTTCACCCTGACAGGAATATACTGTCTCTGGACTCTTGGTATCTCATTTCTGAAGGCTTCCCATTTTCCAGCCTTCCCTTTACCTGCGATCATCTGCCTCCAATCAGCTTTTGAAAGTTCTTGTCTAATACCATCAAAATTGTTCTTTCTCCAGTTGAGAACTTCAACTTTTAGATCTGGTCGATCCTTTTCCATCACTATTTTAAAACTAATAGAATCATGGTCGCTGACCCCAAAGTGCCCCCCCTCCCCACTGACACCTCAGTCACCTACCCGGCCATACTTCCCAAGAGGAGGACAGGTTTTGCATCTTCTCTAGTAGGTACATCCACATACTGAATCAGAAAATTTTCCTGTGCGCATTAACAAATTCCTCTCCATCTAAACCCTTAACACTATGGCAGTCCCAGTCTATGTTTGGAAAGTTAAAATCCCCTACCATAAACACCCTATTATTCTTACAGATAACTGAGATTTCCTTACAAATCTGTTTCTCAATTTCCCTCTGACTATTAGGGGGTCTATAATACAATCCCAATAAGGTGATCATCCCTTTCATATTTCTCAGTTCCACCCAAATAACTTCCCTGGATGATGAGCCAAATGGCACTCCACTGCAGAACAATTCTATAAATCTGTGACTGTTTCCATAAGATAAACTCATCATCTCAGAGATTAATCTGGTGAACCTCCATTGCATTCCCTTTATGGCAAGGATATCCTTCCTTACATTAGGGGATCAAATCTCAATACTGCAGATGAGGCTTCACCAAGACCCTATATAATTGCTGCATGACACTGTTACCCTCTGAACTTAAACCTCTTGAAATTAATGGCAACATTAAGGCTTCTAGATGGTGGAAGAAAGGACGATTGGGGGAAATTAGCAGTTACTTGGTGCTGAGGTCCCAGGAAAAAATGTTTTCACCTAAGATTGTGTTTCTTGAAATTCAGCTGTTTGAAGCCTTAATTTGCTTGCAGGTAACTGTATTGACAACATTTAGAGTCATAGCATCATAGAGATACACAGTATGAAAACACCTTCGGGCCAACTCATCCCTGCCGACCAGAATCCTAAATAAATCTACTTCCATTTGCCAGCATTTGGCTCATATCCCTCTAAACCATTCCTATTCATATACCCATCCAGATGCCTTTTAAATGTTGGAACTTAACCAGCCTCCACCACTTCTCTGGCAGCTCATTCCATATGCACACCACTCTCTGCGTGAAAAAGTTGCCCCTTAGGTCCATATTAAATCTTTTCCTTCACACCTGAAACAGATGCCCTCAAGTTTTGGACTCAAGTGTCTATTTACTCTATCCATGCCCCTCATGATTTTATATACTTCTATAAGGTCACCCCTCAGCCTCCTACGCTCCAGAGAAAGTAATCTCAGCCTATTCAGACTCTCCCTTGAGCTGAAATCCTCCAACCCTGGCAATATCCTTGTAAATCTTTTCTGAACCCTTTGAAGTTTCATAACACCCTGTATACGGCAGGGAGACCAAAACTGCACAGTATTCTATTACTGTCCTAAACAATATCCGGTACAGCTGCAACATGACCTCCCAACTCATAAACTCAATACACTGACCAATAAAGACAAGCATACTAAATGCCTTCTTCACTATCCTATCCACCTGTGACTCCACTTGCACAGAACTATGAACCTGCACTCCAAGGTCACTTTGTTCAGCAACACTCCCCACGACCTTACCATTAAGTGTGTGAGTGCTGCCCTGATTTGCCTTTCCAAAATGCAACATCTCATATTTATCTAAATTAAACTCTACCTGCCACTCCTCAGCCCATTGGCCCAATTGATTAAGATCCTGCTGTACTCTGAGGTAACCTTTTTTACTGCCCTCTACACCTCCAATTTTGGTGTCATCAGCAAACTTACTAACCATACCACCTTGTTCACATCCAAATCACTTTACAGAAATGACAAAAAGCAGTGGATCCAGCACCGATCGTTGTGGTACTTCACTGGTCGCACACTTCCAGTCTAAAAAACAACCCTTTATCACCACACTCTGTCTTCTATGTTTGAGCCAATTCTGTATCCAAATGGCTAGTTTTCCTCCCATTCTGTATGATCTAACCTTGCTAACCAGTCTACCATGAGGAACCTTGTCGAATGCCTTACTGAAATCCATGTAGATCATGTCTACCCTAATCTGCCCTCATCAATCCTCTTTGATACTTCTTCAAAAAGCCCAATCAAGTTTGTGGGACACAATTTTCCATGCACAAGGCCATGTTGAGTATTCCTAATCAGCCCTTACCCTTTCAAGTACATGCAAATACTGTCCCTCAGGATTCCCTTCAACAACTTGCCCACCACCAATGTCAGGCTCACCAGTCTAAAGTTCTCTGGCTTTTCCTTACCACCCTTCATAAATAATGGTACTATAATTAGCCAAGCTCGTCTTCTGGCACATCACCTATGGCTATAGATGATACAAATATCTTAGCAACACGCCCAGCAATCTATTCCCTACCTTCCCACAGAGGTCTAGGCAATAGATCAAAATGTACTTGAGTGATTATAGTTGTGTTTCACTGGAGTAGAAACATTGTAACATAATAAGGTAATTGCATATTGTGTAACAGAGAGTAAGAACAAGTAAGGAAAACTTGCAAGCATCTTTCATTACCTCAGGACATCTGAAGCATGCTATAGCCAATGATGTATTCCTGAAGTGAAACCACTTTTGCAATGTAGAAGATTGAGTGGCCAAATTGCACATAACAATGTCCCACAACAGCAATAGAATAAATGGCTAGGTATTCCTACTTTTACTGACGTTAGTTGCAAGATTGATGTTCACCAGGTCATTCAGGTAAACTCCCTTCGTCTTCTTCGAATAGTACTGTTGAATATTTTCTATCCATCTGAGAGAGAAGGCCTGAACTTTGTTTAACAGTTCTCAGAGAAACAACACCTCTGAAGATCAGCTCTCCCTCAGTTTGACATTGTTTTGGTTTGGTTTGCCTTCAGTTGGACTTGAATTTAAAATCACCTGTTTCAGAGGCACAAAACCTATCCTTGAGCTGAGGCTGACATGGTTAACTTTGACAAAATTAATCTATCAGGTTTATTTCTTAAAACTGACTGCAAAATTAATATTAAGCAGAAGTGTGAAATTTAGTGAATTGGCCAATTTTGTTCTCCATCAAAGTCAATGACTATGCTGTAAATTGAGTCGATGATTTGCTATTGTCCATTACATGTTTTCATCAAAGGTCAATACCACACTCTGCTTTAACATATGATTGACAGTTTTCAGTTTATGGAACTTTAGGCTGGGGAAAAGAACATTTCCTATGCCAAATATCCAGCATCAGCACCAAACACAGGAGCAAACACCACATTCAAGTTAGACACAGCGTTATCTGTTTTATCAAGTCTTTCTACTCCAGGTAAATAGTGTGAAGTGCACAGTACATTTCTGCTATACAATGAACGGTTTACACCAGGGCAAATCGATAAAGAGAGCCTGCTACCGCACTAGTATGACACTTCTATCTTCAATGCTAGCCACATTCTCTCTCTCTATCTCTATCTCTCTCCTCCCTCCCTTTGTCTCAATGAAATTATCAAATGCCAGTTTTATCAATGAAGATTTAGGATGCATTGAGCCAAAAATGCCCAAACTCATTTCACATTGGATCGTCACAGCAAAGACAAACTTTCATCTATTACCCTGAGCTGGATGTAAGTCCAAATCCCTGTTTGGAAAGTTAGTGCTTAAAGCACTTTACTGTCCAATCATTTCTACAGACTGCAGTTATATCCAGTTTACCCTCCAAACTCTTTGAAAGATTCTCATTTAATCATATTTCTACATATACAACATTTAAGACTTTTGCTTGAATTTCAGCTTCTAATTTTTTACTTTCTATTGTTTTGTAAACGTTTAATAACAGTTAACTCGTGGTGCTCTGTTACAGTGTTGCTATAATCTGTATTTTCTAAACTGAGTCACTGGATTGAGTTTACATTCCTGTAAATGGGGTGCGTACAGGTTAGAGAGAATTGATTAGTTAACTGTTTGGACATCTGCCCTAAATAAAGTACTGTCAAGTCTTAGGTGTTGTCTGTAAATTTGAAGGAAACATCTTAAAAATAATTCTGCATGCACCTGCATATTTGTGATCACTCGCACATGCATAGAAAATATGCAGAGTATATCTGCATTATTACCATCCGTATACTTATTAGTAATGGAGGAACTTGAAGAGAGGCCAAGATGTATAAATTTGATTTGCTGGGAGATGGAACCAGTCGACTAAAAATGAACCTAGAATTCTCCTCATCAGCCCATCTTGCAGTTTCACTTTTAATGATCCCATGGTTCTTGTCTGCTCTATCATAACATACTTTGACATATAGCTGCTTGACACAAGTCCTCCATTAACTTTAAATTTGGCCTGAGCATGCCTTCCCTCATGTTCAGTTTGAGGTACCTGAGCACTGTACAGTTTAAGGATGTTTACTCCGAGGTGGTTGTGATGAATTATAAAGCTTTAATTTCATTCAAATCTGAGTAACATAAAAGTGGTGGATGTGGTCATCCAAGGTCACAGCATTGACCCAGAAGCAGGTAAGAAGCACTTAAGTGAAAACCTTGGAAATCTTAGATTATGGTGGAGATAGTTTTTAATGACAGAGTGAAAAAATGGAGATAAAAATACAAAGAAAAATTACACTTGTCGAGACTGAACTATGTAGCTTCCCCTTCGTAGCTTAATGATATGATAATGGAAAGGCTGGATTAATCAGGACTAAACATCATACACAATTGTGAATGTCTATTAAAAGAGATTAAGTGTAAAAGGAAATGGTTCATAGTCAATTACTGTTATAATTCAGAGAGATGGCCAATTTATATGTAGTAAGGGCCCAGAAAGACCAATGAAATAAATGGTAATATCATCTGTTTATTATTCGTAGTGTTATCTGGGGAATAAACTCTGAACAGGAGCGCAAGATTCATATACTTCAAATTCTGCAGTGGGTTTTTTTTATATTCACTGGATAAGGCAGAAAAGGTCGAATTGTAATATCTCATCTAAAAGACTGCAAATTGCAATATTCTTTCAGTATTGCCCAAAACGTCAGAAACTCAGAAACTCTGAGTTGAAATGAAGTGGATAATGTGTATTAAAGATGATTAAAATACAGCCTCACTGCACTGATGTTCAAAGTGGAATGTCTGATTACATGTGCAAATAGAAGTTCCCCCACATCATCAGTAACGCTTTAGTGGCATGGTGGGAGAAGGTATGATGAAATCTAGGAATACAGTTTGTAGAATTGATTAAAATAATCTCCATTAATAGATATTCCTACTTAGTGTTACACACTTTGTTCCATTCCCTTAGAACCCTTCCACATCATTAAATGCCCATTCTCCCTTTCTTTCAAAAGTTCACTAAAATGTCTTGGGGAATAAAGCCAGAAGTGGCCATTGCTGCTTATTGATTGCCATTGGATGTATTTTATCTAATGATAAATAGAGAATAGCAATTAAATTATCTTTTTGGCAGAAATTAACCAAGAATCTCAGAATTCTGGGCAAGAGTGCTACCCCCTGAACACTGTTCAACCAGTCTGTTGATTATATTCAAACTTTACAACAGTTTAATTATGTAGGTGGGGCAAAATCACGCAAAACCAAAGGTGATGCTTCAAGCAATGATACAACACAACACAGTGCAATGTAATCCCTGGGATTTTTTTTTCTGCACTGTAAGTGATCTTCTCAATCTTTGGGGATTGATTTTGCAAAATATTGGACTCTTGCCAAACCATTAAGAGGCTTGTCTGACTCAGAAAAGTTTAAATACAGCTGCAAGATGAGAAAGAGTTTTCTTCAATCAAGTTACTTCAAAATTTGTTGAGAGTGCATTGTTCAGCTGATTAAAACAAACAGTAGCTGAGTCTTAGAATCCAAGAAGATTCCAATTTTGACCGCAGATATGTGGTGAGTTTCTTGAATTTTGCAACAATTGACCTAAGCAGCAACAAATAAAAATGAGGAAAAACATTAACATTCCCACTGATGATCACAACAGGAAAAGCTTGTATTTATAATCACACTTTTAATATAATAACTTATCACATGACACTTTACAGGAGTGTAATCAGGCCAAAATTGACACTGAGTCAAAGAGGCAATATTAGGTCTGGTGGCCAACATGTCGGTCAATGGATTAAATTTTGAAAAGCATCTTTAAAAAGAGGGAGAACAGTTTAAAGGTTTAATGAGAGAGGTTTAAAGAGATATTTCCAGACTTCACTGCCCAAGGCCTCTAATTGTGAGGCAAAGGAAAAGGGGGATGAACAAGTAATTGATAAATACTTCACAGCATTAGGTTACAATGTTCCTCGAACCAAAAACCTTACTGGGAATATCAACGGAACGTCTTTTTACTGATCAATGGAAGATGAAATATAATTGGAGACACTCATTGAGAGTCAGAGTGTTTAAACAACAATCTGCTAGGGTGAGGCTATCAGAACACAAAAGTGTAGAATGCAGAATATATTTCAGTTACATTCTCTCAGTAATACGAAGATGACATGAACAAATATGGCTCATTCAATGGTTTATATTATTATCAAAGGGAAGGTACATTGACTGACTAAATGAGTTCATTCTACACTGTGATTCTATATGTCCACTTGTTTTTAAGTTAAACAAATTATTTGTATATATCTGACCTAATTTTACTGAGTATTATCTCAGCCTACCCTCGAAAATGCAAACAGTAGTGATAGTTAAATAGATGCAGAAAGTGATGGAGAAACTCAGTAGGTCTGACAACATCTGTGGAGAGAGAAACAGAGTTAACATTTTGAGTCTGATATAATTCATTCCAAGGAGAGTCATACTGGACTTGAATTGCTAATTCTATTTCTCTCTCTACAGATGATGTTATGCCTCCAGCACTTCGTGTTTTATTTCAGATTTCAAGCATCTGCAATATTTTGCTTTTAGTGGGGGTATCAAATTGGAACATGTGCAAAATTTACAAATATTTAGGTCAGAGCACTTTAATCTTCTCACCTCCTTGCCCCCACCAATCCCTAGGAACTCCCCTCCAATACCTGGTTATGCAACATATGTTAGATATTAAGCATTTAGGCAGCAGAGAGACACAGCCTTGAAACTAAAATACTCAGACTTATGAGAGTGATGGGTAACTGGCACTGTTCATACTCCTGAAAAGACTGTATAGAAGATTTACCAGAAAGATACCATAGACAAAGAGATTTCAATTATGTGCTGAGACTAGAATTCCTGTGATTGTCCTTCTTGGAACAGAATTGAAAATTAAGGGAAAGTTTAATAGAGATATTTAGAATTGTGAATGATTTTGAAGAATTAAGGTCATCCGTTCCAACTATTTGGTAAATAGAGGACACAGATAAAGTAGCCAGAATGGAAAAGAAGAGTTCTTAATCTAGTCAGAAAGTTATTATGATCCAGAATGCACTGCCTGAAAAGGGGTGGAAGCAGATTCAACAGCAATATGGGTATTTGGTGTAAACATTTCTAGGAAAAGATTTCTAGACTAAAGGATAGACTGGGTTGTGGAATAACATGGATAGCTCCAACATGATGTACCAAGTGGACTCCTTCTTTCCCATAAGTTTCAGCATGTGTGATGGTGATATGTTACAGTTCATTCAGGGAATATGAGTTGCTGTGGCAATTTGCACTTAGTCACACATTTATAGTCTGGAAATGTGTCTAGTGATGGTAAAGACTCCATATTCCATTCCACCACACTGGCTGACCGAATATCTCTCTTATCCTTCCAATCACCATTGATGTTTAGTAAAAGTAATTAAGTTCTGCCGCATTGTGAATGTTCCTCCTTTAATGTTAAGTCCTGGGGTGGAATTTGAACTCCAGGTTTCTAACTCAGAGGCAGGGATGCTATCCACAGCCCGACAAGATCTCCCTCCCATATGATGTATTACAAGAATATCTAAGGCAAGATTAAGGCATATATTACAGATAAATATTATGCTTGCTGATGTATGTTGACAGTAAATGTTATTGTTTAACTTGTGAAGCTGAGGTCTACAATACTTAATGACTTAATTGTATGTGAGTGCCACCTATGGACTTAATACCAAAGCAATGTAACTGATACTCAGTATCCTTGATATATAACTGATAGATTGCATTTAAGATGAATCATGAGCAGCAGGAAGAACGGGAATTCAAAACAAATGTTGCATGCAGAATAATGGTAAGATGTTGATTCATTAAAAGTAGAAAGAGAGATGGAAAAGGAAATTAATCATGATCAGGAATAAGACCCCAAATGAAATTTGAGAATGGCAAAATGAAAATTAAGACAGGTTAAACCTCATATAGACTTCATATCTGCCTTTCTATCATTTATCTATCTAGCTATCTATCAACATCTCTCTCTCTCTCTATCTATCTACAGGAAAAGTTTACACAAAGAAAATAAATCTTTATAATTGAAACATGTATGAATTTGAAATTCTCAATAGGCTGCAAAGATGTCAGAATTAGCAGGTATACTGAGATAAACCTGAAAGGTTGTATTATAGTCATTGTTCCATCAATAGACAAAAATATTTTGCTCTCGTTAACTGTAACAAGTTAGAGTAAGGTATTGAAGCAGTAGTTAACCAATGTTACAGAGATGTTGTTATAAGTTACAAATACATTGCTGTTACACATACAAATGCAAAGTTGGTGCAATTAAATGCCTCTCGGATAGTCTATTTATTACCCACGTATTGCTGTTATATTTTGTCAAGGTGTTCCTAATGTAGTTTCATGCTGGTTTATTATATTATGACATATTGTCATATGTTTATCATTATCTTAGAGATAGTGTATTTTTGTATATTTGTGCTGTTGCTCAGTGTATTGCTATTTGATCTTAATATTGGTATCTTGCTGCAATATGCAAGCATTGGTATGTCACTGACATAATAGAATTCGAGCATTATTTCAGAAATGCTTTAATATTCAATATTTGTACATGATATTAATAATGCCATTTCAATGTAGAAGAAGCTTGGGCCTCGAACTTACAGCTTCATCGTCACGACTAAGGCATGCTTGCCACCTGCAATAAATTCAAAAGCAACTCCAAAGAATCCAGATTTACATTCAAGTGTGATGGGGTCAGAGGTATTTGGACCATGTTGTGCTGCAAGTTAAACCCATGCAGCCCAGACCTACTACCATATTTCCATCATAAATTCTTAAGTAAACCTGCTGCTTTGTAGCAGACCACTTCACCAGCTCTTGTGATTTGAAATATTGAGAGGCAAAGAACATAAATGTAAAATTTGTAATGTATTCTAGATACATTTGCTGATATATCTTAATGCTATCATGTTTTTGGTGTATTACATTATTGATATGTAACTAGTGTAATTTAGAATTCTGGTGTTGCAAGTTTCAGATTTACATTTTGGATGTGGTAGTTGCCACTGCTAAATGTAATCGTCAAATTTATGTTGAGGAATACTGCTGAATATCTGATTGTACAGTGGTGTAATCAAGAAGTAAAGGCTTTACCTATCCTGTCTCCCACCCTGTGATACAGGATGCATGTCAGTTCTGTCTTATGTATCTCTTTCATGTAACTCATCAATTTTTCCAAAGGTAAGAAGAAACACTTAGTAAGATACAATTATGAATTGTTAAAGTGTTTTATGTCATGGCATGATCACATCCAGAGTAATAAATCTGATTGTGAGTCAAGGAACCTTAGAAACTTTCTTGAGAAGAAGAAACATCACAATGAAGTATGTAAGACAATTCCTATGAGTGACTGCATTGATATTAACATTTCTGTTTTGGGATAGGCTTGTTTCTGCATTTAGTCGGTTGACTGAGTGCCTGTGTATACTAGTCCTTTTGATTCATTTCATCATCAGTAATTCAATTGTTGGTGTGTATCAATTCAGCCGAAGAGGGAACTTAGCCTTGAGTTGCAATTGAATAAGTTTATTTCCCTAATTAATTTTAGTATGATGTAAATAAACAGAGTTAGATTCTTATAAACATTTGAAGCTATTGAGCATTCAGGTGAAACTATTTGACTTGCACAGAAAATAACAATATGCTTGGAAAATGAGTATGGTAATGGATCCTTAATGAATCAAGAGAAGTAAATACACTTGAATCCCAATCTATGCTGACACCTCAGTGCGACAATGTGAGCGTTTTGTAGTATCAGAAGTGCCAATTTACAGATATGATGTAAACTGAAGGTAGACTGACGTAAACTGATGTAAACTGACGGGTTGACTGGTAGTTCCGTTCATCAGTAAATCTATCATGTGTTCAGCCGGTTGTCCATCCATCAATTCATCCTTTATAGTTCCATCCTTTTTTCCACTCTTTGGAGCACTGTAGAGAGGAATGGATAAACTTCCACAAAGGCAACAGAGGGAATCAGGACACATAGAAGCAGAGCATCTCAAAGCTGCTGGATCTGTACATCATATAGATAAATGTATGATGAGGAGAGACATCGGGCAGAATTTTCTCCTCCCTGGTGTGACATGAGTAATGGTGAGAGAGGTGAGAATATATGGAGATAATGAAAAATATTACAGTCTCAATGTCAAGAAAACATTTTCTGAATTTCCCCTCAAGCATGAAGTGGTAACTCCAGAATCTCTCCATCGAACAGCATGAATTTGCATCTCATTAAAATGCAAGTTCTCTATTTATCTGGCATTTACAATTCTCTCCTACTCCTTTAGAGAAGCTAAATAATGCAACATGTTCCCAACATGAAAATCAGCGCAGGTAACTCTGGCTACAGATGACTGAATACTTGTCCCATTTACAACCATTATGTAACTGCTTATTCATAACAACATCCCTGCATGCTCCCTGGCACCATCTTTCTTAAGCCTTCATCTAGGCAAGTTGGTATTGGCAAACCTTTAGTATCATTGTATTCTGCTCGCGACCAAACTCTCATTCTACTTCAGCACTTCAAAAGTTTTTTTCTGGAGCTCAGGACACCAATGACTTGCATGTTTCTGTCAGGTTACTTCATGCAGAGGGTCACATGTACATCCCATACATCTACACAGGATGAAGCTTATGGTTCTCAGGTTGCTTTCTTTGTTTTTACTCAGTTTCCACTTACTTGGAGACTACCAGATACATGAAAGTTCACTTGTTTTCTTAGCATATGTGAACCAACTTTATCACTGATTTATGGGCTAGCAGCCTCTATGTGCCACTGGGTCTTTAGTGTATTTCAAATTGTCCATATACTTCCAGACGTTTCTGCGACCAGCAGCAAAAAATCAGAATGGTGTGTGCCTCCTTGATGCCAGGATCAAGGATGTCTCAGAGAGGGTGCAGAATATTCTCAAGGGGGAGAGGAACCAGCAGGAGGTCATTGTACACATTGGAACCAACAAAATAGGAAGGGAAAAGGATAAGATTCTGAAGGGACAATATAGAGAGTTTGGCAGGAACTTAAAAATTGGGTCCTCAAGAGTAGTAATATCTGGATTACACCCGGTGCTACGAGCCAGTGAAGGCAGGAATAGGAGGATAGAGCAGATGAATGCATGGCTGAGGAGCTGGTGTATGGGAGAAGGATTCACATTTTTGGATCATTGGAATCTCTTCTGGGGAAGAAGTGACCCAGACAAGAAGGATGGATTGCACCTGAATTGGAAGGGGGCTAATATATAGACAGAGAGATTTGCTAGAGCTGCTCAGGAGGACTTAAACTAGTAAGGAGTGGGTGTGAAACCCAGGGAGATAGTGAGGAAAGAGATCAATCTGAGACTGGTACAGTTAAGTAAAGAAGCAAGTTGAACAGCCAGGGCAAGCAGGAATAAAAAAGAGAACAAGGTAGGACTGATAAATAAAACTGCATTTATTTCAATGCAAGGGGCCTAACAGGGAAGGCAGATGAACTCAGGGCATGGTTAGGAACATGGGACTGCGATATCATCGCAATTACAGAAACGTGGCTCAGGGATGGACAGGACTGGCAGCTTAATGTTCCAGGATACAAATGTTACAGGAAGGATAGAAAGGGAGGTAAGAAACGAGGAGGTGTGGCATGTTTGATAAGGGATAGCATTACAGCTATGCTGAGGGAGGATATTCCCGGAAATACATCCAGGGAAGTTATTTGGGTTGAACTGAGAAATAAGAAAGAGATGATCACCTTATTGGGATTGTATTATAGACCCTCTAACAGTCAGAGGGAAAATGAGAAACAGATTTGTAAGGAGATCACAGCTACGTGTAAGAATAATAGGATGGTTATGGTAGTTTCTGATTCAATATGTGGATGTACCATTAGAGAAGATGCAAAACCTATCCTCCTCTTGGGAAGTAATGCAGGGTAGGTGACTGAGGTGTCAATGGGCGAGCACTTTGGGGCCAGCGACCGTGATTCTATTAGTTTCAAAATAGTGATGGAAAAGGATAGACTGGATCTAAAAGTTGAAGTTCTCAATTGGAGGAAGGCTATTTTTGACGATATTAGCCAAGAACTTTCAAAAGCTGATTGGAGGCAGATGTTTGCAGGTAAAGAGATGGCTGGAAAATGGGAAGCCTTCAGAAATAAGAAAACAAGAGTCCAGAGACAGTATATTCCTGTTTGGGTGAAAGGAAAGGCTCGTAGGTGCACGGAATGCTGGATGACAAAAGAAATTGAGAGTTTGATTAAGAAAAGAAGGAAGCATATGTCCGGTATAGACAAGATAGATCAAATGAATCCTTAGAAGAGTATAAAGGCAGTAGGAGTATACTTAAGAGGGAAATCAGGAGGGCAAAAAAGGGAACATGAGATAGCTTTGGCAAATAGAGTTAAAGAGAATCCAAAGGGTTTTTACAAATACATTAAGGACAAAAGGGAAACGAGGGAGAGAATAGGGGTCCCCAAAGATCAGAAAGGCAGCCTTTGTGTGGAGCCACAGGAAATGGGGGAGATACTAAATGAGTGTTTTGATCAATGTTTACTGTGTAAAAGGACATGGAAGATATAGATTGTAGGGAAATATATGGTGACACCTTGAAAACTGCCCATTTTGTAGAGAAGGAAGTGTTGAATGTTTTGAAACACATAAAAATGGATAAATCCCCAGGACCTGATCAGGTGTACCCCAGATCTCTGTGGGAAGCCAGGGAAGTGATTGCTGGGCCCCTTGCTGAGGTATTTGTATCAACGATAGTCACAGGCGAGCTGCCGGAAGACTGGAGGTTGGCTAACGTGGTGCCACTATTTAAAAAGGGTGATAAAGACAAGCCAGGGAACTATAGACCAGTGACCCTGACATTGGTAGTGGGCAAGTTGTTGGAGGGCATCCTGAGGGACAGGATGTACATGGATTTGGAAAAGCAAGGACTAATTAGGGATAGTCAACATGGCTTTGTGCGTGGGAAATCATGTCTCACAAACTTGATTGAGCTTTTTGAAGAAGTAACAAAGAGGATTGATGAGGACAGAGTGGTGGATGTGATCTATATGGACTTCAGTAAGACATTCAACAAGGTTCCCCATGGGATACTGGTTAGCAAGGTTAGATCTCATGAAATACAGGGAGAACTAGCCATTTGGATACAGAACTGGCTCAAAGGTAGAGGACAGAGGGTGATGGTGGAGGGTTGTTTTTCAGACTGGAGGCCTGTGACCAGTGGAGTGCCACAAGGTCCACTACTTTTTATCATTTATATAAATTATTTGGATGGTGAGCATAAGAGGTATAGTTAGTAAGTTTGCAGATGACACCAAAATTGGAGGTGTAGTGGACAGCGAAGGAGGTTACTTCAGATTATGATGAGATCTTGATCAGGTGGCCAATGGACTGAGAAGTGACAAATGGAGTTTACAGGGAAACCTCGATTATCTGAACATGATGGGCAGGCACTATTTCATTCGGATAATCGATTATTCGGTTAATCGATTAAATAACTTGCCTCTGGTGCTCGGAATTTTTAAGGAGACTGCGTTCAGGAGACTGCAGCAGCACACAGCATGCAAGGCCCCGCCCCCCAACACCACCCCCTACCCGGACGCCTTCTGACACCTCTCCCCACCCCCCAAAACCCGTGCAACACCTTCCTCCGCCCCATGACCTCCACCCATCCCAACTCCATGCAACATCTCCCCCAACCCTATGCAACACCTCACCCGCCTCATCACCTCCCCCAACCCAAATTCCATCATAAAGAGAGAGAAATCAGACAACGTGACCTGAAGCAAAAAATAGGCAAAGAAATAAGAAGCAGTAGCTGAGAGGATGTTTCTGATTTCAGTGAGGGATTTGATCTCACTAGAAATCCATATTTAGTGGATAAATGAGGGTGGGGTTGAAAGACATTTCCACTAATTTGAAAAGGTAGCTGGGCCAGGGAGATTGACAAAAGATGTTTACACTATCATGTTGGAGTGTTTTCACAAGTACAGCTGTAACTTTGCCAGTTTGTCAGAAGAACAATCTGCAAACATGAAATTGCTAAAACAAAAATACCCAACAATGTTTATGAGCTTGGCCTAAAGCTTGTTAACTAAAATTTAAGACGTTAAGAAATAAACAATATATTTAGAATGTGCAAGGGAACAAGAAATGGCATGGGATCAGTGGCTTTAATCACTTAAAGCAAGATTTCGAGAACGAGAGCAATAATGATTATGGAAGAATTCTGAAGTAGTATTACAGTAAACCTTAATTTCGGTAAATGTTCAGTATCAAAGATCCAAGAAGTAGCAGTTCTGGGCAAATACCTGTGATAACACACACAGAGACAATTCCATGTCAGCAGACAGTCCAATGGGAATCCACAGAGAAATTAGAGGAATAGAAAATCTGGGGATGGAGAAGATATTCATATAATGGAATGAACAGTAGTATACAACTTGATCCAAGATCACGGCAGAGTAGAGCGTATGAGCCAGAGCTCATCCACTTCAACTGCTTTTCTTTTATTTGTATTCTCTTTTCCTGTTTTGTCTTTCCCTATTTTCCTTTACATACCTGAGCTCGGATGGCTTTGGTGGTAGTGAGAGTCCAGCGTGGACCTTGAATCGTTCCAGCACAGACCTTGGGCGAGCCCAGGGAAGACCTCTAGTGAACCCAGCATGGAGGAAACTGGGCCTTTACTTACTTTCCAGGGTGAGCACAGGGCCTGGTATTGCAGTTGGTGGCTGCTATATTGATGGGGGTAACGTCAGCAAGGTAGGCTCAGTGATGAAAGATGGCACCTGAGAATCGGTGGTTGGGTCTGGTGTAGACAAAGATGAGGCAGTGAGGGAGGGTTGGCAGCACAGGCATCATTGATGATGATGAGCTGGCTCAGGACTGAAGGACTCTCCTTGAGCTTTACTTTTCTGTTCTTTTCCGTTATTCTTAGATTATTCAAAATAGTGCCAGATTGTGTTGAAGTGTGGTCAGTGCAGTATCCACAATCCAGAAAAATGCTGATAGTATCGGAAGAAGGGCAACGACTCCTCAGCTCCACGAGATTAAGTGTCACCATCTTCTCACACTCACTCTGTCTCTGTTATTGTACTCATCCCCCCACTGAGGCCCATCCTCTGTATTGCTCCTTCCTATCCACCCAACACCACTACACCCTGCATTGACCTCTGCAATGCTTGCTCACTGACTTCGGAAACTTCAACAGTCTTCTCCCACCCACACTAGTCCTAACAGTTGTGTCACCCACTTTCACCTCACTCAATTCCCCCCTTTCTCTCATTACAGGAGAGAACATAACAGGGCAGAGAGGGCCAGGATGGGTGATGGGATCCCTTATAAAGAGAGGGTCTTGGCCTTCACTGCAGGAGATCAGGAGTACTGCTGGGACACTCATGTCTTAGCAAACAAATGGGAAGCATTGTCCCATTTCAGTGCTACTTTCCCTTTATTACTTAATTTTAACGTTCCATAATTTCTACCCTTGGTTACCACATCCTCTCTCTTGTTTCTTGCAGGTACAAACAGGGTGTCTGCATTGGCCATAGTCAAGAGGGCTGTCCTGCAAGACATGACCTCCCCTGCTCTGAGGAAGACAGCATGGCTCCCTCAGAGGAACACTGACATGGCTGCCTCCTGCACCACTCCTCCTTCCCCCCCCACCCCCCACCCACCCACAACCACCTACCCTCCCACCACCCTCCAGCTCAGAAAATGACACCTTCATGGGAAGGTTAGCTAGGTTGGAGTTGGGAACCCCTCCTAGCCAGCAGATCATTATCGATAGAGGGAGAAATGCTCCAGGTCCCTGACACTTTGAGGACAGCTCAATACCAGGTATTTGCTCAGCCCCAGACAAGGAGGAGAGGACTCCAGGGTGTCGGCGTTTAACAATGTGATTAAAATGCAGCAACAGACATGGGAGGAATAGACAGATTTCTTAGGGCAATGGGCAAGCTGACACAAAGGCTGCAGGACCACATCATCACTGTTTGACCCTGCTGCCTCAGTCACGCGAGTGTCTGGTTTCATCCACTCCGAGTACGGTCACTGCCATTTTCATTTACAGTCCACACTTTTGATTGACAGAATAATAGAGGGTAACAGCAGGCAGTCCTTGGACAGTGATTTCCAGTCTCTGCCTGTCTGTGTAAGTAAACCCCAGAACATAAGCATCCTCTTCCACATAGTCCTCACCATTGACCCTAAAGACCTCACACATCCCCAACTCCTCATTCAACCATCTATATCAATCAGCATCTATCCATTTTACACCTCTATCTCTGGCTTTATCAGGTAGACACACAAGGTCTGGTAGTGCACTGTCTCTCCCTAAAAGCTAAGGTGCTTCTTAATGCTGACAACCCACCTACTGCCTCCTGCATGGCCCCTTTTCCTTCCATGATCTACCATATTCCCCCATCATGACCTATTAAGTTGCCCCCTTCAAAGCTCTAATCTCTTTTGCATGCCACCATTCTGACTCCAATTCCCATAGTTAAGTTCCCCAGCCTTTGTTGTGCAACACTGGCCCTAATCACCACCAACCCCCCCCCCCCCCCAAACTTTTAATGGATAGACCCCAGGATTAGCTGTGTACCCAACCCTCCTTTGAGTGAATTAGCCAGACAGTCCTGAACAATAAGTGATCAAACCTCCAACCGAATCTGACTGTGTTCACTGAAACTAAATGGTGTCCTCGGCCCACTCACCAGACTACAAAGATCCGGACCCCTTAGCCGTGACCACCCTCACTAGGTGCCTGAATATCCTGAACCCCTGAGATAATAACAGAAGCTGACTTTCACTTACTGTGCCAGGATCTCCTGACCAAAGATTGTCTCCTGGTTTTCAGTGTGGCTACTTCCCTTATGCCTTGAAACAATGTTATTTGCTTGTGAAATATGCAATGTGTTTGCAGTGTGTGCTGATGGCCTATCATGCGGGTGTGAGATTGAATATGGCAAGAAGCCATATAGCAACATGTCCACCCTTTTGACTGAGGTCTGCTGACCAGCACTATCAACTGCCTGACTTTATATCTGAGCTAAGAGACCAGGTAAGGCAGGGTTGCTATGAGTATCCAGGTATCACTAAATTAATGAGTGGTCAGAATGCAAATGTGCAAGCAGCCCAGAGATACAGATGGTTAAATCTGTGAGCTAAGTGCCTATCTCTGCAGCATTGCAATGAAAGTAGCTAGTGCAGCATTATAGTGCAGATGTATGCTCGTAAGTGGATAGGAGATGCTGAAGAGAGGCTGGCATATGCTGTGCCAGCAACCATGGAAATGGGGTATATGCAGCCACTGCCCGTTGAGTGTTCCCTGAGATATTCTGCTAGTCCAAGATGATATTTTAGGCCAGCAAGTGGCAAGCTTGGGTTAACAAGTATCCGTCGTAACTTCTCAGCATTTAATTTCTGTCCAGCATACGGGAGAATGGAGGCTACTTATTAATGAGGCAATATTTGGTGCTGATGAGGGTTGCTAATGAACAATAATATTATAATAGCCATTTCATCATTCCCTAGCAAGAATCTTGACTTGACATCTGGAATGTGTTGGAAAATGTGACAATTTTCTCTGACATCAAGAAAGCCTCACTAGACTTCTCACATGATTCTTCCAAATTTCTTGTATCCCAAAACATTTGGATCTCTAAAAGATTCTGCCCTGAGGCTTGTTTGCCTTTACAAAAAATAGAATTGACATTGGAGGAGGTATTGGATAAACTTAGAGAATCTAGAATTGCCAAAGTACCAGTACCAGATGAAATATATCCAAGGATATTGAAGGAGGTGCTAATGGAAATTACAGAAGCTCTGGCCATAACTTTTCAGTTTTCCATGATCTCAGGGATGATGCCAGAGGACTGGACAATTTGAAACAATATGCTCCTGTTCAAAAAAATGTTTAAGGATGTGCCCAGGAATCACAGAGTAATCAGTTTAACTTCGGGAGTAGGAAAACATATAGAAACAATGATTTGGGTTAGTCACACAGACAAATGTGGATTCTTTGGTGACACAGGAATATTCCAACTGGACAATATAATGTTCAAAAAAGGATACCGGAATTAGGGTTACAATACAAAAACTCAATAGTTGGAATTGATGCAGACTGAGGCCATAATCTTCTGAAAATGGGAACAGTATTCAGATTGAAGAAGATTGAATGTGAAATACACAGGGAATAACAGAGTTTATAGGAGCTAAAATGGATAAATGAAGAATCTATAAATGAAGCAAACAAATTACCAGCTGGAAAATATATGGATACCATTAACGTGAAAGAACAATGAGAGCAGCTAACAGAATTTGTCAAGGAAGAAGGGACAAGCAGCATAAGGTTTTTTAAAGAGGAGAATAAATCAAGAAACTGTGGATAACAACAATAAGGTTCATACATTCGGAAAAACAGAGAAAAGGAAAGAATATAAATTCTGAAGAAAGCAAGGTGAAGTATTGACACTTGAACAATGAGACAAACAGATAAGGCACAGAACAATGATTAAAAGGTATAATTGAAATTGGATAGGCTGGAAAGCTTAGACCTTATGTGTCCAAAAGAAATGGAGATTAATGACACTCAGGATAAAAGACTGAAAATAACAATAGAGATTAAGGATGGCATTTTATAAGCAAACCCTGATAATAAAAAATATCAAAGGATTTAAAGAAATGTTTGAGCGATGTTGACATTGATTTCATTAGAAACGCCGCAGAGTACAATAACAGCAACAATCAAAGATATAAGAACTGGAAAAAAATGGTTGGAATAGAAAGTAATGCAGAGTTGATTAAAAACATAGGAAAAAATAACATCAAAAGTGTGCAAAATTATTCAGTTATCAGAAGAATGGCCAGAGGACTTCATGCAAACAAAAATGATGACCCTAAGGAAGAAGCCAAATCCATGCTGATATTCTGAACTTTGTACAATTGCCCAATTGTTCATGAATTGAAGACTTTTGTTAAGAATTATTGCAAAAATACGAATGTGCAGAACTCCATTGGAGATGACCAGGTTGGATTCCAGGGTGGAAGATGGACAAAATAAGCATGTAGCATTGCAAGATTGATGCATCAATGGAGTTTAGGTTTTGACAGGAAATATATATTAGTTGTATAGATTTGAAAAAAAGGAAGAGATTGGCTAACAAGATTAAGCTCTTGACCCTTCTGAAAGAGACAACGTATAAGAAATCTGTATATGGAACAACAGCATAAGTGAGAGCAGGCAACAGGGAGTTGAAATCACGTGTAGTTGAAGGAGGCGTTTGAAAGGGTGGTCGTTATGACTGGCCCTGTTCAATGTCTATGAAGAATCAGTGAAAAAGGAAGCGGTCACTGAGCTGTATAGAACTAGAGCATTGCTGAAAAGAAAGACATATTGCCATAACTTTTCATATTGCACTCATTTGAACAAACCAAGACTGCCAAATTTCAAATCACAGTGACTTATATCTTGGTCAAAAAATAAAGTGCTGATTGGTTTGCAACTTTACTGACTGATTGGCTCAGGAATTGCCACAGAGAAAGTATTATGGAGTTATTGACTCCCAAACACCCAAGTAAATCGACAAAGTTGCAAGGGGTTTGTAGATAATCTATTTGTTTGCAAAGAACTCGTCCTTGTATTTCTTGTTTCCAACTAGTGTAAATGAGCCATGTCACAAGTTTGACTGCTCATTTTAATTCTGTTGTTAAAGTAGCCATTAATACAATCAAGATTGTTCAGCAAATGCTGCCCTATTACATCTAACAGTAAACATTTTGGGTTTTTCAAGTGCTGGCCAATTGAACATGGCCCATACTGTAGCTATTATGAAAAACCAAAGGAACATGTTACATGACTCAAATTGCCAATCACTAGGATTTTACAGTCTACGTACCTGGCATTGAACTGGTTCTAAAATTCATACTTGATGCTGCTTAATTGTGTGGGAGGATGAATGCCTTTTTTTGATTGATGAAAGAACCCTATTAGTGAGAAATAAACTTTTGTAGCCACTGCCTGACAGGAGCATGAAATGGTTTGCTGTCATTCATATTTTGAGACACTTTGCCCATCCATGGGAATTTAGGGTAGAACAGGCACTTTTTAGATCCAGATATGATGATGTTTCTCCCATTTGCAAGTTTGCATAGTACATAGTAAATAATGATCTGTTATGTAGACCTTCTGTTTGCAATCTTTAAATCTACAGCCTATTTTACTACCTTACATGTGCTTATTTTAGTATGTATTTCCCTGGTTTATTCTCGCATGTTTTTATTTTTAATTTTTTTCACAAAATTTTGTTATCTTATGTCAATGTATTGCTGACAAATTTTGTTACTAATATGCTTGTTTATGCATTTTGACATCTCAATGGTGCTGTACATTTGATATCAGTGGCATTTCGATCTGCTTGTTATATTTTAAGATTTGAATGGCACGTTTTAGTACTCAATGTTGAATTAATATTGAAGCATTCACTATGAAATTTAGATAATGGTATTTAATAATAATTTTAGGAATGTATCATCTATTTTAATATGGAAGGAGAATGCACAACATTTTTTAAAGTCAGCCGATATTCTTTGTGCTTGTTATGGTTAATATGTATTAATATTTATATTAGCAGGATATTTTAATAGTATTTGACTAATATATTTTCAGCATTATGAGTTTGAAAATATAAAGCATCATTTACACCACTAAAAGAGGCTGTTTGGCCCATTGCATATTTTAATATTGCCATGCTTTTTTCTTTACTCTTGCATGGGATGTGGGCATCATTGGAAAGGTTGCTGAAAATGTGTTGCTGGAAAAGCGCAGCAGGTCAGGCAGCATCCAAGGAACAGGAGATTCGACGTTTCGGGCATAAGCCCTCTTCAGGAATGAGGAAAGTGTGTCCAGCAGGCTAAGATAAAAGGTAGCCTGCTGGACTCACTTTCCTCATTCCTGAAGAAGGGCTTATGCCCGAAACGTCGAATCTCCTGTTCCTTGGATGCTGCCTGACCTGCTGCGCTTTTCCAGCAATACATTTTCAGCTCTGATCTCCAGCATCTGCAGACCTCACTTTCTCATCATTGGAAAGGTTCCCATTCTTTCTCCATCCCTAATTATCCTTGAACCGATTGGCTTGATAAACCATTTCAAAATTCACCACATTATTACGTGGGGGTCTGGAATCCAATGTAGTTACACCAGATACAGATGACATGGAGACCAGATTCCTAAAAGACATTCATAAACCAGAAGGGTTTTTACAACAATGGTCAACGGTTACATGGTTGCCAAGTTACCAGCTTTATTTTTAAGTCTAGATTTTGTTTACTGAATTCAAATGTTAATACCTACCATGGAGAGATTTCAACCCACATCTCCAGAAGGTTAGTCTGAGACTCTGTGATATTGCCTCAATGCCTCCACTATGTTATGGTCAGTTTTAGCATTGCTATGTTGCAAATATGTTTAAAGTGTTACATAGTATATGCGAGGATTGCCGTGCTGCTAATTTATGTTATCATTGGTATCTTGGTGGTAGTTTCCTTCATTCATTCATGAGATATGAGCATTGCTGGCAAGACCACCATTTGTTGCCCATTTCTAATTGTATTGGAGAAGCTGGCAGTGAGTCATCATGTTGAAATCATCTTGAAACACTACAATCTATCCAGTGTAGCCACACTAAATTGCAATCAAGGAGAGTTCCAGGTTTTTGATCCAGTGACAATGAAGGAATGACAGTATAATTCCACTTGGGATAGTAGGTGATAGTATTTACATTCATCTGTTGCCACCAATCAGCTATGTGTTAGAGGCAATGTGTTTGGAAGTGGCAGTCAAAGGAAGATTGGTGAGTTGTTACACTACAAGTTATAGATGGTGCATAATGATGCCATTTTGTGCTGATGATGGAGGCAGTGACTGTTTAAAATGGTGGGTGGAGTAATCAATACAAAATTGGACCAAGCTTAGTACTCAAAAATATTGCTGAATTTACAGAATGGTCATGTAATTAGCAAATGAGCATATATAGTCACATACTTTGGTAGCAAGCATAAGGATACCACACAGTCCTTGGAAAATATGTACTTAAATGGTGTAGAGACACAGATCTGGGTTACAGATACATTAAATGTAGCAATGCAGGTCAGTACAGATTTAAAAACAAAGTCCTGGGAATAATTTCCAGCAGGATGATATTTAAGAATAGAGAAATTATAGTATATGTAATAACCTTGCTTACACCAAACTGGAAGTTTGCAGTCCCTGTTGATGAGTGTGAAGGCAAGACGTCTCATAAAGTCACAGAATCAGACCAGAAGGAGGTCATTCAGTCAATCATGTCTGCACCAACTCTCCAGACAAACAACATGACTTAATACCAATCTTCTGCCTTTTAAACCTTGCATTTCTTTTCTGTTTAAATAATGATGCCTTAATGGAACAATCTTATATCATACTCCCAGACAATGCATTCCAAACTCAAGTTACGCATTCTGTGAATCACTTTAAATCTGAGCCCTTTCGTTCCTGATCCTTTTATGAGCAGGAAGCATTTGTCCCTGTCTATTCTATCCAGAACTCTCATTGTTTTTAAAATGTCTATCCGATCACCTCTTAGCCTTCTTCTCTCCAAGCAGAACAGTCCCAACTTCTTCAATTGGGTTCTTAATGGATGTTCCTCAATCCTGGAACTATTCTTTGAAATATCTTCTGCACTCTTTCCAATGCATTCACAACCTTCCAGTGTTGCACCCAAAATTGTACACCATACTCCATCTGAAGCCCAACAAGTATCTGGCATAACTTCTTTGCTATTGTACCATATGCCACTGTTGGTCAAGCGCAGGATACAGTGTGCATTATTAATTGCTCTCTCCACCTGTTTTGCCACTTCTTATGATCTGCGTACATATACCTTCAGGACCCTTTGATCCTGTAGAATTGTACTCCAATGTTATATTGTTTTTCAATATTCTTTCTACCAATGTGTATTGAAACCCACATCTCTGCATTGAAACCCATCTGCCATCTATCTGCAAACTCCACCAACTTGTCTATGTCCTTTTGGAGTTCTGCACTGTTCTTACAGTTTACAAAGTTTCCAAGTTTGGCAGACTTTGAAATTGCCTCCCGAACATCACAATTTAGATGATTAACATATTTCAGAAAAAAGAGGGTGCTTCAAAATCAATCCTTGGGCAGGTCTGTCAGAAAATGTATACCAGTCTCAAAACAATTCATTGACCATTACACTTTGTTTCTTACTACTCACCTAATTTTGCATCCATGCTGCTATTGTCTTTTATTCCATAAGCTATAACTTTGTCCACAAGTCTGTTATGTGGCACTGTAGCAAATTTCTTTTGAAAGTTCATGTACACCACATGAACAGTATTGCTCTCATCTACTTTTTCTGTTACCTTTTCAATAAACTCCAACAAGCTAGTTAAAAATGATTTTCTATTTAGAAATCTATGGTGACTCCTCATAATCAACCCAACCTTTCAAGGCCATCACTAATTATAGTCTGAATATTTGTTTCTAGAAGCTACCCAGGCTCTGAAGATTTGGAACAAGGGCTTGATGTTTGTAATTCTCCAATCTGACAAAATATACAAAGACACAAAAAATTATAGGCAGTGCCCTTGATATTGCCACACTCTCTTTTTTTCAATGTCTTTGGATGCATCTTATCCAGTCCTGGTACCTTGTCAATGTTAAATTCTGGCAGACTGTCCAACACTCATCGAGTGTTGTTAGTATAGTTAGTACTCTGTTGTTGTGTTTTATTGATCTGTTGAAGGCATTTTAATGGAAAAATGACTGGCTGATGTATTTTCCTATTACCATTATATTGCTATATGTGAGAATTGATATATTGCTCGTATATATTTTGTCCATGTGGACTTTTATAATTGATATTCTTCTCATTGAGTTTGAACCCTTCTAGAGGCAGAGTTACCTCCTCTTTCACCATGGCTTGGGTAGCACCAATCTCCTTGTTGAACATTTGATTGGCTGGCAGCTATGCAAGGTGGGACTTCCCCTTCCAATGAGGAAAGAGACTCACCCTTGACCAATGAATGACTCACTCAATATTAAATGGATGTGGGGAAGCCAATATTGAGGGTCCATGCTTTTTTTGGTTGGTGAGGCATAGTAAACACCTACCCTAGGTGTCCTATGAGCAATTCTACTCTTCAGATTACAAAAAGGATACAATACCACTGAAGAAGATAGATTTACTGGATTAATATAAGAACTGAAAGACTATATCTATTTTGAACAGCCTAGGTTTCTTTTCTTGAAAGCAGAAGGCTGAGATTCTGAAAGGATTTAGTAAAATGGCCATGAGAAAATATTACATATATGTAACAAAATTACTCTAAATTCAAGAGGAACTTCAGGAGAAACTTGTTTACTGAAGGAATGCATACAAATGTGGAACTCACTATCACAAGGAAATGACAGTAGGAAGCAGCTCAGAGGAACAAAAGGATTTTGGCGTACTTGTTCATAGACAGCAGGACATGTTAATAGGGTAGTTAATAAAGCATATGGGCCTTTATCAGTCATGGCAATAGATTATAAGAGCAGGGAGGTCATGCTGAAGCTGTAGTAAGGATTATAGGAAGGATTTGATGGAACTAGAAGAGGTACAAAACAGATTCACCAGGATATTGCCTACAATGGAGCATGAAGAGAGGCAGGATAAGCTCAGGTTATTTTCTGTAGCATAGAGAAGGCTGATAGGGGACTTTAATAAAGATGTATAAGATTATGAGGAACACGCACAAGGTAAAAATCAGTAGGAACGGTCAATAACAAAGATTTTAAAGTGGAAGGCAGGATGCTTAGAAGAGATTTTAGGAAACAAATTCTCCCAGAGTGTGGTGGGAATGTGGAATGCACTGCTTGGGAGGGAGGTTGAGGCAGGAAACTTCACAACCTTTAAAAAGTATTTGGATGAGCACTTGAAGTGTCGCAACTTTCAAAGCTATGGACTTGTGTGAGAAAGTGGGACCAGTGTAGGTAGCAGTATGTTTTTGATGGTAAAGACTCGATAGGCCAAAAAGCTTCTTCTATATGTAAGATTCTGTGATTGAGGTAAATATTATAGCTGGATTAGGAGAAACTAGATAAATACATGTGTGAGAAAAGAAGGATATGTTGGTAGGATTCAATGAAGAAAGAGTAGGAAGAACAATGGGCATTTTGGCTTGAATGACTTGCTTCTTGGATATAACGATGATATATTGCAGTGTATATTTCAGTGCTGGCATATTTCTGACATGTTTAGTGCTGAGATATCTTTGAGATATTACTGGTATATTTCATAATGGAGTGTTCCACTTAATATATGAGTACTGGGTTGCAATGTTGTTATATTCTGATGAAGTGTGATTTGTATAATTACACTTTGTTATGTTTTATTGATCTGCTGATGGCATTTTAATGGAAAAATGATTGATTGATGGATTTTCCTATTACTATTATATTCCTATATGTGAGAATTGATATATTGCTGATATGTATTTTGTTCACATGGACTTTTATCATTGATATTTTGCTGGATATCTCTTTGATGGTGTGGATATAACATTGGTACATCGTTAGAGTTCTTCATATTGTTTGTTACAAGAGTCACAAGGGAGAAAAGATATTTTAGCTTGCCCCCTCTGATTTGTGTGAGGATATTCTGCGTTATACTTTTGTGGTGCTTTAACCTCCCTATCTTCTTTCTCTCATTTAGCTACAGAATTCAATCCAGTATAATTTGAAACAGGTTTTATGTACCATCAATGTGATTTCCTTGAGTGGATGTAATGTTAAAAATTGTCAATTTGTAAAATTTCAAGAAAATAAAATAGTGGCCAAAGGAAAAATTAATGCATTAAAAATAATCAGATAGCTGTTTCAAATAGATGGGGACAACTAGTGAATGATGTTCCCCCCCATATTTATTACTATTAGGAATGTCTCAGCAAATGCATTCCCCAAACTATGTTTCCATGATTCTCAAGTTATCGATCTACAAATACAAAGTTCTAAAAAAGTACAAGATCTGAAGCCTTTGAGAGACAGAATTTAATTCAGGACTTATCTATAATGTTCAAAAAACCATACTACTTGCTCAATTGAAGAAGGTAGATGTTTTAGCACAGCTTCCACACTATTTTTGCAAATATCTGAGTCCTTAAATGTACTGTAGCACTCTCATCTCTGAGATAAATAGGTTCAAGTCCAGCTCCAGAACGTGAGCACAATGTTAATGCCAACGTTTTATACAACACTGAAGGGATGCTATGTTGTTAATTTTCAGCTGAGACTTTCAACTCCATCTGTTCTTTCAACATGACAAAAAAATTCCCTTGATTCTGATTGAAGAGGAGCAATGATGTCCTGGCCAATATTTATCCCTCAAACAATATCACTGAGCAGATTATTTGATCAATACTGCATTCCTATATGTGGAACCTTGCAACTATTGCAAATGTCTATAATACAACAGTGACTGCATTTTTTAAAAAAAATGCCTTCATTTCCATTACATATAAAATGTTCTAGGAAATCCTGACATCAGGAAAGAATGCAATTTATTTATTTGTTTATTTATTTCCATAATGTTTGCCCTTATACTTGATACTTAAGCTCAGATTTCCCCTACTTGTACAAAGAATAGTTCAGTCCTTCCATGATTTTTCTCCTGTGAAATAATGCATTCTATGCTATTATTGTTATTTACATTCTCACTCAGAACCTGTTAAAAAATAAATTGTCCTAAACCTTGAAGAATACACTTCAAAATAACCAGTAGAAAACTTCAAATGCATATTTTACTTTCTCATATTGATACATCACAGTCCTGCTGGTATATTTTATATTAGAGACATTAGGATGTTTAAATTACAGTGTGTTGCTTTTATAACATTGACTTGGCGCTGCTTTATTGTTATATTGGTGTTTTGATAATATATTGTGTTATTAACTGGTAGATCTCTTGAAGTATTGCTTGCAGCTAAGCCTGAAGCTGGTTTGATTTTCCTTCTGTTTAGCACAGCTCCGTAACAGGTTGATCACAGACTTGCTGTACCATAAATAAACATTATTCATACACTTGACATACTAAAATATGTTTTAACAGCTAAGAGGTACAAGTCTAATTGATATAATATTTATGCACAATTTACAGAACCCTTTACAAAACTTTATTCTATTTTCTCCAAAATCTGTCTCAATTATATTTACTGTATTTGTATTCCTGTTTTACCTATTAGTTTATAGAACTTACTACAGTTACAGCTATTTTATTCATTTTATTTATCCATTTCCCTCTCTCCAATATTTTCTCTCTTAAAGATTGTATTTCACTGTTCTTTGATCAATAGTTATTGCTAAAACTGTCCTTGTCATATTATTTAAAAAGGAAGAATGGGAGTCCTCTTGCCGTGCAGTGGTAGTGTCCCTACTCTTGGACTGAGGGATCCAAGTTCATGCCCCACCTGCTCCATAAGTGTGTAACAACATCTCTGAACAGGTTGATAGGAAAATAGGATAAAAATGGAAGATATTTGTCTGTGCAAAAGCCAGATTCTTGAACTTTGTGATGAAAACGTAGGTAATTAAGTCAAATGAACCACAGAGACATAAGTCAACATTAAGCTAACTCATAAACATGCTTTTCAGATTCTATACTGCATTGGTGAGACTGTACATGCAGAACTGTGTACAATTTAGGGTCTTTAATTAAGCTGTGGTATACTTACATGAACAGCAGTTCAGAGAAGGTTTACTTCATTGATCCTGAGAGTAAAGGGGAATGATTGAGCAGCACTCAATGAAATTAGAAGAATGAAAGGTGAACTTACAAAAAGATGAAGGATTCTAAGGAGGCTTGCTAGGGCAAATGCTGAGAAGATCTTTCCTGTCGAACCTGGGTGGACAGCTTCAAAATAATGCATATCACTCTTCAGGCAGCAATGCGGAGGATTTTCTTTTCTCTCAGAGACAATCATATTCTTTAGAATTCTCTTCCCTAGACAACTGTTGAATATATTCAAGTCTAAGTTACACAGATTTTTGAACTTCAAGGGATTCAAAGGTTATTGGGGACGGGTAGGAAAGCGGAGCAAAGGACCCAATCAAATCAATCACAAACTTATTAAATGGCTGAGTAAGCTCAAATGCCTATTAATGATAATTATAACTAATGATTCTATTTCTCATGACCTATTCTTATTAAACCATCGTCTTTCTCAACAACATCAATCAACACTTTAGTTAAGAATTGTTATTTTAAACTCTAGAAAGCAGTTTTTAAAAAAACATGGCCAATACTTTCACATTTGGCCATTATTTGTGAACTTTCTCTTGTGACACCATTTTCTGGTGTACTCTGGGTATTGTCGTTCCACATGAGCAGGGTAAAAAACAACTCCCATGATGCATCTCTCTCTCACATACAGAATTTATCCACAGAAGCTTGAATTCCCCAGCACCCAAGGATCGGGTGAAATTTCCGACTCTGGGACTGAAGCAGAACTCAAGCCCTAGGCCACAGAAAAAGGGGCAGGCCTCTGTGGAGGGATTTCTAACATTAAGTGATTAATTTTATTGGTAAGTTTAATTATTTTAGTGTGAATTATTCAATCTTATCTTTAACTAAATATTATGCTACAGATGTTAAATTATAGAACAAAATACTCAGCTGGGTTAGCGATCCTAAGTAACAGTGAAATCATTCTGCCAGAACAAATTGAATAATGTGGTTTCTATTGTTTAACGTTTTTTAAACGTGTAGGCTTGATGTGAGACTTTTATTTCAAAGAATTGTTCTGTTCAAGTTTTCCATTTTATCAGAAAGGTATATCCCTCAATTTTTAATCTTTAACATTATTTCAATGCACAAACCCTAATTATGCCTAATTCAAACTTGAGTTCCAAGTGTACTTCAAGGTTGGCAAACTACTGATATAATTTAATATTAGCGTGATGCTGGTAAATTTTAATCAAGGTTGAAGTGTCCCTAGAATGTTTCAGTGTTGACTTAGATCTACTTAAAGCTGGAATGAAATTGAAGTGAATTAAGGAAAAATGTAAGACTGATGTGTTGTAGATATACTTTACTGCTGATGCATTGAAAGAATGGTTAGGTTTGGTGCATCACTATAGTTCAGTGTTCGTACAAGAGTGGTATATTTGATTATTGGTACATTTTTATTTTGCTTTGTTTTCTGCACATTTTATCTTTGGTCCTTATTGGCATATTATAATGTTGACAATTTTGAAAATATATATCAGCATTATAAGTGGCTGGGAAAGTTCTTAGCCATTTTTCAATGGTGATTTTAGCCAACATGCTTGCAAGTATTTAATCTTGTCTTTTGCACTTATAACAGCATAACTTGCAGTGCATGCGTGGAGTTTAACTCCAGCATACTTGCAAACAACTTTAGTGAAAAATATGATGCTCATTATCTTACTTTACCATAGTTAAAAATCACTCAACAACCAGGTTATAGTCCAACAGGTTTATTTGGAAGCACTAGCTTTCAGACCGCAACTCCTTTACCAGGTGGTTGCTCATATCTTGAGTACCCCTTAATTTTGGATGACTAATTAATATTATGACCAAGTACGGAGAGGCGAATAAATTCCACTTTTTACTACTGAGGTCTGTTATGATATTGTCTGAATTTTAAAATATGTGATTTTTCAATTCAGTACTTAGTTGACTATGTGAAGAAATAACCATCCGGATATTTTCAGTTAACAAAACTAATGGCAGAATCTTCACAGTTTCTGAATAACATGGGCTATAGTGAGAAATTTGGGAAAATCAAGTGAGATGTCGAGTGAGTTAATGTTAGATGTGAAGATTAAAATGTTACATTTTCTAACCAAGTGTAGGTTATGAGATGAGATTCTCTCTAGTAAACGAATCATTGACAGTAAGCCACATCCTGGCTATGATATAGGGGTGTGCAAGGGGATACTTGAATGGGCAAGTTTACTCAATATCCTGGAGTTAAGGTTGTAAAGTGGACAGACACAGATTTAGATAAATGGGATGCATGGGGACTTGATCGTTCACAACATATGCATTTGATGGGGAGGGCTACCAAGAAGGGAATGTTACATTTGGAATTTCTCAATACTAAGACGTTGAGCCTGAAATTTTCTGTTTGAGAAGTAACTGGTGGTGTCCCCCATCATGGTGGAAATAACAAATCCAAATAAAGAGGAAACTGGCTGCAACTACACATTCTGTGAGAGAGGGGACATCAATTTCAAGTGGTGTGAGGTCCTTCAAAAAACAGCAACATTGCACAGACGTGCGTACACTAAAGCTGACACTTACTTATGAACAGCACATGCTGTCTGTAAATGTCAGATATTAACCTCCTGTCAGCAGTCCATATACTGGCCCCAAGTCCTCCCTACCACATCATGCAACATAACAAGTCAATCTCACCAATAGCTATGATGCAACAGCAATAGTCAGTTACTTGGAAAGATTGACCCAAGTCACTGAAATAGCAGATGCCTTGGTTTTCCCATAGTCTGCACATGGTACAGGAGCTGCTCAATTCACACCTTCTATCAATCATCTTGTAGTGCTAAACATGGCTGGGCTCTGTACTGCTGTAACTTTGGTTAAACAGACATTCACATACACAGATGAAGAAGAAAAGTGAACATATATTTATGTTACAAATCAAATCAGACTCCCTATCCCTGTATTTACAACACAGTAAAACTAAAATATTCAATGACACAAAATTGACCCCAATTATTCCTAACCAGACATTTTGAATAATCATTACCAGACTTTGCGAAAACCAAAATCACACATCAGGTTTAGAGCTTAATCAAAATAATTAACATCCTCTTGATCATAATGTAGCATAAGCACAGAAAAATTAAAACACAAAGTGACCGACTTAACATCTATGATTCAAACCAAATCTTCATCGATTTTAGCCTCCCCACTCTCTCAAAGTTGAACAGACAAACAGACATACTTAAGAGATAAATCAAAAGAGAAACTAAAAGAGGTGTAACAGGCCAGTTCACTTAAGCAGAATCCAAAATCTGTAATATTAGAGGCAGATGGGATTGTGTATTGCTTGGATTTTGAAGGCAGCGATGCGTGTAAGTAGTTTGCAGTGGACTCTGAAGGATATTCACTTAATTCTTCAGAAATTCTATTCTCTGCACTTATAATAAGGATAGTGGGAGGACATCTTGAAAAATGTCCATATTACAGAGGAGTAAGTGCTGGATGCCTTGAAACACATAAAATTGGATAAATCCCCAAGACCTGTTCAGGTGTACCCTAGAACTCTGTGGGAAGCTAGGGAAGTGAGCCCCTTGCTGAGATAGTTGTATCATCAATAGTCACAGGCGAGGTGCCGGAAGACTGGAGGTTGACTAACGTAGTGCCAGTATTTAAGGAAGGTAGTAAGGACAAGCCAGGGAACTATAGACCAGTGAGCCTGATGTCATTGGTGGGCAAATTGTTGGAGGGAATCATGAGGGAGAGAATGTACATGTATTTGGAAAGGCAAGGACTGATTAGAGATAGTCAACATGGTTTTGTGCTTGGGAAATCATGTCTCATAAACTTGATTGCATTTTTTGAAGAAGTGACAAAGAGGATTGATTAGGGCAGAGTGGTGGACGTAATCTATGTGGACTTCAGTGAGGCGTTCAACAAGGTTCCCCATGGGAGACTGGTTAGCAAGGTTAGATCTCATGGTATACAGGGAGAACTAGCCATTTGGATAGAGAACTCGCTCAAAGGTAGAAGACAGAGGATGGTGGTGGTGGGTTGTTTTTCAGACTGGAGGCTTGTGACCAGTGGAGTGCACAAGGATTGGTGCTGGGTCCACTACTTTTCATATTTACATAAATGATTTGGATGTGAGCATAAGAGGTATAGTCAGTAAGTTTGCAGATGACACCAAAATTGGAGTAGACAGTGAAGAAGATTGCCTTGGATTACAATGGGATCTTGAACAGATGGGTCATTGGGCTGAGAAGTGGCAGATGGAGTTTAATTTAGATAAATGTGAGGTGCTGCATTTTGGAAAAGTAAATCTTAGCAGGACTTATACACCTAATGGTAAGGTCCGAGGTAATGTTGCAGCTGTACAGGACATTGGTTAAACCACGTTTGGAAGGATTGCATGCAATTCTGGTCTCCCTCCTATCAGAAGGATGTTGTGAAATTTTAAAGGGTTCAGAAAAAATTTACACGGATGTTGCCAGGGTTGGAGGATTTGAGCTATAGGGAGAGGTTGAATAGGCTGGCGCAATTTCCCTTGGAGTGTCGGAGGCTGAGGGGTGACCTTATAGAGGTTTATAAAATCATGAGAAACGTGGATAGGGTAAATAGACAAAGTCTTTTCCCTGGAGTGGGGGAGTCCAGAACTAGAGCATAGAGAGCATAGGATGAGAGGGGCAAGATATAAAAGAGACCTTAAAATCACGTTTTCACGCAGAGGGTGGTACGTGTATGAAATGAGTTGTCAGAGGAAGTGGTGGAGGCTAGTACAATTTGTAACATTTAAAAGACTTCTGGATGGGTATATGAATAGTAAATGAATAGGAAGGGTTCGGAGAGGAATGGGCCGGGTGCTGGCTAGATTGAGTTCGGATATCTGATCGTCATGGACAAGTTGGACCGAAGGTTCTGTTTCCGTGTTGTATATCTCTCTGACTCTAGGACAACCCGGAAGCAATCAAATCTCTGTCCACTAGCTTTTGCAGGCACCACTCTCCTGACTTAAAAACAGTTCAAACTTTGGTTTCTCTTTGAATGGCTTGTTATTTCCCTGTGAGGGCCCAGTTAACAGTTATTTGCTATCTGTTTGAGCACAATGCATCTCCAAAACTGAAACATCCATTATATTCTTTGAACAAGGATCAGCCTACAATTAAATTACAAGTCTGGCTTCATAAGTAAATATTTGTTTCTTTGCTACTCACAGTCTAAAAGGTAACTTTCAGCTCTCAGCTCACAGTTCACAGCTCCAAAAGCAAAATGATAAAACATTTGATTCAAATAACGAAGGTCTCAACATTTCAAAATAATTAAGAATGTGCAATTTTATGTTGTAATGGATAGCTTGCAAACAAAAATCCATTCTTATAATTAATCCAAAAAACATTTATTCCTTTCTTTTCAAATTTGATGGTAATTAGTTGTCCTCCAGAAATAAATATTTTAATTATGGCATCCACTTGAAACTTGATGTGCAGGTTCAATCCAATCAGCATATCTCGGTTTAACATGGACGTACACTACTCCTATTGCAAATAATTTGTGGATTTGGAGCAAATATAAATTTGCTTTGCTTAAGATTTGTGTGTTCCATATTATCACCTTGCGTAGAAAGCAACAAATTAGATGTGGCATCTTTATGCTTCTGGTGCACTCTCCTAACCAACAGCAGTATCAGATAGGTTAGAGTGTCTGATGCTCCAAAATTGAAGCTCCTTGCATCGTCCAGAATTGGTGACTTGTCCTCACAAAAAGCATTGCTAAGCTTAGTCTTCCATGCTAAGAAACATTTGCTGAAGCCCAGCATTCTAATAGGTTGGTGGTAAATGTCTGAGAAGTTCCCTGATGGACTTGTCTAGCATGCTATCCTCAGCCATATGAAGTGACCATCTGTGGACAAATGTGCTGCCTAAAATTCATGTAGATTACATTTTTTTAAAATATAAAATCCCTACAATGTGGAAACAGCCATTTACAGTGACGTGGCACCCAGGCTACCTATGTGACCTCATGAGGTCTGCTTATTTCTTTCCATTCCAGTATATCGCAGTACAGTCTCACGTTCCACAGCTAGGGTGGAGGAGGTTTGGTCAGGTGACCCTGGTGTCATTTTTGTCCCGAGGCTGAGTGTGTTCTTCCCAGAGGCAGATGCACCATCCTTGGCTTGGACTGCCACTGGTTTGAGGGTGGCAGCCAGAGTGGAGATGGAGGAGCCAGCCACCTCTATAATACTCTGAGCAAAGCTTGTATGTGGTTCCTCCTCCAGCTTGGTACTTACTAGCACTATTCTGTTTCATTGTAATGAAGGGAAACTTGGGGTAAGCTGAAGTTCCCTCATTACCTTGTAGCTGAAGTATTGGAGTACAGGACCATGGATAACTCAAGCAGACCTCTGAGACAGCTAGATCTGGTGCTCCTGGAGGCAGCCAGACACATGCATACCAGAGACAGCAGGGTTCAAACAACACTGCTGCAGTCCTGCAGCCTTTGTCAGGTTGTGCAGTGCACCCAACAGACCTGCCTACTGCTCCTGTGTCTGTTCATGCAGGTCAATGCATTGCTGACACCATGGGGGTTCGTTTGTGCCTTGAGCTGAGTTAGTGCCTGGTCTAGGACAGACCTCTGAGTGCCAGCTGCCTGGGGCATTTCTCCCTTGACCAGCTGCGGAGACATGGCAGTGAAGTGCTCACTAACAGGTTCTCCTGACTCTAATCTAGCCAACGTTCCTACCAAGCTGTCAGTTTCTGTATTGGTTGAGGGTGCAGGAGGCAGCCTTACTGGCATCTCCTCTGATGGAGCCATTCTGTCTTCCTCAGAGGTGAAAAGTGTATATATTGCAGGACAAGACTCTTAACAGCAGTCATGCTGAACATCCCATTTGGGTCTGCAAGAGACAAAAGAGAGAATGCATTGTGACAAAGGGTAGAAGTTGTGGCATGTTAACAATACATTCCAGGTGAGGTTAATCAGAATGAACAATGTATCATACTTGGTGTCAGAGGCCTGGATATTTCAGAATCTGCAACAGGACCCATTCCAGGCATTGCTGAGATCTAAAATCTCAAGAGGGGGTGAGGATCTGAACACAATGCACTCACTAGTCAAGCTGGCTCTCAATCCTATTATGGTTGTTTTCTTCTTGAATGCGAAAAAAGGAGAGATTGAGTGGGATGGAAGTGGGAGCTGTTAGTGCTGATGCAGGTGAGGGAAATGTGGTGACATGTCCCAAGAGAGTAGGTAGGTTGCACTGTCATGAGTACCAATGACACTTAGCTGATTTCTGGTAAAAAAAAATCCAGCATGATGAATTAGTTTTATTGTGAAACCTTCTCAGCTACCATGTAAAACTAATTTAAAAATTAAAATCCATTTTTAATTCAATGCTGTATACATACTAGCATGCAAAATAAAACAGAACAAATTGTGGGTGAAGGATGGTGAAGGTGAAAAAAGTTAATGTTCATAAGAGAAAAAGAAATGTACACTCTTTAGGTAGTCTTGAAACTCTTATCGTGCTGTGGTTGATGCCAGCCGTCTGTTTTTCTGGGGAATATCATTTAAACTGTGATGAAGATTTCCTGATAAAGGATTTTTGCCCAAAACATCGATTTTCCTGCTGCCTGACCTGCTGTGCTTTTCCAACACCACTCTAATCTTAACTGTAATTCATCATTTGCAGAGTGAGTTTTGTGGCATTCAAAATTCCTTTCGGTTCTAGTTATAATATAATCATTTGCAGTCACAAAGCTAGTGTGTGAACTTGGGAATTAGCGAGTGACAACTGATGCTATATTTAGCAAGGAGATTGGATATTATTTTTACATTGTGTACATTCTTCCCAATGATGCAAGCGGATAAGCTTTTAATGTTAGGTCCTCTGATATGAGGTTTCAATTGTGGAAAAACTGGGTATTGGCAGGCAATGAAGACAATTTTTTTTAAGAGGCTTTGATTGCTCAATGTCAAAACTATCGGGATTCTATTGAAAGGGAGTCCTCCTTGCATAATGAGTTTCAGTAGACCTTCTTTGTTCCTGGCAGTTAAGATGGTTCATAGCTTACTGTCCTTAGATTTTTATTAAAGTGTTCAATAAATGACAGGTGTGAAGTTCTGCAGGGAAGCTATCCAGGCATGTCACCTGGTAATTCAATTTCAGAGGGTTTGAGAAACTTGCCAACCCATTGCACAAGTGATTTCAGCCATTTTAAGTGTCTTTGCAGCTCAAGTTACTTCTTTCCCTTCTTAACTCAAAGCCATTAAATCAACAGATGGAATTAAAGATTAGTATTCCATATTACATTTGCGATTAATCAAATTAGTTTATTCTTTGTGATGAGAAACAACTGATTACATTGGGTATGGTATAGAGAAATTCTAGGCTACAGTATTGAACATCTTCATGTCAGAGCTAATCATTAATTTAGTCAAACTCTTCTAATGCAACTGTCACACAAGGATGTGCATCTCACAATTTGTTCATGGGATGTTGTTAGCTAGAAGCCAGGAAAAAACAGCGAAAGGATCGTGCTGCTACACCAATACCCCACCCACCCCCTCCTGTGACTACCTTCTGCCCCAAATGTAACAGCACCTGCGATATCTGCATCAGTCAGTACAGCCATCTGGACTCACCCTGAGGGTAGAAGAGACTCACCTTGTCTGCAAGGTGCTGCCGTGATGATGATGTATTGCCCGTCTCTAAATATTCAGGCCAGCTATGAATCAAACACATTGGTTTGAGTCTGGAGTCAAATGCAGACCAGACAATGTGAGGATGGCAGAAACAGAAAATATGCCAATGGTCATCTTCCAGTATTCTATATCCTGGTCTGGTTCCTATGGATTGGAGGGTAGGTAATGTAGCGCCGCTATTTAAGAAGGAAAGCAGAAAGAAAGCCACAAATTATGGTTAACTTGACATCAGTGGTGGAAAAATACTAGAGTTCCTTGTAAAAGATGTAATAGTAGGGTATTTGGAACATACTGGCAGGATCGAACAAAGTCAGCATGGATTTACAAAGGGGAAGTCATGCTTTATAAACCTGTTGGAATTTTCTGAGAATATAACTAGTTACATGGTTAAGGGGAAGCCAGTAGATGTGCATTACTTGGATTTTTAGAAAGCTGTCAATAAGGTTCCACATAAGAGATTAGCATGCAAAACTAAAGCACATGGGAGTGGTGTGCGTTGGAAAGAATTTAGAACTGGTGGGCAGATCGGAGACAAAGAGTAGGAAAAAATGGGACATTTTCCAAGTGGCAGGCAATGACTATTTGGGCAGCCCAGGAATCCGTGTTTGGACCTCAACTCTTCACAATGTATATTAATCATTTAGATGAGGAAAACATGTATCACATCTCACAGTTTGCAGATGACATAAAGTTGGGTGAGATGGTGAATTGTGAGGGGAATGTAGAGATGCTTCAATGTGATTTGGACAAGTTAATACTGAATGGTGATAAATCGGAGAAGGAGATGGCGCAGTGAGATCAGGGTTCACTGAAGGTAAGCAGGTGCAGCAGAAGAAGGCAAATAGCATTTTGGCCATCAAAGTGAGAAGATTTGAGTACAGAAGCAGAGATGTCTTGCTGAAATTGTGCAGGTTCTCAGTGAGACCACGCCTGGAGTATTGCATGAAGTTTTGGTATCCTTATCTGAAGAAGGATATTCTTGTTATTAGAGCTGAAAATGTGTTGCTGGAAAAGGATTCCTGAAGAAGGGCTCATGCCCGAAATGTTGATTCTCCTCCTCCTTGGATGCTGCCTGACCTGCTGCATTTTTCCAGCAACACATTTTCAGCTCTGATCTCCAGCATCTGCAGTCCTCACTTTCTCCTATTCTTGTTAGTAAGGGAATATTAAGAAGGTTTATCAGACTAATTACTGGGGTGGCAGGACTGATGTAGAGTGAAGGCATTGGATCAAAATTCATTAGAGTTTAGAGGAATGAGAGGCATTCTCATATAAACTAATAAAATTCTAACAGGATTAACAAGGTAGATATAGGAAAGATGTTCCCAGTGTCCAGACAGTCCAGAACTAGGGATCACAGTCTCAGGATAAGGGGGTAGGCTTTTAGGACAGGGATGACTGGACTTCTCTTCACATAGACAGTAATGAGCCAGTGGAATTCTCTGTCACACGAAATTAAGGCCAAAACATTGAAGACTTTCAAGAAAGATGTACATATAGTTCTTAGGACTAAAGGGATCAAAAGATATGGGAAGGAAACGGGAACATGATATTGAGTTCAGCCATAGCAGAACAGGCTTAAAGGCTTGCTCTTATATTCTATGTATTTATGTTCTGCGAGCTTTGGCCTAAGGTTCTAAACCCAGTGGCATTACCACTAAATCACCAGCTATTCACAGAATTAAATAACTTGGGCAATTATTTATATAATTTTGATCCCAGTGTTTTCACCATGGCATAATGGAATGTGCCACATTCTCTGGAACTACCAGAGATGCTTTGTGTACACTCACTGACACCATTCCTTCTTCGTAATATCTGTCTAGTTTACTCATACCAAATAGAGAAGAATGCCTATGGTAAATGTTTGTACACATACATTAACAGCTAGTTACATTATGTCTGCAGTACATTTTGTTCATCAGGCTCAACTTAAAAGTAAGTACACATTACTTGTGCTGAAACATTGTGGTGTTCACAGCGAGGCTACTCTGGGCACTGGTACAGCACAATGGTCAGCTCTTCGCAGAACTAGCCCTTTATATCCTGATGGACAGAGCTAATGACATAATGTCAGTTTTAGTCCTGACTGTCTTTTATAACCCCAGCCAGCACTTTCCCACCCTTTGCAATTGCCAGCCCATTGCCTTTTTCTGTATATTAAATGCTGGACTCAATTATTTCAAATAAGTAAAGCAGGTTTATTGCTACTCCATCTCCTTCTAAGATTCTGACGAGACAAATGGCTGACAAGTGGATCAGGTTGAAAGTCTACTGCTCAAAGACAAGACAATCAGGGCAGTTTATTGCTATCCTGGAAAGGTGGTAGAGATTTGATTTCCATTTTGCAGAAGATGTTCGTGAGCATCCATGACACTGCTGAACATTTGCTTCTCTTGGAGGATCCTTAGTTTTCTCAAATCATGTCAGAGAACATAGTTATGTTTCAGAGAGAAGCAATCTTTTCCTTTTGGTTTTTTTACTCAGGTAGACTCTATCCTTCCACTTCAATGCAAGTGCAATTGGACAGTAGTGTCATTTTTCATGTTCAATCATTAGTACATCAGAATTAGGAACGGAAATAGGCCATTCAATTCTACTCTGCCATTCAGCAGGATTATGGTTGATCTAGTCCAGGCCTCAGTGCTTGTTTTGTACTGGTTCATGCTAGTCTTCAATTCCCAGATATTTCAAAAATCTGTCTTCCTTCTTTTTGAATACTTTATTATTTAGCTTCCACAACTCTCTCGGGTAGAAAATTCCACATCTTCATTTCTTCACATTTCAGTTTTAAATGAGTGTTCCCCTTATTCTACACTATCATAAATAGTCAAGCTGACTGAGCTGTTTTGGTACTGCCTGGAACATCTGAATTGGCTGTATCAAGCTTCTAGTATTAACTCCTGATGGTTGTGGTGTCAAGAAAGTCTGATGATCAGATTCCAAAATTTACTTTAGATAGGAAGACATTTGGATAATTCCTCCAAACCTGTGAATTTAGTCGTATCTTCTGATCTTCAGATGAATAATTGTTGGATACCAATATAATTAATCTTCAGTGGTGTATGTTTTTCTCTTATGACCAGTAAACATTCTTTTGAAACCTATGAAGTCTTCATCCTGTTAAGTGAAGTTATATTGATCAACCGCATTTGGCTTCTAAGGTGGTTGAGGTATTTCCAAATACTGTGGAATTTTAAAAGCAAAGCATGCTTTTCTGCTGAGAAGTGAGAAGTGTTAGTTTCTGATGAGATGCACTTATTCTAAATTGTATTGATTTCTGTATTTTAAGAATGTTTTCTTTTGATTTTGAGCCCTGTCCTACTTGTGCCATGGCATTCTCTGTCAGGGTTGCTATAGCCTCTCTCTCTTTAACCAAGTGATTTGTTCAGGTAAAATAGGAACACTTGCCACACAAAGTTTACATTTATTTGGATGACTGTTAACCTGTACAATCTTTGACATATCTAGTTCGCATGAGTCACCTGTTACCCAAAGCAATAGTTGATTCACATCTTCCAAAGGTGGCATTTCATCATGTTCCGATGAAGCTATGTTTTGGTAGTCTGGGTTTTCTTCCAAAGACACTTGCTGTAAGGTGTTAACCTCTCTGTGTAAGTAATCACTATAAATTCAGAGGTGCTATGATTGTTTTGGATGTTTGGTGTTTTATCCTTTTTTTTAATTGAGATAAAGCTGGACTTTGTTTCTGGTTATGAGTTTATTTTAATTCCAAACCTAGAACAGTAACTTCTAACATTAAAAGGCTTTAAAAAGACTAACCTACAGTGTTTTGATGTATTTGTGCCTTAGAGAGTTGACGGTATCTGATGAGCTTCTAAAGGAAGGATGGCTTTCGGTTTCCATCATTCTTCTATGCTAGTTTTGAAGTTCAGCTTCTCCCACTATCTGAATAGATCGTTCCAATATGTGATAATCTGTGATGGTCATATATCTAAAATAAATGAACAAACATTCCGACAGTAATTCTGACTTGAATTAGTTCGGCTTGTGAATCACCAAAGTCACAAAATTCTAATAATGCATAACGGTAATTAATAAAGTTTTCAACAGGTTCTTCAGGAAGCCATATTCTTCTATTAAATCTTGCTCTTCTGATTTATAACATTGGTACAGATGAAGAGTAATTGTCAAAAGCTCTTATAATAATATACATTAAAAGGAATCTGGATGGATACATGAATAGGAAGGACTTAGAGGGATATTGGCCAAATGCTGGCAAATGGGACTAGATTAATTTAGGATATCTGGTTGGCATGGATGAGTTAGATGGAAGAGTCTGTTTCCGTGCTGTACAACTCTGACTCTGACTCTAACATTAACAAAGGTTTCTGTCTCTCCTTTTGTATTCTGAAATTTTAACACATGATCTGCTAGGGATAAAGAATAAAAAAAATGTTCACTTGCTCTATCTGGACTGCTTCAATCCTGAAGCAATTCTATATTGTATGAATGGTCTCTTCATCCAGTTCAGTTTAATTCTGTCCAAAGGACATGAGATTTTATATTTGCTTAGAAGTGTCTGTCTACACAAACTTTTCAATATTTTTCACTGTTTCTAGTTGTTTATGTGTCCAGAGATGTCTTATTATTGCTGTTCTTTTTTAACTGCTGCCTGTTGCAATCAGAGATTGACTGGCTCTGTGTTCTTTCAACTGCTGAATATTTAAAAACACGCAGCTTTCTGAATGGATTTTTTTTCTTCTTTCTTATTCTTAGACAGCTAGAACTTTTTTGTAAATCTGAATATTTCTTCAGAAGATGAGCAGTGTTAACATATTACATGAGACTGTAATGGTCACCTGTGCTCCTGTGGTATAATTTCAGATGCCTACACTGCATGTAGAGTGTAATGCTGTGCAGTCATGTTCTCTGGAATCACCTAAGATGTTTCTTAGCCTTGTATAAATTCACTGCCACCAAATCTTTTTCTTGGTATTAGTTAATAGCAAATGGGGAATGATGCTCACAAATGGGGAATGATGCTTCTTTTGCAGAAGCAAGGTCCAATCATGATGAAAAGTGTAGAGGTATTACATATTACTTAATGCTTCACTGTGTGACACCCCATGGTATATGATTTCTCTCCTGAGATATCAGGCTTAAGTTAAAAGTAAGCACATGTTACTGCTAATGAAACATTTGGTATTGACACACTGCAATGAAAGAAGCACTACACAACTGTTGGCTCCTCTCAAAAACAGTCCTAATACATATGATTATCACACAATGTCAAGTGCTTCAAGGTACTAACTGCCTTGTATAACAATTACCACCTTTGAATAATCTACAATGATAAATGCTCTAGACCAATGAACAGAACACAAATTGTGGCTCAATGTTTAGCATCCATATTACAGGATGAAATTAATTTTCACTGTGAAGGTATGAACCTATTAGGACAGTGAACATAAACAATTAAAAGGCAAATTATGCCTGGCATATTAACAGAGTTCTTTGAAATAATACCTGTATGAATAAAAGGAATTCAGTAGATGTCTGCTTACATTTTTTAAGGTCTTTGGATGTCATTTGGGAGGCTTAATCATGTAATCATCTAATATTTTAAAAGGGACCATTGAAGCAGTGGGTAGTATTTAAAAGAGGTGATAGGAGTCTTATCCTGCAGCTGGCAAGTAACCGCACATTACCCCTTTTCAGATGGTCTGTCAAATCAAATACCAGTCAGCACTTGACTGGGCAGTGGTGTGCATTCCTCAAGATCAAGGACCTGAGGCAAAGATTCCATCTCTAATAACTGCAGGCAAATCAAACAGCTCTTCACTGTTTGGCAGTGCTACTGCTGGGTTGATGTTTGCTGCCAGTACTCTACCCAGCCACCCTTTGGTCACCATGGACTCAGGCCACAGGTGTGTGATGGCATGATGTGGCCTTGGGTTAGGATGGGAGTAGAGTTATTGGTGGGGTTGTCAGCACACCATACCTTCCCACTGCAGGGTCATTTGACTAGGTACTGACTGTCTTTGAGTGAAGGACTTCACATATTGTTCACACCCTGAAGTTCACAAGGAACCACAAGAAGGTTTTCCAACATAGCACATCCATTCCCTGATGCTGAGTGAATACCAACACTAGTACAATTAGGCCTCAAGTGGGATTGAAGTTGCCAACTTGATTGTAATTGTTCGGTGAGAAGGCCACCCATTAACATTGGCACCATGAATCTAATCAGGATAGAGATGAGAAGGCAACCATACCCTCCTCCCCATCTGTCACTCTCCCACCCAACTAAATGTCCTAACACCACCAAACTTGCCATGTGGGAGGGTATGAAATTCCACCCATTAAATTATTATGAATACACTGCCTAAAAGGGTAATGGAAGCCAATTCAATAACTTGCAAAGGGAATTAGATAATTACTTAAACATAACAAAATTGCAGAGCAAAGAGAAAAGGCCAGGAAATGGCTTTACTAATTGGATGACATACAGAACCAGTAAGGCATAATGGGGCAAATGGCCTCCTTATGGGATATATCGTCCTATGAATCCATGTACAAGAAAATTTAAACCCCAGAGGCAATTGTTTGTATTGTTATTCTCCTTCAAATATATCATTCGACAGTAGATTATTTATGATATCAATATTTGTAAATTACATAAAAATTATGAACAATGAAAACCATGAAGAGTTCAGGAAACAGTTTCAGTATAACACAGATAAGTAGATGAGGCAGATAAGGTAAATTGTGAAATTTATTGCAGGAAAATGCAAGGGAGTAAAGCTATTGAGAAAAAAGTCAGAAGGCTTAGGTGTTCAGAAACATCGATCTTTAAAAGAGTATGTAAGGACAAAGTAAGTAATAAAGTTTTATGAGTTATACACTTCACATTTGGTGTACTGAGTATAAGAGAAAATATGCTAAATTTATAGTGATCTTACGTCAGACAGTAGTTAGTATTGTTCTGATTTCAGACACCATTTAGAAAGAATGGCAAAAGATCAACAGATGGCACATTGCTACACTGACAGGAGAGTTTAAAATTGATGTGTCACTGGTACATTTTAGTATTTATTTTGCTTATGCATATAATGTAAATTATTGAGAGGTTGGTTATGTAGTTTTGTAGACTCATGTTTGAAGTAAAGATTATGGTTCAGATTAGCATTTAAACTAACATTATGGTACTGGTATAATATTGCTATCTTTTCTTGAATGTTGAACAAGATTTGACTACTCTTGTTTACTTTCAGAATATGGGCAAAACAAAAAAAAGATATCTAACTGCCTCAAGATCTTCACCTTGAACCCGTTATTTCATTGGTGGTGTTGTGCAGGAAAATTCATTAATAAAAATTGTTGATAGAATATTAACCCTTATTTCAAGTAAATTGGATTGCAATGCAACCTTGTTAGAAGCAATTCAGAGAATGATCACTTGACTCATTCCTGGGATGAAGGTATTATCCTATAAGAAAATGTTTAGGCTGTATCTACATACATTGGTGTTTAGAAGAATAAGCAATGATTTTATTAATGGCAGATGGAGTTTAATTTGGATAAATGTGAGGTATTGCATTTTAATAAAGTGAACAAGGGCAGGACTGAAAACAACAAATGTGAGAGATCACAGCGGGTCAGGTAACATCCATGGAGAGACAGCAGGACTTCTACAATTAGTGGTAGTGCCCTGGGTAATGTTGTAGATCAGAGAAACCTAAGGGTTCAGGTACATAGTTCTTTAAAAGTTGCAGCACAGGTAGAAAGGGTGCTTAAGAAGGTCTTTAACATGCTTGCCTTCATTGCTTAGTATAAGAGTTGAGACATCATGATGAGGTTGTACAGGACATTGGTGAGGCCACTTTTGGACTACTGTGTGCAATTCTGGTGGTCCTGCTATAGGAAGGATATTGTTAAATTGGAGAAGGTTCAGAAAAGATTTACAAGGACTGAAGGGCTATGCTCCAGTGGAAAAAAAAGTCTCAGCTTATCCAGCTTATCTTTATGACTCAAGCCTTCCATTCCTGGCAATATCCTGGTAAACGTTTTCTGAACTCTTTCCAATTTAATAATATCTTCCTGTAATAGGATGAGCAGAACTGCCCAGAACCGGTCTCACCAACATCCTGTACAACCTCAACATGATGTCCCAACTTCTATACTTAAAAATCTAGGTAATAAAGGCAAGCATGTTAAATGCCTTCTCAACCACCTTGTCTACATGTGACACAAATTTCAATGAATTATGCAGCTGAACCCCTAGGTCTCTCTGTTGAACAACACTACACAGGTCCCTACCATTAACTTTATACATCCTGTCCTTGTGAGTTTTACGAAAATGCAATATCTCACATATCAAAATTAAACTCTATTTTGCAACTCCTCAGTGCATTGACCCAATTGGTGAAGATCTCTATGTAATCTTAGATAATTTTTTTTATTGACTACTATACCATCAATTTTGATGTCATCTGCAAACTTACTAACCACGTCTCCTAAATTCTCATACAAATAATTCATATAAATGACAATTAATAAAGTGCTAACTCATTTAATTCACCACTGATTAAATTGTACACAGTGAACAATATGTGCTGTTATCACAGTTTGGTCAAACTTTTTATGCTGTCCTAAGATGGAGGGGATGATGAGGGTGAGTTTAGGGCATGTTAGTACTGTTGGTGTGTGTATGTGTGTAAGCTTTTTCAAACAAACAAGGAGGGATTGATAATAAATAGAAGAGTTAATCTGGATAGGGTAAATAGGCAAAGTCTTTTCCCTGGCGTCGGGGAGTCCAGGACTAGAGGACATAGGTTTAGAGTGAGAGGGGAAAGATATAAAAGAGACCTAAGGGGCAACTTTTTCACGCAGAGGGTGGTACGTGTATGGAATGAGCTGCCAGAGGAAGTGGTGGAGGCTGGTATAATTGCAACATTTAAGAGGCATTTGGATGGGTGTATGAATAGGAAGGGTTTGGGGGGACATGGGCCGGGTGCTGGCAGGTGGGACTAGATTGGGTTGGGATATCTGGTCGGCATGGACGGGTTGGACCGAAGGGTCTGTTTCCATGCTGTACATCTCTACGACTCTATAAGTCATTAAGAATGAAGGTAATGTGTGAATACAGTGCCAATAATTATACATGAGATTTGCAGAGTGATTGAAAGTGAAGACAGAGACTTAGAAATTGAGTAACTCCTAAACAGAAAAAGGACAGATATTTCTTCATGACGTATTCTTCTCCTCTAAGTCTGAAACCACTAGTAACATTTTTATCCACCTCTCAGCCAATCCACAGATCATTAAATGATGGTGTGCCATTATCCTAACCACAAATGAGTACTAAGAACCTGATGTAGCAGGTGTCCGTATGTAATGTGGGTTGGATGTGTGTAACCTGACCCTTTGTGGAATCCGTCACCTTCACAGGAACCTGGATCAAAGAAATCAGAAAAAATAATATGCAGCAGAAAGAAACAAGTGAAGCTGTCTGGTTGTGTGATGTCTGAAAGATTTCTGATTTCTGTATTTTATATAAACAATGGAGTGAAACGGAAGGCACGGACATTGAAGACAGGCAAATCAGTTACAGGTCAGAAGAGAAATTGTCTTTCAAATACCAACAATTCAAATACAGCACAGTTTAAATCCAGAGTAAACCTCATTTTAGGTTGTTCTATAAAACCTACTAACAGATACAGCACAGATTAAATACAATGAACTGTCTACCCTGAATTGACTTTAACTCATAGCAGAGACTGTTGAGAATACCAAACACACTCGGTGAAAATGTGTGAAGTCCAGGATATCTTGCCTCTTCAGCCTCATAGTATGAATCATGCTAGAAGAGTAGGGACAGAAACAACCTTTTAACAGGAGGATCAAAGAAGGAAAGGATAGGGAGAAGGTGAGAATATTTGGCTGAATTAATGAAAGAGAGCTGCCAGGATACTTAACATATGGCAAATCTATGTGTGTTGCCTGCCCTTCGGTTGCAAAAGGTACATAATACATAAGTGTTTAGAAAAATCTCAAACAATTATGCAAAACAAAGTTTTCAATCTATTTTTCAATGCCATCAATGCCTGAGAAATTACTTCTTCCCCCCCCCCCCCAATATAAAGTGTTTAAATGCAACTTAACTGACTTTCCCCAGTTGCTGTCCTGTCGAGTCAACTTATATAAATACTGTCAAAACTGAGAACTTTTAACCATTCAATCCTGGTTTAGATGTCATACAAACATTAACTTTTCTACTGAGGTGACTGCTTCTCCTGATCTCTTTTGGAGAGAACTAAAATTGTTTCTGATCGTAGTCAGATCTCCTCTGAAATGCCATAAAAGCTTTCAGTCTTTGGGTTTTCTGAACGAAAATCAGTCTTTGATTATTATAAGTGAAGACAAGCTAATGGTTTTCACTGTTTAGCCACCTTGTCATAAACCTTCATAAGTTAGTTAATTTTCCATTAACACACAAAATCGTCTACAGTCACTTCCTTTCTAAGCAATGCTTAGGACACTGTTCTGGAAGGACTTTCTGATCTTTAGTTTTGTTTAAAAGAAAACCTTAAAAAAAATTCATGTCAATTTGTCATTATTTGGAAACCAGATGCTGAAAGTGATTTTAATATATTTAAATTGTGGCATTGTGAATCTACCTGCATCAAATGGACTACAGCAGTTCAGGAGGGTAATTAGGGATGAGTAATAAATTCTGGGCCAGCCAGCAGCATCCACATCCTATGAATAAACAAAAGAAAAATTATGCACATTTTATCACGACTTCCTTGACTATCAAGCCCTGTTGTTAGATTTGAACTCTATAGAAAGGACCCGTTCCTATACTACTTGTTTCAGGAGTTTCCTCTGGATATTGAAATGGCACAACCGATAAATACTCTCTTTATACTATTACTTGGTGATTTTTAATATATGCTTACAATGTCCCAGGTTGCTTGGGATTCCTATGGGTGAGGGTCAGACTCAGTTAGTCAGCCTTTGACAACACTCCTAATGTGTCTTTGGAGTCATGACGTGGAGGTGCTGATGTTGGACTGGGGTGGACAAGGTCAGAAATCACACAACACCAGATTCTTGTCCAGCAGGTTTATTTGAAATCACAAGCTTTCAGAGTGCTGCTTCTTCATCAGATGCAGTGAAGAGAAGCACACAGGCACAGAATTTATAGGCAGAGAGATCAAAAGATCATACAAATGTTGTGAATAAAGTGTTTACAAGCTGAATAAAAAGTTTCTGCAGGTGATCAAAAGTGTCACATGGTGTGAATAGTAGTTGACCAAACTTTGTCCCCTCTGTAGAGGAAACCTGACTAGCAAAACTGACCTGTTTGACATCTTTCTTTATTCTGCCTCCTGACCCTGGCTCTTAGCATATAAGAGTAAAAAGTGAGGTCTGCAGATGCTGGAGATCAGAGCTGAAAATGTGTTGCTGGTTAAAGCACAGCAGGTTAGGCAGCATCCAAGGATGTTTTACCAAGTTTATCCCTTTGATTTTTCGATTTCCATTTTAATCCCCTTAGTTTTTGTGTTTTCCTCTAATTCAAATGCATAAATGTCATGCATATTTGTCTTGGTCTTTCTTCAGCTTCCAATTTGTTTAAAGTACTGTCAGTATGTGATAGTTTTCTCGGTTGATATGTAAAGGTGTTGAATAACAGGCTACAGTAATGTTAAATTAAGGATAGCAGAGACCTTCCTGTGCATTATTTATTGCAGATGTTGGTATGTATTACAGTGCTGGTCAGCCAGCAGCCTATAGTCAATTCCTGATGAAGGGCTCTGGCCCGAAACGTCGAATTTCCTGTTCCTTGGATGCTGCCTAACCTGCTGTGCTTTAACCAGCAACACATTTTCAGCTCTTAGCATATAAGGCAATATCTTCAACTGGATTATATGTTTAAGTTATTAACCTCACCCTGGCCATCCAGGACCACCCTCACATTGTCACATCCTGCTCTCAGCAGGGATTCTCTACAGAATTCTTGCAGTGCGAATTAGCTTTCATGTTTTCAGAAGTATGACTGTGCATGTCAAGTCAACTTTTCTGGCTGTAAGCACTTTAGGACATCTTGAGTTTGTTATCTAAGTTCTTTCCCTTCCTTGTCTTTGAAAATTGTCCAGAGTAACATACCCCTAAAATGTTTTACCAAGTTTATCCCTTTGATTTTTTGATTTCCATTTTAATCCCCTTAGTTTTTGTGTTTTCCTCTAATTCAAATGCATAAATGTCATGCATATTTGTCTTGGTCGTTCTTCAGCTTCCAATTGTTTAAAGTACTGTCAGTTTGTGATAGTTTTCTCGGTTGATATGTAAAGGTGTTGAATAACAGGCTACAGTAATGTTAAATTAAGGATAGCAGAGACCTTCCTGTGCATTATTTATTGCAGATGTTGGTATGTATTACAGTGCTGGTCAGCCAGCAGCCTATAGTCAATCCATTTGCTTTTGCAAATATGTGCATAAATATTAACTTCTTGTATAAAATGTACAAAAGTTTAGAAAAGAGGAAGCTACATTTAGTACTACCCTCAGATCTCCGAAACATCCGAAAAGCCTATTTACAATGAATTAGTCAAAGTGTATTTACAGTGTTTTAGGCAATGTGGCAGCCTTCAGTTTTACGGAATATGATTACAAAGAAACAACACTAATGAATTTTCAAAGAACGTGGTTTGTTTTTGGTGGTGATGATTGACGATTGAGCATTGGTCAGAACATAGGCCCTACAACTAGTGCTACTGTTGGAGAAACAGTGCAAGAAAATAGGAATTAGGAAAGGAGAATAGATGAAAATAGGAAAGACAGAAGAGAATAAATATCAATAGGTTACTTATGTTACCTACCAATAATAACAGATGTTTTTGCCTCATCACTTACGATTAAATGTACCTTTACAGCCTCCGTAACACAGACCAAAACGTTGCTGACATTTTGAAAAAGTGCTATTGTTATATGAAGCTCCACCTATCTCAGACAGTAGGCCTTTATTTTTCAGTTGAAAAATTGGGCTCCTGGAACCCAAATTGCCATTGCTGTTCAGAGTGGTACAGAATATGCCCTGGGGACATTGGACCAGCTCATAAATGCTGACAGCATCCCTACCTTGTGTTGTCTGTCTTGCCATTTTGTGCTTTGCCCTCTCAGCCAGACTTGCCAGGTGCATATTACCTCAAAGTCAGAAGTCATACAACACCAGGTTATAGTCCAACAGGTTTATTTGAAATCTCAAGCTTTTGGAGTGCCACTCCTTTGTCGGGTATTTGTTTTAAGAAGCCCTCACTGTCCATTTTTTGTATTTCTTGCTAGTTTATTTTCTCTCTCATAATTATGTTTGGCTCATCTTTTGTTGGCTTTCACAAAATTCCCATTTCTCTGGCTTACCTCTAATATTTGCCTCATTTTTGTTTTTAATTATCATTTCATGCTATCCTCAACTTTCTTGGTTAACCATAGTTGGTTTATTCTGGATCAGTGGTGCTGGAAGAGCACAGCAGTTCAGGCTGCCTGAACTGCTGTGCTCTTCCAGCACCACTGATCCAGAATCTGGTTTCCAGAATGTGCAGTCATTGTTTTTACCTCATAGTTGGTTTATTCCCTACCTACAATCCTTCTTCCTCAATGGAAAACATTTTTGTTGTGAGTCGTAAACTATTTCTTAAACCTCTGCTTTGTTCATCGGCTTTCTTTTCTGCTAAACCCATTTCCTAGTCCACTCCACCCAACTCCTTCCTCACTCCTTTTTAATTACCCTTATTTGCGTTTAGACAATTCTGACCCAAGCTTCTTACTCTCACTCTCGATGTTTAGTTCTACCATGTTATAGTCAGTATTTCTTGGGAGCCTTTTTACTCTGAGACCATCTATTAAACGCACCTCACACATTACTAAATCAAAATAACCTGATCTTTGTTTGGACTCACAACACATTACTCTAGGAAACTGTCCACAATATGCTCTAATCTTCATTGTAGATTGGGAAAATCAATTTGGTAGGGACAACAAGGTCAGAATTCATAAAGTAAGCCGTTATTAATGTATTGCCTTTTTATATGCTCTGATTAGTCTCTGTCCTACAATACAGCTACTGTTAGAGGGAGTAGTCAAAAAACTACTCCCACAGTATAGTTTTCATCTTGCTATTTCTGCCCATGTAGATTCTACATCCTCCAATCTAAGATCATTTCTTGCTACCTTACTTATCCCATCTTGTAGGAGCCACCATCATTTACTTCCTGCCTGCCCTTTCAAAAGTCACATCCATTTGAATATATAGTTCCCTGATTGCTTTGATTTTTTTGTAGGCATGTCTCCATAATGGCCAAAAGATTATACCCATTACCCACATCCATCTGTGCCTTAACCTAATTTGTCAGTTCACTTCCTGCTTTCATGCCCTCATAATTTCCCTTATTTAAGTTCAAAATGCTAGTTTGGATTCATTTCTCTCTCCCTCAAACTGAATATAACATTCAATCATATTATGAATGGAGCTATCTAGGGATACCTTCACAAAGTGACCAATAATTAACTCTCTTATTGTTCAGTACTATATCATGTATAGCATGGTTAAAAATCACACAACACCAGGTTATAGTCCAACAGGTTTAATTGGAAGCACTAGCTTTCAGAGTGCCGCTCCGAAACCACCTGATGATGTGTGATTTTTAACTTTGTATACCTCAGTCCAACACCAGCATCTCCAAACTATTCTAAGAAGCTAGCCTAAAAACATTCAATGAATTCCTCTTAAAGGCTACTTTTGCTCATCAGATTTTTTAGTCTATACATAAATTAAAAGTCCTCATGACTATTGCCATATGTTTCTGACAAGCTCCCATTATTTATTCCTCTAAAACCCACCCTACTGTGTAGTTACTGTTCGGGGGCCTGTATACTACTCCCACTGTGACTTTTTGCCTTCATCATTTCTCATCCAAACTCAATCTGTTTCTGTTTCCTGGTTTTCTAAACATGGGTATTCTCTCCCTATCCTGCTAAAAATTGATTAATGGAGCTACTCTTCTATTTTTTCCTAGCTGCCTTGTACTCCTCAATATTTGGGTCCCAATCTATATCATCCTGTAGTCTTACTTCTGCGATAACTATTAGATCATATTTATTCATTTCTAGTGGAGCTATCAATCTGTTTGTTTTGTTCTGAATATTACATAGATTCAATCACAGAATGTTTAGTTTTGTACTTTTATTATTTTTGTAACTGCTATTCTTATCAGTGATTTACTGTTAGGTATGTACTCTTCTATTCTTACTGCCCGGGCCTGTTTACTATTTCCTATAATAAGACCTATCTCTCTTGCCTTCTGTTCACTCTTTGAGTTACCACATCTTCCCAAATTTGATCCATTGCCCCTATAATTTAGTTTCAAGCCCTCTCTATCTCCCTAGTTATGTGGCTCATGAGGACATCAGCTCTAGCACAGTCACATGTAGATTTCCCCAATGGTACAGATTCCATTTTCCCCAGGTCTGCTGCCAGTGTCCCATGAGCTAGAACCCATTTCTGTTGTACCAATGTTTGAGCCATTCATTGCTTCCTTGAATTCTATTTGTCCAATTCCAGTTTGCTCCATGGTTATTTATTACTCCAGAGGTTATAATCTTTTAAATTGTATCTTGCTCCTCATACTATATATGTAGAACGTCTTTCCTTGTCCTGCCTCTGTTTTTGCATCGACATTGATCATGATGTTTGGATTCTCCCCTCTCCCAATGCAAAGTCCTCTGCAGTTCTGAAACTATGTTGTCTAAGTGTTCCACCTCCCATATATGTTGAAGGAGAGATTTCAGAATATATTGCAATTTGCAATTTGCAGCCACCTCTCTCAAGAAAGGCTACTATTGACATATAGCTTCAACACCAGACCAGCTGATCCAGCTTAGCCTTTGACAAACTACAGCAGTGCGTGCTTGACAAAAAAAAAATTCCTTAAGCCAACAAAGTTCCAGTATACAGTTGACATCACTGCACACCTGTCCTACAGTGGGGTCTGAACTATGTATCGATGACTCAGAGGAGAGCGGGATAAAATCCATCAACAATAAGTCTACTGCATTCCACAATATATGATGAATTTTTGATATCCTTAGGGCATCTAGTGAAGGGCAATGAATGTTGCCTTGTTTGTGTAGCCCACATCGCAGAAGCCCAGCCTTGAATGATTGCAAGCTGCTCAATTAAATCAAGTTACCACAGCAAGCCTAATTCTATAGCCCTCAACATACTGGTGCATTCACATTTTATGGCATAGGAGCAGTAGAAAGTGACTGAAGTTTGCCTCTTTTTTTTCTTAAACCAGCTAGAGTAACAGGTTCTGAGACTAGATTTTGAACTGACCTTAGATCAGCTTTACAAGATGAGAAATTAAGTGGCAAAAATCGAAGGAAGGTGGAAAAAGAGTTAAATGATTATTCATTGTCATTCATTTTTGTTACATTTTTAAGTTCTTGGAGTCAGTCCCAAATACATTGAATTAAACGCGAACAAAGGATTGGAGCAGAGAATGAGATACTTGCATGGTAACAATGGGCAGTATTCAGTTCAGGTGACTAGGCAAAGATGATACAACTGTCAGTGTCACAGGTAAAGAATAGAGGTATGTAAAGCAATGCTAAAGAATCCTACTTAAGCATCAAAGAGCATGGGTGTGTAAGGCAAGATGTCAAGTGCAGTGTAATTTGGAGAGCCAGTATAAAGTGTTGATGGGGAAAGTACAGAATGATGCTGATTCTGTTTTATACACCTGTCAGCACCTGTGTGTAAATGTTCAGGCAGCAGAACATTATGGACAATTTATGGACCAAAGGGAGTCTGGATTTTTAATGTGACTTAAAAATGGCAGACTGAGTAAATTTTCCATGATATTTTGTTTTGTTGTGTGTACAAGGTGACTAATGGAATATGAGATTGAAAGAAACTTTACTTCACACTGTGACCTAGTGGTTAGATTCCATACCTATTTTGTGACAATTGGCATAGCAAACGTTCAAATGGTTAGTGTTAACCTTTTGCCATTGGAAACTGATCAGAAAGATATGTATAAGTGAAAAGGTTGGCAATAGAGAGTATAAGTTCATGTTCAGGAGAGTATGCACAAGCTCATGTGACCTTTTCCCTGCTCATTCTGTATGGGGAGTAGATTCAGAGCTGGGGTAAAAGCAACCTTTATTGGACCAATGCCACCATAATCTTGGTACTACATTGTTTAACAGATGAGGCATTATACATACTATCCTGGCCAACACTGATTCACAACTATGGTCACTTCCTTAAAAGAAAATTATAAGTTATCATGTTGCTGCTTGTGGAAGCTTGCTGTGTACATTTTGGGTGCTATGAGTTCTGTATTATAATAATGACTTAACATTAAAATTTCTTTGACCATAACTTACTTCGGGATATCCCAAAAGTCATGAAAGATACTCTACAAATGCATGTTCTTTGATTTAGTTTATCGGTGCCAAAATTAACGCTGCTGATTTTCCCCCTTAAGATGTCAACCTGTGCTCACCCATTCTCACCATTACATTAAACCTCAAAAGAATCCATGGAAATAAATGATAGTTACTTCCTCTGACCTCTGACTTCTGATTAAAAGTGCCTTCTCTTTTCTTGCAGGTCATTGGCAGTTGGTCATCAGTACTCAACGTTGGCAACTCAGCCAATCCTGTGCGGAAGTATTCCTGGGCTTGTCCCAAAGCAGTTGCGGTTTTGCCGGAATTACATGGAAATTATGCCAAGTGTGGCAGAAGGAGTGAAAATTGGGATTCAGGAATGCCAGCATCAGTTTCGAGGGAGGAGATGGAATTGCACAACAGTTGAGGATAATTTGGCAATTTTTGGACCTGTTTTGGATAAAGGTAATTAAGTTATGTCACTATTCGAGGAAAGTATACCTCCTCTGTGACAAAGAGACAGTGGATACCAATTTGACCAATCTATCTTATTGCTGAAAGTAATAAGAGGTCACTCTCTGACTGTGCATGCTGGGAGCCTCATCTACTGGGAGCCCAGATCAGAAATTTAAGGGCACGCTGCAAATGATTTTCAAAAGTATGGTCCACAAAAATGAGGCTTCCTTGAATGAGCACAAATTGAAATCTTGTCTGTATTGCCAAACTGTATTTTGACTGTTGTTTCTCACACTACACAACACATCTGCATTTTGGGTTTGCAGTTACTTTGATTAGGGACCATGCGCGGTTTTCATTGGGGATCTGGTCTTCAACCTCAACATTCACCATATTTATCAAATACTTGTATGAAGATATGGAGAATTATATATCCAGATTTCCAGATTACCCAAGGAGGAACAATAAGAAATGAAGGTGCACAGGTTTTTAGATAGAATCAGGAAGCAGTCAACATTGGGAAGGGCAATTTTTAAAACAGGCATTAGCAAGTTTTTTTTTACACAGTGCAATCAATTGTTAGAATGGATTGGAAGAATTTAAAGTAATTGTTAAAGTAATAGTGAGGAAGGCATTTGGTGTGCTTTACTTTATTGGTTAGAGTATAGAGTACAGGACATTGGTTGGCCACTTTTGGAATATTGTGTGCAATTCTGGTCTCCGTCCTATTGGAAAGATGTTGTGAAACTTGCAAGGGTTCAGAAAAGATTTACAAGGATGTTGCCAGGGTTGGAGGATTTCACCTACTGGGTGAGGTTGAATAGACTAGGACCTTTTTCTCTGGAGCATCGGAGGCTGAGGGGTGACCTTATAGAGGTTTATAAAATCATGAGGGGCATGAATAGGATAAATTGACAAAGTTTTTTTCCCTGGGGTGGAGGAGTCCAGAACTAAAAGGTATATGTTTAGGGTGAGAGGGGAAAGATATAAAAGAGACCTAAGGGGCAATGTTTTCACGCATAGGGTGGTACGTGTATGGAATGAGCTGCCAGAGGAAGTGGTGGAGGCTAGTGCAATTGCAACATCTGGATGATTTATGAATAGAAAAGTTTTGGAGGGATATGGGCTGGGTGCTGGCAGGTGGGAGTAGATTGGGTTGGGATATCTGGTTGGCATGGGCAAGTTGGACCAAAGGATTTGTTTCCATGCTGTACATCTCTATGACTCTATGACTCTTATCCCCATTATATGGGGATTGAGAAAGTCATGGTAGGTTCTCTTGATCAGTTGGGAATTGTGCTACACTGGAATCTTCAGAGGGCAGTTAAGAGTCAACCACATTGAAGTGGGACTTGCATTCAATATAGGCCAAACTGGGTACTGACAATCAATTAATAAGTCTTGTCATAATTGCCAGGTTACTAATCTGGCAGCTTCACAGTTACTTACTTCACCTTCTTTTCAGGTTCCTTATTGTACTTCGTTTGAATGAGAAAGAGAAAAGATCATATCACATGTGACATTTTTAATTTTGACTACAATCAGCATAATGTTATCTATAGGTGTAATATAGTAGAATCTCCATAGTTACAGAGGACCATAGAGAAAGAGAGAGAGAAAACAAGATGACTGTTGGTGGATAACTTGAAGATCACAATGTCTCAGCTAAGACAGTGGTTGAAAAGGAAGAACCTTCATGGTAACTTCAGCACATGCGAGAATTGAACCCATGCTGCTGGCTTCAATCTAGATCATAAACCAGCCATTCAGCTGGCAAACTCCCTACAGGAGTTGTAAATGCTCCAAGTACCCATACTGAGTTTACAGTGATGTCTGTGCATCACAACAAGTTAAATACAATATGGAATACTTTTCTGCCATATCCATCCAATTCTGGTGTTGCCATGAATTATAGGATTTTGAACTTATAAATAAATTATCCTTGTGTATTTCTTATTGCAGCAACAAGGGAATCTGCTTTTGTTCACGCCATCGCCTCGGCAGGTGTCGCCTTTGCCATTACTCGCTCATGCGCTGAGGGCACTGCAAACATCTGCGGCTGTGATAACCGGCACAAGGGCAAGCCGGGCGAAGGCTGGAAATGGGGTGGATGCAGTGAGGATGTGGAGTTCGGGAGCATGGTGTCACGAGAGTTTGCAGATGCCCGAGAGAACAGGCCAGATGCCCGTTCCGCCATGAACCGGCACAACAATGAGGCCGGCCGCATGGTTAGTATTCAATAAGTTTGGGAGTGTGAAATCTCAGCAAGTTTGGGATAAACAAGCACCATCCATGACGTGATTGAAAAGGTGCATGCAATTGAGAACACCCAACAATCACTCTCTTTCAAAGAATAGTTGCTTTGTGACAAATGCATCCTGTGAGGTGGTAGTAAACTATACACAGCAGCTAAATCTGAGCTTGTATCCCTAAACTCTGAAGAATAGGTTGTTCTTATTCCGATGCTCTGACTTATGTTGATCCCTGGTTAAGAAATACTTCAAGCTCTACTTCTGAGCTATCTGGTCTCTTGTAATTCTGGCTTCTTCAGCATTTCTATTTCAGTTCTCCTGGATTGGTTTTTCCATCAGCTGCATGGGGCATGAGCTGTGGACTTCCTACAGTAAATCACACACACACACGTGACACTTTGTTCCAAAAAAGCTACACTAGCTCTTTTTTTTGTTTATTGCCCAAGTTTACTTGACCAAAAGGGATTGTGAATTGCAGCCCTAGATCCAAGTACGTTTCCTTCCCTGAAGGTCATGAATAAATCAGCTGAGTTCCTGTGGTGGATTCTATCTGCTATTGCCCGTCAAACACTCATTTAATAAATTCAGTTTTCCAACTTTCCATGGTTTGTTAGGAGATAGGTTACCAATGAACATTCTGAGTGAAAACATAGATCGTTATAACAAGGCCCATTGGGCAGATTGTGGACCTATTAAAGATTTTGAATAAATTCTAACCAATACTATCGAATCAATATAGATTGTTACTGGTAGCCCGATGGGACCTGTGGGATTCTATCACCATAGTGAGTGCTTTCAGAAGTGGGAGAGAAATTGCTCATGGAATTACTTTCCTTCCTCCATTCAGAAGGGATAGTGTCAGAATTTGAAATGTATCATGTGCTCTGTCAGGTCATTGTTTCCTAAGTCAATCTGAATTGACTGCAATGTTTTGCTTGGTTATGAGGGATGGCCCGAATAATGAAAATAACTGTCCTATTTCCTTCTCAGGCCATTTTGGACCACATGCACTTGAAGTGCAAGTGTCATGGACTATCAGGGAGCTGTGAGGTGAAGACATGCTGGTGGTCACAGCCTGACTTCCGTGTGATTGGAGATTACTTAAAAGATAAGTATGACAGTGCCTCTGAGATGATCGTGGAGAAACATCGAGAGTCCAGAGGTTGGGTGGAGACCCTTCGTCCCAAGTACACTTTGTTCAAAGCTCCAACAGAGAGAGATTTGGTCTACTATGATACATCGCCAAATTTCTGCAACCCAAATCCTTCAACTGGCTCATTTGGCACGCGACACCGAAAGTGCAACATCACATCACATGGAATTGATGGATGTGAGTTGCTATGCTGTGGCCGCGGACATGACACAAGGACTGAGAAACGTAGGGAGAAGTGTCACTGTGTCTTCCACTGGTGTTGTCATGTGAGCTGCCAAGAATGCACACGCATCCACAATGTTCATACTTGCAAATAGAGGAAGGAAGAGGCTTTCTGGGAAAATGGTGATGGTCCTGAATTGAAGCATCTTGCTACATGTAGAAGATCAAGATCCTAAGCCAAGGCTCATCTTTGTGCTCATGGATTGATGTTATTTTGCAAACAATGCCTTTTACATACTCTTATAGAAAAAACAGTGTTGACCAAATCTTCACACAGTGAAACCTTGCAGCCTGATCACAAAGAATGACAGAATTAGGGTTGTAATCTTTATAGCATTGGAAAACCTTCAGACCATCTGATACAAATAAGCTGTGTCTGAAAGAACAAGGGTGGATCCTACGCTCTGCTGTCTAACATTTACATCAAAGAAGTAGTAAAACTATTTTCTCAAGGTCTGAAAGGGAATTCTAGAAGTGGGAGACAGGCTACCAATGAACATTCTGAGTGAAAACATAGATCAGAATGACAAGGCCCATTGGGCAGATATGGTAGTATGATTATTGTGGACCTATTTAAGTTTTTGAATAAATTCTAGCCTAGTAAACTATCTAAGAAATTCAGTTTTACAACTGTCTATTTACTCATGTTTCCTGATGGGTTTGTTCACTTCACTCATCTTCAAGAGCAAATTGTCTGCAGATTTACTAATATCGCTCATTACCTAAACCATTTATTCAGTCAAATAAGTTACTTTGTTATAAAATGTTTTCATTTATTAAGTCTGACCAGTTTACAATGAGAACATCCATGAAAGGTATCCTACAGTTGATGTGACTTCTAACTATCTGGTAATACAAGAGCTTTCATTTTATATTTGCAAACAAAACAAGCCTCTCTCATCTTTGATATTCTAACTAGACATTTTTTAATGGCAATGTTTTTTTTCAGGTCTTGATAAATCATCAGGTTACCAAGTTATCAAGGCAATGCCTTGATCAATCACAGTCAAACTGCTTGATTTAAAATTTAAAGCCTGTCAGCTAAGTGTCAATCATCATTAACTAGTGCAATCTCCATGATAATACATCTACCAATCAGAAACCACCTGCCAACCATTCAGTGCACACACTTCTTGCAAAATGGTTTTCTTTCAAAATGGTATTTTTGTGGATTATCCAAATGAGTAGAAGATGGAAAGCTTTGACAAAATGTATCTTTTTCTGCAATACAGAAGTAAGTTACTGTAATAAAACAACTATCCAAAAATGGAAAACAAAGTTGAGTTTTAGAGAATAATGAGTTCCACAAAGTGGGCAGCCTGTCAATATGTTAGACCATTGATCAAAAAGGAATAGTGGACATAAGTAAAACTCAAGTACCATTAATTTATTATTTTTTCACTACGTTGATGCCATGGCCTGAATTTTACCATAGGCTTTGAAACCCTGATGTCATTGAACTCCAAGTTTGCACTTATTGCCTTTGCAGTTTTACCACAGGTATATCTCTAGTCCACACATATGATGGCTAATGCCTGAAAGCCTGGTGTCCTGTTGAGAATGGGAGACACCTGACACTGCAGGCCCAGTTACCCTTTTAAGGAGCTAATTGCAGCCAAGAGAGCTCCTTTCCTGCTCATGGCCCCCTCTTTAGGCCATCAAGCCAATGGTACCAATGCTGCAGGCTATCTTATGGAGGCTACATCCATTCACCTCTTCAGGGAAAAGGACTCATGCCACCATTGGCAAATGCTGTTGACCCTGTAAAATACTCCAAGTAAGGTCATTAATTATGCTAATAACTGTCCACTTCCTGGAGTCTCCATCAAGCTCTGCTGTGGGTAAAACTCTCCAGTGGGGATCTACATCAGGACCCCATGATTGTACAGGTGCCCAACTATCAAGGGTCATCAAAACTCTTGCCCATGAACTCAATATTAGAAATATTCAGTGTGGATATCACCAGTGTTCTTTCACCCTTTTCAGTATTCTGGCTTCAAAGGGGACTGCAGGAATAAAGTTATAGGCAGCGATTTATTGTTTTTTTTAAAAAAAAGAGGCAACAGTGAGCTTCAGTTTGGCACATGTTTTCAAAAAAGAGCCTTGCTGAGTTACTGTGGTGCATTCTGCAAATAGTACACACTCCCACCATGGTGCTTCTGTGGTGAAGGGATTCAGTCATTAAGGTAGTAGACAACCTGCTAATCAAGCTTTTTCCTGGCTGGAATTGAGCTGCTTAAGTTGTTTTCCTAACATCTAGGCAGTCTCATCATAAATTAAAACTGAACTGGTGGCTAATCATATTAATTCACCTCTCTGTTACTGTGATCTTCACTGCCTGGCTTCTTGCCCAGCAGTATGAGTTGGAGGAGGAAGGGACAAACCCTGATCTGGCGTTCCCTGCTACTTTCTAACTGCCTGCTCATCAGAGCAGTAAAAACTGTGTCCAAAATTTTAGTGCACAAGTGATCAATCTCCTGATAAGCACCTGATATTGATCCAGTTAGATACATGGCAGTTATTTTCTAAAAGAAATGTAACATTGTCATACAGTTATATAAATAATTACATCATACACTGAAAATTAAAGCATACTTTAAAGGAACAGCTGTCTTAGAACTATCATTTCCAAATGTTTCCACTAATGATGGTTTCCTACTGTCTGCTGTGAACACACTGCTAAAATTTGCACAAATTCCAATACTATTATATTAAGTAACAAGGTTCTCATCATTCTGCTTTCTGCACTGTTTCTGATTGGACATTCCACATCATAAAACTTTCTCTGTAAACGTTGTCTCAGCATCTTTTGTTGTTGAGTGCAAATTTGATTGCTGGCAGATTGTCCAGCTGAATATGCTCTTCTAGTTCAATGCATTGGCAAGCTTCTCATAGTTTTGAAGCTTTACCCTCTTCATTTGAAAAGGAGTTTGCAGTTTTTCCAGTATTTTCTGATTTTGAAGCATTAGACATGCTTTGGAAATAGCCAGATGAAATGATACAAGTTCAGTCCAATTATAGCTCTTACTTCAAATACTCGACCACCTCTGGTCTAACAACCTTCCAAAAACCTAGTTCTTCCATGCCTGATCTCTTCTCCAGACCCCATTTTCTTCATTCCTAGTTCAGTGGCTGCAACTTCAGTCACCTAGGCCTCACGTTCTCAGATCTCCTGCAAGAACCTGTCCACCTCTCTTACCATCTCTCCCCCTCCAATTTCCTCAATCAAACCTACCTCTTTCATCAAGGTTTTAATTGTCTGTTCTAATATCATCTTTGGTTTGGTGTCAATTTTTGTTTGATAACACTCCTGTAAAGTTTCTTGAGATATTTTCCTATGTTAATGTGTTGTGCAGTATAAATGCAAATTATTGATGAATGGCTTTTTGGGTGGTTATTGCCAACAACAATGCAACTATACCCAATACGAGTCAGAATTTTCAGTAAAACCGGGGAAGAGCAGCTCGGGCCCTTTACCCATTCAATTCCCAAATTTTGTACAAAGTACTTTTGAATTTCTTAAGATCAATTTTTTAATAATTTATTTCAAGAAAAAAAATTGTATATATTAGTAATTATGAATATATATTTTGTTGGGACATTGCATTTTTTGCTTTGTGACTGTAGAGGTGACTTCAGACAATTGGTAATACTTTCCACTGATGATTTCTGGATGTGTTCTCAGTGACAGTGTTACACTGCTCAATGTAAACACAACACTTATGAATAAAAACAGTTATTTCTCAACTGAAAGTGTTGGTTCATTGCCTAGATCTGGGTTTTAAATCTGTGGATGTGTCTATATATCTCATTGTGTGTGGGTGTGAGTGCTCAGTGGAATTCATAGAATCCAAATTGCTATGGTGCAATGGTGTCTTCGGCTCATCCAGTCTGCACTGACACAAAGCTACTCTAAGACTATGCTAATCCCTCTTTCCTACATTCAGCTCCTAACCTTGAATGCTATGACATTGCAAGTGCTTTTAAAAGTTGAAGTTTCCTGCCTCAATTACACTCCCAGGCAGTGCATTCAGATTCCATCACTCTTCTTGGTGGAAAAAAAATCCAGATCCCCTCTAAACATTCTGTCCTTCACCTTAGAAGTGTGCCCCTTGTTGATGGCACTTTAGCTAAAGGGACAGCTGCTTTCCATCTACCCTGTACATGCCCCTCATAATTTTATGCACCTTAATTAAATTCCCCCTCAGTCTTCTCTGTTCTAAAGAAAATAACCTGAGCTCATCCAATCTGTTTTCTTGGCTAATATGTTCTATCCTAGGCAACATCCTTGTAAATCTCCTCTACACTCCCTCCAGTGTAATAATATTCTTCCTATAGTGTAATGACCAGAACTACACATCAGACTCCAACAGTGGCCCGACCAAAATCCTATGCAGCTCTCATGTAACTTCTCTGCTCTTATAACGTATGCCATATCTGAGAAAGGTATGTTCCATATGCCGCCTTAACTACCATATTAATCTCTCCTGCTACCTTCAGGGGTTTGTGGATAAGCACCCCACGACATCTTCATTCCTCTGAGCTTCCTAGTGTCCTTCCATTCTATTTATTGTCCCTCATCTTGTTGCTTCTTCCAAAGTGGATCATCTCATACTTTTCAGCGTTCAATTCCATTTGTCATTGATCTCATACATCCTGCTTCTTCTCACTGTTAACCAACCTAGCCAATCTTTGGGTCATCTGCACACCTTGCTACCATCCCTCCCACATTCACATCTATATCATTTATATATCACAAACAATAAAGCAGAGATGAAGGCCTAATGGGATAATCACTGAGCTATTAATCCAGGGACCAGGGTTCAAATCCCTCCATGGCAGATGCTGGATATTGAAGTATTTAAAAAGTTAGAATCAAGAGTCTGTTGATGATCAGGAAACCATTACCAATTGGTAGTGGGAAAAAAAATCATCTGTTCACTAATATCCTTTTAGGGAAGGAAACTTCTGTCTTTACCTGGTCTGGCTTACATGTGACTCTAGACTCACAGCAATGTGGTTGACTCTTGACAGCTCTCTGGGCAATTAGGGATGGGCAATCAATGATGGCCTAGCCAGCGACACCTACATTCTGCAAACGAATAAAAAATAAGGGAGCAAATATTGTTTCAGTCACACAAACAACCTTCTACTGCCTCCCTCTGTTGCCTACCACTAAGTTAATTTTTTAGATCCAATTTGCAAAGTTACCCTGGATCACCTGAACTTCTACCTTCTTTAGCAGGACCCCATGTAGGATATTGTCAAAGACTTTGCTGAAATCCTTACAAAGTATATAAACTAAACTACAGAGATGGAGCAAGAGCTGAGCATGAAGGCCATGTCCTGCAGTGGCGAGCATGGGCTGAGTCGTGGACTAAATCACAGAGGGATGGCAGCAGAACGAGCAGGGAATGGGCTGAATCTTAGAGCAACAAGCGGTCTGAGACCCAGAGCAACAGGTGAGTTGAATCCTGAGCAACGGCAGCAGGGGAATCCCAAGTCCCAGAGTGATGGCAGCAAGACAATCCCAAATTCTGGAGCAGCAGATGGGGATCTCGAGTCCCAGAGCAGCATGAGGTGAAGCAAATCCCAGTACAGCATGATTTACCTTATTGATGCTGAGTACTGGTGAGGAGCAGACTGGAGGCTGGAGCAATGTGGGACAATTGTTGGACTGGGGCCTGGCACCACATGCTGAGCTGCTGCTGTTGGAATTCTTACCAGACTGCAATGTTATAATGTTACAATGTTATAACTACCTCATTTCTAACTCATTCTCAGTAATAATGCTACTATTTTCCTTTTAATTCTCATTGGTATAACAACACTTTTCTTTTACTCTGTACCTAGATTAGGACGTAGGTATTTGTACCTAAGATGGCACCATTAAAGGGCAGCCATTGTAAAAAAGAATTTAATCAAACTGGTTAGCTGTGACCTTCCTTTGATGAATCCATGCTGACTATCCCTGATCATACCTTGTCTCTCCTTCAGAACTTTCTTCAATACCTTCCCTACCACTAATGGGATACTCATTGGTCTATAATTGCCTGGTTTATTTCCGCCACCCTTCTTGACAAGTTAATTCACGTTAGCTGTCCTCTGGTCATCTGGCACTACCACTGCCCCCAATCGCTAACACCCCATCCCTCCCAACACCCTATGGCTAAGCAGGAGTTAAAACCTTGGGTCAGAGTCCCTGCAAATTCCTCACTCATCTCCCACAGCAGCTTGGGATACAACTCATCTGGACTTCAGGATTTGTTTACCTTTAAACCCGCCAAAATCTCCAATACCTCTTCACTTCCCATGGCAATCTACTCAAGAACCTCACTGTCCCTCTGCCCAAGTTCTGAACCTATGTCCTCCTTTTCTCAAGTGAAGACCAATATGAAGTTTTAACATAAATCCCTACCAATGTCCTCTAGCTCCATGCGTAGATTGATCTTTGCTTCTTAATGGGCCTTACTTTTTCCCTACTCATCCTCTTAAGGTTGTATACTTAAGAACGTGATTAGGAGAACAAAGAGCAGGGCCTGAGAAAACATTAGCATGTAAGAGTAGGAAGCCATGAAAGGCTTTCCTGGATACTTTTCAAGAAATTAATGCCCTTCCAACACAATGACTATCCCATGTACAGCAGGTAATAAGAACGGCAAATGGAATTTTTGCATTTAATGCAAAAGGAATAGACTATTGAAGCAGGGAAATGTTGCTGCAACTGTAAAAAACATGTGAGACTGCAGCTGAAGTATTGTGTAGTTTTGGTCCTCTTACTTGAGAAGGGGTGTGGTTACTTTGGAGACAGTTTGAAGAGATTCACGAGATTAATTCCAGAAATGAGGGATTTGTTTTATGAAGAGAGATCGAGTCATTTAGACTTATGATCGCTGGAGTTTATAAGTACGAAAAGCAAACTAATGCAGTATATAAGAGGATTGACAAAGTATATGTAAAGAACATACTTCCTATTGTGGGACAATCTAGAATAAGAGATCATAGTTTTAGGATTAGGGGTAACAGGTTTAAAACAGAGATGAGGAGAAATCCCTCAAAGGTTTGTGAATCTGGGAATTAAAGTCACAGAGTCATAGAGATGTATAGCACAGGAACAAATCCTCAGTCCAACTCGTCCATGCCAACCAAATATCCTAAATTAATCTAGTCCCATTTGCCAGTGTTTGGCCCAAATCCTTCTAAACCCTTCCTATTCATCTACCCATCTAAATGCCTTTTAAATGCTGCAATTGTACCAGCCTCCACTAGCAACTACGGCAGTTCATTCCATACACACACCACCTTGTGCATGAAAAGTTGGCCCTCGGGTCCCTTTTAAGTTCTTCCCCTCTCACCTTGAACCAATGTCCTCTAGGTTTGAACTCCCCTTTCCTGGGGAAAAGATTATTGACTATTCACACAATCCCCTCCCCTCATGATTTTATAAAATTCTATGAGGTCACCCCTCAGAGTGGCACACCAGGGAAAATAGCCCCTGCCTACTCAGCCTCTCCCTATAGCTCAAACCCTTCAACCCTGGCAACATCTTTATAAATCTTTTCTGAACCCTTTCAAGTTTCACAACATCCTTCCTATGGCAGGGAGCCCGGAACTGAATGCAGTATTCTGAAAGTGGCCTAACCAATATCCCGTACAGCCGCAGCATGACCTCCCAACTTCTACACTCAATGCACTGACTAATACAGGCGCACATACCAAATGTTCTCTTCATGACTCTGTCTACCTTCAACTCTATTTTCAAGGAACTATGCACCACAAGGTCTCTTTGCTCAGTAACATTCCCCAGGACCTTACCATTAAGTGTGTAAATCCTGCCCTAATTTGCCCTACCAAAACGTAGCACCTCACATTTATCTAAATTAAACTCTGTCTGCCAATCCTTGGGCCATTGACCCATCTGATCAAGGTCCCATTGTACTTTGAGGTAACCTTTTTCACTGTCCACAGCAATGGTGTCATCTGCTAACTTACTAACCATAACTCCTATATTCACATCCAAATTGTTCACATAAATGACAAAAAGCAGTGGACTCTTGCAGCACACCACTGATCACAGATCTCCAATTTGAAAAGCAACCCTCCACCATGACACTCTTTCTCCTAGTTTCTAGCTAATTTTGTATCCAACTGGCTAGCTCTCCTTGTATTCCATATGATCTAACCTTGCTAACCAGTGTACTATGTGGAACCTTGTCGAGGGCCTTGCTGACATCCATGTAGACAATGCCCACCACTCTGCCTTCATCAATCTTCTTTGACACTCCTTCAAAAATTCAATTAAGTTAGTGAGACATGATTTCCCATGCACAAAGTCATGTTGACTATCCCTAGTCAGTCTAGGCATTTCCAATCACATGTAAATTCTGTCCCTTAGAAACCCCTCCAACAACATCAGGCTCACCAGTCTATAGTTTCCTGGCTTTTCCTTACCACCTTTCTTAACATAATGGTCACGTTAACCAAATTTCACTTACCCAGAGTAAAGTCGATGACAGGGCATTGAACAAATTTAAGGAGGAGATAGGCAGATGTTTAATTTGTAATGGGTTTCAGTGTTATGGAGAGTGGGCAGGAAAGATATGTTGAGGCCAGGATAAGATCAGCCATGATTATATTGAATGGTGGAGCAGGCTCGAGAGGCTGAATTGTCTACTCTTACTTTTAGTTCTTGTGTTCTGATGAAATCCCCGAATGTATTTACCCTAGTATTACTTTTACATAGCTCAGTGAATTATCTATATGTGTGCTCTTTGATTTGTGTTTGGGTATCTATTGTACACTTCTGGCAATGTAGTGTCTTTTTGTACTCTTCTTCCCCCTTTTTATTCCTGAGCTCTACCCACAAAGGCTCATTTGAAGACGTTTCCAAGATATCAACCCTCCTCACTGCAGTAATTGACTTCTTAACTAATATGCAGCAACTTACTCTCTTGTACCCACTCCTTTCATATACCCCAAAATATAGAGTTGCCAGTCCTACCTCTCACTCACCCATATCTCTGTGATGGCGACAACATCGCATTTCCATGTCTCAATTCATGTGTCTTACCTATAATACTCCCAGCATTAAAGTAGTGGCCATCCAGCCTGACTTTACTCCCATGAAACTCATCATGGCTGAACTCCCTTTTCTTTGGTTCCTTTACTAAAATTTGCTGTGTCCCTATTCATAGGATCTCTGCAGTGTAGAAGCAAACTTTTGACCCATCAAGCCTACACCATCCCTCCAAAAACTTTAATTATACCTTTCCTCCTAAGTCCATTGTGTGGCACTGTATCAAAGATCTTCTGGAAATCTATGTATTCCACATCAACAATCTCCAGCAAATAAGGTAAATATGATTCCACCTTTAAAAGTCAGTCCTGACTTTTCCTAATCGACCCACGTTTTTCTATGTGACCATTAATTCTATCCCAGATAATTATTTCTAGAAAGTTATCCACCACTGAATGAACTGGTCTGTCACCCAATTGTAAAAAACTTTTACATTTAATTTTATTTCTCTTTATTAGAAGATTGTGAGCTCACAATGATCTAAGCTAATACTTATGCAGTACTGATGGAGTGCTGCACTATCAGAGGTGAAGACTCGTTCCATCCAGTGTGAAGCTGAGGCCCCAACTTCTGTTTCATCTTGAAGTAAATGATTTCATGACTCACACAAGATCAGTGGAATTCTCCTAATGTCGCTCCCAATACTCTGACCCAGAATCAAAACATAAATAGATGATTCTATCATTAATTTATTTCTGTTTGTGGAAGCTTTCTCTTTGCAAATTGCTTTTTGTGATTCGTACATTTCAAAAATGACACGATTCAACAGTATTTTATTGAATTGATGTCCTTTGGGACATTCAGATGTTGAGAACTGTAAAACTCAGCTCTTGCTTTCCAAAATATTTGGGTCTGGGTTTGATTTGCACAATACCTTGCTGCCAACCCTTTTCTGACCTCTTGAAGTCCATTACAGCATACTCCAAGATAGCTAGAAGAAATTTAGCTCATGGAGTTAATTGATAGCACCTCCCCCCCCCCCCCCCGCCCCCCCCCAAAAGAAAGGAGAAATGTTTGTTGTTTCATAATACAAATAGATCGGGGGAATGTTTTCCAGGGATGAGGGAGAGGGATATACATTCCTTACCTAGCTCCCTACCTGCCCCTGCCACTGCCTGAGCATTACATGAAGTTTTAATCTCGCAGCCTCACATTGATTGTACGCTGGGGAAACTGGGCCTCAGCAAGGAGAGAATGGGATTTCCACCCCTAAAGAACAGAAATTCCCAATCTTGAGTACTGCCAACTGCTCTTGAAGCAGCATCGGAACATATTGGCGGTCGCTACTGGTATGGCAAGGAATCTTGAGAATAAGTAAGAATGGATATATAGACCAAAAGAACTGTGGATGCAGTAAATCAGAAATAAAAACAGAAACTGCTGGAAAAGCTTAGCAGGTCTGCCTGCCCCTCTGTGGAGAGAAATCAGAGTTAATGTTCCAAATCAAGTGATCTTTCCTCTAGATATGGTTACTTCAGGTAGGCTTGGCCATTTTGATTGACCACATTAATTCTAATTTCCCTCCATAGATACTGCCAGACCTGTTGGGTTTCTCCAGCAATTTATATTTTTGTTGTAGATGCAAAGCTATGCTGTTGATTGGTTTATCCTTGAGCTGGACAGAGATGGCAAAATTAATTGGCTTGGATACCTCCTCTGTATGAACATTCTGGAGAAGCAGTTGGAGTTCTCACCTTTTAATAAACTCTTCAATTTGGGGGCAGAAGTGCTTCATTCAGCCAAACAAGTCTGCTCTGTCAGTCAATGAAATCATGTCCTGATAATCCTCAACTTCACTTTCCTACCTTTTCCAAATAACCTTGAATCTCAGCCTTGAATACACTTAACAAACCCACCTCAACAGTCCTCTGTGCTTAAGTATTCCAACTAGTGCCTTGTATCATTTTAGCAAAATATCCTGATATTTATACTCCATTCTCTTTTACTTCCCTGTTACTCACTTAACTTTGATTCATGAAAGTGGACCCCAAATCTATCCATACTGCAGTTTTCTACAGTCTACACCAATTTAGTTAAAATTCAGCTATTCTATTTTTCTTGTCGTATTTTCCACATTTTATTTCAAGCGCCAAGTTTCCACCCACTCACTCAACCTGCCTACATCCCTTGGCAGGCTATTTGTCTCATTCTTACCAATTCCCTTTCCACCTATTTTTATGTAATCTGTAAACATGGTGATGGTACATTCACTTCTGTCATTCAAATCTTCAAATGTAAATATTTGTGATGTGAGCCATGCTCACTGTGGCGTTCTACTAGTTGCAGGTTGCTATCCTGAAAATGCCCCCTTTATCCGAACTCTCTGTCTTCTAGTTAGCCAATCCTCTATACATGCTAACACACTATCACAACCCCATGGACTCATCAAGTTGACTTATTGAATGCCTTTTGGAAATTCAAATATATTAAATATACTGGTTCACTTTATCTATCCTGCTTATTACTTCCTGAAAGAATTGCAATTAATTTAATGAGCATGACCTCCACTTCATGAAACAAAGTTAAAAATCACACAATACCAGGTTATAATCCAACAGGTTTAATTGGAAGCACTAGCTTTCGGAGCGCTGCTCTTTCATCAGGTTGTTGTGAACAATGCTGCCTCTGCTTGATTAAACTTCTAAGTGCATTGGCATTATATCCTTTATAATAGACCTAACATTTTAATACTGACGAATGATAACAAAAAACAAAGTATTATTTAGCCCATGAGTTTCTACAGCCATTCCAGTGTGCATCATGACACTGCTCTGAACAGTTTAACGCTAAATTTTAATTTATGTCCCTTGTTCACAACAAGAAATAGCTCCAAAAGCTAGTGTGCTTTCAATCAAACCTGTTGGACTATAACCTGGTGTTGTGTGATTTTTAACTTTGTACACCCCAGTCCAACACCGGCATCTCCAAATCATAGCTTAACTCTGTTAACCTTATCAGCTCCTTTTTAAGCATATTAAACACTTCAATTATATCATCCCTTATTCGTCTAAACTCAAGGGAACACATGCCTACTCAATGCAATCTGTCCTTGTAACAACATGTTTTAACTTCAGTATCATTAAAAATTATAAGTAAATCATTAAACGTTGATCGGCAGTTTTCCTGTAATTGTTCCTCAGTCAGTTTGTATGCTTAGTATCCTTCAAATCAAACAGTATATGCAACACACATGGCCAAAGACTCAATTTTTATTGCTAATAAACAGATCAAGCAAATACTTATCCTTACAATATTAAATGAAATGAAAATCTTCATCCCAAACTGTCTGTTCTTGTTCTGTTTGTACATTAAAACAGGTCATTTTGACATGGTTAGCTACTCTAATGCTATCTCTGAACCATCTTTGCCCATATTGCTTTAGTCATTGGCAAGGCAGTGTTAGAACACAACATCACCTTAATTAGTAGCTTCAATTTAGGTAACCCATAAACTTAGATAACCCTTAAAACAATGCATTTCTCAAAGGATAAAGATGCAAGTCATTCAGACTTCAAAAGAAGATAATGCTGGTAGGTGGGAAGTCAGAGCATCATTCACACCTTGGTGTGACTCCTGTTTTGAGGCCTGGGAGACAGGCTTATTCACAATTCATTCTCAGGATTTAATTCCCATCTTTAGTTGCCCTCCAGCAAATGGTGAGCCATTTTCTTCAGTGACTGTGGAATAAGTAGTATAACTGAACATCACCTCAACAATCACTTCAACAGGTCATCTAAAGGCAATGAACCATCCCCCCCCCCCCCCCCCCCCCCCCAAGAGTACAGCACACCCTCAGCACTGCTGTAAGATGATGAGCCCAAATCTCTGGAGATTTTTAAAATCAGGTCTTCTTAGTACAAAGAGGTTCTACTGCTCAGGCCAGTGTTGTGCAAGAAAAACCATTGAAAAGCCACAGGTGCTGCTACACCCATGTGTGCATTCATTTGTTAGAAAATACCTTGTATCCTTTGCATTATTGATTAAATATCATGATATTCATGATTAAAAAGATCCTATCATATTCTACTTTTCATTTCACTATTTTAACAACAAAAGTACACAAGGTTGAAAGTTCACAGCAATACATTGTGAGTTCAGATGTTTCATGACTTATTTTATTACTGATCAGTGCTGAAACAGGTCACTTCTGCATTCCTAATTAACCATATGGGACGAATGACTATTGGACAATACTCTTCAATGATGTACTTACCACTGATATTATTCATCTATGATAGGACTGACCATTGCTAAGTAATCACTGACAGTATTTGATGGTTAGTTTTGCTCTCGATAATATTTATCACTGATACTACTAATCACTGATAGCACTTTAACCAATTATACTAACAAATGATTGTATTTATCATTGGTAACTGTATTCATTGGTAATGTTAACTTTCAAATTGCTTGGATTTAACAGAGTGCCTTTACCATAAAGTAACATGTTCAATCTTAGAAGAGTTATTTTATAAATTATAGAATTAATCAATGAAACCTAAAGCTTACCTTTTTAGCCAATTATCATAATGTTTCCTTATGTGCTTTGGTGGAAAAACAATAGTTTTAAAACACCCATGTTTGAAACATTTTTCCACCTTAAAGATAGTCAGTAATTGAAGGATCGCTTTGACTGTTGATGTCCTGTTTGCTCGTCAGCTTATATGCAGGTGAAGTTTACTGTTACAAAATGTGTTGAATACAAATGAAAGAGTCCATGAAATAATGGCATCATCTTTGGGAAATTAATGAAATGAGTACAGCCTTCAAATTAACTAAAATTATTTCTGATGCCTTGTTATCAGGAGATGAAGGACTCTTGAGCAAAATACTCCCAACAACTATTATGCAACGCATTTATCTATGACTCTCATCAGAAACATTCTTCTCTCCAATTTTGAGACACTGAGTCACAATTATAGAGAAGCTCTCACTGTTACATACTTGCCAAATGCTTTAGTTTGCCTAATGACCTCAAAGAAGGCTCAGATTTACTTTAGTTGTGAAAGGACTGACCGCCCATTCTTTGGTTACCCTTCTCTCATGTACTGACTTTTAACCCAGTACAGCTATTTGCCATTGGTTTCAGCCAGTGATTAAATGGAGCAACCTAGTAATTAGGTGCAAACAGATCACCTTTGTTCTTTGAAATAAACTTGAGGTCTTTTCATCTTCCCTCTTTTCAAAAGGCCAAGGTGAAATATGAAGGATCATTAGGAAATTCACATTAATGTAGTTCAAGTGAGCTTCGGGCCAATGCAATGAACTGACATCTCCAGTGTAGAGATCTGAATGTTATAACAGGTCATGGAAAAGCCTTTACTGCCGCGCAAGTATACTAACATAATTACGTACTGATTTTTTCCTTTTCTTTATCTCTAGCTCAGCTTCCTATCCTGTGTGCTCCAAAAGCCTAAGCTTGTTCAAAACTCTACTGCCTATTTACCCATCTTGCTGAATTATTTTGACGCCAAATCCATCAATGCTCTAAAATTAAAATATTCATTTTTATGTTTAAATCCATCCAATTTTATGTTTAAATCCATCCAAGACCTGCTGCCTCCCTACCTGTACAGTTATACAACCCTTCTGCATTCCTCCATTTCTGGCCTTTCATGCTACCTCGACTTCCATTGCTCCATGAATATCAGTTATGTCTTCAATCATCTGCTTTGCAATCACCTTTCTGAAATTTCCTACTTCTACATCTCCTTATTCCTCTCTCCTTCTTTAAGATCCTTCTTACAAACAAGCTTTATCCAAAATAGCTGGTCCTAATATCTCCCTCTTGGTCCAATTACAGTCCTGTGAATTGCCTTGGGAAATTTCCCTATTTAAAGGTGCTGTATAATTATGGATCATTGCTTCACAACCTCAGGAGATCCTAAAGATGTTTTTCAAGCAGTGAAGAAATTGTGACATTAAGTCATTGTTGTAATGTTGAAAATATATCAGAAAAGTCAATGCGATAAAAGCTAAATCATGTTTTCTGGATTTTTATGGCAGATTATTGTTGGTCAGGTCACCAGGAGAACTTCCCTTCCCTCTTGTGGGATCCTTTACATCCATTTGAAAAGATAGATGGGGAAAAAGTGAAACTATTGACCCAAGACTGGAATATTTACAATTTGTTTCATTGCAGTAGAGCCTAAATTACAATCATTATACAAAACCAAACTTAACCTACATTTATAGGAAAGCAATAGTCTAGTGGTATTATCTCTAGACTATTAATCCAATAACACAGGTCATGTTCTGGGTCATGTTCTGCCATGGCAGATAGTGATATTCAATAAATATCTGGAGCTTGGAGTCTAATGATGATCATGAAACCATAGTTGGTTACTGGGAAAAATATATCTGGTTCACTAACATTCTTTAAACTTCACTCATGTCCTGGAACCAGCCAGCCTTACCTGGTCTGGCATGCATGTGACTCCAGGCCCAGAGCAATATGGTTGACTCTTGCTGTCTGGGCAATAGATGCTGGCCTAGTCAGAGATGATTTTTTTAAAAAACCTATATGTAACCATCAAGCAGTGATGGTAGTCATAGAGCTAGATTCAGCCCTTTTTCTTGAGTTAAAATCAAAGCAAAATAGTGCAGGTGCTGGAAATTTGAAACAAAAATATAAATTGTTGGAAATACTCAGCAGGTCTAGCAGCATCTGTGAAGAGAGAAACTCTTTGAAGAAGAGTGATGTTTGATGAAACGTTGACAAAGTGTCGCTTCTCAAAAGTACTGAAGAGTCGATTTGGGCTTGAAACACTCACACTGGGTGAAATGTCATAGGAGTCGAAGTGATGTAGACTATTGTAACACGTGAAGTGGTTTACCTGCCTCTCCTCCAACCTAGTTTACTGTATCTGGTGCTCCCGATGTGGTCTTCTCTACACTGAGGAGACAAAATGTAAACTCAGGGCTTGTTTCGCTGAGCATCTCAGCCAGGCTCACAGGATTCTGGATCAGTGGTGCTGGAAGAGCACAGCAGTTCAGGCAGCATCCCACGAGCAGCGAAATCGACGTTTTGGGCAAAAGCCCTTCATCAGGAAGGGCTTTTGGTCGAAATGTCGATTTCGCTGCTTGTTGGATGCTGCCTGAACTGCTGTGCTCTTCCAGCACCACTGATCCAGAATCTGGTTTCCAGCATCTGCAGTCATTGTTTTTACCAGGCTCACAGGAGCCAACCTGACCTCCAAGTCACCATTCATTTTAATTCTCTTCACAACTCCTTTTCTGACATGACCATCCATGGCCTCCTCCATTGCCACAGCAAATCAGACCACAGCTTAGAGGAACGACACCTCATCTTCCGTATGGGCAGCCTACAGCCTGGAGGACTCAACATTGAGTTCTCCAATTTCAAATAACCTCTCTTCCCATCCCCTGACTCACTTTTCAGCCCCTTCCCATCCCTTCCATTCCTCTGATCAATCCTTCCTTCCATCAACCAACCGAGTTAATTTCTCCCATTGACCAACCAAGTCATACCTTCTACCAGTGTTCACCTATTCCTATCCTTACCTCACCACCCCCACTCTGACCAGCCCCACCTTTATCTGCAGTTCCCCCTGTACCCACCCCCAGTCCTGAAGAAGGGTTTCACTTGAAATATCAACTTCTCCACCTCCTGATGCTGCCTGGCTTGCTGTGTTCTTCTAGCCTCCTGATTGTTGCAGAAGGTGCAGCAGGGCCCAGCTCAACATCAGCTGCAAGTCATGCCATCTTTATGTTTTTCGCAAGCAGTGTGGCGAGATCCTCATGGGGGAGTGGCAAGTTGTAAACAGACAGTCATTATTTCTTGTTAAACAGCTTGCAAACCATTAATATCCAGCCTCCCATTTCACCAAACTTGCCAAATATGTTTACTGTCAGAAAAACGTAATGAGGAAACCAGATGGGGTTCCTGTAGTTTCAGTTCCCTGTTTCCTCTGAACGATCTCCACATTGAAAACCAAACATCAACAGTTCAAGGCAAGTTCCATGGCCACCAGTCACATGCACCCCCTGGTGCACGAATGTTGGCATTCAACATGTGTCAGCCACTAGCAACCATCATGACACACCTCCAATCAACTTACAGGATGGTTCTGCACGTCAGTGCTGCACATCAAGCTGCACCTACTTTTGTAAGTATCAAAGTAATGATCCAGCAAGGACAGTCTGCACTCAGGAACACAAACCCAGATCATGGACTAATCTAGACTACATTCCTGGGCTCTTCACTTGCTCTCTTAGCGCTTACTCATGCTGAGCCAAAGTGAATGCTCACAGTAACATTACCTTCCATTGCCTTGCCATTCTAAACTTTGCCTCCTCATCCAGAGATACCAAGCTCACGTTATTGCTGTCTTACCACAGGTTTTAGCACAGGAAGTCAGCAGGCCTGAGCCAATTCAAGGGGATAGCCTTTGCTCAGGGTATCCCATCTCAGTAAGTCAAGAGAAACCTTCGCATAGCACCATTCCACCCATCTCGCTGTTTTCTGTCCTATTGTGGGCTGTTTTCCTTATGGAATGAGACAGGGGCAGGTATTACGTTAGGCGATACAGGTATTACTATTGGTGCAAAAGGAGAAGTGTCCTGAGTAAGACAGAGTCAGAGAACTCACTAGGTGTTGTGGTGACAAAACCTCCAAAAAACATGATACAACTCAGACTTTAGTGGGCGGCACGGTGGCACAGTGGTTAGCACTGCTGCCTCACAGCGTTGAGACCTGGGTTCAATTCCCGACTCAGGCGACTGACTGTGTGGAGTTTGCACGTTCTCCCCGTGTCTGTATGGGTTTGCTCCGGTTTCCTCCCACAGTCCAAAGATGTGCGGGTCAGGTGAATTGGCCATGCTAAATTGCCCCTAGTGTTAGGTAAGGGGTAAATGTAGGGGTATGGGTGGGTTGCACTTCGGCGGGTCGGTGTGGACTTGTTGGGCCGAAGGGCCTGTTTCCACACTGTCAGTAATCTAATCTTACCAAAATGTGAGAATCTATCATGTTCTTTTCTTCAGATATGATTACTGATTTTGTTGTTATTTCATTAATTTGGTTTTTATGAATTTCTGTCAACCTGTTTGATTGTGTAATGTTTTCAATTGTAGGTTAATGCCATCAAGAGGTTAAAAATCACACAACACCAGGTTATAGTCCAACAGGTTTATTTGGAAGCACTAGCTTTCAGAATGCTGTTTGTTCATCAGGTGGTTGTGGAGTATAAGATCGTAAGACACAGAATTTATAGCAAAGGTTTACAGCAACTTTTGTTATAAATACTCCACAACCACCTGATGAAGGAGCATCGCTCCGAAGGCTAGTGCTTCCAATTAAACCTGTTGGACTACAACCTGGTGTTGTGTGATTTTTAACTTTGTACAGTCCAGTCTAACACCTGCATCTCCAAATCATGAATGCCGTCAAGAAGGGAAGGAAAATTTTAGTAGTGAGGCAAAAATAAAATGCATCTTACATTCTCTCATTTTAAATCCTTCTAGGATTGCTATGTCAAACTGCTTTATTGTTGTTCACAAGGTTAAGCTCTTTTTCAAAAGAACAAAACAACTAGGAGCAGGAGTAGGCCATCCGGCCCTTTGAGCCTGCTCTACCATTCAATACGATCATGGCTGATCTTGTTGTGGACTCAGTTCCACTCGCTCGCGTTTTGACCATATCTCTTAATTCCTTTACTTTTCAAGCAGTATCTACCTTGGCTTTAAAAACAATTACTGAAGTAGTGTCAACTACTTCCTTGGGCAAGGGATTCCATAGATTAACAACCCTCTGGGTGAAGAAGTTCCTTCTCAGTTCAGTTTTAAACCTGCTTCCTCTAATCTTGAGGCCATGTCCTACCGGTGGAAACATCCTATCTATTTCTATTTTATTGATTCCCTTCATAATTGTATATGTTCCCCTCCCAAACAGATATTATTGACTGTAGTCGAGAACATGGGAGTAGTAGAAGTGAACCTCTGTGAAACAGATATTGAAACAGGACAGTGGAATGGGTTATTTGGGGAAAATAGATTAAGGGTTATCATCCAGCCAGCTGCTAATAGGTATCATTACCAAAACATTGATCCACTTTGGTGCACACTGTAATTATTATACAAAAGGTAGGTTTAACATTCTAAGTACTTTTCCCACACAATGTTTGCAAGCTGGGGTTCTTAGCTCCAGGAGTTCCTCTCAGCGCCAGGAGACTACAACAGTAACCATTTAAGCTGTCCCTTATCCATTTTACAGCCTAATTACTCTGTATTATACTCTCTAAGTTGTGATTTACTTTTAGTGTATTTTACTATCCTGTTCGCATCAGAGGTACTGCTAATGTTCTGATACTCTGAAATTTCTTAACTGGAAGATTGAGCTGTAATTAGTTCCATACCTGAATGCCTATTTTATCACGATCATATTGAAGGCATTCACAATAATCAAATCACATAAATAACCAGATCATCAGCGACCTTCTGGAGAAATACCACAAGATTTTTTTCTTTTCTTTCCTCTTTTGGTCAGTGTTCTGTTTTATATACCTTCTCTCCAGGAACCTCAATATCTTCACAATGAATTGGTGTTGCAGTATGTGTCTCAGAAATTCTTTTCCTGCATTTCATGTCTCAATAAATGGAATGACCTGGAGTATAGACCATGGCCTTACTCTAATTGTGGGCCTTGACTCATATATGCCATTCATGGGCACACCTTTCATTCCTTTTCTGAGCTTTTTGCCTTGGTATTTCCAACATGACAAACTTTGGTCTCTGCCTGAACTAAATGCCTCATGAATTATGCCAGAGAAAATTCCACCAGAAAGCCACTGAACTAGTTTGCAAGTCATCCAAGCAGCCAAAGCAATACTCTGATCTCCAGTAACTGCAGTCCTCACTTTCTCTGCCTGAACTGCTGTGCTTTCCCAGCACCACACTCTCGACCCCAATACCTCGAAAGTGATAGACACTAATAGAGGGGACTTTCTTAGCATGTTCGAACTTCAAGTTCACATGAGAACCTTGCTTCTAGAAGTTTGATGACAAGTAATCTGACAGCCTGTTGCAAATGTCTAAATTGACAAGTTACTCAACTTAAAGCATAAAATCTTGAAGCCATCTAAGAAGTTGCAGGCTCGCCGCAAAAGAGATAACTATCTTATTTTAAAACATAGAAAAGCTTGCTGATGGGTTATATAATTTGAACTCACACCCATTCTAAACAAAACATTCTGATCACAAGCAGTAAAAAGGACTCATAAATTTTGTCTGTGACAGTCTCAACAATGCATATTCTGCATTGCACCCTCAGCAAAACGTCAATATCTTTGCAAGATCACCTACTCCAGGAATGAAATTATACTTTGCTGCAGAAGAGACATCAGTGAATGTGGAATGATAGCTCATATTTAATTCAGGCAGCATAGTGACACAGTGGTTAACACTGCTGCCTTACAGCACCAGGTTTTGGGTTTGATTCCATTCTCAGGTGACTATCTGTGTGGAATTTGCATGTTCTCCCTGGTTTTGGTCCAGTTTTCTCTCACAGTCCAAAGATGGACAGGTTAGGTGGATTGGCCATGCTGAATTTTCTGTAATGTGCAGGCTAGGTGGATTAGCCATAGCAAATGCAAGGTTACAGAGATAGAGAGGGTGTGTCTGGGTGGGATGCTGTTCAGAGGATTGAGGAAGACCTCGTGGACCGAATGGGCTCTTCTGCACTGTAGCAACTGTAAGATTCCATGAATTTTGTTAATTCAGGTGGAGGAGCTTCCATGTAAGCAGGAGTTAATCAGCCCTGTTTAAATTGAATAATTGAACAGGATTGAGAGGTTGAATGATTAATTCTGTTCCTACATCCAGCTGCCCTTACTCTCTCTGTAGAAACAAATCTCAGAATGAACTAATGAATTAAAGCCATTAATAAAACCTAGTACTAATATATTCTAATTATAGAACATAGAAAGATACAGCGCAGTCCAGGCCCTTCGGCCCTCGATGTTGCGCCGACCGAATCCTACCTAACCTACACTAGCCCAATAACTTCCAAATGCCTATCCAATGCCTGCTTAAATGACCATAAAGAAGGAGAGTTCACCACTGCTACTGGCAGGGCATTCCATGAACTCACAACCCGCTGTGTAAAGAATCTACCCCTAACATCTGTCCTATACCTACCACCCCTTAATTTATCCAGAGCTTCAAGCAACAACAGTCTGATGTGCGTCGTATTCACTTATTTTGTATGGCTGGGACATCATGCTATTTGCCAATGGGAAGGGAGGACTCAGTGTAACACAGTTAAGTATAGTACAAATGTATTCATTGCTTTACATATTGCTAAACCTTATAAAGCTGCAACGGCCCACCTGAACGACTGTTTCGTGCTGAGTCATTCACCTTTAAACCGAGTATCAGTTTGATGGGTGCATTTCCATTAACCCTGGAAGGGAAATGGGGTAAACATCTCACTAGGATATGTCTGCATGTATGTTTATATATTTGCATAGAAATGACTGTATGTCTAGTATGCATCTATGTTGATGTGATTTGAATTGTGTCTTTGTGTATGCATTGGTATCTTATATGCATCAGGATTAGAGTAGTGCTGGAAAAGCACAGCAGGTCAGGCAGCATCCGAGGAGCTGGAAAACTGACGTTTTGGGCATAAGCCCTTAATCAGGAATGAGGCTGGGAGCATCGGGGGTGGAAAGATAAATGGGAGGGGGGGTGGGGCTGAGGGAAAGGTAGCTGAGAGTGCAATACATTGATGGAGGTGATAGATCGGACAGGAGGGTGGTGTGGGACCTGTCAATCTTCCTTCCTACCTATCTGCTCCACCCTCCTCTCCGACTTCTCACCTTCACTCTCACCTCCATCCACCTATTGCACTCTCAGCTATCTTCCCTCCAGCCCTAGCTCCCTCCCATTTGTTCCTCCACTCCAGAAGCTCCCAGCCTCATTCCTGATGAAGGGCTTTTGCCGAAACATCAATTTTCCTGCTCTTTGGATGCTGCCTGACCTGCTGTGCTCTTCCAGAACTAGTCTAATCTTGACTGTAATCTCCAGCATCCGCAGTACCCACTTTCGCCTATCTCCTATGTATGTCTATCTATGTATATTCTACATATGGGCATGAGTGAGCATGTGAACATATGTGACTTTTACGTGGGTGGATGTGTCATTGCTTTTGCTTTATTGTTCTCTTGTGGGATATGAGCATCGCTGGCTGTGCCAGTATTTATTGCCCATCATTAATTATCTTTGAAAAGCTCTTGGTGAGCTGTCTTCTTGAATCATTGCAGTCCACATGCTCTCGATACGCCTATAATATTGTTAGGATAACTTTTCAAGACTTTGTATTGGTGAAAGAATGTTGATATGTTACCAAGTCAGGATGGTGTATGCACTGAAGGGATACCATGTACCTGCAGCCCTTGTCCTTCCAGATGGCAAAGGTCATGAGTTTGTATGGTCCTTTCAAAGGAGCATTGGTGAGTTGCTACACTGCATCTTGTAGATTGTACACACTGCTGCATCATAGTGGAAGAAGTTAATGTTGTAGATTCTGGATGGAGTATCAATCAAGTAGGTTACTTCGTCATAGATGGTGTTTAGCTTCTTGAATATTTATGGTGCTGCATTCATTCAGACAGTTGGAAATTATTCCATCACACTCCTGACTTGCGTCTTGCAGATGGAAGCAAACTTTGAAGATAAGAAGGTGAGTTACTCACAGCACAATTCCAAGTCTCTGACCTGCTCTTGTTGTCTCTGTAGTTGTATGACTAGTCCAGTACAGCTTCTGGTCAATGGTAACCCCATGATGCTGGTAGAGTTTGTGCCTATTTGTATAAATTTGTATGTGTCTGTGTGTAGCTGTGTATGTGAGCTGTGCACACATATATCTGGGGCAGTAAGCAATATGAGAAGCAGAATGCTACCAACATATGAATCTCCCAGCTGTCATTGTTGAGACTTATAATTTGAGCAATGTCCACTCAGTGACATAGAGAGTAGAGCCAAATCATCAAGTGAGCTCAGAGACCAATGACAGAGGGAAAGAGGAACAAGCAGGAGCTGGCAGCTGTAGATCACAGAGCTGGTTCTGCGCAGCGAAGCTGGCAACTGGCCTGATCTACATTTTGCCCCAAGGTAGACAGGTGTGATGTAGGATTTCTCTGAGAGCTTTACTATCAAAACAGCTGTACAAGCAAGTTTCTTTCAAAGGAGAGCTGAATTGGAAAAGTGCATGTAGTAGCTAAGTGCTGACAGATCATTTATGTCTGGTATTGTATGGGCTGTGTACGTCTCTGTAGCAGCTCCTGTAAATATACAGTACATCGTGGGGAAAGAGAACAATTCACACAAACTGATACTGTTTGGCCTGTATTTGTGCCTCAGTATTAGTTCCTGTAGATGTACAATACATTAGGGGAACATTTTAGACCCGTCGGACTCTCTATAGTTCATGTGTCTCCTAGCATCTAGTCCTATACATGTAGCATAATGGTACAATGGGAATAACTCACTCATTGATGAGGTCATACAGATCATGTACATCTTTGTACCATGTAGGTAGTAGAGAATAACTCACTTTTGAAAAGTATTTTGAGGCCTGTGTGAATCTGTAAGCTATTTTCTACCTCCCTCCCCGCACACCACCGCCCCCCCCCCCCCACCGCCCCCACCATCTCCTAAACACCTTTCCCTCACTTTACTAATTTCACAATTTAATTTCCAATGAAGAAATTTGGCTAATTAGATTCAGAATCAACTTGAGTGGCAGGAAGCAAAGGGTAATGTTCAAGGGCTGTTTCGGGGGCTGTAAGCCTTTGTTGTGGGGAGTTCCAAAGGGTTTCCAGAGTTGGGCCCTTTGTTTTATGTGGTATATATAAATGATTTAAACTTGAATATATGAGGGTAGATCAATAAATTCAAGGATGATATGAAAATTGGTGGAATGGTAAATAGTGAAGCAGATAGTGGGCTGGTCAGATGGGCTGACCAGAGGCAAACGGAGTTCAATCCTGATAAATGTGAAGTGAAGCAAGACATACAAGCCAAGAGAATACATGATGAACAACAAAACTCTGAGAAGCGCTGAGGGTAGGAAAAATCTTGATGTGCATGTTCAACAGCACCTGAATAGAATGGGCAGTAGATAAAACATTAAAAAGACACTTGCATTTATTAGCTAAGGGTTACAGTTTAAGAGCAAACAGGTTATGCTGGAACTGTATAAAATGTTGGTTAGATCCTAGCTATAGTATTGAATGCAGTTCTGGAATCCATATGAGGGATGAGATAGCACTGAAGAGGGTGCCGAGGTGATTTACTAGGATGTTGCCTAGGCTGCAGAGTTTCAGTTATGAACTGAGATTGGATAGACTGGAGTTGTTTTCCTCGAAGCAGAGGAGACTGATTGGGGACATGACTGAGATGTATAAAATTATGAGGGAAAGAGAGGGCGTGTGAGGAATATTTTTTTTCACTCAGAAGATGGTGGGAATCTGGAACTCACTGCCTGTAAGGGTGGTAGAGGCAGAAACACTCCTAACATTTAACAAGTATTTAGGTGTACTCTTGTGATGCCACGGCATACAAAGCAATGGGCCAAAGCTGAAATATGAGAATAGAATAGTTATGTGGTTATTCTTGATTAACGTAGACTCGATAGGCTGAAGGACTTTTCTCTGCAAGGTTGTGGACTCCTATGACTCTAGAATCTGTCTCTGCCTCCCTCCTCTCCCTCCCTCCCATCCATTTCTGAAAAAAAATGTATTTTTTAGGTTTCATTTTCCCATCTCCTGAGGAATTTGGTATCTGTCATATCCAATGTTGAATTGTGCCTGTGTAATATTTTGTGAAAGTTTTGGGCTGGCTGTCTGTCTTTCTTTTCATTATTTGGGGCTCTTGATGCACATAGTGAGTTGGGAATGACTTTATGATTTGATTGCTTTGTAGCAGAAGGAGGCACAGATGCGTACTTGAGTTATATGGAGATGAATGCAGGGACTGTTGAGCTCATTGTGAACTGTCTGCTGGGCTCAATGATGTCACTTTCACCACTTAGTGAGCCAGTCGTGGGATCAAGCACCAGTCTAGAACCATGAACCCATAATACTGAAATTCCAGTCCACTACTGAGCACTCATTGTTGGAGGTGACAACTTTCAGATATTATGTTAAATGAATGCTGTTTATCCTCTTAGATGGATGAAAAACATATTTTGGTACTAGTTGAAGAACAACAGAGTTCTCTTAGATGTTTTGACCAATGTTACCCTTCAACAAGCAACTAACACAGATTATTTTGTAAAAACATCTCATTGCTATTTTTAAGATCTTGCTCAATGCAAATTGAGTCACATTGCAACACTTCAAAATGTCTACAACAAAAAACTGTTGGTTGCTAATAGTTGTGCTATGAAATTATTATGTAAAATAATGCACATTTTTTTAATTGAAGAGTGACGGGGGAAAGGTAGGACAAAGGAGCTAAAAGCCTGGCACTTCTGATCTTGCAGATAGAACCGCAGCCTACTGCATTTGAATTTCTGTTTTAGTCATTTTAATGGATGGTAAAGTGTATTCAGAGCACCCATTATCACTCAGTACTAACAGTCAGGAGCCAGACTCCTGAAACATCTGTACCTTTTTAAGATCTTCCCATGGATCTTATTATTCATCTGACATGATTCCCAATTTGTGTCTTAACCTATGATAATAATTCCCAACAAATCTCCTGCTCTGGGTGGTAAACTAACAACTTGCTTTGATACTACAGTTGGGCGTTAACATCAACATGACAATGGATTAGCAGTCGTGACACCTCTGTGCTCTGACCTTTCAGATTTTGAAATTGTCTCCTACCACAACAATACTTATTGGCAACATGCCATATAAAGGAACCTTGAGGGTAACTGGCAATTGAGAATGCACCTACAATACTTTCTGGTGCTCCAAGTTATCTCCTTTGATGTGGTTGGATCTCTCAACCATGTGTTGCACAAATGTCAGTGACTGGATGCAATGTGAGTACAACAGTCTTGATGAAAAACAAATACGTCTAATGAATATTGTGGTTCATTGATTTTTAACGTGGTTCATTGAGGCTGTGTTCTTCACTGGATTGCAGAATATACAAAGCAACACAGTATAAATTCTGGTCCCTCAGGTATAGAAAAGTAATAGTCACATTCAGTATATGAACTAATAATTCAGAACATTTTAGTTCAAATCCTACCATGCCAAGTTGACAATTTTAATTTTAGTTTTAACAGAGTGTGAATGAAATGGTGGCATCTGTAAAAGTGGCCATAACACTTTCATATTTTTGTTAAAATCCGACTGCCTTCACGAATGTCCTTTGTCACTGGAAACCTGACACCCTGACCTTTTGTGATCTATGTGCATCTTCAGTCCCACATCATTGCATCATTGACTCTTAATTTCCCTTTGATTATTGATCTAATAATCCCATTACCATCAATATTTGTCTTGCAGCATATTCGTTTTGTCATAGAAATACTGTTAACTACCACCCATGGACACTGTCTTGTTCTTCCCTATGCACCACACATTCCTGCTACTTTTTACTATCCTTGTACTTGCTTATAAATAGAAGGGCTCATGCCCGAAACGTCGATTCTACTGCTCCTTGGATGCTGCCTGACCTGCTGCGCTTTTCCAGCAAACACATCTTTAGCTCTGATCTCCAGCATCTGCAGTCCTCACTTTCTCCTTGCTTATAAATAGTCAAGTCTAAAGACCAAATAAAAGCTGACACCACCAAAACATTTCTTATTAAATATATACACTATCCCTGTCAATGTTATAGTAACATCATTCAATCTGAGCAGACTGCAGATGCAGTAAATTGGAAGGAAAAGCAGGAATGCTGGAGAAACTCAGCAGATCTGGCAGCAGCTGCTTCGGTTTCGAGTCGAATAAAACACTTCTTCAGAAACGTCAACTCTCTTTCTCTCCCCAGAGAAGTTGCCAGACCTGCTGAGTTGCTCCAACATACTCTGCTTTTAATTTCAAATCTTTAATCTTTCGACTTCTGATGAACGTTCATAAAACTGGAAAGGAAACTACAGGCTGAAGTTGGTCAGAAATCTGCAAGGTGTCATTTCTGTCAAGTTTTGTGGAGGGTTTCTCTCTGCAAGATCCAGTGAGTTTTCTTGAGTAATTGACTCGGGCTCAATTCATTAACTATGTACCATGCCCTTACGGTGTCTTGCTCATCTAATGCTAGCCAAATTCTTCCATTTGTTGTAGGCACAGGTACTCACCACTACAAAGATATCTAAGGATTCCTGAAACTGGTACCATTTTTAAAGGGACATTGTGTGCTTGTTCTATCACTGGTAGTCCAGAGTTGCCCTGCGCGATTTGTGATAAATGCTGAATATGGCAGATAAGGGGAAATTGCCAGCCCACTTTGCACCAGGAACCTGAAGGTCCAAGCAGATAGGATTGTATAGAGGGGGCCATCCTTCTCCTAAGGACTGATAAAAGAGGCCATAACTGTGCCAGCCTGGTCTGGGACAGCCACGTGGCTCACTGCTGTGTCAGCAGTCTGGAGAAACACCCAGCAATGTAGGAAGAAGGTCAATGGCCTACCCTATTCCACCAATGTAAGTGCCATCATTTATCTGCTCTGTTACACATATTGTATTTCTATTACTGAATCCATTCCCGACCAAAGCACAGACCAAATCACTCTCACTATTACATGCAACATCTTCCCTCAATTGGGCGGCACGGTGGCACAATGGTTAGCACTGCTGCCTCACACTGCCAGAGACCTGGGTTCAATTCCCGCCTCAGGTGACTGTCTCTGTGGAGTTTGTACATTCTTCCCGTGTCTGCGTGGGTTTTCTCCGGGTGCTCCAATTTCCTCCCACAGTCCAAAAATGTGCAGGTTAGGTGAATTGGCCATGCTAAATTTCCTATAGTATTAGGTGAAGGGTAAATGTAAGTGAATGGGTCTGGGTGGGTTGCGGGTCGGTGTGGATTTGTTGGGCCAAAGGGTCTGTTTCCACACTGTAAGTAATCTAATCTCTTATCCACCCAATTCCTCTAGCCATTAACCATGTATGATCACTGCAGTGCTTATTCCTTCATTTGACACCCCCTCCCCACCTTTCCTCCACCTACACCAGCTACTAACAACTGAGTCACCCACTTTCATCTCACTCATATTCCTCCTTTTGTTTCATTCCAGGAGAAAACAGCCTACAATAGGGTAGAAAGAGCCAAGACAGGTGGTGGTATGACTAACACTCAGCTCCTCACTCGCTTTAAGGAGACAATCCTGGCCATGACTGTCCCAAGTAAATGAAGCCCCTGGACTGATACCAGGTGCTTCCACAGAATTAGTGTGCCTGCGACCATTGTCCTATCTTGACTTGACAGAGGACTACTCCTCTCTGAGTTTGGCACAAAGCTATATGCTGCGCATGCATGTGTTTGCCTGGCACATGGTTCTAGTGTGAGGTTAACATAACACAGTGCCATACAGAAACATTGACTGATGACTGCTGACAGCCATGACAATCTGCCTTGTTTTGTGACTGCTCTGAGAGACAGGTTAGAAGGACAGAGTTAAAAGTAGGAAGTGCTTGAGGAACTCAGCAGTTCTGGTGGCTTCTGTAGTGAGAGAAACAAAGTTAATGTTTCGAATCCAATATGGCTCTTCTTTAGAACTTTGGAACTGCTCTCCATACCAACCAAATAGCAGCCTGGCAGAACAAATCACTCCATTCCTGAAAAAGGTATTTTCTAATCAACCTGAGCAGAGGTGTTACTACACATCCTTGGAGGAGGTGGGACTTGAACCCAGGCAGCTCAGACAAGAAGTAGGAATATTACCACAAGATCCCTCAATCACTTCTTGTGGAACCTGTCCAATTTCCATTTGAATCATGCGATGATCAGCTAGATTATTGTGCGGATAGTAGGGATGAAAGTCAACCAAATAAGTGCCCAGTTCTATTTTGACAGTTACCATTGACTCTGCTTCCACAATCAATGAGATTCCCACTCCTTCTAAATTCCATCGAGTACAGACCCAGCTCTTCATATAACAAGCCCTTCATCCCTGGGATCAATAGCACAGTCACTGCCTCTAAGAGGTTCCTTGAGCTTAAGCTCTTCAATCAAGTTTGCCTCATTAGACATCACCAAATCTAGAATTGCCTGTTCCCTGATGGTTTCTATGACAAGCTGTTCCAAAAAAATTCCTTTTCTTGGGATCTGCTACAAACTTGACTTTCCCAGTCTACCTGCACATTAAATCTCTGATGATTATTATAATATTGCCTTTCTACATGACCTTTCTATCTCCTGAATTATTTTTTCCCCACATGCTGATCAAAGAACACCATTTAGGTATTGATTAGCTTGTACAATTAAAGTGCATGGGATTGGAGGTGGTGTACTGAAATAGATTGAGACCCAACTGGCAGACTGAAAACAAAGAATAGGAATAAACAGGTCATTTTCTGTGAGCTAGCCAATGACTAGTGGGATACCACAGGGATCCATGCTCAGACTCCTACTATTTGCAATATACATCTGTTAATGATTTAGATGAGCAAACTCAATATAATATTTTCAAATTTTCAGTTGAGACAATGTTGGGTGGGAGGTGAGCTGTGAAGGGAATGCAGAGTGATCATTAGTCACTGGCTGGCTCATAGAAAATTACACTTTGTTCCTACTCTTTGTTTTTAAAGTGGATGGACTAGCTGAGTGAGTGAGCAAATACAAGGCATATGCAGTATTTTGTGGGTAAGTGTGAGGTGATGCACTTTTGTAGCAAAAACAGGAAGGTAGAGTATTATCTGAATGGTTATAAATTGAGAGTGAGGAATGTGCAAAGAGACCTGAGTGTCCTTTACACCATTTGCTGAAAGTAAGTGTGTGAGTGCAGCAAGCAATAAAGAAGGCAAATGATATGTTGGCTTTCATTGTGAGTTGGTTCAAGTACAGGAGCAGGGATGGCTTGCTGCCATTATACAGTGCCTTGGAGTGACCACACCTGGAATATGCGCACAGTTTTGAATTCCTTAGCTGAGGAAGAGTGTTCCTGCTATAGAGGGAGTGCAATGAAAGTTTATCAGACTGATGCCTAGAATGGTGGGATTGATATATAAGGAGTGGTTGAATCAGTCAGGATTGTACTCATTGAGTTCAAAAGAATGAATGAGAATTTCAAAGGAACTTACAAAATTTGAACAGGACTAGACAGAGTAGATGCAGGAAGGATGTTACTGATGAAGAGGGCATCCAGAACCAGGGGTCACAGTCTAAGGATACATGGTAAACAATTTAAGACTGAGATGAGAAGAAATCTCTTCACCAGAGAATGGTAAGATTGTGAAGTATGCTACCATGGAATGCAGTCAAAAGTCAAAACATTGTATGGGTTCAAGAAGTTTGATATAGCACTTGGGTCTAATGGGATAAAAAATATGGGGGAACATCAGGCTCCTGAGTAATAATGGTAGGGCAGATTTAAAGGCACAAATGGAGATTATCCACTTTGGTAGTAAAACAGGAAAGTGGATTATCATCTGAATGGCAATAGATTAGAACATTGAACATTACAGCGCTGTACAGGCCCTTCGGCTCTTGATGTTGCACCAATCTGAAGCCCATCTAATCAACACTATTCCATTCTCATCCATATGACTATCCAATGACCATTTAAATGTCCTTAAATTTGTCGAGTCTAAACTTTTGCAGACAGTGCGTTCCACAGCCCTACTACTCTCTGAGTAAAGAAACTACCTTTAACATCTGACCTACATCTATCACCCCTCAAATTAAAGCTATGCTCCCTCATGCTAGCCATCACCATCCGGGGAAACCAGCTCTCACTGTCCACCCAATCTAACCCTCTGATTATCTTAAGTGCCTCAATTAAGTCACCTCTCAACCTTATCTCTAACGAAAACAGCCTCAAGTCCTTTAGCCTTTCCTTGTAAGACCTTCCCTCCATACCAGGCAACATCCTAGTAAATCTTCTCTGAACCCTTTCCAAAGCTTCCACATCCTTTCTGTAATGCAGTGACCAGAGCTGTAAGCAATACTCCAAATGCAGCCACACCAGCGTTTTGTACAGCTGCAGCATGACCTCATGGTTCCGAAACTCAGTTTCTCAACTAATAAAAAGCTAACACACCGTATGCCTTCTTAACAACACTATCAACCTGGATGGCAACTTTCAGGGATCCATGTACCGCAACATCTCTCTGTTCATCTACACTACTAAGAATCTTACCATTAGCCCAGTACTCTGCATTCCTGTTGCTCCTTCCAAAGTTAATCACCTCACAGTTTTCTCCATTAAACTCCATTTGCCACCTTGTAGCCCAGCTCTGCAGCTTATTGATGTCCCTCTGTAACCTAAAACATCCTTCAGCAATATCCACATCTCCACCAATCTTAGTGTCATCCACAAAGTTACTAACCCATTCTTTTACACCCTCAACCTGGTAATTTATAAAAATCACAAACAGCAGTGGACCCAAAACAGATCTTTGCAGTACACTAATCCCATGCCTCCACATTTTGCGCAATAGCCTACCATGGGGAACCTTATCAAATGCTTTACTGAAATTCATATACACCACATCAACCTCTTTACGCTCATCTACCTGTCACTTTCTCAAAGAACTCAATAAGGTGTGTGAGGCATGACTTATCCTTCACCAAACCGTGTTGATTATCCCTAATCAACTTATTCTTTTCTCGATGATTATAATCTTTTCCAACATTTTACCCACAACCAAACTAAGGCTCACTGGTCTATAATTATCAGGGTTGTCTCTACTCCCCTTCTTGAACTTGGGAATACCATTTGCTATCCTTCAGTCTTCTGGCACTATTCCTGTAGACAATGACTACATAAAGATTAAAGCAAAGGCTCAGCAATCTCCTCCCTGGCTTCCCAGAGAATCCTAGGTTAAATCCCATCTGGCCCAGGGTACTTATCTATTTTTACACTTTCCAGAACTGCTAACACCTCCTCCTTGTGAACCTCAATCCTATCTAGTCTTGTAGCTGTATCTCAATATTCTCCTTGACAACATTGTCCTTTTCTAGGTGGATACTCTTGAAAAATATTCATTTAGCACTTCCCCATCTCCTATGACTCCACAAATAACTTCCCACTACTATCCTTGATTGGCCCTAACCTTACTCTCGTCATTCTTTTATTCCTGATATACCTACAGAAATCCTTAGGGTTTTCCTTGATCCGCCAACAACTTCACAAGTCCCATCCTGGCTCTTCTTAACTCTTCCTTTAGGTCTTTCTTGGCTAACTTGTAACTCTCAAGCGCCATAACTGAGCCTTCACATCTCATCCTAACATAAGCCTTCTTCTTCCTCTTGACAAGAGATTCAACTTCCTTAGTATACCATGACTCCCACACTTGACAACTTCCTTCTCGCCTAACCGGTACATATTATCAAGGACCTGCAGGATCTGTTCCTTGAATAAGCTCCACATTTCAATTGTGCCCTATGCCCTGCAATTTCCTTCCCCATCTTATGCATCCTAAATCTTGCCTAATTGCATCGTAATTGCCTTTCCTCCAGCTATAACTCTTGCTCTGCTGTATATACCAATCCATTTTCGTTGCTAAAGTAAACATAATCAAATTGTCGTCACTATCACCAAAGTGCTCATATACCTCCAAATCTAACATTTGGCCGGGTTCATTATCCAGTTCCAAATCTAATGTGACCTTGCCCCTTGTTGGCCTGTCTACACACTGCGCACATTGGGCAAAACCTGACCCATCTAAAGTGCTTGAACTAAAGTATTCCCAGTCAACATTTGGAAAGTTAAAGGCCCCCATAACAATTACCCTGTCACTCTTGCTCCTGTTGAGGATCATCTTTGCTATCCTATCCTCTACATCTCTGGACATATTCGGAGGTCTATAGAAAACAGTCAACAGGGTGACCTCTCCTTCCCTGTTTCTAATCTCTGTCCATACTACCTCAGTAGACGACTCCTCAAATGTCCTTTCTGCAGCCGTAATACTGTCCTTTAGTAACAATGCCACCACCCCCCACCATCTTCTCTGATCTTACTGACACATCTAAATCCCAGAAATTGCAACAACCATTCCTGTCCCTGCTCTACCCCTGTCTCTGACATGGCCACATCTTCAAAATCCCAGGTACCAACCCATGCTGCAAGTTCACCCACCTTATTCCGGATGATCCTGGTGTTGAAGCAGACAGACTTCAAACCAACCTCTTGCTTGACGGTGCCCTCTTGTGACCTTGAAACCTTATTTTGGACCTCGCTACTCTCAACCTCCTGTAACTCGAACTACAATTTGGGTTCCCCTTCCCCTGCTGCATTAGTTTAAACTCACCTAAAGACCTCTTCACCCCCACCCACCCATGATATTGGTACTCCTCTGGTTCAGGTGAAGACTATCCTGTTTGTAGAGGTCCCAGCTACCCCAGAAAACGTCCCAATTATCCAGGAATCCAAAACCCTCCCTGCTGCACTATCTCTGTAGCCACATGTTCAATTCTTCTCTCTCCCTATTCCTCGCCTCGGAAAGGGAGTGATGCAACGAGACCTGGGTGTCTTTGTACACCAGTCACTGAATGTAAGTGTGTAGGTGCAACAGACTGTGAAGAAGGCCTTCACAGAGAAAGGATATGAGTACAGGAAAATGATATCTCTCTGCAATTGTGCAGGGCCTTGATGAGATCACATCTGGAGAACTGATTGCAGTTTTGGTCTCCTTATCTGAGGAAAAATGTCAAAGCTATGGAGGGAGTGCAACAAAGGTTTACCAGAATGACTCCTGGGATGGCAACAGGTAAAGGGACAACTGACAAGTGGGAGGCTTTCAAAGGTGTGAGAAAAAGAATTCAGAGGCACTATGTTCCTGTCCACAAAAGCGGACCCAGTACCGATCCCTGTGGAACATCGCTGTCACTGGTAAGATTAGGAAACAATGGCTGATTAACATATTGAGTTTCTGATCAAGAATAAAAAAGAGTCATATATTAGATATAGACAACTGGGATCAAATGATTCTCTTAAAGAGTATAAAGTATGTAGGGGCATCCGTAAGAAGATCAGGAGGGTAAAAAGGAGATATGCGATAGTCTTGGCAAGAAAGTTTAAGGATAATCCAAGGAGATTCTACATGTACACTAAGAGCAAAAGAGCATCTTGGGAGAGAATGATGGAAGTGAGGACAGCAGATGCTGGCGATCAGAGTCAAGGTTAGAGTGGTGCTGGAAAAGCACAGCAAGTCAGGCAGCATCCAAGGAGCAGGAAAATCAGGATACTGCCTGACCTGCTGTGCTTTTCCAGCACCACTCTAATCTAGGGAGAGGATTGGGCCCATTCAATCAACAAGGTCATCTATATGTTGAACCTCAGGAAATGGGAGAGATACTAACTGAATATTTTGTAACAGTCTTCACTGTGGAAAAAGAATTTGAAGAGAACTGGGAAATAAATATTGATGTTTTGAAACAGTTCACATTACAGAATAGGATAACATAAAGGTGGATAAATCTCCGCGACCTGATCAAGTGTACCCAAAGATGTTGTGGGAAGGGCTCCTAGCAGAAATCTTTGTATCAGCTGTAATCACCAGAGGACTAGGGATGGCTAATGCTGTACCTTTATTTAAGTGAGACTGAGGAGAAGCCTGGGAACAATCGACCGAGGAGTCTGACATCGCTAATGGGCAATTTGTTCGATGTGAGTCTGAAAGATAGATTTTACATGCATTTCGAGAGAAATGGTCTGTTTAAGGATAGTCAACATGGCTTTGTGTGAGGAAAATTGTGTCTGACAAACCTGATTGAGATTTTTTGAGGAAGTAACCAAAAGGATTGAGGTCAGAGCAGTGGACATGGTTTACATGAACTTTAGTAAAGTCTTTGACAAGGTTCCGTATGGTAGACAATTATTAAAGTTAAATCACATGGGATTCGGAGAGAGTTTGCCAAATAGATAGAAAATTGGCTTGGTGATAGGAGACAGTGTAATGGTGGTGGGTTATGTCTTAGACTGGAGGCCTGTGACCGGCGATGTTCCACAGGGATTGGTACTGGGACCATTTTTGTTTGTCATTTATATAAATGATTTGGATGAGAATTTGGGAGACATGGTTAGTAAATTTGCAGATTACACCAAAATTGATGGTATAGTGGACAGTGAAGGTTTTTTTTAGATTAAATTCCCTACAGTGTGGAAACAAGCCCTTCGGCCCAACTAGTCCACACTGACCCTCCGAAGAGTAACCCATCCTGACCCACTTCGCTCTGACGAATGCGCCTAGCACTATGGGCAATTTAGCATGGCCAATTCACCTAACCTGCACATTTTTGGACTGTGGGAGGAAACCGGAACACCCGGAGGAAACCCAAGCAGACACAGAGAGAATGTCCAAACCCCACACAGTCAGTCACCCGAGGCTGGAATTGCACCTGGGACGCTGGTGCTGTGAGACAGCAGTGCTAACCACTGAGCCACCGTTCCGCCCCAAATCGAAGATTACGAAGTGATCTTGACCAATTGGGTCAGTGGCTAAAGAGTAGTAGACAGAGTTTAATTTGGATAAATGTGAGGTATTGCATTTTGGGAAAACAAACAAGGGTATGACTTATACAATTAATGGTAATGTCCTGGGTAGTGTTGTAGAATAGAGACCTAGGAGTTCAGGTACATAATTGTTAAAATTTGTATCACAGGTAGATAGGGTGGTTAAGAAGGTGTTTAGCATGCTTGCCTTCATTGCTCAGATCTTTGAGTATAGAAGTTGGGAAGTCCTGTTGTGGTTGTAAAGGATATTGGAGAGGCCTTTTCTGGATTACTGAGTACATTTCTGGTCACGCTACTGTAGGAAGAACACTATTAAGTTGGAGAGACCTCAGAAAAGATTGACCAGGATGTTGCGGAATACGGAAGGTTTGAGTTATAAAGAAAGGCTGGATAGGCTGGAACTTTGTTCACTGGAGCATAAGAGGTTGGTGGTGAACTGATAAAAGTGTATAAAAAAATTGAGAGATATAGATGGAGTTGATGGTAGTTGTCTTTGCTTTGGGGGATTTCAAGACCGGGCTGGGGCAGGGAGGGGGGAGGCATTTTTAAGGTGAGAGGTTTAAAAAAGACAGTGATTTGTGTGTGGAATGAACTTTCTGAGAAAGTGTTAAATGTGGGTACAATTATAATGTTCTAAAAGATAGATACATGAATAGGAAAGGTTTGGAGAGAGATGGGACAGGAGCAGGCAGATGGCATTAGTTCGGCATGGACAGGTTAGATTAAAGGGTCTGCCTTCATGCTGTATGACTCTATAAGTCGTGAATGAAGGTAGAGTTACAACATTTAAAAGATATTTGGATAAGTATATGAATAGGAAAGATTTGGAGTAATATGGGCCAAATGCAAGTCAGTGTGACTATTTGGTTTGGGAAAATGGTTCATGTGGGTTAGTTAGACTGAAGGGTCTGATTCTAGACTGTTTGATTATATGATACGCGAAGAGACACAAGATTGGTTCAGATAATATTCACTGAAATTCAGAAGAATGAGGGAGGATCCCAAAGAAACCTATAAAATTCTAACAGGCCTAGACTTGGCAAATGCAGGAATAATGATGATGAAACAGTCCCAAACCAGGAGACACAGTCCAAGAATACAGGGGAAATAATTTAGAACTGAGATGAAGAAAAAAGTCTTCTTGAGCTTGTGAATTCTCTTTCATAGTAAGTGCTTAAGGCCAAAATGTTGAATAATATTTACAAGAGGGAAATAGATGTAGGGATGCTTACAGTATGGGGAGAGAGTGGGAACAGGTTATTGAGTTGGATGAGCAACTAAGATCAAATTGAACAGGAGTGCAGGGTCGAAGGGCCAAATGGCCTGTTCCTATTTTCTAAGTTCTGTGTGTAAGGATGGATGACTTCAGAACCTGCAATACTACATTTGTGGCTAATAGAAACATGTAAGTCTAGTTGATGGTGAGATGGTTGATGGTAATTCTTATTTACCAAGGTGAGAATTTTATTACAATGTGTCACCAATCGGTGCTCCGACGATCTTATTTTCTTCCCCTCTTACTACAGCTCAGGGCAGGGTCTGTAGTTGGGTGGAGCAAGACTGCTCTGCAGAGGAGCCTGCTGTCCCTGGAATTTTGGTCAGGCAAGCCTGAGGGTGTTTGTGGGTAAATAACTCAGACATGCAGAGTGTGTCCTACCCAGAGGCACCTGCATCATCTTCAGCTTGAACTCCCACAGAACTGAGGGAAAGAAGGCAGAGTCAAGGGGGCCATGTTTGGAACATCCTGACAGGCTACCTCTGAGGGGAGGAGTGGGGTTGGGTGGTCTCTGTGCAGTTCCTGCTCCTGCCGAGTGCCTACTGGCAGCACCCTGTCTCCTTGTGATGAAGGCGAACCTCATGTGGCACAAAATCCTTCATTCCTCTGTTGCCTTTCCATTGTTGTAAGGACTAATGGCCAGAGTGATTAAGGGCAGTTGGTCCTTCTATCCAGCCAACCTGATTATTGAGGAAATCAGAAATGTGCATGCCTGGGGCATTTTGGTCCCATAGTGTAGCTGGGCTCTGTAGTTTTTGTGTAGGGAACCCAATGCCCCTAACAAACCTACGTACTGCTCCTGTATTTGTTTGTGCATTTCTGAAGTCCTCTCCTGTCTGGCAATGAGCAGGTGCCTAGTCTTTAGTGCATGGACAGTCCTCTGTGTGCTACCAATCAGGGGCATTTCTTTCTTGGTCATCTGCAGAGACAAAGCAGTGAAGTACTCCCCAGTACGTACTCCCAACTCTGATCTAAAGTATTCACCTAGTATCTGAGCTGGCAGAGGCCGCAGGAGATAGCTTTGATCGTTAGCAGAACTGCGCACCAATAAAAATGCTTCCTCCTTGGTTTCCAGGCTATGGGAGTGTCTGTATTTCCACAGGACCCGCCTTTGCTGGGGTGAGGAGCTGAATGTTGGGCATCCTGTCATTGTGGCTTGTATATTGAGGGTCAGGGAGGGATTGAGTGAGATGAAAGTGGGTGACACAGCTGTCATTGCTAATGCACATAGGAGAAAGCTGATGAGCTTCCCTGGGAAAGATCAGACTGCACAGGGGTCATGCTGTGTAGGTATATTTGGATGGGAGAGAAAAAGTGAGGGGCGTCGTTAGTACAACAGTAGGAGTGAATTACTGGGTGTTTCTCCAGACCACGGAGAGTACGGTGACCTGATGACCAGGTTGGTAATGTGAAGTGTCATGGTCTCCTCTGACAGTCCTTAGGAAAGAAGATGAATTTTCCATACACCACTCAATTCACCAGGACCTCGCAGGCCCTGTGTACAAAGTGGGACACCAATTTGTCCTTGTCTGCCATGTGCAGGGTAGCTCTGGAAGGCCAGTGTTTGTCCAGGTGCACTACAGCCTGTAAAATACACTATTGGCACCAAGAATCCTGGTGTAGGCCAGGTTATCCCCACAGTTGTGAGTATTTCTCCCTCTAGCAAGTGGTATAATCAGGCTAGCCTTGGATCATAGTGATAGGCTAGGAAATCAATGAGGCACATTTGGGACTATAGCGCAAGAATCCGACAGGCCTTGTGGAGAGAAATCCTCCGTGCAACTGGACAAAACTGATACTTTGTCAAAATATGATAAGATTCGGCCCATTGTCTTTTTTTGTACATGTTACTTACTTTGCATTTTAATGATAAATTTATCAACAGAGCTGACAGAGGAATCTCAACTGTCCCATCTCTCATTTTTTGGATCAGAGCGGTGCAGGTCAGGCAGCATCCGAGGAGCAGGAAAATCGATGTTACGGGCAAAAGCCCTTCATCAGGAACAGAGGCAGGAAGCCTCCAGGGTGGAGAGATAAATGGGGGGGTGGGGGGAACTGGGGAATGGGGGTGAATGGGGGTGGGGATGGAGGTGATAGGCCCACAGATGAGGGTGGGGGAGGTCCTATCTCTCTGTCATGTTGCATTTAATATTATTAAAGGCAGGGATCCCACTTTGACTTGATCCATCCCTCTACAACCCCTTTTTATCTGGATTGGACTATGGGCAGATTCGACAGCAAAGAAGCACTACAGATATAAAATAAATATTTGACACTTGATGTTTTCTGAACTATTGAAGTATTGCAAGGTTTCATCACAAGCATATGAAGTGCAAATTAGATTTATATTACCCAGTACAACATTTTGTGAGGTACTCTAAAATCTGCATTATTTTATTTGTAAATTAGGCAATATTTTCTATAGCAGAAAGTGAGGGACATTATTTGAAGGTTCCAAGCTTTGTGTGACCTTTTAAGAGATGAGAGATTTGAGTATACCAGACTCAAGATCATAAGTGGATAATAGGACAGATTGAAATGCTACGCAGATCAGCTGATTGTCACTGAGGCACTTAGCCCTTGGGGGATAACAAAACTTAACTAAATAGATCAAAGCCTATTTGATCTGTTTAACATGGGCTGCAGTTCCTACTTGAATGCCTTAACCCCATAGCCTCCATGTACACAAGTAGTCATGATTTGGAGATGCCGGTGTTGGACTGGGGTGTACAAAGTTAAAAAGCACACAACACCAGGTTATAGTCCAACAGGTTTAATTGGAAGTACACCAGCTTTCGGAGTGACAGTCTATCACCTGATGAAGGAGCATTGCTTCGAAAGCTAGTGTGCTTCCAATTAACCTGTTGGACTATAACCTGGTGTTGTGTGATTTTTAACTTTGTACACAAGTGTGAATACTAATATACTTGTGCAAACACTGACATGGACATGCACATGCAGTCGTATACATACTACACATGCAAGTACATGCAATTAGAAGTCCTCAAAATACATGCACGTAGAATGCACATGGTCAAATATACAATCACTCATGCCTTGAAATGTGTGAAATGAAGCCAAGGGTGCAATTATTTACATTGGCATTACTGCATAGCCACACTACTTCAGAACATTGCATTAGCACAACATGACTCTACTCCAAAAATATACCATAGGCCATAAAGTGTCTTGGATACCTGAGGTTGTGCAAAGTGCAACATTAATGTGGGTTCACTCTTTCTTTTCTTCACAAAGGTTTCTATGAATCACCTTGTAAATACCTCCAGGGAGAGATAGAGAGTGAGTAAGGAAATCCCAAATCAAACCTTGACTATTAGTGAATGCCAGGACATTTACCCTCAATTTAATTGCTGTTCATAGTGGAAAAAGTGAAAAATATATTGTGCCTTTTATAAAATTGTTGTATTGTTGTGAAAAAAGAAATCCATTGCACTACATCATCAGCTCCTAAATCTAGTTGTTTTCTCTACCTTACCACTATCCCCCATGTTAAATCTGCCTCTAATTCTTAATCAACTCTCAGTCCTAAACTTTATCCTCAGCTTAAACCCAAATGTTAAACTTATGTCTTGCTTAAAGCTCAATGGAGCAGTAGGTCTATCATAAACAATTCACCCCACATTTTTGATCCCTTTTTTTTGAGTTACTTGATCTCATCTGGTTTCTCAACTAGCTGAGTCATTACACGCTTGAGAAAGAACATTTATGATAGCTTCAAAAGCCAGTTGGCTAATCTTAGTGCATATCTATTGTGTTGAGATAATCCCTCTGTGGTAAAATAGACGGGCAATCCTATTGTCTTGGTTACTCAAGAGCTGACAGCACTGTCAATTTGCGGCATCATATATTCTTTCGAAGTTAGAGATTAGAATCACTGAGGCCCAGAGATAGTAAGCTCCAGAGGTGGGAAGCGATGATGACAGTGCAGAACCCAGCTGTTGGGAGTTTGTCTCCAACAGGATGTTTTACCTGATGTAGCAACGCTTGTGTTAACCACCTCAATGCCACTTGAGGCCCTTTGTGGTCAATTAATACCATTCCTACATGGGCTGCAATTATTTCAGTTCCAGGTAGACAGAAAAGTGTTGGCCTAACCAACTTGTTAACCAGTATGGACAGGGTGTCTGATGGTAGCAGGAGGTCACACAGTCTATATGATTTTGGAGGAACTGAACATGGGGCAGAGTGTTAGTCACTATCCCGCTGTCCTTACTTGCGACTGGCATGGCTTGCCTTCTGAGACAGCACCTCCCAAACAATACTTACCTTTCATATGCTCAATCCTCCAACCTGGCAGGATGTCAGCAGCTGGCACCGTTTTCGCCATGTCACCACTAACTTCTTCAGCGATTGGCCTTTGACTGACAGCTGAGATTTTATTGTTTTGGGTCCTGATACCAATTTCCAACCTACACCGGTCACCAGTCAGATCTCAGCCGGAAGACTCAGAGACCTTTCACATCTTCATAGGTTTTTTATTTACTCCATTCTCTCCCACTTATGGATTTACAGAAAGATACTGCCCAGAATGTCAATTTAGCTAAGGTAAAGTTACCACAGTCTTACCAGAGCATTGAGAGAGAGGGAGAGAAAGAGAGAGTTTAACCTGAGCTCTTAACCTGAGGGAAACTGTTGTGAAGGAGAATCCTTCATGGTAACCTCAGCTGTTGCAGGAATGGAACAAATGCTGTTGGCATCACTCTTGCATCACTAACTAGACGTCTATCCAACTAAGCTAACCAAACCCCTGAATAGGCAGTGCAGACAGTTTTGTGCACTGGTGACTGAGTTATGATTTCTCTGAGCTTAATATACATAGGATTTTATTCCAAATTTAACTCCTGGAATTTATAAGTTGATGATTTAGCTACTTTCAGCACCAACTTGTTCAAATCCAAGTTATCCAATCCAAAGGCAGTGAATGTTGTTACGCACCATCCTGATTTGAAACTCTAATGCCATTTTGCTGGGTCAAAATCCTGATCTCTGTTCCTAACATCACTGTGTGTGTCCCTACATCCAATGTTTCCTGTAATGTTTCCTGTGTGTGGACCTCTAAACTCTGCACACGGCAGCAGCTTTCACAAGTTGATATACTGGCACTCCAATTAGCATGTAAGGAATTTCCCAGCAACTGCACAGCCACACAACTTCAAGGGAACATTGCCTCCACTCTAAGGAAAGCAGCTCATGGCCACCTTCTCCATGGTAATTAGAGGTGGGCAATAAATGCTCACACACCATGACTGAATTCTAAAAATTACATTTTCATCACTAAATTATAATGTTTTGTTGAAACTTTTTGTCTTGGACTCATCAGGACAATTCACAAAAATACCAAAGCAAAGGGAAAACAACATTTATACTGTAGGGAGACTGCCGATGGTTGACCAGTATATTTAGATCGATGGAAGCATTGCCAGAGAGAATGTATCAGGGCAGAAGTGGTTACTGCAGATGCTGGAAATCAGAATCTAGATTAGAGTGGTGCTGGAAAAGCACAGCAGGTCAGGCAGCATCCGAGGAGCAGGAAAACCGACGTTTTGGGCAAAAGCTCTTCATTAGGAATGAAATTCCTGATGAAGGGCTTGTGCCCGAAATGTCGATTTTCCTGCTCCTTGGATGCTGCCTGACCTTTTCTGTTTTTCCAGCACCACTCTAATCTAGATATTGAATGCATTAGTTAATGATTATTGACAGTTAACTACCCAGGGTTTGTTTAACTCTAAAACCACATAGGTAACTGATTAGTTAGCTATTGCCTGATATATGAACCAAATAATGGCTCTCACTTATTTTGTACAGTTAAAATAAATACATTGTGTGAATATGTTCTATCTGTCTGGAACGAACAGGACCATGAATTAATATGTGTAGCTTCTAAAACACACAAGCATGTTTCACTGAGTCATTATCAGTCATTTTTAGCAATATGCAACTTCTATATAATGAAACAACTATTTATAGAGATTTCTTAAGTGTGGATGATAAAGGCAGGATGATAGAGTTGAGGGGTACATGCAGATATGATTTGTTTGAATGGTAGGCAGGCTTGATGATCGGAATGGCCTGTTCACATTCCTACATTTATATCCGATCCCACAGATTAATCAAACAGGCTTGATTGCTTATTGATAATGCACATAAGCCCAAGTTCTATTCAAAATAGTCACTGAATCACAGGGTTAGGCTATAACCACCTGCAGGTTGAAAAGCTGCAGTGTTTAGTGTCACTAGACAAGCTCTGTCAGCATACATCACCAACGACAGCCTGCACAGTCCCAGACTGGGTTTGACAGCAGAAAAGGATAGTGATTATAACTGACATTGTTGATCTCTAGAAATTCAGATATCATCAGGATTTTCCTGAGTTCTCCTTGAGATGTAACCACAGAAATATCTGATGTCTGCATGAAACCATAGAGACAAAACTCCCGGAGGGCAGTCACTGACAAGTGCAGCACCCATTTTCTGGACAGAAAAGGAAATCAAAGCAGAGAGCATTTAGAAGTTGGACAGCATGCACCAAATCTGCTGAAGCACTTTGTTCAGTAATACATTTGTAGGCCTATTTTTTCAGGCAGCCAAACAGGCATTATGCCTCATGAATATGTTAATGAAGAAGACAAGTCACAAAAAGCCTAATTCCTGAAGAGTGGCAGAACTGCTTCACACAGGAGGCTTTACCTGGATGTGTAGTGGCCAATTAAAGGCAATAGTTTTCAGTTTCTCCTCGCAGTGAAATCAGGAGAAAAGGGAGTTCTCCTTTAGGAAGGTAAGAAACAATGCCTTGAATCTTTGCCATTAATTAAGAACATGGGTGATCTGATCTTGTCTTCAACTCCAGTTTTTCACCTGTTCCCCATAACTCCCTACAGCAAAACCTTGTAATCATCACTAATGCCCCAACACACCCAATCCTGTGCACCTCCATCGTTGCCTACTACAACTCCATCCCAGAAAATACTGTGGAGGCAATTAGCCTGGATTAATTTTCCTATGAAGTGAGCAGCCTTCATTGTTTGGACAACACGATCCAAAGCTGCAGATAAGACTCAAGAAGCAATTCTTTACAATCCTCAAACTTCTTGGTTTGGGGTCCCACTGTTCAAGCAGTCCCTGATAATGGCCCAAACGTAATTTCTACCTCCCCTTGTCCTGAAAGATGAGGATGGCCTTTTGATTCATCTAATCACATCTTTCCCCAACACCAACGTTATTGACCTTCCATTCCAACATCTAACCTTTTCTTCAATTTATTCCAAGCTTTAAACACACATCACTTGACCAAGAGGACATTTTCTCATATCTGTTCCAAACTTGCTTTTCAGCATAATCCTATGCTCTCCCGTTCTGCTGTGCAGAGATACCTGGAAGCATTGTTCATGATTCTTCATAGCAATTAAGTAACTAAAAAAAGGACTCAATGGTCTTTAGATTCTCGTTTGAAAATAAATTAGATTAATGCACATTTGCAAACAGTGCATGAATGTACGCAGATTCCTTGGGGAGTTGGAATTGAAGCTGAGTTCTATCTGAATATCTGGTTTCCTCCCTTCCTGCTTTGATGATGATACATTCCAGATCAGGACAAAGATCACAAAGCTAATAATGATTTCTAAACAAAAAACAGCCCAATATCACAGTGGAAAGTTCACCACTTAGTTGGGAAGTTGTTCCATGAAAGGTCATTTATCAATTTAAGAATAATATCCAGTTGTAAAGCCAGCAATGTGCAGAATTTCTTTGCAGTAGCCTTGTCCATCTGGACTGTCTCAATGTAATGAAGGATCACTAGTAGGTAGCACATTAAACTGACCTGTTGTGAAGCTGAATGGTTTGCTTATTGAAAGTGGCTTGATTATTCCTCATAATCTATGGATCTAATAAAGAATAGGGAAACATTTGAGCATGGCTGCAGCTCCATTAATGCAAGAAGCTCAGCATGCTCTGGGACTAAGCAATCATTTGATTGACACTCAGGTTTAAATGCATTCCATTCATCACATGGGCAGCATGGTTACAGTGTATACTACCATCAGGTGTGTTGTAGGAAGTTGTCAAGATTTCTTCAGCAACTCCCTGCAACCTCCACATTTGGAAGACCAAGGAAGTACCAAATAAGTACTGCAGGTCAAGAAGAAATTTCACTGATCCTTCCCAACCATAACTAATAATGGCAAAGAAATAACAGCCTTATTAATCACAGCCACATTTGAAGCATTCTTTTTAGAGAACCTTTAGAAGCCTTACTGGAGAGAAGTCGCAAATAGAAATGAATAAGTATGACCTGGTAGCCATTACAGAGCTATGGCTACAGGATGATATGGGTTGGGACGTGAATATTCAAAGGTATAGGCCATTTGGAAATAACAGGAAACAAGGAAAAGCTGGCTAGGTGGTTTTATTAATTAATGATGGTATTAGCACAATAGAGTGTGATGAACTAAGTTCAAGATATGGAAAAAAGTTGGTTAGAAATAAGAAATGCTAAAAGCAGCAAGTCACTTGTGCAAGTGACGTACACGTCCCTTAACAGCAATTAGGGGGCAGCATAAAAGAGAAATAATGCGAGCTTATCAGAAAGGTACAATGATAGTCACACGAGATTTTAATCTACATGTTGACTGGAAAAGTCTGAAGGACAAAGAGTTCATGAAGAGTTCAGATAATGTTTTTGGGATAGTTTCTTCGAACAATATTTTGTGGAGCCAACCAGAGAGCAGGCGAGACTAGACCTGGATTTGTGCAATTAGACAGGGTTAATAATCCAACAAGATGTTACTTTATAGGGGTCTGAGTAATGTGAGCTATGGCAAGATTTGAGGTTGGATCGGGGTCCAATGAGACTGATCTCAATTTCAGGAGAATCTCACTCTATCTTTCAGATATTTTCATTCAACCTGCTTAGCAACACCGCAGGAGCAGGCAGGGCATGAACCTGGGTCTTCTGACTTAGAGCTGAAAATGTGTTGCTGGAAAAGCGCAGCAGGTCAGGCAGCATCCAAAGAGCAGGAGAATCGACATTTCGGCATGAGCCCTTCTTCAGGGATGACTTAGAGGCGGCACACTGTCACCATACCATTAGAACCCTTCACTCTTTTTTGTTTTTCATAAAGTTCTTACTAGGCAGCAGCAATTTATGATTAAGGGAGTTTATTCTTCATTAAATATCTTGTTGATAGCTTAATTTGTTTCAATAATATTTGGTGATCTGACTTACCAATCTTGACAAACAAGCTAGATATTGAGAACACTGACAGGGAAACCAGAACAGATATCTCGCAGATTTTGCTCACTGCTTGCTCATTAGGAGCTCCATGTTGGACACTAGACACTGACACCTCAGAGTACACTACATGGGCATTGGCCACAAGTAACCCACATCCACGAATATTGGCATCCAACATTCGGAGGCCTTTAAAAATTTCCATGACACATCTCCAATCTACTCACAGGATCCTTCTGTACTTCAATGCTGTATCTCAAAGGTACATCAACAACAATCGTTGCAATGTTGCTCCAAAGTCACTGTGTGATCAGAGACATGCACACAAGTCAGAGACCGGACCAGGTAGAATCATTGCTTGCTGTCATTGTGCTGTACCATTTATTCAGATGAAAAGCCAGAAGCTTGTCATAGATATTAGCTGGCCTCAGTCAAGTCAAGAGGATAGCTTTTGCTCGGGGTGTCCGGGCTGAGTAAGCAAAAGATAACCTCTGATACCTGTTCAGGCAATCAGTCAGGATCATCAGTGCATAAGGGGTGAGGAGCCAAATGTCAGCTAACACACTACCCATCTTGACATTTTCTGCCCTGTTGTGAGAGGCTTTCCTTCTGAAACAGGAGAGAAGGCGGGTGGCGCAGTGATTACTTTTGGTGCAGGTAGAGAGGATGCCTGAGTGAGTGACTAGGCAGTGCAGAGGGCATGCATTGTTAGTGGTGTTGGATTGGGATGGGAAGATAGTGCTGGTATTAATGAATCTGGTGGAACATAAGCCTCGGTGAAATAGCAGAGAGAGAATGAATATGAGGAATCAGAAAGAAAATATGGCACTTCAATGACAGAATGTAGAATGACGTCAATCTTCTCTAGGCGAAAGTGAGGACTGCAGATGCTGGAAACCAGAGTTTAGATTAGAGTGGTGCTGGAAAAGCACAGCAGGTCAGGCAGCATCTGAGGAGCAGGAAAATTGATGTTTCGGGCAAAAGCCCTTCATCAGGAATGGAGGCAGGGAGCCTCCAGGATGGAGAGATATTGGGCGGGGGTTTGGGGAGAAGGTAGCAAAGACTACAATGGGTGAATTGGGGAGGTGATAGGTCAGAGGGGAGGGTGGGGAAGGTAGCAAAGACTACAATGGGTGAATGGGGGTGGGAATGGAGGTGATAGGTCAGAGAGGAGGGTGGGGGACGGTAACAAAGAGTACAATGGGTGAATGGGGGTGGGGATGAATGTGATAGGTCAGTGGGAGGGTGGAGCAGAAAGGTGGGAAAAGGGATTAGCAGGTAAGACAGTTCCTGAGGACGGTGCTTCTCTCTACAGTGCTGGGCATTCTTCAAGATGTCTAAATCTGTTTTAGTCCAAGTGTAACTTTGGGACAGACTGGCATGGTCTGGTGTCATGACCTTCACTCCCAGTCATTGAGATAGAAAGTCCCAGCTCTGCACAATTATATCCAGCAGGGCTTTGAGGCCCCTGACCACACAGCAGAGCACCAACTCCCCCATGTCTACAATGTTCAAGGCAAATGTCAGGAAATGTGACATTACTTGTCCAGGTTCACAGTGGGTGTTTAAAGATACAGGAGATACCAGTGAATTCCAGGATACCCCAGCAGTGGTGAATTGTTCTTCAAATGATGGGTCAGGGTAGGTAGTTAATGAGGTGTGTTGATAAAATACACTGAAAAAAGGCACTACGCCTCAAAGCAGAAATCCTCCAAAATATTCAGTGCAACTCAAACTTAGCCAAAAAATGGATTCAGCCCTTGTGAAGATACCCATTGGCAGCAGTGAACATATATAATATGATTCATTTTTATATCCAATTTGAAGGAAAGAGGAGTCCAGATCTATTTTATAAAACTTAAATAAGAATAATTATCGGGTCATGAAACAGAGCTGGCTAAAATGGTTTGGTAAATAAGGTTGAGGTTGGGTTAATACCAATGCAGTGTCAAACACTTAAGGGGATATTTCAGAATACACAGAATAGATATAATCCAACGAGTTATAAAACTCCTTTGAGGTGGATCTACCACGTTCAACATAAGGTCAAAATCAAAGAACAAATGCATATGATTGTGTAAAGATAAGCAGCTGGTCAGAAGACTGAATGAAATAGGAAAAATAGCAAAGAATGACCAAGAATTAAGAGAAAAATTATAGTATGGGAGAATGCTAGTCAGAAATATAATGATAGATAGTCTGAGTTTCTGTAAATATTTTTAAAAGCAGCGTTAACAAAGTGAGTTACAATGTAGATTGGAGAACTAATAACAAAATGTAAAGAAATAGCAAACGAAATGGGTGATGAAATGAATCTTTTCCTTCAGTTTTCACTAAGAGGGTACAAGTAGCATTCTTAAACCAACTTTACATCGGAAAGGGAGGAAAGTCAGGAAAATCACATTACCAGGGAAATGGGACTGACTAATTTATTGAAGCTGCAAGCCAGAAGTGTCTGGTCCTGATGGACTTCATCCCATTGTCTTAAAAGAAGTGGTGAGAGAGATATTTAAATGGGTTGGTTTTAATTTTCCAAAACTCCTTTGATTCGGAACTTCCTGATGAAGAGCTTAGGCTTGGAATATCGACTCTCCTACTCCTCAGATGCTTCCTGACCGGTTGTGCTTTTCCAGCACCACACGTTTTGACTCTGATCTCCAGCATCTGCAGTCCTCACTTTCTCCTTGTTGACTATAACTTTACCGTGAAGCCTCTTCCAAGGATGCCCGCCTTGAAGAAGTTCTCCTCCTCCCTCTACAAGAATCTCAGTGACTCTCTCACTCACTGCATTCACCCAGGTCATCTCGTCTACCCTGAATCTCTTCAGCTATGCCCTGAAGCAGACCCGCTTCTACAGCCAAATCTCTTTCCTCAGCGCCTACCTACGGAACTGACTGATTCCAGACATTCCTGATGAAGAGCTTAGGCTTGAAACATCGATTCTCTGCTCCTCGGATGCTACCTGACCAGCTGTGCTTTTCTAGCACCACATTTCTTGACTCCAATCTATTTTTCATACTGTGGGCCAAGTGTTAGAAAGTGGAACTTGTGTAAATTTAAATAATTTCATTGGTGAAGAATCAATGGGCTGAATTGCCTCTTCAGTTCTGTATAATTATGATTCTATTTCAATTCTTTGAGGAGGTAAATATGCATTGGCCAAGGGGGGAACTAATAACTGTAGCATACCTAAATTTCCTGAAGGCATTTGGTAAGGTGCCACATCAAGAAATGACAAGGTTAGATAAAGGGAATAATACACAGGCAGTTCTTCTGTAATATGATGGCTGCGTTCTTGTTCAGTCCTGTGTTATCGAAAAACCACACTTTAGAAACAGCACTTAAAGTGATGGCGATGTAATCGCCTTACAGCAAATACACATTTTAAAAGTTTGTCAATGTCACCAATTTGTCAATTGCGTTATAGCGAATGCACATTAACAAAACACATTTTATAGCAGAATGACCTGTACTGAAATACACAGAAAATTGATGTAATAATTCAGGAAGCCTGACTGGAAAGGAACCAATGTTTATTTTGGACACCAAAATAGAGCCACTACTCGCGATGTTTGTAGACTGATCCCAGCCTGAGACAGACAGTTCTGCAAATCCATCCCTAAACCTTCTTTATTTTTATTATATCCAGAAGTGCTCTTACACACAACTGAACATCTTTTTCCCATCACCAAATCTCTGATGGCATTTTTTCCTTCTATTAACCACCATCAGTAAATCACTCATGTTTCCAATTGAATAATTTGTTTGCAAAGCCCATTGTAGGCAATGCAAACTATCAAAGCTGAAAGAAGAGGTAGGGAGAGCAGGAAGGGCTAAATCAAGATGGAGTCGGAAGAGGACTGAATCTGCTTTGTTTTTTTGTTGTACAGGAATTAAACCGACAGTCATGCTGTCACTCCATAATGCAAACCAGCCATCCAACCAAGGTAACTGTCCCCCTGCGATATAGGTGTCTTTGGAAAGGACAGTATTTGTTGCCATCCCTATTTATCTTTGAACTGTTCCCCACATCCCTTCACACCAGATGGCTAAAGACCAGGTGCGTAGAGCTGAAGTGAAACCAAAAACACCTGGGTCTGCTTCATTCATATTTTCTTAATCAACCCATTCACAGATGTTATGACACACCTCAGGAACAAGTGGGATTTAAAGGCAGGCCTCCTGGCTCAGGAGTAGGGATACTACCACTGTATCACAAGAGCCTTTCTGGGTCTGCTTCACTTTTTTAAACTAGTTCCAGACAGAGCAGAAATACAGATGCTAAAGCTAGTCTCATTATCTTGTCTCAAGAGCAAGGAAAATCTGGGCAACTCATTAATAGTTGAGGGGGCCTTGGGATATACAATGCATTAATTTTTTTTTATATCCAGAAGTACTATCACACACAACCAAATAACTTTTCTACCATCAAATAACTGTGACAACTGATCTTCCTAATGAAGGGGTCAGGTGGTCAGTTCCACTTGGGAAGGCCATTGCCTGTTACTAAGAGAACCCATACTCACAAGATCCGTGAGGCGATTAATTAGTGATTGCCCATGAACGTTGTAGAGTTATCACAACTGGCTAGCTAACAGGAATCAGATAGTATTCATAAATAGATCGTTTTCCAATTGACAGAGTGTAAGAAGTACTATGCCACACTGATCAGTGCTGCAACTTTATATCAAAGATACTCAGGAAGGGACAGAAAGTAATGGTTTCCAGAGTTACTGATAACATAAAGAAAAATAGAAAATGCAAAGAGGCCGTAAAGAGATATAGTTAGGTAAGGTCAGTGCAACCAAAGTATAAAGAAAAAAACATTCATTTTAGCAAAATAACTGAGTAAGAAGCATATTATTTGACTGATGACAGATTGCAGAGCTCTAAGATGTAAGGGAAAAAGGTTAGCATGTACATACAATAAGTAATTAGGTAATTATGCAAGGAGAATTGAACACAAAAGTAGGAAGGTTATGCTTCAGTTACAGTAAGTGTTGAGGCTACATCTGGTGTTTTTTTTCTATAAACTCATGTGATTTGGGCATTTATGGCATGCCAGCATTTACTGCCTGTCCCAAGTTGCCCTTGATAAGGTGGTGCTGAGTTGTCTTTTTGAACCACTGCAGTCCATCTGCTGTAGGTTGACCCACAATGTCCTTAGGGAGGAAATTTTAACATCAAGACATTGTTGATGAAGAGCCAACTTAGATCAGCAAGCAAAAGAGGAACAGGAGAATGGGATTTGCTGTGAGTTAAGACATGGACAACAGCATTTTGGATAATTTCAAGATAACAGAGAGTGGGTGAGTAAAATGTGAGACACCAGGCAGCACTGAAACAGTCAAGTCTGGACTTAAAAATGCTAGGAATTAGGGTTTCTAAAACAAGTGAATTGACAAGAGTGAAGTCAGGCAGTGCTAAAGAAGTGAAACTCAGCAGCCTTAATGGTGGTACAAATATGAAGTCGGAATCTAATCTTGAGTTCAATGTGACACCAAGGTTGCAAACAGATGGGCTTAATTTCATTCAGTTTCCAGGAAGAATGACGGAGTTGGTAGCTAGGGAGTGGGTTTTGGAGCAGCAGCCAAAAACAATGGCTTCAGTTTTCCCAATATTTCATTGGAGGAAATTTCTGCTTGTCAATGGATGTCACATAAACAGTCTGGTAATTTAGCAAAGGTGGGGGAGTCAAGGCAGATGGTTAAGAGATAGAACTAGATATCAGCAGACATATGAAAATTAACACTGTACATTTGTATGCTGTTACTCAGGGGCAGCATGGAAGTGAAAAATAGAAGGAATCAAAGACTGATCGGGGTAATAGCAGACAAAACAAAGCAGGAACAGGAAGAGAAGCCAAAATAAGTGATATTCAGTTGAACCTGGACACTGAGACAGTAACGGAATACCAGCCAGTGACCTTTTACTGAATGATCTGATCAAGATCTTTGATAGGGATTTGGTTCAGAGAAGACATAGTACAGAGGACATGTTCAGATCAGCATTTTCTCGCTGTGGTACCTCAGATAAGAACTTCCCTTCTTAAATTTCCTGTCCTGGCCAAATTGTTTATTTTATCAAATTGACCACCTGTCTCTAAGTTTCTGGAGGTGTCCTCATGTTCTTCCTTCATCACCATTCCTTTGAATACTTTACAAACCATTTGTCAGAAATCACGATATTTTCCTTGGGTGACTTATCACCTATCACCTATCACTTTCCTGAGCACCTATACATAGGTGGCTGCTCACAGGCCAAATTCTGGCTCTCTCTTAGTGGATAGTGATAGCCAGTTCAAGCATTTAGTGTGTCTATTACAATGACTATCATTATTATCTCTATTATTCTGTAAAGCACAACTTGGACAACTTTTAGTCCTTTCAACAATGTTAAGTTAGAATAACATCTACAGTAATCACAAATTCAAATGTAAATATTACCTAATTACCAATTCATGCCTTGCCTCAGCTTCTTACTGCCTCTTACCTTATTTATCATGTCCTTTCTTAACATGAATCTTTTCACTGATATATTTCATTCAAAAAAAGGACCTAATTGAACATGCTATGGACCTAAAGCTAATCTTTTGATTCTGCTCCAGCTCCACCCAAATGCCGTTGTCTTTAATTTCAGTTCTAGGTTCATCTCTGACCCATAATTTAGTTCAACTTTTCTTTCTCACAAATCACTGCCCTCTTCTGTAATTCACTGGTACCTGTTGTTAACAAGGGGAAAATGATGTTTTGACAAACTGGTTCTACATTTGTGCAGTGACAACAGTGTCACTTGCATTCCATGTCAGTGCATTTCCCAATGTCGTTTTGGCTGCAGTCTCTACCAATCTTACATTTACTTGCCCAATTAACTTTTCTCTCCTTCTTTCCCTTAAAGCCTGCCAGATGGGAACTGATAAAGGAAAATAACGCTTAGTAATTTGTCGCAACCTTTGCTAACTGTTTCAAATGTTCAGAATGGTAGCAATCCTAACTCTGGAGCTAACATTACCAAACTGGCTTGAAATCAGATCAGTATCAGTGATTGAACTGAATAGATCACCTCGAGCAGAATGTTTTTCTCTGGATACCTTACTTAACTCTGTGTTTTCCATAGTATGTGCTCTTTTCCCTGTCCCAAACCATGTTTTTTTCAAGAAAAAAAACAAATAAAATGATGAGAGGGAGAGAGAGAGAGCTTGCAGTTATTCAGCATCCCCTTGGGCAGCATAGTGGCTCATTGGTTAGCACTGCTGCCTCATAGTGCCAGCGACCCAGGGTTGGTTTCACACTCAGGTAATTGTCTGTGCGGAGTTTGCACATTCTCTCTGTGTCTGCATAGGTTTCCTGTGGGTTCTCTGGCTAATTCCCGCAGTCCAAAGACATGTAGGTTACATGGATTGGCCATGGGAAACGCAGGGTTACAGGGTTGAGTTGGATCTGGGTGGGATGCTCTTCGGAGGGTCAGTGTGGACTTGATGGGCCAAATGGCCTGTTTGCACACTGTAAGGGATTCTATGACTCATAACTTCAGGATGACTAAAAACATTTCTCTGCCAATGATATCCTGTTGCATCAGGAAATGCGACAGTCTGATTTTACAGAAGAAAGTCTTACAAATAATGATGTGACAAATGACCAGATAATCTGTTTTTAGTAGTAGTATTCAAACTAAGAGAGTCAAACTACTTCTCATAGGATCTTGTGTGCAGTCAGGACATTATTTCGTTGTACTGGTAATTCAGTAGCCTAATAATAATCTGGTAAACATGAGTTCAAATACCAATATGAAAGTTGGACCATTTGAATTTAATATTTTAAAAATCTAGAATTAAAAAGCCATTGTTAATAAAAATGCTTCTGAGAATCCTGGATTATAATCTTAAACATTAGCTCGAGTGTTTTAAAAGAGGAAACTACTGTCCTTACCTGATCTAACCTGTATGCAACTCTAATCCCATATCAACATAGTTGCCTCTTCAACTGCTCTTTCAAAGGGCTTATTAAGCCACACTGCTACTATCCTGGCAGTTCAGCACAGTGAGTGGCTCGTCACCATATACATTGCAGTAGTTACAACAATTAACGGTCTATTATAATGTTCTCAAGGCCACTCAGGAGAATTCTGTATGGAATTATAAGAATTGCACAGAATTGGATACACAAAAAGAAAGTGTGTGCCTGAGAAATCCATTGCGTCTAAATAGATGAGGTGATACAGATTAAAATAGGCTCGGAAGAGTCATACCAGGAGATTTTCCCACTTCTACAACTGTTCATAGATGCGTATTATTGTCCACCTTTATTTTTCCATGCAATTTTTACATTATGCAATTACTTTACATATTAATGCTGGCATGTGGAATTTTTCTATCTTCAGAACTTAATGTCAAACACAATTGAGTCATACAACTTCCTTGGCATAATTTAGTCCCAGGCAAGTTATAGCATGGGTTAGATGTAGAGTAAATCTCCCTCCATCTACAACATCAGGCACTTGCAGTAGCTTTGCAAAGTTTGGTCGTAAAATTTGGGAAATTGGAGGAATGCTTGTAAAACACTATTCAAATCACAACTGAGCAAAATGTTTTGAGACACTGGAGCAGAATTGAAAGTGTTAACATGTCCCAGTTGCCGGTTTTCTTGGCTGTGTTTCATCTGGTTAGGTAAACGTCTTGTGTTTTTTTTTGGCTTCTAGTAACCAGTTTCAGTCTCACATTTTTTTCCTACTGAAAAATGATACCAAATCTTTCAAATCTCCTTTATCTGAACCCACTTCTCATTTACACTAGCATCACTCAATACCTAGTGACCTTGACAGCTAATCACAAACAATCTTGTTACGTGATATTTTCATTGTGATGGATGACATGTCAAGTTTCTAGTGAAGGGGTGGCGTGGCTTGTTCAGGATGAGCTGTTATGAGGTACAGAGTGCCAATGTATTCCTTTATTAAGGAGAGTTTGAACTGGTGTCAATTGCAGTTAGGAGTGCCAACTTGGCTAAGTTGGTAGTTCTCTTACCTCTGAGTCAGGCTGTTGTGAATTGAAACCCCATGCCACAGGGCTCATTTTGTGAATGAGATTTCTTAGTAGACAATGACAGGAATGATCAATGACATGAAGTTATATCACTTTAAATCTTTCAAATTTGTACATTTAACTTTGGTAAAGCAGGGCTTTCTGGCTGCTACGTGGGTTCTGATGTAAACCCATGAGAATTTGCTCACTGTGCAAGTTTAATGTTGAAATAGGGTGCAACAGATAATTGCTCTGTTCATGCTCATGAATCCACCTAGGGTCACCACTTTTGAATATGTAAGTGCTCTCCCACAGTCCAAAAATGTGCAGGTTAGGTGAATTGGCCACGCTAAGTTACCTGTAGAGTTAGGTGAAGGGGAAAATGTAGGGGAATGGGTCTTGGTGGGTTGCTCTTCGGAGGGTCAGTGTGGACTTGTTGGGCTGAAGGGCCTGTTTCCACACTGTAAGTAATCTAATCTAAAAAAAAACCTAGCCTCAACAGCCCTCTGTGGTAAAGATTCACTACCCTTTGAGAGAAAAACAAATCCTCCTCATGTATGTCTGCAATGGATAACTCCTATATGTCCTCTGGTCCTTGGCACTCCTACAAAGGGAAACAACTTCATGTTGTTGACATCAGCCCTGTCAAGCTCCTTAAGACTCTTCTCATTTCAATAAAGATTCTGCTCATTTTCCTAAAAGCCAATGAATATAAGCTCAACCCCTGGATAAGAAAATCTTCCATACCTAACCTTGTGAAGAACCTTCTCTGGACTACCACCAATTCCAAAAAAACCTTTACTTAGATAAGAGACCCAATACAATTCACAGTACATGGACTATACATCCCAATACTTGGCAGAACTTATGAAGCAGGACATTTTGGCTGTTTGCAATAATTCAACTGCACTCAACAAGCCCTTGATTACATAATTCAGAACAGAACATTTAACAATAGGTGTAATTCTGCAATTACAAGGCACTTGCTGAACGATCCCAAATATACTGACGATTTGGTTTAACAATCAGTTGAAGATTAATGGCCAGTCTGCCAATATGGCTCGCTTACATTTGTGGAAGCTACGTATATTTATATAAGGGGGCCTGTTTTCTGCAGTTAAAAGTAACATGCACAGGCATTATGCCTTTTTTAAAATTAAACAGATATATGGGAGACAGTAGTTCTTGCTGCATTCTCCAAGTCTATGCTATGACCAAAGTCAACTTGCCAACTAATCATAGTCTTTTTCAATTTTTAAAATTGTTGTCCCATTTGAACTTGTTGCTCTTAAATCTGTCCTGATGAATGCAAGATGAAAACTTCAACATCTTGTTTCGTTTTTTGAAACAATATTAAATCTATTATTAAGGAAGATTTAACATGAATTTGGAAGAACATTGCAGAGTTAGAACTAAAATAACAGGGCTTTATGAATGGAAAATCTTGTTTGACAGATTCATTAGAATTGTTTAACAATGTAACAGTAGGATGATACAAGGAATCTTTTCATGTAGAGGACTTAGATTTCTAAACGTTTGATAATTGCGTTCCAAAGGTTCTTTTTTTTTCAAAGATATCAGCATTACAGGTTAGGCCAGAATTTACTGCCCATCCCTAATTGCCCTGGAGAATGTAGTGGTGTGCTGCCTTCTTGAGACAATGCGTTATTTGGGGAGTAAGGACACATGACAGTGCTTTTTGGAAGAGTATTCCTAAATAATGACTTTTAATACCCAGGCTGATGGTTCACGGAATTTAAGTGATACATTGACATGAATAGAGGATTGGGTAATGGACAGGAATCACAGCATAGTGATATTTTAGGACATTTTAACGTTTGGCGGTTTGTGATGGTAAGATCAATGTTGGTTCCTCAGCTTTTTACCTGCTATTTTAATGACTTAAGAGACAGAGAATAGTGCAGGGAGCTTTGCAGACGATACAAAGGTTGAGTAGAAGTTGAGCAAAACATAAGGATGTTGCAAAATGATAACGACTGGTTGAAGACAATAAGGTTTAATATAGGAAAATCTGAGATTATTCACTTCAGTCATAAAAACAGAAAAGCACAACTTTTCTTTAAAAGTGCGAAACATGCAAATGCTGATTTTTCAAAGAGACTTGTGGAATATAGAAAGTTAACATATAGGTACAGCAAGCAATTAGGACAGAAATGGCACAGTGTACTCAATTACTCAATTGTAATTTCATTGGAATACAAGATTTAAAAATTCTTGCTATAATTGAATTAAGCTTTTGGTGAGGCCATATGCAGACAGCTTTTTTATTTACTCACAGGATATGAACACTACTGGTTGAACCAGCATTTATTACCCTTGCTTGTTGCCTTTGAGAAGTGATAGCGGGTGGCAGCCAAATTGCTGGAACCCACATGTTATTAGGGGAAGTGTTCCAGGATTGTGACTCGATAATGTTGAATGGGTGGCAATGATATATTTTCAAGTCAGGATGGTGAATGACTTGGAGGGGAACTTGCAGGTGCTGGTGTTCCCCTGAATATCTTGCCCTTACCTTTCTAGATGGTAGTGGTCGTGTGTTTGGAAGGTGCTGTCTAAGGAGCCTTGATTCAGGAAGGGCTCACGCCCGAAACGTCGATTCTCCTGCTCCTTGGATGCTGCCTGACCTGCTGCGCTTTTCCAGCAACACATTTTCAGCTCTGATCTCCAGCATCTGTAGTCCTCACTTTTTCCTACGGTTCAGGTTGCTGCTAACAAGCATCATTTGTGCAGAAAGTGGATATTGGTGGATGTGGTGTCTAACAAGTGAGCTGCTTTGGCCTGGATGGTGTCAAACTTCTTGAGTGTTGTTAGAAGTGCAGTCATCCAGCCAAGTGGGGAGCATTCCATCATACTGCAAACTTGTGCCTTGTAGATTGTATACAGGCCTCTGGGGAGTCAGGCAGTGGGTTACCTGTTGCAGGATTCCTAACCTCTCACCTACTCTTTTAGCTGTTGTATTTATCTAGCTAGACCTGTTCAGTTCCTGATCAAAAGTAACCCACAGAATGTTTCAGTTATTGGGGCTGGTGCCATTGAATGTCATAGGAAATGGTTAGCAGAATTGATACAAATTACTACTTTGTTGGAGTATCTAAAACAATGTGGCACAGACTAACAATAAGGGGCCAATCATTTACAACTGAGATGCAGAGAAACTTCTTCATTCAGAGTTGTGAATTGAAATTCTTTACTACAGAGGATTGTGGAAGTGCCATCATTGAATATGTTTAAAGCTGGGATAAACAGAATTTTAGTCTCTCAGAAAATCAAGGGGTATGAGGAGCAGGAAGAAAGTAGAGTTGAAGCTCAAAATCAGCAATGGTCATATCAAATGATGATGCAGGTTTGATATTCTGCCATTCCTATTTCTTATATTCTCATGTTCAAACTAAGTGACAGCCTGAGGAAACATGACGAACATCAGTAGGGTTGCAAGAGGCTAAATTAGAGAGCCCCACGTCCCAAATGAAGAAAGGGGATCATGCTATCATAACATATGATGAGCTATGCTTGTTCAATTGTATGTAAGGAGGTCATCAATTTTGTGATGCATGCTTACTTGAAATATTGCTGCACTGCAAACTGCACTGTTTGTTTGTTGCATGTATCATCAGAAGGTCCACAGTTGTAAATTGTTAACTCTAGTTAATGCTAGTCAGAATTTCTGAGAGAAAATGTGGCATTGTGGCCAAAGCAGGTGTTGACAGTTGTGTAGGAAGTGATTATGAGCTGATAAACTGCGAAGAATAACAAAACTAAGAAGAAACAGACTGTAAAGCTTTTAATTGCTGCACTGGCAGCCTTGGTATATGAGATGAAAAGATCTTCTATGCCTGCTGGTCATTATTAGAATGTTCATGTTGAGGTATGGCACTTACTTCCCACTTCCATCTCAACATTCATTCTCTTTGCTTAAAAACAGCTTGAATTCATGCAAAACTCACTTTTATCTCACTTTTTAGATTAGAATAAACCTAAACATCATGGCATAGACAGAGAACACAGGGGGCTAACACCTTCAACATATTGTCTAGCTATTACCACTGTTAACAGCTAACCCGAGAATGCAACGTTTAAAAAAAGGTTTTGTGATTTACACATGAAAGAAGTGAAACTATCATGGTAATCGAACAGGTGAAAGACTCAACAGACAATCAAGATATTTTTCAATGTATAATTTCAGTTACATCACACTGTAAATTTTTGCTATAAATTCTGTGCCTTACAATTGTGGCTTCCACAACCACCTGATGAAGGAGCGTCGCTCCGAAAGCTAGCGTGCTTCCAATTAAACCTTTTGGACTGTAACCTGGTGTTGTGTGATTTTTAACTTCATTCTCTTTGGATTTACAAATGGCTGATGGCATAGGCATGATCATCTTAACATTGACCCTTCCTCACACCATGTATTTTTGCCTTTTATCTTTCAGAGACCCATGAAATACAAACTGGGGAAGCAATGGGAAAACATCAAGAATTTCATTCCACCATAATATCAACACTTTCAGCTCCCAGATATTGACGCTGCATTTATCTATTTTACTTTTAAATTTTAAACATTCAACATTAAATTATCTAATCACTCAATTGAAAAATTAGTTCTCCTTTCAGAGACATGTTATGACACACCCTCTAGAACTGGTGGGACTTGAAGCTGGGTGTTCTGGCTCAGAGGTAGGTGCACCAATGGAGCCTGCACTTCAGTTATATTAGAACCAAGGTTAGAGATAACCAGAGGATGGTTATAAATGTGATGTCAGGGCAGAGGGCAAGTAGAGTGTAGTTATGAGATTCACAGGCTAAGCAGTTGCCCATGGATTCCATTATCGAGGATTTAATTCAGCATATAAACTGCTTATAGAATGGGTGTGCACAACAACATGTTTGATATATTAGGAAGGATGCCAAAATGCCTGCAGTCAATGTCAAGAAGCATTGAGGAACCCAGCATCATTCTTTCAATTGGATGGAAAGATCAGCAGGGAGCTCAAAATTGCCACTTGTTAACACCATTTAAAGGTAACATGGGCTAGAACTGTATGGATTTCAAAGACCATTCCCTCCAATGTAGTTTAGTAGCCAATTTTGTTAACCTATGTGGACCCAACCATGATACAGTTGCTGAATTGCTGAAATTTCAATTACAGCCGACACCACCCATGACCTAAGGCCTGCATTGGGAGTTCACACTGCTATTATATTAAGCTCAACTCGTTATCCTGTAAATTCAGATGGCTGCCATAATGGCTGTGAATCACAGGCCTTCAGGATGCCCCAACAGTCTAACAAATGTTCTGCAACAGATTATTGGCATTCTTGAAGCACCTTCGCAGGGGCTCCTTGAAGTGTCAGCTTCTGTCAGGAAGACAGCATTAATAGTAACTTATTAACACTTTGCCAGCTCCTTGCTGCCACCCACCTGATAGCCAATATCACTAATGATCATGGAGGGATGGTACAGTCTGTTGCTGAGTCTTCTTGTAATGGTATAAACCAGACGTGAAATATACTGCTGACAAACTGATGTACAGTACTTGAAGTCAGTTGTATCCCAAATCATGAAAAAAATCTGTAACTCAAGCAAAGTTGCATGCTTGCTTTGTAATCTGCAAGAGAGTCTGAAATGTGGTTGACAAAGTTGACAAGGCAACATCAGGTGGCAAGCTGTGAGATATTTCAAATATGCTTAACTTTATACTGGAAGGAGTCAGTCAGGTAAAAGTTCATCACCCTGGTTATCTTTACAGCCACTGACAATGTGGATCTGATGAGAGTATGCTCAGCTCTACAACATTAAAGGATAGTGTTTGGTGGAGTACTTAACTATAAAATAGTACTGTCAAATCACACTGACTGATATCATGATTTGCCTGCTCTGCTTCTAGCAGAGAGCTGTGTGCATGTTCTAACACATGACTATTGTGCAATGCAGCACCACTTATCCCACAAGTATGTGCTCCTCGTGGCTACTTTGAGGTTCATGGCACCAAATTTCTGACCCATAGTCAGTAACATGGGCTATGGGAGGGTCGGTTACACACCTCAAGAGTATGAGTGCCCTTTATTAAGCACTCAGTAAAAGAATAGACTTTTAGTAATTCATCTCTCACATTTGTTAATGGAGTTAGAATACAAGAGCAGCGACCTACTATTGAGGTTATATAAGGCTCTGGTCAGACCACATTTGGAATGCTGTGAGCAGTTTTGGGCCCCATTTCTGATGAAGGATGTACTGGCATTGAAAGAGATTAGAGGAGGTTTACAACAATGACCTTGGGGATGAATGGCTCATTATATGAGGAAATCTGGACTTATCCTCAATAGAGTTTAGAAGGATGGGGGGGGGGTTGGTGGGGGATCTGATTGAAACTTACAGGATACTGAGAGACTTGGATAGAATGTTTCCCCAGTAGGACAGACTAGGATGTAAGATCACTGCCTCAGACTGAAGGGATGACCCTTTAGAACTGACATGAGGGTGGTTAATCTGCGAAACTCATTGCCACAGAGTGCTGTGGAAGCCAATTCATTAAATATATTGAAGACAGAGATAGATGGATTCTTGGTTGGTAAGTGGATCAAGAGTTACAGGGAGAAGACAGGAGAATGGTGTCAAGAAACATGACTGAATGTTGGAGCAAACACGATGGGCTGAATGGCCTAATTATGTTCCATTTCTATCAATGTGAAGAGAACTTTACTTAACCTGTTCTCATCTAATTCAGGAATACCTGATTGCACATCGTTCTCAAAGTAATCTGTGTGCTTTTCATTTGTCTTTTTGGATGTAGTTGACACTAGTGTATTTAGTTGCCCTCCCCAGATGCCCTGTTTGCATCTGTCATATGAAGACTTAAGATGGCAATGCAAAGCAATATTTCGCAAACTATTCTTGTTGTTGGAGCCTTTTCCAAGCATCCTCAAATAAGTTAGAATGCTACATGAAACTTAAAATGAAAGTGCTGTATGTTTTAAAAATAAATATTAACAATGCATTAAAGAAAGCAAGTATTCTTTATAATAATTTGATACCTAAAACAAAAACTCCCCTCTTTTTATCATGGCTGAACTCACTTAGTGCCCATCTTCAGCCTTGCTAAGTGCAGCTCGAACTGACAATTTTCATTTGGGGCGGCACAGTGGCTCAGTGGTTAGCACTGCTGCCTCTCAGCGCCAGGGACCCGGGTTCGATTCTGGCCTCTGGTGACTGTCTGTGTGAAGTTTGTACATTCTCTCCGTATCTGCGTGGGTTTCTTCCGGGTGCTCAAGTTTCTTCCCACAGTCCAAAGATGTGCAGGTTAGATGAATTGGTCATGCTAAATTGCCCATAGAGTTAGGTGCATTAGTTAGGGGGAATGGGTCTGAGTGGGTTATTCTTCGGAGGGTCGGTGTGGACTATATGGGCCGAAGGGCCTGTTTCCACACTGTAGGGAATCTACTCTAATCTAATAGCATTCTGTGTGCCCTTGCCTCTGAGAAGAGACAAAATGTGTTGCTGGAAAAGCGCAGCAGGTCAGGCAGCATCCAAAGAGCAGGAGAATCGATGTTTCGGGCATGAGCCCTTCTTCAGGAATGAGGAAAGTGTGTCCAGCAGGCCAAGATAAAAGGTAGGGAGGAGGGACTTGGGGGAGGGGCGTTGGAAATGCGATAGGTGGAAGGAGGTCAAAGTGAGGGTGATAGGCCGGAGTGGGGGTGGGGACGGAGAGGTCAGGAAGAAGATTGCAGGTTAGGAAGGCGGTGCTGAGTTCAAGGGATTTGACTGAGACAAGGTGGGGGGAGGGGAAATGAGGAAACTGGAGAAATCTAGGTTCATCCCTTGTGGTTGGAGGGTTCCTAGGCGGAAGCTGAGGTGCTCTTCCTCCAGCCGTCGTGTTGCTATGGTCTGGCAATGGAGGAGTCCAAGGACCTGCTTGTCCTTGGCGGAGTGGGAGGGGGAGTCGAAGTGTTGAGCCACGGGGTGGTTGGGTTGGTTGGTCCAGGTGTCCCAGAGGTGTTCCCATTTACTGCATTTACTGCATCGGCTGCACCCGATGTGGCCTCCTCTATATTGGGGAGACAGGCCCCTACCCCAAGTCCCTCCTCCCTACCTTTTATCTTAGCCTGCTGGACACACTTTCCTCATTCCTGAAGAAGGGCTCATGCCCGAAACGTCGATTCTCCTGCTCTTTGGATGCTGCCTGACCTGCTGCGCTTTTCCAGCAACACATTTTCAGCTCTGATCTTCAGCATCTGCACTCCTCACTTTCTCCTCTGAGAAGAGACAGCCAGCTCAGTTTGCACTGAATTTAGCTCGGTAAATACTTTCAGGTTATATCAGAGAATGTCTCTACAGGCCCTAGATGTCTGTGGACTCCCATTTGAGAACCACTGGTGTTGAGAGAGCTTACCCTGTATCTGACCTGTATGCTCTGCCTATTCTGGAGGGGTCAAATAAAATTTGCAGAATGTATAATGTATTTCTCTGCACTGAACATGACTCAGAAAAGTTTGACAGTGACACTGCATGAGAAGTTTAGAAAGATTCCACCATCTAAAGCTTTTAGTTTGGTTAAACAAAATCTAACAGCCTAATTAATATTATTTGAAGCACATATAGTCAAAACATAATGTAGTGAATTAACATATTTTTAAACCTAAAAAAAAGCATTGCTGAAATAGAAGCTGTTGAAAGACAAATCTAATTTAGAAGGTAATTAACACTAAATTAATTTAAATGACTTTCAAGTCAAAGTAGCTCTATTGGACCATACACATTTTCAAACGAGATGTATTGTCAAATACTGTTTGGAGAAATGTCTAGTCAAAACAAAGATTAAAAGCCTCCCTGGTTAGAAGCTACAAATCTTACAGCACAGAAAAAGGCCATTCGGCTCATCATACCTGTGCCTGGCTTTTTGAAAAATCAATCTTATTATCCCACTCATTCTCCAGCACCCTCAAAACTTATATTCAATTCCCTGTTGATAGTTGTGATTGAATCTGCTTCCACCACTCTTTCAGGTACTGCATTCTAGGCCAGAAAAACCTACGGTGTGAAAACATTTCTCCTCATCTCGATTGGGGTTCTTTTGCTAATTATCTTCAATCCAGGTCTTCTGACCTACCCAACAGCTTATGTTTTTGTGAAATGATTTGCTTTGCAGTCCAAGTTTAATAGATTGTAATTTGTGAGTGACCATGACTTAAAGCAGAATCTGGAATTCCAGGCCATTTGTGTACACTAATCAGGGCCTTATCAGATGAGAATTTTCTCTCGAGAGCAGTGACATTTCATATGACAACTTTCCCACAGCCTCATTACTGGAACACTCCCCACTAAACTGCGTGCAAGTTGTGATTTGCGAGAAAGAAAACACAAAAAAAAATCCAGCGACTAATTACTTCTGGGATTCTATCAAGACAGTACCACCATCCTTATTTAAGGTTGGTGCCAACAGTGCCCTTGAATTCAAGCTATCAAAGGCACAGGGCATGTCAGAGAGTCCATAGAGAGTATTAAGTTCCAAAAGGTTAGAGAGATAAGTATCCTCTCGTGGAACAGTTCTGAAGATGACGCAATGTAAAGTCAATTGCAGCACATACTTGCAGCACAAGATAACCTATCATTTCCTTACGGTTTTTCTTCCACTGTCTCCTGAAGGTGCTGAACTTAGTGGTATAACAATGTGAGGGCACTGCCAAGTATGGCCAAAAAAGATATTAAACTTAAATGTTAAAAGTCAATAACTAATGGAAGTCTGAATGGAGATGACCCTCATTATAGCACATACATTTTATACTAATTGTATGCAAGCTGTGGGCATGAACTGGGGAAGAACTTTTCCCCCTATAAATAGGAACAGAATGGAGGGTGGATTAGAAGTTGCATGTCTGTAATGGGTAGTTGTTGCAAAAAGAAGTGCATATAAAAGTGCATACAATTGGCTCAATTTCAAGCTGTCACTCAATTTCATAGTTTTCCGGAGCTTATTACAGCGTGAAGATTAAAATGGGTAGGTGGAGGAAGAGAAAATCTATAGAGGTTAGATGAAAGGATGCATTAGAATTTATTTCTATACGAGAGAAAGTTAAAGAACACTGCCTGTGATTCTAGAAATCTGAAAGCAATGACAGAAAGTTGCAGACAACGCACAACAGATTAGTCAGCGTCTGGAGTAGGGACAGACAAAGTCAACGTTTTGTGCGCAAATTATTTTGAAATGGGTCTGAATGTGAAAGTTTAGTTTACCTATTCTCTCCAAGGATGCTGCTTTGTGTAGCAACATCTGCTATACTTGCGAGAACACATAGGGTGGCATATTGTAGCTGAAGAGGAGTGAGGTCAGTCCATCAACCTCTGCAGGTGGGCTGAAAGGGTGACATTGGCTACAACAGCAGCCTTTCCTTCTCCAACCCTTGTCCAACCAGTGCTCACGTCCCATCATTCAATTGCACAGGGAGACCACTTCCATTGAGCCTGGGCCTCCATATGGAGCAGGAGAATCCTTAGTTATTGCATTTAGAATCATATCTATTTGTGGCAAAAATACCTAGGGGGACTCATTTCAATATGGCTACTCACTATTTTCTGCCCCACCAGACCTCCCAGACTGCAACAGCCTCTACCAATACTTCTGTTGTCCTCTTCCAGCTGAGTTTCTCAACTAAGTCACTGGGCTGATTCTTACACCCATTGACTAAGTGTGAGTACCAAGATTTTTGAAGGGTTTTTCAGTGTGAGACCCAGCAAATTTTCTCTTTGTACGTTACAAAACGTACCTCATTATCTGCATACCCTACCCCTATAACATCTATTACATGCGAATCTGGCCCAATGTGCCACTCCTGAACAACTCACTACTCACTGAATACCTGGAATTGATGGGCATCCCTGGCACTGGCACTATCTTAAAAAGCCTATCATGTACCCAGACAAGCATCACCAGTTCAAAACTGCTCTATACGGTTCCTGAAGTTTGCCCTGGACATGGCAGACAAGGGAAAGTTATGAAGCTGGACGTCCTAGTGGAAGGGGCAGGACTTCCTCTTTGTTGTTAACCAGCAAGAAAGGTCACAACACCAGATTATGGAAGCCTGGTCCGAAGTTGTCACCTGGATCAGTACAATATGAACTGTCTGGAGAAATGCACAACACTGTAGATAGTAGATCAATGACCTTCTCCAATCCATCAGCATAAATGCCACCATCTTGGCTCCAAAGCCTCACAGTAACTTTATCTCTGCTGCTGTTTCCACCGAGGCTTTTGCTCTATCACTCTCACTATTGCCTACAACACCTTCCCACACTCACTCTTAACTACCCTAACCCACAAAAACACTGACCCTGCATTTCCTCTGAGCTGTCTACTCACTTACATGGGACACCTTCCCAATTGTAACAAAATTAATAGTCCACTTTCATCCCCCATCTTCTGAGAATCCCAACAGTGTGGAAGCAGGTTATTCAGCCCATTGAGTACAAACCAACCCTTCCACCCAAACCCACATTCCTGTAACCTTGCATTTTCAATGGCCAATCCACCTGATCTGCATATCTTTGGACTGTGGGGGGCCAATAGGAGCAGCTGGAGTAAACCCACGCAGACACAGGGACAATGCGCAAACTCCACATAGACGGTCACCCAAGAGTGAAAGCGAACCTGGGTCCCTGACGTTGTGAGGGAGCAGTGCTAACCACTGAGCCACTCTCACTCTAGGAGGAAGATTGCCCCAGGGCAGAAAGAGTGAAGACGGGTTCTGGGTTGCCTGAAATTCTGCGTCTCATTCTTTATGCGGACAGGATTCCTGAATCTTACTGCCCCAATTAGCTGACTGATCATGCCCAAGCACCGACTAATATCAGAGATTGCCCTTGACCTACTGTGTAGTGACTCAATGAGCAAAGGCTTAACTCAACTGAGACCTGCTGACAACTATGCCAAGCTTATTGCCTTGGTATCTGTGTTAAACACCAAGACCAACAGAAGCAATATGAAAGTGAAAAGACAAGGCAAAGTATTACAAGGGAAGGATTCAATGAGCATACTGGCTCAGAGTGAATGAGAGATATGATGGCAAGAGAATAGGCCAAGGATACAGTCCATGAGCTGGGTTGTGTGGCCCTGTCCTTGATGCAGCAATACAATGATAGTTACTGGCATAGCCAAAGTTGTAAAATTGAAGTGCGTAATTTTGCATCAGAGATGTGGTGTGAGGGTTGGATGTCAATGGTGTGCATGCACTGGTGCACACATATGTATCCTGACAAATTGTTGCCCAGTATCCAACATAGAAATCTTTTGGGGCAAACAGTAAACTGAAGTTGTTCGGTACCTGCTCTGATTTCCATGTCTAGATTTCTGATTGTTTAGCGTTATTTGGTAAAATGGAAAGCTGAATATGGCTGAGAGACCGGTACAATTACAACATTGAAAGGCATCTGGATGAATACATGAATAGGAAAGGTTCAGAGGAAGATGGGCCTAAATGCTGGCAAATGGGATGAGATTAATTTAAGATATCTGGTCAGCACGGATGAGTTGGTCCAAAGGGTCTTTTCCATGCTTTACATTTCTATGACTCTATGACTATGACTCTGAGTTGTGGCATTAATAATCAAGCAAAAATCTCCTTTAATTAGCAACATGGCAGTCCAGTGCATGGAGCAGTTGTGGGCCTGAGCCCAATGTGGCTAGAAGGAGGTCCCTTGCATCTGCAACGTCAAGAGCCAGAAGCCCAAGGTTTCCCGGAGAGCAGGACACAGCAGAGGAGCCCGAGGCCTTTCGGGGAATGCACTTACAAAAGACTGTTGAACCTTTACTCCTTTTCTTTTCCACTTATTACTAGGAAGGACTGTAATCTTAACTTTTAACTTTACTTCTTTATTTTTCTATTTTTACTAAGAACAATAGTATTGCTTTACTTTTAACTTTGTTTCTCTATGTTATTACTTGTATCTAAGTTTTGTACCTAGGTACCTTTGTACTTAAGATGGTGCCATGTGTGGTGATGTACCCTTTTCACTGTACACCTGCGCTTGAGTAAACATGACAATAAAGCTTAAATCAAATAAATCAAAATCAAATCTTTTGTTCATTAAATATTGATAAATGACATCTTACATATTTCTACCTAATCTCTCACCATTGGTCACATTGTTTTGGGCCTGGGAAGATTCCATCTTGAAAGCCCAATAAGATGTCAGTCTTAAGGTAGTTTCAAGTCCTCTATCCAATCACTGTCGCTGCAAACGTCTTTTGAGAATGAGGAAAAGAATAATAACCAGAAAGAAAACCTTGGGGAGAACTAAAAGAGTTTCTCCTCCTTTATTTGCTAGCTCTTGAAGAAATGTTGCCCAAGAAAAGGATTCAGGCAGCCCCCTAACCACCTTCTATCAGCCATGTCATCTCTGTCTCCAACTCCTTCACAGATGGTTCTGTGACGGACTTGCAAGTTTTCAGCAGCAGTTAATGATATTGTTCCTCGTTTGGGTGGGAGCTCCACTCTCTGCAACATACCTGAAAGACCCCTATTGTATTGCTGTGCAATTATTTTAAACTAGCCACTCACTAAAATAGCTCCTCTCTCAGCTCAGCTGAATTATTAGTGTATGAGGTCCTTGACCCCTATCATCTTGTCTTCTGTGAGATAAGATATTGGATGTGCTTTATTAAATGCCATGTGACTTTTTTTCAAAAAGGCATAATAGATATTTATTTAGAGGTGAGTTGGATTTCCATTAAAGTTAAATTAAAGGCTTTCAAGAAATTGATGAGCAACTTTCAGTAAAATATTGTTTAATATTTTCAGCAACAAAATGCTTATTGTACCTGATAAAGAAAGGAGACCTCATCTCAATGAAAAACACCTGTGGGAGGATACTTCTTGTCTCTTGTCAATGCCCTTGTCAACACCATGCAAAACCCCATAGATGGAGGGTGCCTGTTTCTGGGGGCCCTTTCTTTCATCAGGATGAGAGGCTCAACAGTGTCAACATTCACAACTCATCTTCTCTGTTGTTATAAAATTAATCTCATAATGCAGGTTACCTTCACTTCCCCCCTCTTTAATGGTAATCTAGAGTGTCACCCCTTCTACACTGCATGCACCATAATTGCAACCTGTCCTAGCCATCATTTTTCATTCACCTAATTACAAAGGGAGCAACACTGAGTGTAACTTCCAGACACAGTGAAAATCTTAAGTGGGTGGGTAGTTATCATGACGGTGGTAAAAATAATAACTGCAGATGCTGGAAACCAGATTCCGGATTAGTGGTGCTGGAAGAGCACAGCAGTTCAGGCAGCATTCGAGGAGCAGCAAAATCGACGTTTCAGGCAAAAGCCCTTCATCAGGAATAAAGGCAGAGAGCATGAAGCGTGGAGAGATAAGCTAGAGGAGGGTGGGGGTGGGGAGAAAGTAGCATGGAGTACAATAGGTGAGTGGGGGAGGGGACGAAGGTGATAGGTCAGGGAGGAGGGTGGAGTGGATAGGTGGAAAAGAAGATAGGCAGGTAGGACAAGTCATGGGGACAGTGCTGAGCTGGAAGTTTGGAACTAGGGTGAGGTGGGGGAAGGGGAAATGAGGAAACTGTTGAAGTCCACATTGATGCCCTGGGGTTGAAGTGCTCCGAGGTGGAAGATGAGGCGTTCTTCCTCCAGGCGTCTGGTGGTAAGGGAGTAGCGGTGAAGGAGGTCCAGGACCTCCATGTCCTCCGCAGAGTGGGAGGGGGAGTTGAAATGTTGGGCCATGGGGTGGTGTAGTTGATTGGTGCGGGTGTCCCGGAGATGTTCCCTAAAGATTTCTGCTAGGAGGCGTCCAGTCTCCCTAATGTAGAGGAGACTGCATCAGGAGCAACGGATGTAATAAGTGATATTAGTGGATGTGAAGGTAAAACTTTGATGGATGTGTAAGTCTCCTTTATGGCCTTGGATAGAGGTGAGGGAGGAGGTGTGGGTGTAAGTTTTGCAGTTCCTGCAGTGGCAGGGGAAGGTGCCAGGATGGGAGGGTGGGTTGTAGGGGGGCGTGGACCTGACCAGGTAGTCACGGAGGGAACGGTCTTTGCGGAAGGCGGAAAGAGGTGGGGAGGGAAATATATCCCTGGTGGTGGGTCTTTTTGGAGGTGGCAAAAATGTTGGCAGATGATTTGGTTTATGCGAAGGTTGGTAGGGTGGAAGGTGAGCACCAGGGGCGTTCTGTCCTTGTTACAGTTGGAGGGGTGGGGTCTGAGGGCGGAGGTGCAGGATGTGGACGAGATGCGTTGGAGGGCATCTTTAACCACGTGGGAAGGGAAATTGTGGTCTCTAAAGAAGGAAGCCATCTGGTGTGTTCTGTGGTGGAACTGGTCCTCCTGGGAGCAGATATGGTGGAGGCGGAGGAATTGTGAATATGGGATGGCATTTTTGCAAAAGGTAGGGTGGCAAGAGGTGTAATCCAGGCAGCTGTGGGAGTCGGTGGGTTTGTAAAAATTGTCAGTGTCAAGTCGATCATCATTAATGGAGATGGTGAGGTCCAGGAAGGGGAGGGAGGTGTCAGAGATAGTCCAGGTAAATTTAAGGTCAGGGTGGAATGTGTTGGTGAAGTTGATGAATTGCTCAACCTCCTCACGGGAGCATGAGGTGGCACCGATGCAGTCATCAATGTAGCAGAGGAAGAGGTAGGGAGTGGTGCCGGTGTAATTACGGAAGATCAACTGTTTTACGTAGCCAACAAAGAGACGGGCAGAGCTGGGGCCCATACGTGTGCCCAAGGCTACCCCTTTGGTCTGAAGGAAGTGGGAGGATTCGAAGGAGAAATTGTTAAGGGTGAGGACCAGTTCGGCCAAACGAATGAGAGTGTCTGTAGAAGGGTACTGTTGGGGACGCGGGAGAGGAAAAAATAGAGGGCTTGGAAGCCCTGGTCATGGCGGATGGAGATGTAAAGGGATTGGATATCCATGGTGAAGATGAGGTGTTGGGGGCCGGGGAAACGGAAGTCTTGGAGGAGGTGGAGGGCGTGGGTGGTGTCTCGAATGTATGTGGGGAGTTCCTGGACTAGGGGGGATAGGACAGTGTCGAGGTAGGTAGAGATGAGTTCAGTGGGGCAGGAGCATGCTGAGACAATGGGTCGGCCAGGGCGGTCAGGCTTGTGGATCTTGGGGAGGAGGTAGAACCGGGCAGTGCGGGGTTCCCGGACAATGAGGTTAGAAGCTGTGGGTGGGAGATCTCCTGAGGTGATGAGGTTCTGTATGGTCTGGGAGATGATGGTTTGGTGATGGGGGGTGGGGTCATGGTTGAGGGGGCGTTAGGAAGAGGTGTCCTCAAGTTGGCGTTTGGCTTCAGCGGTGTAGAGGTCAGTGCGCCAGACTACCATTGCGCCCCCTTTATCTGCTGGCTTGATGGTGAGGTTGGGATTGGAGCAGAGGGATTGGAGGGCTGCATGTTGTGAGGGTGAGAGGTTGGAGTGGGGGAGGGGGGAGACAGGTTGAGGCGGCTAATGTCCTAGTGCAGTTGGAAATGAAGAGTTCGAGGGTGGGTAATAGGTCAGCGCGGGGTGTCCAGGTGGATGCAGTGTGTTGGAGGTGGGTGAAGGGGTCCTCGGAAGTTGGGCGGGAGTCCTGATTGTGAAAGTAAGCTCGGAGGCGGAGGTGGCGGAAGAAGTGCTCGACGTCTCGGCGTGTATTAAATTCATTGATGCGTGGACGGAGGGGGATGAAGGTGAGGACTGACTCTTTTGCTGAGGACTGATCATTCGTCCTCAGTGAGGGGTAGGTCTGGAGGGATGGTGAAAACTCGGCAGGGCTGGGAGCTGGGATCTGGTGTGGGTGTGGAGCTGGGAGTGGGGGCGGAGCCAGTAACTGGAGTGGGTGTGGTGCTCCCCTCAGGGTTCTGGAGGCCGGGAATATTATCATGACCCCACAGAAGCCATCCGTGCTGATCTACTGTGATGGGGCAGCCACCAGCAACTGGAGTTCTTTTAAATATCCATGATGAGTCTCGATGACTTTAGAGTCTGATTCCAATTTTTATCAGGCAATTACAGTGGGAAGTGCCTCTCTTTTTTTTACATAATATATTTTTATTAAGAAAAAATAGATTTTTAAAATTACAACAAATACAAAACAATGCAATTCAAGACAGTATAAAAATAGTACAAAACGAAACCTAAATAATAAAAAAAATTCCCCAACGCACCCTCCTATACTAATGTATAAACATATATAGAGAAGTATAAAATTAAAAGAAAACCTAAACTAGCTATTTAACTAACTAAATAAATACCTAACAACAAACAAATAAATAGTAATAACTCAGCCCAGCCAAACAAAACATTCATACATTCACAGTTTCTCCTCCCTGGGTATTGGATTCACAAAACACAATTATTACGGCTATATAAAAGCCCTTGTTAATGTGGCAGATAAATCTGTGTCCAGTTATTTCAAAAAGGGTTGCCATGTCTTGTAAAAATTCTCAGTTTTGTGATGTATCATATTTGTGAGAAAATCCAGGGGAATATGCTCCATAACAATCTTCCGTCAACCTGACAGGTCTGGGGGATTTTCTGATATCCAACCTAGCAAGATATTCTTCCTTGCACAGAATGTAAGAATATTGAAAAGTTTTGCCTTATGCGAGTCTGCAGGAAATGCAATGGGTAGGTCCAAAAGGAGGGAAATAGGACCCTTCTCCACCCCTACACCTAAAATCCTCTCCATTGCACCCACCACAGCGCTCCAATATGTTTGAAGCCTGTCACAAGACCAAAGACAATGGATAAGAGTGCCCATGCAGACCTTGCACTTGGGACATGCTGAAGATACCCCTGGTTTAAATTTTGACAAACGGTCTGGGGCTAAGTGGACCCTGTGGAGAATCTTCAACTGTAAAGCATGGGTCTATTGCAAATTGATATCTCCCTTGCATTCTCTCAAATATTCTCCCATGCCTCTGAAGAAACTTCAACACCCAGCTCTCTTTCCCACATCTTGCAGAGTCGATCAGACTCATCTGAGGAGGCACCCCCTAATTGGTGACATAGAGTACTGACAGAGAGTGTACTCTTAGCCCTTACTATGCCTCTTTCTATGTCAGATTTGTAGGGATCAGTCAAGAGTGTGGTCCTTTTTTGAATAAAATCCCTAACTTGAAAAAAACAAAAGAGGTCTCTATTAGGTAACTCGTACTTCAGTACTAATTGATCGAAGGACATCATTACATCTCCCTCAAATAAATCACCCATGTAAAATATACCCCTAGCTGCCCAACGTTTAAATCCTGAATCTATCATACCTGGTTGAAAACTCGGCATACCCACTAAAGGTGTAAACAAAGATATTTTGCCAATATTACCTTCCCTTTGCCGAATTGCCCTCCATGCTTTAACAGTATTGATGACTATTGGGTTATGGCAATATTCCCTAACTGTCCTCACCTTATCCAAAAACAGCAAACTGGTAAGGGGGCGCCTTGCCTGGGAGGCTTCGATATCTAGCAATATTGAAAGAGGGTCCCCACAAACCCAATCACTTAGGTAGGTCAAAAGCGAGCTTAATTGGTAATTTTTAATGTCCGGAAGGTCTACTCCCCCCAATCTGTGAGGCAACTGCAGTTTGACTAATTTAATGAAGGGCTGTTTACGGTGCCAGATAAAGGAGCTGAACCAACAGTTCAGTCTCCTGAGTGTTTGTTTATTGAAAATCAGGGGAAGCATCCGTATAGGGTATAGCAAACGAGGGAGAATATTCATCTTAATAAGCGCTATCCGACCCAACCATGAGACTGGAAGTGCCTCCCATCTTTCGCGATCTTGTTTAATTTTTTCACATAATTGAGTAAAATTGGCTTTGAACAGCCAATCCAGAACTGGAGTAATGAATATGCCCAAATACACAAAACCCCCCTGTGACTACCTAAATAGGAATCTATGGTCACTCTCAAGAGCTAACTCTTTCGTAAGACGACCCATAGGCATAGCCTCTGATTTCGCAAAATTAATCTTACACCCTGAAAAAGTGCCAACCGCGTGAATGCATTGTGTCAGGCAATGCACTGAGACTGCTGGATTTGTCAAGAAAATTAGAACATCATCTGCATCCAGCGAGATCTTATGTAATTTTGACCCCACTTCTGGAGCTGATATATTGAGATCTCCATGAATGGCCTCTGTCAACGGTTCAATCACCAACGTAAAAAATAATGGTGAAAGGGGACAGTCCTGCCGGCTGCCCCTAGAAATATTAAAAATGCTTGATCGTACCCCGTTGGTAATGACCGCAGCGAGAGGTACACTGTAGAGAACCTTTACCCATCTTATGAAAATTTTGCCCAGACCAAACCGGTCTAGAGTATAGAAAAGGTACGGCCACTCAACTCGGTCAAATGCCTTCTCTGCATCTAAAATCACCAATCCCTGTGTTGACTGCTGTTGGCATGCTTGAATTACGTTAAGCAGCCTTCTAATGTTATTGGAGGATCTGCGACCCTTTATGAAGCCTGTTTGATCCTCTTTAATAATAGAGGGTAACACAGTCTCCAGCCTTAACGCAAGAGCCTTAGAGAGGATCTTAGAGTCCACATTTAAGAGTGAGATGGGCCTGAATGAAGCACAGTCTTCCTGATCCTTCCCTTTTTTAAGGATAAGTGAAATATTGGCCTCTCTCAGAGATGGTGGGAGACAAACATGACTGTGTGAATCATTAAACATATTGAGCATCGGGCCTGACTGTATAATTATAAATTCCTTATAGAATTCACTGGGAAGTCCATCAGGACCGGGCGCCTTTCCACTCTGAAGCTGCCTCACAGCTTCCTGCACTTCTTGCTCTGATAATGGGGCATTGAGAAAGGACTGTTGTTCGGGAGTCACACTCGGGAGCTTCAGATCTCGAAAAAGGATTTCATTTTGGCCTGCCCTTCCTCACAATTCTCTACTCTATAACTTAGAGTAGAATCTCTGGAATGGCAGATTAATCTTTTTAGAATCTTATGTTAGGTTCCCAGACCCCTAATCGCTGTAATGGTTTGTGGGGCACTTCTCTTTGTGGCAAGGTATGCTAAGTATTTGCCTGGCTTGTCACCGTGCTCGTATAACCTTTGCTTTGCAAAAACCAGCTCCTTCTTTGCCGTCTGCGTGAGCATGGAATTTAGTGCAGACCACAGTGCTGTAATCCTCTGTAGTTTGACCAACTAGGGTCTGTCAAAATAGACCTTCTCAGCTGCCTTCAAATGTGCTTCAAGGAGACGTTGCTGCTCACCCTTCTGCCGCTTCCTACTTGTGGAATATGAAATAACTAACCCTCTGGCATAAGCTTTGGCAGTTTCCCAGAGAACAGATGAGCAATCAACCGAGCCTATGTGGATGTCTAGGAATGCCCGAAATTCCCTAGAGAAATACTCCACAAACTTGCTGTCCATGAGAATAAAGGGATCCATTCGCCAGTACCTTGAATCCACTGTAACATTCTTAATTTTAACCATGAGGTACACTGGAGCATGATCAGAGATGATAATATTACCAATCGTACAGGATGCCACCAGATCCAGGGTTACCGCAGGGGTCAGAAAAAAATCAATCCTCGTGTGATATCTGTGCGGATTGGAGAAAAATGTGAAATCCCTATCTGTCGGGTGGAGACACCTCCAGACGTTCACCAATCCTAATTCCCCACACAAATCCAATAACTGTTTAGTTTGTGCAGAGGGTATCGAGGGACCTTTAGGCAACCTGTCAACTGTGGGGTCCATGAGGCAGTTAAAACTCCCCCGATAATGATGTGCCGAGACTTGAGACTTATCAGTTTAGAAAAAGCATCTACCAAGAATTTAAGAGGATGAGCTGGGGACAATAAACATTTAAAATGCCATATTCTTCCCCATTTATCAAGGCTTTAAGAATTACAAACCTCCCATATATGTCTTTAACACATTCCAGCAATTTAAATGAGAGATTTTTCCTTACCAATATAGCCACTCCCCCTACTTCTGATATTAAATGATAAAAAATAAATTCTGCTGTAATTTCAGATGCTCCTTGTCATCCAAATGTGTCTCCTGTAACAAAGCAACATCCACCTTCTCCTTTCTAAGACTCAAGAGTACCTTTTCCTCTTAATTGGGGAGTGACTCCCCTTGATATTCCAGGTCACCATTTAATCAAATCATTAGCCATAATCTTCTGCAATTACATTTAAATTCCAGAGAAGAGGAACCCGAACCACAAATTCCACCAAGTATAAACTAAAACCACTGCATTTAATAAACATACAAAATTATTAAAAATAAAAAATAACAAAAAACAGAAAACAAACCAACATATAAAGCGCTAATAGCGCTGAGTAGGGGAACTCACCCCCTGCCTGGAGGGGGCAACTACCCATCCCGAACTGCCCATAAATAGGCATCTAACCATTTCAACCATCTTCACTTCTCCCAGCTAGAGCTGCATCACAAGCACAAGCTAAAAAGAATAAACACCCCATAGAATATCAATATGAATAAAAAAAATTATTTTATAAAAAAAGGGAATAAATACCCCACCCATCCTTTGTTATGTCCTAACTTAGAAATTTAAAATGTACATCTTAACCATCGCCAGACATAGTTATTATCAATAGAGGGAAAAAAAGGAGAAAAACAAGCTCCAACCGGATTTCCTCCATTTCTTTTACAGAATGATGAATGCATACCCAAGCAACAATATTTATACATACTACAATTGTTTAAATTAGGTTAGTTTGTCCACAAAGTCTCTTGCCTTCTCTGATGTGTCAAAAAGATGCATAGATCCATCTAAGGTGATCCGAAGCACTGCCGGATATCTCAGGGAGTACTGAATCCCAAGCTCCTTCAATCTTCTCTTGATACCATCATACGATTTTCATTTCTGGATCACCGCCACTAAAAAGTCCTGAAAAGACGATCTTAGACCCCTCGTAAATCAGGGCCTTTGGATCCTTCTCCTGGAATCTGGAAGCCTCCATCACTCTCTCCTTATCCCAGTGATGATGGAACTGCACCAGGAAAGGACGAGGGCATTGACCCAGACCCGACCTCTACGCTGTGACCCGGTGAGCCCTCTTTATTTTCAATCCTCTCATGCCAGTCTCTAAGTCAAGGAATTTCAGAAGCCAATCTTTAACAAATTCTGCAGGCCGCTCACCTTCCTTATCCTTAGGCAGACCGATGATCCGAATGTTTTTTCTCCTGCCCCTGTTTTCAAGATCATCCACTTGGTCATGCAAATTATGAACCTGCGTCTTCAGGACTTGGATCTCTTCCTTGAATGAACTGGCGTCAGCTTCCACCTCTGTGACCCTGTGCTCCACCTCATCTGTCCTCTTCTCCAGGTCTCCCAGCTGCTGCTCATTTTTCTGCAGCATGAGAGAGACTGGAACCAGCTTCTCTTCAATCTGTTTCCCCAACATCTCGCGAGATTTCGAGAGCTGGTTCACCAGGTCCTGGAGAGTAATCGGCTCTGAGGCTGCTTCAGGCTGAGCTGCAAGCCCGGCCTCAGATACTCCTCCTCCCTTTTTAGGCATTTCTGAACAGCCGAAAATATAGGCAAGTCAATTTTTAAATGTTTCTTGGGGCTCCACGATCTTTCCTATGCCCCAAGAAATCCTGATGACTTGGGTTGGGTGGGTTAAAGGACTGTCCTGCTCCTGCTGCGATGCGAAGCTCTGCAGTGTGATCTTCTCAGATCGCTGCCATCTTAGATCCCCACCTCTCTTTTTTTAATCATGGGATGAGGATATCTCTTGCTGGGCCAGCTATAATTGCCAACCCTAAATTGACCAGGTACCACACAAGAGACTCCTAAATAAGATAAGACCCCACGGTGCTAGAGACAAGGTACTGGCATGGATAGAGATTTGGTTGACTGGCCAAAAGCAGTTATTAGGGATAAAAGGGTCTTTTTCAGGAGGGTAACTGGTGACTAGTGGAGTTCCGCAAGAGTCTATTTTGGAACCACAACTACTCATGTTATATGTTAATGATCCAGATGAAGGAACTGAGGACATTGTTGATATGTTTAAAATGACACAAAGATAGTTGGAAGGATAGGTTGTGTTGAGGAAGCAGGGAGGCTGCGGAAGGACTTGGGCATACTAGGAAAGTGGGCAAAGAAGTGGCAGATGGAATATAATGTGAGAAAGTGTGAGGTCATTTACTTTGGTAGGAAGAATAGAGGTGTAGACTATCTTCTAAATGAGGAAAGGCTTTTGAAAACTGAAGCACAGAGGAACTTAGGAGTCCTCATTGAGGATTCTCTTAAGGTTAACATGTATGCTCAGTTGGCAGTTAGGAAGGCAAATGTTAGCATTTCTTTCAAATGGACTAGATTACAAGAGCAGGGATGTACTGCTGAGACTGTGTGAGATTCTAGTCAGAATACCATGTTGTGAGCAGTTTTGGGCTCTGTATCTAAGGACGAATCTGCTAGCATTAGAGGGGACCAGAGGAGATTTACAAGAATGATCCTGGGGATGAAGGACTTGTCATATGAGGAACAGTTAAGGCCTCTGGGTCTGTAGTCAATGGAGTATAAAAGAATCAGGAGGGATCTGATTGAAACTTACAGAATGCTGAGAAGTTTGGATTGAGTGGACATGGGGAAGATTCTTCCACAAGTAGGAGAGACTAATATCTGAGGGCAAAGGCTCAGAGTGAAGTGGAATCATTGCCATAGAAGGCTGTGGATGCCAAGTCTTTGAGTGCATTTAAGATGGAGATAGATAGGATCTTGATTGGTAAGGGGATCAAGGGTTACAGAGAGAAGGCATAGAGTGGCATTGAGAAACAGAACATCCATAATTGAATGCTGGAACAGATTCAATGGGCCATATGGTCTAATTCTGCTCCTATGTCTTTTATCTCATTACCCAGAGAGCATACTGCATTGCTGTGTCATATGTAGGCGAGTTAAAGATGACAGAATTCCTTCCCTAAAAGGCATTGGTGAACCAGATGTCTTTTTTTTCCACGACAGTCAACAATGGTTACATGGTCATCATTAGCTTTTTATACCAGATTTCTTTTTTGAAATCAAATAGTAAGCTATCTGTCTCAGGAGCATAGAAGGCAGTTGAAAGATTTGTTACTGCAGTACAAGGACTCATGTAAGAATCAGATGGGGGGGAGTAATGCTATTGTACATGAAGTATATGGAGGAAATACTGCTCCGATAAAATAACACCCCTACTGACCTAATCCTTTCAAAACCAGACAGGTTCAGATGGAGGTGGAGGCCATGCTCGATGAGGACATCATCGAAACAAGCCAGAGTGACTGGAGTTCGTCAATCGTCTTAGTTCCCAAACCAGATGGGACTCAACGATTCTGCATGGATTATCAGAAGATCAATGCCGTTACAATGGTAACCTTCTGCAATGGTATGATTTGAAGCCATTTCCTCAGAACATTAACTTAGGGTTCTGGATTACTAGTTCAGTGATAATACCACTATGCAAGTCCCTCTCTCACCTGACCACCAACCTAGCAAGCAGCTTAATCATGGGAACTCCCTCAAAATGCCCTGATAACCCTTCTTGTCTCTCACCTGGTCATTGCAGGTTGTTTATTTCCATTGCTTATCACTTGGAATGGGTGGGAAATCTACCAGTAACATTTAGATGAGATCCAGAAATTTAAAAACATTGGACTGTTTTTATCTGAAGAGACTGAGATTTAAACTGAGATCATAAGTCATTTGATGAAAAGTGGTTTGCAGATAAAATTAGAATTAGGATTGAGATACAGGCTTTTTTTTGGATATTTATATAGTATTTGTGAGAGCTACAAAGAAGAGCAAAGGGATATATATATATAGAGAGAGAGAGAGAGAGAGAGAGAGAGAGGATGTAAGAGAGGACATCTTATTTGGAGCCCAACAGATGCATTTTCCAATTCAATGTTATCTAATGTCACGATGACACAACTCTTTCCACATATGCTCAGAACCTACACTTAGAGTAAGGGTATAATCCCCTGTAATCCATGCCCAAGTTCTTTCATGGTACCTTTTTCTCACCACTAACAATTAACCATGAACACCAAGTTCTTCATTCCCACCATCCCCAGCCCATAAGTCTCTCTTGCTTGAGGGGCAAATCTTCAAACGTGTCTCTGTTCTCCTCTGGGAAATGTAGGACATATACACTCTAACATAATTTCCTTGGAGGGATAAAGCATTGGTGGAGTGGAATGATGTCATTTGGAGTGGAAAGGTTTAAACATAGAAGCATTGAAGACTAATCAAGGAAAAACTGATTCAAAGGTGAACCATCTAATACTCAATGACCACATTCTTTGAAAATTAAGACAAGTAATTGAAAATTTTGCTCTCCTTTCCAACTGCTTTGCTTTCTTCTGTAAGGATGAATCTAATTCATGAAAAGACAAGCAGTGTTCTGAAGATAACTTTGGAGACAATGAAGCAAAGACATCTCCATCACATCAAGGGTAGGAATTTCTCTTTCTGTGGGTCATGGTACCTCTTCAACATCTGCTACCATGAAAGGCTGCTGAAAGAATGACTTCTCGTGGACTTCATGAGAAAGTAAAAATGTACACTCATCAACAATAGAATAAACTGCAGAGAAAGATCAATAGGAAATTTATGTTTGGTACTACACCATCTTGAAAGATCAACCTCATTCTACAGATGTCATTTGTCATTAACAAGTGAACAAAGATTCTTGGTTTTCTCTTTTCATGCTTTCAATTTGAAAGATTAAGTAACAATCATTAACTATAGCAGAACGCTTTCTTCAGCTAATCATTCACTGTGATTTTGGAGTTTTTAACATTTTTGCAATAGAATCATTTTCCTCCAACAAAGAACAAGAACAAAGAAAATTTACAACACAGGAACAGGCCCTTCGGCTCTTCAAGCCTGAGCTGATCCAAATGTACTGTCTTAACCTGTTGGTCAATTCCTAATCATTTGTATCCCTCTGCTCCCCACCTACTCATTCATCTGCCCATACGCATCTTAAATGAATCTACCGTGCCTGCCTCTACCACCTCTACTGGCAACGCGCTCCAAACGCCCACTACTCTATGTGTGAAGTACTTGCCACGTGCATCCCCCTTAAACTTTCCACCTCTCAGCTTGAAAACATGACCTCTCGTTATTGAATCCTTCATCCTGGGAAAAAGCTTGTCTCTATCCACCCTGTCTATATCCTTCATGATTTTGTAAACCTCAAACAGGTACCCCCTCAATCTCCATTTTTCTATTGAAAATAAACCTAACCTACTCAACCTCTCTTCATAGTTAGCACCTTCCATACCAGGTAACGTCCTCATAAACCTTCTTTGCATCCTCTCTAAAGCGCCTACATCCTTTTGGTAATGTGGCGACCAGAACTGTACACAGTATTCTCAATGGGGCTGAACCAATGTCTTGTACAATTTTAACATGACATGCCAGCTCTTATACTCAATACCCATCCAATGAAGGCAAGCATACTATATGCCTTCTTGACCACTCTATCCACCTGTGCAGCAACCTTCAGGGTACAATGGACCTGCACTCCCAGATCTCTTTGCCCATCAACTTTTCCATTCTTTGAATAATTCATTCTAGAATTAGACATGCCTAAATGCATCACCTCACATTTGGCTGGATTGAAAGCCATCTGCCACTTTTCCGCCCAAATCTCCAGTCCATCTATATCCTCCTGTATTCTCCTGACAGTCCCTTATGCTTTGTGCTCCTCCACCAATCTTTGTGTCATCTGCAAACTTGCTGATCCTACCAACAATGCCCTCTTTTAGATCATTTATGTATATTACAAACAACACTGGCCCCAATACTGACCCCCGTGGAACACCTCTGGTCACCTTTCTCCATTTCAACTACTACTCTCTGTCTCCTGTTGCTCAACCAGTTCTTTATCCACCTAGCTAGAACACCCTGCACACCATGTGACTTCACTTTCTCCATTAGTCTACAATGGGGAACCTTATCAAATGCCTTACTAAAGTCCATGTATATGACATCAACAGCCCGAACAACTTGGTCACTTCCTCTAAGAATTCTATTAAGTTGGTAAGGCATGATCTCACCTGCACAAACCCATACTGCCTATCACTGATAAGCTCATTCTTTTATAACTATAAATAGGTCCTATCTCTCAGTACCCTCTCCAGCAACTTCCCCACCACCGACGTCAGGCTCACTGGTCTGTAATTACCCAGAATATCCCTCTCTATCCTGTTAAGTGCATAAGTACACCAATTGTCTGCATGCTCAATTTTTGTAATTCTTCAGCAAATTTTTAATTTTCACCCACAAAGCCTTGGTTGCATTGTTTATCTGTTAACTGCTGACCTTTTAGTCCTGTAACCTTCCTGAGATAGGTAAACTGTAGTTACACTCTTGTTGTGTTTTGATCTGTTAAAGCCTGTTCTGATGCTGAGCTTCTAGCTTCACTAAAGCAACCTGTAAAATCTCAATTGTTTGCTCTTGTAGGTTTTGGTTGAGAACCTCTTTAGTGTTTCCATGGCTTGCTGATGTGATTATTTTGCAGCATCCTGCTGCCTGAGATGCAGACCAGCAATTTCTATATGTCAGATATTGACATGATTCACTTTTGACCTCAGCATATATCTTTCCCTGTACGGGCTTTTATTAGTGAATTCCAATTCATACATTACCTCTTAAAGTAAAATTTAACAACTTATTTCTCAAAGTATAACAGAGAATAATTAGCTAACAACAATTTACAACTCCTTCCTCTAACCTATCGTTTACCTTCTATAATACTAGTCTGATAAAACTCCCAATTAAGATCTACAGAAAAATTCAAATTTTAAAACCAATCAGCGGTCGAATCTTTGCTTTATCTTTGTTGATAGATTTGCTCCCCGGGTCAGTGTTGAAGCTTTTCTCTATGCAAGCTCCTTCTCTAGACAGGTACCTCTCAGAGAGTTCTGATTAGCAGTCTACATCTGTTGGTCTGGTGGAAGTTCTCCTCCCAACTGGTCAATTTTCCCTAGTCTTAAATCCCGAAGCATCAGATTGTGTCATTGGCTTTTAAGATTGTCAATATACTCAATTCAAACTGTATTGGAATTTGTTATTTTCAGGATATAATATAAATTTATTGGCCTAACTCGATTATGTTTTGCATTTCCAGGCAACTGGTGAAGAAGGCATTTGGCATGCTTTCCTTTATTGGTCAGAGTATTGAGTACAGGAGTTAGGAGGTCACGTTGCAGCTGTACAGGACATTGGTTAGGCCACTGTTAGAATATTGCATGCAATTCTGGTCTCCTTCCTATCGGAAAGATGTTGTGAAATATTAAAGCGATCAGAAAAGATTTACAAGGATGTTGCCAGGGTTGGAGGATTTGAGCTATAGGGAGAGGCTGAACAGGCTGGGGCTGTTTTTCCTGGAGAGTAGGAAGCTGAGGGGTGACCATATAGAGGTTTACAAAATTATGAGGAGCATAGATAGGGTAAATAGACAAAGTCTTTTCCCTGGGGTCGGGGAGTCCAGAACTAGAGGGCATAGGTTTAGGATGTGAGGGGAAAGATGTAAAAGAGACCTACAGGACAACTTTTTCACACAGAGGGTGGTACGTGTATGGAATGAGCTGCCAGGGGAATTTGTGGAGGCTGATACAATTGCAAAATTTAAGAGGCATTTGGATAGGTGTTTGAATAGGAAGAGTTTGGAGGGATATGGGCTAGGTGCTGGCAGGTGGGACTGGATTGTGTTGGGATATGGATGGGTTGGCATGGATGGGTTGGACCGAAGGGTCTGGTTCAATGCTGTACATCTCTATGACTCTTTCACTAGCTACTCCAGTAGCTGGAACACATGTTATATTGTGTCTTACTGAGAACACTTGGTGCTGTCACTGCTTGCTTTTGCTCTCTTAAAGGTATAGTACCCCCACATCTTCATAACTCCTCCCCCCTTTAGAAAAAACGAAACATCATAATGAAAAGATGGCTTCATTTTTTTCCTCTAACTTTTTAAACACATTACCCTAACATACAGGTTACTTTAATATACGTTCATCTTAATTTCTTCCCATTTATATATATGTAAACATTAAATAAAGACAAATCTCATTTAAACTCTATCAGTAAAGTCCATGATAACACATCTGCAGTTATATTGTTCTGACCCGCAACATGTACGATTTTTAAATTAAAAGTCTGTAACATAAGTTTAGTGTAGTTAAAACTGATTTGATGGTTAATATTGATTTCAAATGGTCGAATGCCTCCTGACATGGTTCTGTCCACCAAAACTTTGTGTTCTTCTTCAGCAAATTGGTTAACAGTACCACTATACTGCTGAAGTTTGGAACAAACGTCCAATAGAATCCGCTGAGTTTTAAGAATCGAAACACTTCTTTCTTCAAGGTTGGTCATGGAAATTCCTCAATGGCCTTTGTCTTTGCGTTCTAACACACTGTATGCCTTCTTAACAGCACTATCAACCTGTGTGGCAACTTGCAGGGATCCATGTACATGGACTCCCAGATCCCCCTGCACATCCAGACTACCAAGAATTGCTCCATTGACCCAGTACTCTGCCTTCCTGTTATTATTCCCAAAGTTAATCACTTCACATTTAGCTGCATTGAACTCCATTTGCCACCTCTCAGCCCAATTCTGCAGTTTATCCAAGTCCTCCTGCACCCTGTAACATTCTTCCAAACTGTCCACTACTCCACCAACTTTAGTGTCATCTGCAAATTTACTAATCCATCCACCTATGCCTGCGTCTAAGTCATTTTTAAAAATGACAAACAACAGGGGTCCCAAAACAGATCCTTGTGACACACCACTAGTAACTGGACTCCAGGATGAATATTTTCCATAACCACCACTCGCTGCCTTCTTTCAGAAAGCCAGTTTCTAATCCAAACTGCTAAATCACCCTCAATTCCATACCTCTGCATTTTCTCCAACAGCCTACCATGTGGAACCTTATCAAATGCTTTACTGAAGTCTATGTATACCATTTCAACTGCCCTACCCTTATCCACATGCTTGGTCACCTTTTCAAAAAACTCAATGAGGTTTGTGAGACACTACCTGCCCTTGAGGAAACCATGTTGACTATCTGAAATCAAATTGTTGCTTGGTAGATGATTATAAATCTTATCTTTTATAATCCTTTCCAAAACCTTTCCTACAACAGAAGTAAGGCTCACTGATCTATAATTACCTGGGTCACCTCTGCTGCCCTTTTTGAACATAGGCGCAATATGTGCAATCCTCCAGTCCTCTGGTACAAAACCTGTAGATGATGATGACTCAAATATCAAAACCAAAGGCTCCTCTATCTCCACCCTAGCTTTCCAGAGAATCCTCGGATAAATCCCATCTGACCCAGGGGACTTGTCTATTTTCACTCCTTCTAGATTTGATAACACCTCTTCGTAACTAACCTTGATCCTTTCTAGTCTAATATCTCGTATCTCATTCTTCTCAACAATATACTCCTTTTCCTGAGTGAAAACTGATGAGAAATGTTCATTTAGCACCTCTCCAATCTCCACAGGGTCACACTGAACCTCCCACTTCTGTCTTTGACTGGCCCTATTCTACCCTAATCATCCTTTTATTCCTCACATACCTATAGAAAGCTTTTGGGTTCTCCTTTATTCTATTTGCTAAAGACTGCTCATATCCTCTCTTTGCTCTTCTTAACTCTCTCTTTAATTCCTTCCTAGCTGATCTGTAACTCAGAAAAATTCAAATTTTAAAACCAGTCAGCAGTCGAATCTTCTCTTTATCTTCGTCAGTAGATTTGCTCCCCAGGTCAGTGTTGGAGCTCTTCTCTCTGTAAACTCCTTCTCTAGACAAGCATCTCTCAGAGAGTTCTGACTAGCAGTCTACATCTGTTGGTCTTGTGGCAGTTCTCCTCCCAACTGTTCAATTTTCCCCAGTCAACGCATCGGATTGGGTCATTGGCTTTTAAGATTGTCAATATACTCAATTCAAACTTTATTGGAATTTGGTATTTTTCAGGGTATAATTTCAACTGATTAGCCTAATTCAAAACTGTTTTGTCACTTCTAGGCATCTAACTACCCCAGTAGCTGGAGCACATGTTACATTGTGTCTTATTGAGAACACATGGTGCTTTTACTGTTAGTTTTTACTCTCTTAAAGGTATATTACACCCAGATCTTCATAACACTCTTGATGAGCTTTGTTTGTGGAGTCAAGATTTTCTCTAAACTTGTCAAGGTCATGTTGATCTCTGTGTATGATTACAACAACATATTGTATACATTTTCCACACCAACTCCTTTTACAAGTTTGCTGACAAGACCGTCATTGCAGGTCAGATCTCAAACAATGACAGGAAAGAACTGAATGTTTAATGGCATGGTGTAAAAACTATAATTTCTCTCCATCAATGTCAATAAAATAAAGGAGCTGGTCATTGACTCCAGGAAGCAAAATGGAGGGCATGCTCCTGTCTACACCAATGATGCTGAGGTGGAGATGGTTGACAGTGTCAAGTTACTGGGAATAATGATCACCAGCAATCTGTCCTGATCCACCCATGTTGTCAGGAAGGTCAAGAAAGCCCAGCAGCATCTCTACTTCTTCAGGAGGCTAAAGAAATTCCACATATCCATAAAAACACTTCCAAATTTTTATAGAGGCACCATAGAATGCATGCTATCCAGATGCATCACAGCTTGGTATGCCAACTGCTCCTCCTAAGACCAAAAGAACTACAGAGACTCGTGAACACAGCTCAGTCCATCATGCAAGCCAGCCTCCCATTCATTGACTTCATCTATTTTTTTCCCACCGCATCTGGAAAGCAAGTAATATAATCAAATCCCCTACCACCCCAGTTATACTCTCCTCTATGCTCTTCCATCCTGCAGAAGATATAAATGTTTCTATACATATATGAACAGATTTAAGAACAGCTTCTTCCCAGCCGTTGTCAATCTTTTGAATGGATCTCTTTAAAGTTAACATTGATCTCTCTCTGCACCTTCTCAGCAATTGTAACATTACATCCAGCACTCTGTTCTGTTACCCTGATGCATTTATATTGTACAATCTGCCTATAAAGCATGAAATGCAACACCTTTCACTGTACCTCAGTACACATGACAGAAATAAATCAAATCAAATCAAATTTGTTCTGCCTGCATAGGTTTGAAGCCATCCATCCTGCCTTATACATCAGTGATCCCAAATTCATTTTGAAGGTCTGAGACTTCTTTCCTGCACAATTTAAACTCTCATTCTAATTGGATAGCCCTAGCGATTTCCAAATTTGTAGTCATTTTACTGACTGTATAACCTTTTGAAGTTTTACTAGCTTTAATTAACTATTGAACTTGTGTAGGTTTTGTTCTTGGTTTCCTGTAAATGGTGCGGTCTTCTACAATGGGAGGGATTTCCTCTTCTAATTGTGACTGCAGTTGCTGCATTTATTCAGTCGGTTCTGTGCAATCCACTTCTTCTTTACATTCTTCAGTAAAAGTCAGTTTCTCCCCTTAAGAGCCAGCTGTGTTCTGAGGAATAATACCATCTAAATCCAAAGATAAAGAATATCAAAGTCTCAGGCTCCAATAAGTGATTGATGTGGGTGGTGGATTCCATCTCTGAGAACAAATGTGAAAGAGAAAACTTATATCCTTTTGATGGTTGCTCACTGTTCTGCCAGACTGAAAAGTTAATATTTGATTGAGAAAAGTAAGTACCATCCACTGTAATGATGTCATGAGGATTTGATCCGAATAAAGTAGGGATTGGAAGGAGACAGATCTGAGCTAATGTACTCCTAGTTGACTTTGTTGCAATGCAGATTGTATACATATATGTAGTTGCAATATGCAATAAATTTTCTTTTAATGTTTATTCAAGAAAAATCTTCTCATTACAACAGAAAGGAGGATATCCCCTTCCACAGTAGACCACTTCAGTTCAAAAGGACTCGCACACACAATAGTTACTTCCCTCTTCAGCATCTTTCGCTCCCTCCATTTTCTAGCTTCTATTTCAAGAGAGGTTAAGGGTCTGCACTGCCTTTTTGTAATGCTAGGGTTTGGGTGACTATGGTTTAGGGTGATACCTGGAGTACTGAGTTGAAGTCAAGTTTTTGACAACAGATACCAAAGAAAATGTAAAGCTTTACTGGAAACTCCATTTAATAAACACTATGTTTCAAAATAATGAAAAAAAAACTCTGTAATCCTGCGTCCATTGCATTAACATGTAGTATGTACCTGGCCCCTCATTCTGTCATGAGTTGTTCCCAAGCTCGAAGTTAAAGCAAAGATGAGCAAAGGATTTTTGGCCTCAATCATGAATCAGCATCTGAAAGGATCCTTATATATCGTCCAGCAGCTAGAGTTTAAATTAGTTTCCCTGCCAGCTGTCTCAATGTCTATGTATCAAACTTCATCCTGTGAGTCGTTAATGTTAGCAGAGTCAAATTCCTGGTATGGGCCTACCAGGAAGAGTTCATCCTGGTCTTTCTCTTTGCACTCATAATTCTCCAAAAAAAACAGTTTAGGTTGGGTTCCTACCAGTGGAGTTCATTCTGTCACTGGTTGTTTCTTCCAATACCATTGAATTATTGCTGGATTTCATGTTAGGTTCTTATGAGTCCTATGGCTCTGTTCACGATTGCCAGCATGAAGTAATTTGAGATCTATACTCCAGTGAATAAACAGCAACAATCTTCATTGAAAATAACTATGACATAGGTCCTTCCACACATGCTCAGTAGCTACGCATACGGTGTAGGTATAAGTATATTAAATGCCCAGTTTATAGGTAAAATATTGTTCTGTTTTTGTAGCAAACCAGGGTGAGTTGTCCTCTGCCCTTCTAAGCATTGCAGTTATCAAGGGAATAAATGTATTTCAAATGTTTCTGAATGGCAACCACACCCAAAGAACAAATAAAAAAAATAAATTTGTTATTGTGTGCTGTCTTAGACTTAAATTTGTAAACCATCAGGTATTTACATATGACTAATGCAAAGTCAATACTTATGAGTGTCTCTGTCAAAGTTTTCAGTAGACAAGTCCAGGCAACACACATGTAATATGCATAAACAGCTGCACTGGAATTATTATTTCAGCATAGGCACTGGAATTCAGTGAGGTGTCAAGAAATTTGCATTTCTTATTTTACATTTGCATAATAACAACAGATTACCTAAAATGATCCAGCTTTGAATGGAAACAATGAGACAAGCGTTAGAATCTACAAATGAATAATATATCAAAAGCAGCCTTTCAGCATCAGAGAGAAAGTGACATGGATTGATAACAGCAAGAATATGAAAAGTTCTTCTCTCTTTCTTTCTCTGAATCTCAAAACCCATTGAAAAAGCAACTTGGAACAATAAGCATCCACTACTAAAGAAACAACAAGGGATGGCATGGAGGCTCAGTGGTTAGGACTGCTGTCTCACAGTGCCAAAAACCCTGGTTCAATTCCACCCTTGGACAACTGTCTGCGTGGAGTTGTATGTTCTCCCTGTGTCTGCTTGGGTTTCCTCTGGGTGCTCCGGTTTCCTCCCACGGTCCAAAGGTGTGTAGGTTAGGTGGATTGGCCATACTAAACTGGCATAGTATCCAGGGATAGGTGGGTTAGTGATGGGATTGCAGGTTTACCAGGATAGGGTAGCCAGGGTTGGTCTGGTCGGTTGGTGTAAATCGATGGGCTGAACGGCCTACTTCCACATTGTTGGGCTTCTATGAACTAAAAGACAACAGCAAAACAGTTGGTACTCAGGATTAAAAGTTAATACCTCAAGGTCTCTATGGATATCAACTACTTTTACCTTCTGTCTGTGTAGACATTTACCCCTTTTAAGCATGTTACCTGTATTTTTGTGTGTGTGACATAAAGTCATAGAGTTATACAACAGGAAAATACACCTTTCAGTCCAACTCATCCATGCCAACCAGATATCCTGACCTAATCTAGTCCCATTTGCCAGCCTTTCGCCCATACCCCTCTAAACCCTTCCTATTCATATACCCCTTCCAGATGCCTTTGAAATGTTGTAATTGTATTGGTCACCTCCACTTCCTCCAGTAGTTCCTTCCATAGATGCACCACCCTTTGAGTGAAAAAGTTGCCTCTTAGGTCCCTTTTATAGCTTTTCCCTCTCACCTTAAACCTATGCCCTCAAGTATTGGACTCATTCCTACCCTGGGAAAAAAAGGCCTGAGCTATTCACCCTACCTATGTCCCTCATGATTTTATAAATCTCTATAAAATCACCCTTCAGCCTCCGACACTTCTGGGAAAATAACCCCAGCCAGTCAGCCTCTCCCTGTAGCCTCCAACACTAGCAGCACCCTCCAAACCCACTGCCATCACCATCTAGAAGAACAAGAGTGGCACATACATGGGAACCTTCAAGTCTCCCTCCAAGCTACTCACAATCATAATTTGGAAATATATTGCTGTTCCATCGGTGTCACTGGGTCAAAATCCTGGAATTCTCTCCCTAAGGCTATTGTGGGTCAACCTACAGCAGGTGGGCTGCAATGATTCAAGTAGGCAATTTGTCAAGGACAACTAGGGAGGGGCAATCAATCCTGGTCAGCCAGCAATGCCCATTTCCAACAAATGAATAAAAAACATACTTGTTTTCCACTTAGAGACCTTACAGTGATCAGAACCCAATATTGAGTTCAACAAGGTTAGAATATGACCACTCTTTTTTCATATTTGTTAACCGCTCCACAACCCAGGTCATTTCATGAAATGGGTCCTTTTCTGTTAGCCAATATTCTAAAAGAAGATCACTGGACTCAAGAAGGTAACGCAGTTTTCTTTTCACAGAGACTGCCAGACTTGCTGAGTTTCTCCAGCAATTTCTGTTTTTATTTGTTTCAAACATCCTCTGCCAGTTGGAATCATATCTTAGTCACGGAATATCACTGTTGGAACTCCTCAGTTTAGTGTCCTAGGCCCAACCATCTTCATTAATGATCTTCCCTTCATCATAACATCAGAGCTGGAAAAGTTCACTGATAGTTCTTTATTCAGCAGTATTCGCCACTCCGCAGATACTGAGGCATACCATATCCATATGCAGCAAGACTTGGTTTTATCCAGCTGGCCAACAAGGGCTAGGTTACATTCATTCCATAGAACTGCCAGGCAATGACCATCTCTAACCATCACCCTTTAACATTTAATGGAATTACCATCACTGAATCCCCTGCTGTCAAGGTCCTAGGGCAGGCATTCCCATTGATTAGAAATTGAACCAGACTCATCATTTAAATACTGTGACGATAGCAGCAGGTCAGACGCTAAGTATCTTGCAATGAGTAGCTCATTTCCTGACAGCTCAAAACCTGTCCACTAACGATTTGACGGAAGCTGAGGGGAGGCCTTATGGAAGTTTACAAAATTATGAGGGGCATGGATAGGATAAATAGACAAAGTCTTTTCCCTGGGGTCGGGGAGTCCAGAACTAGAGGGCATAGGTTTAGGGTGAGAGGGGAGAGATATAAAAGAGATCAAAGAGGCAACTTTTTCACACAGAGGTTGGTACATGTATGGAAACAGACCCTTCAGTCCAACCCGTCCATGCCGACCAGATATCCCAACTCAATCTAGTCCCACCTGCCAGCACCTGGCCCATATCCCTTCAAACCCTTCCTATTCATATACCCATCCAAATGCCTTTTAATTGTTGCAATTGTACCAACCTCCACCACTTTCTCTGGCAGCTCATTCCATACACGTACCAACCTCTGTGTGAAAAAGTTGCCTCTTAGATCTCTTTTATATCTTTCCCCTTTCACCCTAAATCTATGCCCTCTAGTTCTGGACTTCCCGACCCCAGGTAAAACACTTTGTCTATTTATCCTATCCATGCCCCTCATAATTTTGTAAACCTCTATAAAGTCATCCCACAGCCTCCGACACTCCAGGGAAAACAGCCCCAGCCTGTTCAGCCTCTCCCTATAGCTCAAATCCTCCAACCCTGGCAACATTATTGTAAATCTTTTCTGAACCCTTTCAAGTTTCACAACTTCTTTCCGATAGGAAGATGACCAGAATTGCATGCAATATTTCAACAGTGGTCAAACCAATGACCTGTACAGCTGCAACATGACCTCCCAACTCCTGTACTCAATACTCTGACCATCAAAGGAAAAAATATCAAATGCCTTCCTCATATCCTATCTACCTGCGACTCCACTTTCTCGGAGGTATGAACCTGCACTCCAAGGTCTCTATTGAGAGAAGGATGCAACTTAAAAGTAAATAGTGTGGTGTTTATCTCTCTCTTTTGCTTTGTCTCCCTTCCCCCCCCACCTCCCAACACTTCTCTTTCCCTCCCTCCCTCTCTCTCTTTGCCTGTCTCTATTTGGTTAGTCAATGTCATCTTCCTTACATTACAGACCAGCTTTTAGAGATTCTGTTTTAGAGCCTGGTGGTAAAGGGCATGAAAGTTAAATGAAGGCCAAAGATTGGAAACAGAACACAGAAAGAGTTCATTATCTCACTACATTCTGGCTTCTGCAGTTCTCTAAGCACTGTCCTAATTCCTTAGCCTTTAACACCTTTAGGCACTTTCCATTTACCTGTTCTACAACTAGGGTGGTACCATCTGTTACACTTAAATCTGCCATATATCAAAATTATGCATAATCCACCTAAATACATAAAAAACTAAGACTGCCAAATTTCAGTCAGTAATGAAAAGAAATCGCTCAATTTCTTGGGAAATGTGATGTGTCACTGCTAAAAATAAACATAGGAAACACGTTCTAAGATTCGTGATCTTTGTTGTTCTTGCTTCCCATAAGCAGCAATGAGAAAATGAACAGGTAATGGACTGAATCTTACATTGTTTGACTTAAGTCTGAGTTGCATCAAATTGTTTGAAGTGTTTTTGCCATGATCCCTAGTAAGTGTTCTCACCTCATCTTATCAAACCCGTCACATTAATTATCTTTTTGGCATCTCTCACATCTGATTTTCATCCAGTTTTAGTGTTCTCAGAACAACTCACCAGTGTTACAACACAGGGTAAACTCTGTTACAACACAGGGTAAACTCTGTTACAACACAGGGTAAACTCCTCTGCTAATTTAAACCAACAGCACAGAAAAGTTTCACCTCGTGCTATAATCTGTTAAAATTCGAGAGGCAAAGAATTATCCCGGAGGTAAATATTTAAAGTAAAAATTAACAACTTTAAGTCTAACAGAGAATATTAACTAACAACTATTTACAACTCCTTTCTCTTAAACCTCCCCCTCTACAATACTAGTCCGATAAAAATAATCCTGATTATAATTTACAGAAAAATAATCATGTTTCAAAACCAGTCAGCTTTGCCAAGTTTTCTCTGTACATTTTCCTCTGTAGATTCTCTCCACAGGTTGGTTTAGATGTTTTTGCGAAGCAAACTCCTTCTCCAGACAGGTACCTCTCAGAGAGCTCTTGCCAGCAGCTTATGTCTGTTGGTTTTTTTGGCAGTTCACTTTGCCGCTCTGGCTAACTGGTCAAAACGTACGATACTTATATCTCAAAATATCGGATCGTTTCATTGGTTTTAATATTATCAAATACTAAATTCAAACTTAATTGGAGTTTTGTATCTTAGGGCATAATTTAAACTGATTGGCTGAATTTGAAATTTGGTTTTGTCTCACAGCAACCCAGCTACTCTAGCTGTTCGATCAAATGTTATATTGTTACCTTGTTCAGAACACTTTGTGAAGTGTCAGATAGTTCTGCTAGCTTTTCAACTCTCTTAAAGGTACAGTACACCTCTACACCTTCATAACACTACTCACTGGATAAACACCCAAAAACCAGTTTCCGTTGTGCCCACATTATAATTAAACACACTGCAGTGTGTATGATGAGCACTGGCATTCTGATGTTGCCCTGCTTGGTAACAGACAGAATTGGAACATGGCAGAGAAGGGAAAGATGGCACCACACTTCTCTGACAGGCACTCTGGTGGATGGGGCAGCGCAAAGGAAACGAGGCCTTTTTCCAGAAGAAGGGCAAAAGGACCCTACCACCAGACCCTGCCAACCTGGTCTGAAGTTGCCACCTGGATGTCTGCCAGGGTATGGAGTAACAGTCCACAACGTTGAAAGAAGTTCAATGACCTTCCCCAGTCTAGCAAGGTAGATGCCACCCTATTCACACTCACTCTCTCTCTGCTACTGGACCCATCTTCCACCAAAGCTCATGCCTGGCTAACCTCACTGTTGACTGCAACACATTCCTTCACCTGCAATTCAACCTTAGGATCTTACACCAGAGAATCTGCATTGCCTCATGCCCTTCACAACACTTCCCTGCATTTACCCCACATGCACCAGGTCCAACAGAAATGCCACCCACTGTCATTTCACATATTTCTCCCCTTTCTTCTTATTAAAGGTGAAAACAATCCATAACAGGTCAGACAGAGACCGCACGGGTAAGAAATGCACCCTGGGTAAAAGCATTTTTCTTCATGTACACTCTATTCTTTATGACAATCACCTTAAATCAGTGCCTGTTAGTAGCTATCTTTCCACTTGGGGAAAAGGTTTTCCCTGTCCATTCTATTCATGACCTTTCATGATTTTGCACACAGAAAGTAGTCACCCCTCAACCTTCTTCATTCTAAGGAAAACAAACTAGGCAGCACAGTGGCTAGCACTGTTGCCTCACAGTGCTAGGGATCCAGGTTTGATTCCACCCTCAGGTGACTGTCTGTGTGGAGTTTGCACATTTCCCCATCTCTGTGGGTTTTCTCCAGGTGCTTCAGTTTCCTCCCACAGTTCCATGAAATGCAGATTGGATGGATTGACCATGCTAAATTGCCCATGGTGTCCAAGGATGTGCAGGTTAGGTGGATTGTCCATGAGAAATGTAGGGTTACAGGGATAGGATAGGGGTGGGTCTGGGTGAAATGCTCAATGGACCAAATGGCCTGCTTCTGCACTTTAGGAATGCTTGTCAGATTGACCAATGGAGACTAATGGCTATTTCTGCTCAGTCCTAATTATTTAATTCAAAAGCTGGCATTTGTTCATCGCCATAGCACGGTTGCCCCAGGTGAAGAGGTGGTTTATGGCACTTTTTAAAAAATCTATTGTATTCTAACTTAAAGTGTAGTCTCCTTTATATTGGTGAGATGAAACACAGACTTGGATTGCTGCTTAGAGACTGGAATGAAAGGGATCCCAGCTGTGGATCCATCAGTAGCACTCCATCCTGAGTTCAATTGGCAAAAACAATCTACTTTTTTGTACTCATCCTCACAACAGCCTCACTGACTAGAACAGCATTTATTGCCCATCTTTGGAAATGGTGGCTGTGATTTGCCTTCATGAACAGTTGAAGTACATTTTGTGAATATACTGTAGGCAGAGTGTTCCCAAGTTCTAATTTAGCTTCCTACTTTCAATTATCTTCCTGTGATCCATGTCCGTGGTAGGGAGCAGATGCTGGTTCTTGAATTCAATAGTTGGAAATGAGCAGAAATAGCTGTTAATCTGGTATTGTTCAATGTGACAAGCAGAGAGGGAGCTATTACACACATCAAAAAATGGCACATCAGGCTGAAAACTAAATCCACATTGCACATCAAAAAAAGAATCTGGAGTTTCCCTGTAAGTTATAGTCCTGAATCATCAAGTATTGACCTTTGTCAAATCAGCTTCTGTTCTCTTCATCTATGAAAGCAATGAATGAGTGTTTGATTCTGAAGTAAGTGAAACTCCTTGATGTAGTACTTTGATTTTTCTTTTAAAACATAGGCAATAATTTGTCAACTACTGTCTCAGTTCACTAGGAATAATCAAAACAATAATAAATCATTTCAAGAAGTGCTGCCTTTTTACACTGAAAAATGTTTTATGAGCGCTTTAGAACTTTTCTGTTTTCTTCTCAACTTTCTCAACCTGTCCATGCAATCTTCACCTTTCATCCTTCATATTTGACCACCACTCTTGTAAAGATGCTGACCTTTACTGTAGCAGTTCTGTAGAGGACTCAACCACCAGACCCTAATGCATTTATTTACCATGGAGAAATGTGTTTTCAATTTCCCATTCAGAGCAAGCGACTACTCAGTTAATCCACTTCAAAATCAAATATCATTTGTGGAAAATCTACCAGACAGAGATGTGCAACCTGGTGACACTCCACAGTTTTGAATAAACTGACTACCCAGAGAAGATATAACAACAGAGAGGGTCACCCACTTGAATTAAATTTGCATCAAAAAGTGTGGCGTTGGAAAAGCACAGCAGGTTAGACAGCATCTGAGGAGCAGGAAAGTCAATGTTTCAGCATAAGCCCTTCTCCTGGAATTCCTTTTCGATTCTGACTCTCTAGCATCTGCAGTCCTCACTTTCTCTTGAATTAAATTTGCCTCATAGATATGTTTTAAGTTAGGATTTAATGTGAAGATTATTATCTTTTATTTAAAACATTTTAAAATGCAGACCATGCTACATCATGTGTTATATATGTAACAGTGTTGTATATTTCAACATGCCATGATGTGTACATTTTCATGAGGCCACAGTTAGAGCATTGCAACCAGGTGGAACATCTTACTTCAGGAAACATGCCAAGTATATGGAGAAGACAGTTACTATGAGAGCAGGATGAGAGAGTTTTGATGAGGTCGGACTAGAGAATCTGGAACTCTTTTCACTCGGTTAGAGATACTTAGGAAGAATTGGAAGAAGCATTCTGAATTAAGAAAAGTGCTAATGAGATAAATGAAAAGAAGCAATTTATGCTGGTTGGTCAGTCAGTAACTAGAGGATATAATTTTTTAGGTCATTAGCAGAAGAACACATTGAAGAAGTTATGAGAAATAAATTGCATATTGTAGCATGAGGACATTTAAGTCTAGTTTTTTTGTTCTCTCCTGTTTGGATAGTGGTAATGTAGAAATTCTACCATGTCCAAATGTTAGTGCTAATTGCTTGCTTTACTTCCCTAAACTGACCCTCCTTGCTGAGTTAGGCTTAATGATTTGGAGAATCCGGTGTTGGACTGGGGTGTACAAAGTTAAAATCACACAACACCAACTTATAGTTCAACAAGTTTATTTGGAAGCACTACCATTCAGAGTGCTGCACCTTTATCAGGTAGCTTCAATAGTAACAATGAGACTGAAGCACAAAACAACAGAGCAATCATTGAAGAATAGCATCAATGAAAGGAAATTTCAGCTTCCTGTAACAAAAATGTTAACAACCAAATTTCATCTGGACCTTTTTAAGGAGGTGTTGCAGAGTGGGTGTGTACTTTTACCTCAACCCACTTGGAGTGCAACTAATCAGATTGGATCAGCCAACCATTTGAAATTCCAAACAATTTTACATGGGAGGCTAAAGTGGCTTCCATAGCATTTTTGTTATTGTATTCCAGTCTTGTATTCCATGATGCAATGAAATATGATTTAAATCTACACAAATAACAAAAAGGTATAAAATCATGAGGGGCTTGGATAGGATAAATAGACAAAGTCTTTTCCCTGGGGTGAGGGAATCCACAACTAGAGGGCATAGGTTTAGGGTGAGAGGGGAAAGATATAAAAGGGACCAAAGGGTCAGCTTTTTCATACAGAGGGTGATGTATGTATAGAATGAGCTACCCAGAGGAAGTGGTGGAGGCTGGTACAATTACAGCATTTAAAAGGCATCTGGTTGGGTATATGAATAGGAAGGATTTAGTGGGATATGGACTGGAAAATTGGAACTAGATTAATTTAGGATATATGGTCAGCATGAACGAGTTGACCATGCTGTACAGCTCTATGACTCTGAAGAAGGGAGAATGTGGGAAGAAGATAAGTGGAAGGAGGGTAAAGTGGGAGAAGGGGTTTTCCCTCAATCTGCACTATTTTTTGAAAATCAAAGGATTCAGCTTAGGGCAAGGTCAGTGGTTGATATCTGAGAACCAACCCCCTGTATCCTCACACACACTTCCCTCTCGTTGAGACCCTGAAACTGCACAAATGCACCTATTCCACCACACCCAGGCATCACTTTCCTTTTTTTGCCCCAATCTTCTCAAATAAGTCTGATGGTGTCTTGCAGTAGATGCCAAGGTGCTACCCAGTTCTGGAGATGCTAGCCTCTGATTGAACTTCCTTGTCTGGATTTATGAACCAGCACAAGGCCTGCCAGCAATCAAGCCACTTCCTGGTTGACATTCAACCGCCAGGTCCTCAGGCAAAGACAAGCCATGGTTTGCTCCCCACTAAATTCTCCAGCTTTCAAACTTCGTCCAAAAATGGGAGCGGCCAGCTAATGTGCCGCTTTGTTGCAGAATTAGATCCCTTTAGCTTTCAAAAGTGAATTATGTATATCCATGTAAAGCAAAACTTGCATAGTTATTGGAAAGCACACAGAAGCGCTAACTGGGTAATTCTTTCAATGAACCAGCAGAGGCACAATGGGCTAAATGGCCTCCCCTTTGTATACTGTATGATTCATCAAATCTTTGTGTTAAGTGTCCTGTCAGTGAATTGAAGTAATGCAAACTCATTCCACTGGAGATCCTAAGAGACATGTAGAGGAAATTTACAGCCAATCAGTCGGGGGTTGAATTGAACTCCAAATCCCAAGGTGAAAGGTCAATCTTTGCCCTACCTCACCTCTTAGTATCCCCAGGTTCTTCACAGAATGAGTTATTGTCATTCAAGTAATATTTAGCCTACTGCAGACTAATGACAAAGAGACCATGCCCCAGGGAATATCGAACATCTCTGTCTTTACTTGAACCTATGACCTTTAATGTCTTTTGCAATACTTATCCAATTGATTTGAAAGGCTTTTATATCCCAGCAGCCTACTCCAAAGGTGATAAAGTGACTGTCAATGTTTTCACAAATGTTCATCAACTACTCCCATTGTGGTACTATTAATTTGTTCAGGGGAAACTAGGTTTTAATTCATTTGTATAAATGAGAGACGGAGAGGGAGAAAGAGAGAGAGAAATATCGAGAGACGCATGGAGATAAATGGGAGAAAATAGGACAGAGAAACCAATATTGAGAAGGAAAAAAAACACTGCCAGCAAGAGGGGAAACATGGTTATTTACAGAGGGAAGAAAGAAAGCAAAGCAGAGAGTGATCGGCAAGAGAAACTGAGAAATGAGAAATCAAAAGAGAGAGAGATAGACACATATGTAGGTAGGCAGACAATAATGGGAAAAGTGACAGAAAAAAAGGAAACATGCAGCGTGAGAAGAGTAAAACAAGTAGTGCTGAGCTGAGACTTCAGTTAAGCACTAATTCTTTGAATGGAATTACTCTAAAATTGTGTACATTTGAGGGAAACAAGCAATTAAGTAATGTGAGAACACCTGAGCAGACATGAACAAATGACTGGTGTGCAATTTACATGGAGGCCTGTGTATTCTCCAGGTCACAATAGATTAAGTGATAAGAACAACAATTTACACATTAATGCTGTCCTTCACCCTCTCAACATTCCCCTGCCTCCTGTAGCCTGCTCCCTGTTGGAGGAGCTGCCACCCACCTGAATCATCCCTGGAATTCTTTCACAATATATTGCTTTGCATTCTTTCTATGTGCCTCTCAGGCAAAAAGCACTAAATTGGTGCATTGCACTCAACATGCTCCATGTAACATTATACCAACTTTAATTTTGGAAATCAAAGCCTAAAATTAAACCTGATTGATAAACATGAATGGGATGAGAAACGGAGATTTTCAAAGGCCCAGGCTACAGCTGTATCTCTTCTTCTTATTGAGAACATTATAAGTATTTTATTGCCCTTCAAGTGTTTAACTGTTTCACTGCCCTGTACATTAGTTTCCTTTTAGCAAAGAAGTCCATTAGACCAGGATATGGGTTGCAGGTGTATAGGAACACCACAGGAGCAGGAGAATCGACGTCTCAGGCATGAGCCCTTCTTCAGGAATGAGGAAACTGTGTCCAGCAGGCTAAGATAAAAGGTAAGGAGAAGGGACTTGGGAGAGGGGCGTTGGAAATGTGATAGGTGGAAGGAGGTCAAGGTGAGGGTGATAGGCCGGAGTGGGGGTGGGGGAAGACGTCAGGAAGAAGATTACAGGTTAGGAAGGCGGTGCTGAGTTCGAGGGATTTGACTGAGACAAGATGGGGGGAGGGGAAATGAGGAAACTGGAGAAATCTGAATTCATCCCTTGTGGTTGGAGGGTTCCCAGGCGGAAGATGAGGCGCTCTTCCTCCAGCCGTCGTGTTGCTATAGTAAGGCGATGGGGGAGTCCAAGGACCTGCATGTCCTTGGTTGAGTGGGAGGGGGAGTTGAAGTGTTGAGCCACGGGGTGGTTAGGTTGGTTGGTCTGGGTGTCCAGAGGTGTTCTCTGAAACGTTCCGCAAGTAGGCGGCCTGTCTCCCCAATATAAAGGAGGCCACATTGGCTGCAGCAGATGCAGTAAATGATGTGTGTGGGGGTGCAGGTGAATTTGTGACGGATATGGAAGGATCCCTTGGGGCCTTGGAGGGAAGTAAGGGGGGAGGCGTGGGCGCAAGTTTTGCATTTCTTCCGGTTGCAGGGGAAGGTGCCGGGAGTGGAGGTTGGGTTGTTGGGGGGTGTGGACCTGACGAGGGAGTCATGGAGGGAGTGGTCTTTTCGGAACGCTGATAGGGGAGGGGAGGTAAATATATCTCTGCTGGTGGGGTCCGTTTGGAGGTGGCGGAAATGACGACAGATGATACGATGTATCTGGAGGTTGGTGGGGTGGTAGGTGAGGACCAGTGGGGTTCTGTCCTAGTGGCGATTGGAGGGCCGGGGCGCAAGGGCAGAGGAGTGGGAAGTGGAGGAGATTCGGTGGAGGGCATCATCGATCACGTCTGGGGGGGAAATGCAGTCTTTGAAGAAGGAGGCCTAAGGCTGTGACTTCTACTGTCCCCTGATGTCCAAGAGTCCCCAGAGCTCTTCAGTTCAGCATTGTGAAGACAGACTTAGACCCCAGACCAGGTGCAACTGGTAGAATAAAAGTAAATGATCAACAGACTCTGGCAAGGAGCCACAGAATAATCAAGAAGCCACAGGATATTTCTTCAAGCCAGAGGTGATCTTTGCTGCTGAGTCTTCTCCCCGAACACACAGTCAGGATATCATAAGAGTCATACAGCACAGAAACAGATCCTTCAGTTCCATCCGTCCATGCCAACCAAGTTTCTCAAAGGCAAACTAGTCCTACGTGCCTACATTTGACCTTCTCAACCCATCCTACTCATGTACCTATCCAAACGTCTTTTAAATGTAGTAACTGTCCTTTCATCTACCACTTCCTCTGGAAGTTCATTCACATATGAGCCACCCTGTGGGTGAAAAGGGTGCCCCTCAGGTTCCTTTTAAATCTTTCTCCTCTCACCTTAAAAATATGCCCCCTAGTTTTAAACGTCCCCACTCTAGGGAAAAAAAAACTTTGGTATTCACCTTGTCTGTGCCCCTCATGATTTTACAAAACTCTTAAAGGTCACACCCCAACCTCCTATGTTCCAGTGAAAAAAGTCCCAGCCTGTCCTGAAACTCAAATCCTCTTGTCCTAGCAACATCTTTCTTTATAACTCATGTCTGGTATCATAGTAGCTGCCAGACCATAGACTATCCCAATTCAAACTTCATCTGAATGAACCATATATTTGCCTATTATACCACTGGGGTCTCATTCCATTCACTGCACCCATAATCCTATAGCCAAAACTCATTATATACCAGAGGACATTGCTACTAGTAAAATACCAGTGTGGGTGAGAAGAAGTCCTTAAATGGCCAATTAGGCACTTAAGAGCCTCAGTTGCACCAAGAACAGGTGGGAAACCCAAAACCCACCCCACTAATGGTAAAGTGCCAGTGTAAATGAGTAGGGAAGGGGCAGAGCAGCTTCCATCACTGTGGTATTACACTGATTTCCACTTCTGGCACCTTGAGGTACTGCCACATCTGCCATTATGTGGTTCAAGCATGTGGTTGTGGTAGCTCAATGTCATTAACTCTCCTTTGTTTTTACTTTTCTAACTGGCTTGTCAAATGAATAGTGGTACAGGATGCATCATTGTATAATATTTACAGAAGAGGCACTGTTCTGAGTTGGCAACAATGGTTTATTTCACGATGGCACTGAGTTAACAGGAGGACCATAAAATCTCAAGACATAGGGGCCGAAGCTGGCTATTCAGCCCATGAGGAGAAAGTGAGGACTGTAGATGTTGGAGTTCAGAGTCGAGAGTGTGGTACTGGAAACGCACAGCAGGTCAGGCAGCATTCGAGAAGCAGGCGAATTGAAGTTTCAGGCAAAAGCACTTCTGTCCAAAATATCGATTCTCCTGGTCTTTGGATGTTGCCTGACCTACTGTGCTTTTCCAGTGCCACACTCTCGACACTATATAGCCCATGAGTCTGCTCCATCATTCAAAGAGATCATGGTTAATCTAATAACGCAAAATTCCTTTTTCCTTCTTTTTTCAAAATTTCAAGATTATCAGCAAGAGAGCTGGAAGTGATATGGGGAGAAACTTCTTTACTCAGAATTGTTAGGGTTTGCAATGTGCTGTCTGGGAGAGTAGGGACTCTTCTGTATCATAAAAGTCTATGATTCTATGATTCTCTGATTCCCATAACTCTGGATCCTTTCTTTTGATTAAAAAATTGTCTATACCATCTTTGAATATACTTAGACACAACCTTGACAACTCTCTGTGGTAAAGAGTTCCACAGATTCACTCTGTTCTGAAAGAAGAACTTACTCCTCATCTCTATCTAAAATGGTGATTGCTTATTCTGAGATTATGGCTCCCTCCCGACAAGGGGAATCAGTCCACCTGTATCCAACAGTCAAACATGCTAAGAATCTTATATGTTTCAATAAGGTTGCCCCTCAATCTTCTAAACTCCAATTAGTCTAGGTTCAACTTATTTAACTTCTCATCATAAGAAAATCCCTCCAAGTTTGAGATCAATCTCATGAACCTTCTCTGGATTGCCTCAAAAGTCAATATATCCTGTTTTAAATACAGAAACAAAAACTGTCCAAAGTACTCTAGATGTGGTTTGGCTAATATCTTGCATAGATTCAGCAATATTTCCTGTGTTTATACTCCATTACCATTGAAATAGAGATCAACATTCTATTTCCCTTCCCTACTACCTGCTCAATTTGTATGCTAATCTTTGGAATTTATGCACATGTATCCCAAAATCCTTTCGTTTTTATTTTCATTCATTTGTAGGATGTGGGTGTCACTGGCTGGCCAGCATTTATTACCCATGTCTAGTTGTCCTTGAGAAGATGGTGACGAGCTGCCTTTTTGAACTGCTGCAGCCTATCTGCTGTGGGTTGACCCCAGGGAGGGAATTCCAGGATTTTGACCCAACAGTGAAGGAACAGTGATATATTCCCAAGTCAGGATAGTAACTGGCTTGGAGGGGAACTTGGTGAGGTGTTCCCATGTTTCTGCTGCCCTTGCCCTTCTAGATGGATGTGGTTGTGGATTTGGAAAGTGATTTTTGAGGATTTTTGGTGAATTTCTGCAGTGCGTCTTGTAGGTTGGTACACACTGCTGCTATTGAGCATCGGTGTTAGAGAGAGTGGATGATTATGGATGTGGTGCCAATCAAGAGATCTGTTTTGTCCTAGATGGTACCAAACTTCTTGACTATTCTTGGAGCTGCACTCATCCAGGCAAGTGGGGAGTATTCCATCACACCTCTGTCTTGCGTCTTGTAGATGGTGGACAGGCTTTGAGGTGTGTTTATCTGGTGAGTCCATTTGATTTTCTGGTCCATGTTAATCCTCAGGAAGTTGATAGTGCCGGGATTCAGTGATGGAACACTGGATATAATGGATTTAATGTCAAGGGGAGGTAGTTAGATTGTTGCTTATTGGTAATGGTCATAGCCCAGAATTTGAATGGCGCGAATGTTACTTGCAATTTAGAGTCATAGAAATATACAGCATGGAAACAGACCCTCCAGTCCAACTCGTCCATGCTGACCAGATATCTCAACCGAATCTAGTCTCATCTGCCAGCACCTGGCCCATATCCCTCCAAACCCTTCCTATTTATATACACATCCAAATGCCTTTTAAATGCTGCAATTGTACCAGCTTCCACCACTTCCACTGGCAGCTCAATCCATACACATACCACCCTCTGCATGAAAAAGTTGACCCCAACGTCTCTTTTATTTCTTTCCCCTATCACCATAAACCTATGCCCTCTGTTTCTAGACTCCCCAACACCCCAGGGAAAAGACTTTGTCTATATATCCCATCCATGCCTCAAATGATTTTATAAACCTCAATAAGGCAATCTCTCAGCCTCCGATGCTCTAGGGAAAACAGCCTCAGCCGATTCAGCCTCTCCCTATATCTCAAACCCTCCAACTCTGGCAACATCCTTGTAAATCTTTTTTGAAACCTTTCAAGTTTCACAACATCCTTCCTATGGGAGGGAGACCAAAATTGCACACAATATTCCACTTGTCAGCCCAAGCCTGGATATTTTCCAGATCTTGTTGCACTTGAATATGGACTGCTTCAGAATCTGAGGAGTCATAAATGATGCTAAATATTGTGTAATCATTGGTGAACATTCTCAGTTCTGAGCTTATGATGAAGGCAAGATCATTGATGAAGTAGCTGAAAGTGGTTGGGCTTAGGACACTACCCTGAGGCACTCCTGCAGAGATGTCCTACAGCAGAGATGACCAATCTTCAACAACTATAAGCAACTTCCTTTCTGTCACATATGACTCCAACCTGTGGAGAGTTTAACCCTTGATACCCATTGATTCCTGTTTTGCTAAGGCGCCTTGATGTCACACTCGGTCAAATGCAGACTTGGTGTCAAGAGCGATCACTCTGACCTCACCTGTGGAAATTAGCTCTTTCGTTCATATTTGATTCAAGGTCGAAATGAGGTCAGGGGCTGAGTGACCAAACTGGGTGTTACTGAATAGGTTATTGTTGAGCAGGTGCTGCTTTATAGTACTACTGATGAAAATAGATTGATGGGGTAGTAATTGGCCAGGTTGTATTTGCCCTGCTTTTTATGTACAGGACATACCTGGGCAATTTTCCATATTGTCAGGTAGATGCCAGTGTTATAATTGTACAGGAACAGCTTGGCTCCGGGAGCGGCACGTTCTGGTGCACAGGACTTCAGTACTAATATCGGAATGTTGTCAGGGCCTACAGTCCTTGCAGTATCCAGTGCCTCCAACCGTTTATTGATATCACATGAAATGAATGAATTGGCAGAAGACTGGTATCTGTAATGCTGGGGACCACTGGAGGAGGTAAAGATGGATCATCGACTCGGCACTTCTGGCTGATTATTGCTGCAGAAGCTTCGACCTCATCTTGTGTATTGAGGTGCTGGGCTCTTCCATCATTGAGGACTGGCATATTTGTTAAGCCTCACTGAGTAGTTTAGTTGTCCACCACCATTCATGACTGGATGTGACAGGACTGGTTGTGAGATCACTTACCCTTGTCTATCACTTGCTGTTTATGCTGTTTAGCATGCAAGTAGTCCTGTATGGTGGCCTCACTAGATTGACACCTTACCTTCAGGTATGCCTGTGCTGATTCTGGCACGCCCTCCTGCAGTCTCCATTGAGCCAGGGTTGATCCCCTGTTGTTTTGATATTGGTTGAGTTTAGGATATGCTGGGCCATGAGGCTACGATTTGTGTTGGAGTACAATTCTGCTGCTGTTGATGGTTCACAGCACCTCATGGATGTCCAGTCTTGAGTTGTTCAATGTCTGTCCCATTTAGCATGGTGATAGTACCATACAACATGATGGAGGTTATTCTCAAAGAAAAGATGGGACTGTAAGTCCACAAGAATTATGTGGTGGTCATTCTTACAAATATTATCATAGACAAATGCATCTGTAGCTGGCAGATTGGGAAGGGTTAGATCAAATACGTTTGTCCCTCTTGTTGGTTCCTTCATCACCAGCTCCGGAGCCAGTCTAACAGCGATGTCCTTTAGGACCCATCCAGCTCAATCAGTAGTAATGCTGCCAAGCCACCCTTGGTGGTGGACATTGAAATTCCCCAGCCAGAGCACATTTTATGCCCTTGCCATCCTCAGTGCTTCCTCTAAGTGTTGTTCAACATGGAGGAGCACCAATTCAATAGCCAAGGGAGGACAGGATGTTTCTTTGCCCATGTTTAACCTGAAGACTTGAGACTTCATGAGGCCTGGAGTCAATATTGAGGACTTCCAGGGCAACTCCATCCGACTGTATACTACACCTCTGCTGAGCTGAAAATGTGTTGCTGGAAAAGCGCAGCAGATTAGGCAGCATCCAAGGAGCAGGAGAATTGACGTTTCAGGCATGAGCCTTCTTCAGGAATAAGGAGAGTGTGCCAAGCAGGCTAAGATAAAAGGTAGGGAGGAGGAACTTGGTGGAAGGGCATTGGAAATGCGATAGGTGGAAGGAGGTAAAGGTGAGGGTGATAGGCCGGAGTGGGGGTGGGGGCGGAGAGGTCAGGAAGAAGATTTCAGGTTAGGAAGGTGGTGCTGAGTTCAAGGGTTGGGACTGAGACAAGGTGGGGGGGAGGGCAAATGAGGAAACTGGAGAAATCTGAGGTCATCCCTTGTGGTTGGAGGGTTCCTAGGCGGAAGAATCGACGTTTCAGGCATGAGCCCTTCTTCAGGAATGAGGAGAGTATGCCAAGCAGGCTGAGATAAAAGGTAGGGAGGAGGGACTTGGGGGACTTCTGCCTATGAACCCTCCAACCACAAGGGATGAACTCAGGTTTCTCCAGTTTCCTCATTTCCCCTCCCCCCACCTTGTCTCAGTCACAACCCTCGAACTCAGCACCGCCTTCCTAACCTGTAATCTTCTTCCTGACCTCTCCGCCCCCACCCCCACTCCGGCCTATCACCCTCACCTTAACCTCCTTCCACCTATCGCATTTCCAATGCCTCTCTCCCAAGTCTCTCCTCCCTACCTTTTATCTTAACCTGCTTGGCACACTCTCCTCATTCCTGAAGAAGGGCTCATGCCCAAAACGTCGATTCTCCTGCTCCTTGGATGCTGCCTGACCTGCTGCGCTTTTCCAGCAACACATTTTCAGCTCTGATCTCCAGCATCTGCAGTCCTCACTTTCTCCTACACCTCTGCTGAGACTACCCTGCCAGTGGAACGGGACATATCTAGAGATGGTGATGGTTGTGTCAAGGACATTGTCTATCAGGCTTTATTCCGAAAGTATGACTATGCCAAGGTGTTGCTTGACTAGTCTGCCCCCATATGTTAGTAAGGAGAAGTTCGCAGAGTTGACAGGGCTGCTTCTGCTATTGCATTTTCCAGTGCTTAGGTCAATGCCACATGATCCATTCAACTTCATTTCTTTGAGACTTTGTAGCGATTGACACAAATAAATGGTTTACTAGACCATTTCAGAAGGCAATTGAAACTCAATTATATTGCATGTGGGTCTGGAATCACATGTAGGCCAGAATAGTAGTTTCCTTCCCTAAAGACATAAGTGAACTAGATGGATTTTTCCCAACAAACAGCAATGATTCCATCAGTAGATTGTTAATTCCAGATTTTTTTTTCCCCTTTACTGACTTCAAATTTCACCATGGTGGGATTTGAACCCAGGTTCTAGAAACATTAGCTGAGTTTCTGGATTAATAGTCTCATGATATAACCACTAGGCTATCACCTCCCCTTTGTGGTGTAGTTTTCTGCAGTCTTTCACCATTTAAATCATATTCATTTCCTGTATCCTTCCTGTTAAAGTGCAGAACCTTATGTTCTCATATTATAATCCATCTGCCAAGTCTTTGCCTGCTCATTTAACCTATCTGAATCAATATGCAGAATATTTGTGTCATACTCATGTCTTTCCCTCTTTCTTTGGCCAACTGCAAACTTGGTTATAGTACATTCACTTTCCTTATCCAAGTTATTGTATATTGTAAATAAATGTGGCCCCAGCACTGATTTCTGTGGCAACCCACTAGCTACAGGTTGCCTTTCCAGTTTATCCCAACTCTCTTAGTTAGCTAAACCTCTACATGTGCTCATATAACATCCACAACCAACATTCCCTCTAAGCTGTGCACCTACTGCCTCAAGGTGGTGGGGGTTGGGGAGGCGGGAGGAGAAGATATTGTGAAGTACGGGACAGGGGAAGCAGAGAAGAATTCTGACATTCTGACTGCATCCTCTCCAGGTCACCAGCAATAAGGCATTTCTTTCATCATCACTCCCCCAGTGTGGAAGCAGGCCATTCAGCCATTTGAGTCCACACCGATCTTCCAAAGAGGATCCCACTGACACCCACCTCCTACTCTATCCCTTTGACCCTGAATTTCCCATAGCCAAGCCACCTGACCAGCATATCTTTGGACTGTGGAAACGAGAGCAAGCCCGGGCAGACAAAGGAAAATGTGTACAAGCAGTCACCTAAGAGTGGTATTGAACCCAGGTCCCTGGTGCTGTGAGGCAGCAGTGCTAATCACTGTGCGAGCATGCTGCATTTTTCACATTCCTGGAATTCTCCGCATAATGTGAATGTGACATGCTGTTATTATTTTACTCATTAATTAGTAACTTGTGGTGTGAAGAGAAATTTTGGGAATTGGGCTTAACCTTAATTGCTGGATAATTTGCACCATTCTGCCACTTCATTACCCAAAATGATCATGGCTGATCATCCAATTCAGTTGCATGTTCTCACATTCTCCCATACTCTTTAATCCCTTTAGCTCTAAGAATTATTTCTAACTCCTTCTTGAAAACATTCAAACATTTTGGCATCAGCATTTTCTGTGGCACAGAATTCCACAGGATCCCTGATCTCTGGGTGAAGAAATCTCTCTTCATTTCAATCTTAAGTGGCCAACTATGTAACCTTAAACTGTGCCCCATGTTTCTGGGTTCCCCAGTTATTGGGAACATCCTTCCTGCATTTACCCTGTCTAATCATATAGAATTTTATAGGTTTCTATGAGATCACTCGTCATTCTTCTAAACTTCACTGAGTATTGTCCCAGCCAATCTCACACTTCACACTCCAAAGTAGCTTTGTGTCATCTGTAAACTTGGATACATTACATTTAGTTTCCTCATCAAAATCCTTAATGTATGTTATCAATAGCTGGGGTCCAAGCACTGATCTCTGTGCCACCCTATTAGTCACTAGCTGCCACCCGAACAAAAGACCCATTTATTCCCTTTTTCTCATGTCAGTCAAGTTGTTCTATATTCATGTTAGTATACTACCCCCAATGCACTTTAATTTTACATGTTAATTCCTGATGTAGGACCTTATCAAAAGCCTTCTGAAAGTCCAAGTAAACCACATCCACTTGCTCCCCCTCAAAAACTCTACAGGGGAAGCAGAGAAGAATTCTGACATTCTGACTGCATCCTCTCCAGGTCACCAGCAATAAGGCATTTCTTTCATCATCACTCCCCCAGTGTGGAAGCAGGCCATTCAGCCATTTGAGAATCCTTGAAAAATTCCAGTAGATTTGTCAAGCATGTTTTCTCTGTTGTAAACCCATGCCAACTCTGTCCAATTATTATGAAGAAGTGGGTGTACCTTTAAAAGCATTAAAAGCAGCAAAACTCCGGGACACAGCACCAAGCGTTCTCAATAAGGCAACATGTATGTAACACTGAGCTGAACAACTCGAATAGTTCATTGCCTGGAGACACAAACAAATTCGAATTCAGCCAATCAGTTTAAATTATACCCTGATTTTAAAAAATCCAATCAAGTTTGAATTGAGTATATTGACAACCTTAAAAGCCAATGACATAATCTGATGCTTTGGGGTATAAGAGCAGGGAAAAATTGAACAGTTGAGAGGAGAACTGACAACCCAGCATGTAAAAAGACTGCCTGAAAAATAGCTCTCTTAAAAGGCACCTTTTCGATCAGTAACCTGTGATGCAGAAATTCCTAACAAAGAGAAAAGACCTAGGAAGACCCGAAGACAAGAACCTACAGTTGCCTAGTCTTGAAGTAAGAAGTGTTGTTTTGTAAATCTTAATTGGGAGTTTTATTGGACTAGTATTATAGAAGGGAAGGTAAAAGATAGATTCGAGAAAGAAATTGTAAATAGTGGTTTGTTAATTATTCTCCGTTATACTTTAAGAAATAAACTTGTTAATTTTTACTTTGCATGGTTTTTGGCCACTCGAATATCTACAGATTATTGCACAGCATAAATCTTTTCTGTGTTGCTGGTTTTAAATTAAGCAGGAGGGTTTACCCCATTTTGTAACACAATATTGTCACTGTCTTATCACGAAAGGGAAATGGGATCAAGTTAGAATAAAACAACTGATGTGGCAGAGCCTGCAAAATGTTTAAACATGTTTTGCTTCAAATTTTATTGAAACATAGAAAATAGGAACAGGAGTAGTCCATTCTGCTGTTTGAGCCTGCTCTACGTTTCAAGGGGATAATGGATGATCATCCTACTTAGTACCCATGTTGGTTTTTCATTCTATATCCTTGAATTCATTCAGCTCTCAGAAATATATCTAACACCTTCTTGAAAATATTCAATGCTTTGGCCTCAACCGCTTTCTGTGGCAGAGTGTTCCACAGGCCCACCAATCTCTGAGTGAAGAAATGTCTCCTCATCTCAGTCCATGGTTATGGACTCCTTGGTCATCAGGAACATTCACCTGCCGAGCCCTGTTAAAATGTTATGGGTTTTTATGGGATCCTCCTCATCCTTCTAAACTCCAGTGAAAACAGTCCTCACCGATAACTCTCTCCTCATATGTCAGTCCTGTCATCCGAGGAATCAGTCCTTACAAAAGAAGACATATCAATTTGATTAATTTAATCTGGAAAGAGGTCTTATAGAACATAGAACATAGAACATAGAAGGATACAGCGCAGTACAGGCCCTTCGGCCCTCGATGTTGCGCCGACCGAATCCTACCTAACCTATACTAGCCCAATAACTTCCAAATGCCTATCCAATGCCCGCTTAAATGACCATAAAGAAGGAGAGTTCACCACTGATACGGGCAGGACATTCCATGAACTCACAACCCACTGTGTGAAGAATCTACCCCTAACATCTGTCCTATACCTACCACCCCTTAATTTAAAGCTATGTCCCCTAGTAACACCTGACTCCATTAGCGGTAAAAGGTTCTTAGTATCTACCCTATCTAAACCCCTAATCATCTTATACACTTCTATCAGATCTCCCCTAAACCTTCTCTTCTCCAATGAGAACAGCCCCAAGTGCCTCAGCCTTTCCTCATAAGATTTTCCTACCATTCCAGGCAACATCCTGGTAAACCTCCTCTGCACTCGTTCTAAAGCTTCCACATCCTTCCTATAGTATGGCGACCAAAACTGCACACAATACTCCAGGTGAGGCCTCACCAGAGTCTTATACAACTGCAACATGACCTCAGGACTCCGGAACTCAATTCCTCTGCCAATAAAGCCCAGTACACCATATGCCTTCCTCACAGCACTATTTACCTGGGTGGCAACTTTCAGAGATCTGTGTACATAGACACCAAGATCCCTCTGCTCATCCACACTACCAAGTAGCCTACCATTAGCCCAGTAATCCATCATCTTGTTATTCCTACCAAAGTGAACGACTTCGCACTTAGCTACATTGAATTCCATTTGCCACATTTCCGCCCAGCTCTGCAACTTATCTATATCCCGCTGTAACCTACCACTTCCTTCCTCACTATCCACAACTCCACCGACTTTTGTGTCATCCGCAAACTTGCTTACCCAGCTTTCAAGTCCTTCCTCTAGATCATTTATAAATATAACAAAAAGCAATGGTCCCAAAACAGATCCTTGTGGTACACCGCTAGCAACTGCGCTCCAAGATGAACATAATCCATCAACTACTACCCTCTGTCTCCTTCCAGCCAGCCAATTCCTAATCCAAACCTTTAATGTATCCTCAATGCCATACCTCTGAAGTTTTAGCATGAGCCTACCATGGGGAACCTTATCGAACGCCTTACTAAAATCCATATACACAACATCTACTGCTTTACCCTCATCCACTTCCTTAGTCACCTTCTCAAAGAACTCAATAAGGTTTGTGAGGCACGACCTGCCCTTCACAAAACCATGCTGGCTATCCCTGATCACGTTATTCCTACCCAGATGTTCATAAATCTTATCCCTTACCATTCTCTCTAAGACTTTGCCCACCTCCTCCCTGCATATTTCCAGGGCATCCATTCTAATTATTTGTGATTCCATATTCACATCAGCAACAGTGTCCTGTTCCTGAGTGAATACTGATGAAAAGTACTGATTTAATGTCTCTCCAATCTCCTCCGCCTCCACACACAACTTCCCACTACTATCCTTGACTGGACCGATACCTACCCTAGTCATCCTTTTATTCTTGACATACCTATAGAAATTATGCTATTATGCTATTATGTTTTCCGGCAAATTGTAAAACTGATTATATTCCTCAACATTTAAGGAAGAAATAAATCTCAGAGACCAGAATAGATGTGTGAATTCTTAAAATGATAAATTGGAAGAGAAGCAGAATTCTAATACAATCATGTAGAAATTACTGAATTCTGAAGACATTCCTGGGGAAAGGGAGACTTCTTTTATTTATTCATGCAATGTGGATGTTATTGGCTAGACCAGGATTTGTTGTCCATTGTTAATCGGCTTTGATAAAGTGCTTCTTGAGTCTCCCCTCTTGAACTGCTGTAGTCCATCTGGTGCTAAAACACCTACAGTTTTGATTTTTACATTATGATTTGAAGGAGGGACCAACAGATTACACAGCATGGTGGTACAGGGATCCCCATCAGAGAGAAGATTACCAGTGAGATCCCACAAGGGTTAGTTTTAGTGTTTCTTTTGTTTAATTGTATTCTAAATGATTCAGAAGTAGGATAAGATTTGTTAAATTATAACATAATACAAAGTTAATGAGGACATCAGATTACAAAGATGAACAGGATATGTAACAAGAGGTTTTGAACATTCTTTTGAAAATTGGTAAGACAGGTGACAGATGAAATTCAATGCAAAGAATTGTAGTATGACAAATCAATGGTTTTGAATATATTCGAAACATTGAATTGTATATGTTGAGCAGCTCTTGAATTGTTAATGAGGTCAGAGGCCCAGTTTTGAGACAGCTTTGGATTTTCCACTAGGGCACACATGCTTGTGTAGCACCAAGCCACAACTTGGGAGGTTTTGCTCCTGCCTTGCATTAGCTTATTTCACCAAAGCTGCAATTGGGAAGGTACGATTGGTATCACTAGCTCCTCAATTAGGTTTGTCTTTTCTTGTTTGCTGCTCAAAGAGCCCCTCCCTCAGGAACAGGAATGGACAAGAACAAGGCTCAGAGGCATTAAGTACAATAAGACTAAGGATTAAAAGAGAATTTTCCCACAGGTTACTTGAGGTGTGGTGCAGATGCCTAGAGAAAAGAGTTGGGGTCAAGTGGTATCTTTGATAGCAGCTGGATTGCTAACTATTGCAACAGGGCAGGGAGGAGAAATATTAACAAGTGCTAGATTTGTTTTAAGGAGAGGTCAGAAACAGAACTTCAGATTGAATAATACTAAGAACAGAACTTTATTTTCTTGCTCAAGACCTTCTCATGGTAGACTTGTCACTGCAACATAGCATGCCCTGATCACTACCTAAGTCCATGCCAAAGCAGTGGGCACTTGTTTCAGGCTACGAGAGAGCAGCTATGTTTCTGGTTTTATGCAACGGGAGAAGTCATGTTGTTGAGAGGAGATCTTAGGAGAAAAGAAAATATTAAAAGACACAGAGTTTTCAAATTCTACAGTGAGTCTGACTGGAAATGTTTTGTTTCCTGGTTGAGCAGCCAATTTATACTACACATGGATCTTGTGGAAGGTATTAAGAATGACAGGGGAATCTGTCCAGCTTCTGTCCGGCATTGAAAAAAAGTGCTTATTTTCAAACTTCTGATAGCAGCATATCTGCAAAGAAAACAGAATTTTCTATTTGTGCTGAAGTCATAAGTTATGACTTGCTCCAGAAGGTGCCAGTTATGCCTGCTATATTCTTTAGTTAGGTTCCTGGTTAGGTCTGGAAGTTAGAAGGTGCGAGCGACTGTCAAAGCTTAACAAAATTCAGCAAAATGTTATAACAGATTACCCAGGTTCCATGAAGCCTATTTAGGCAATTGTTACATTTACAATGTACCCACTTGAAGGTTTATAACTAGGCTATTAACATAGGAATTATGGGCAAGTGTAGGCTATCAGCCACTGGAGACTGCTCAGCCATTGAATAAGATTGTGCTGATCTGTTTATAACATCGAATTCCAGCAGACAACCGATAACCTTTCACCCCGTTGTTTACCAAGAATCTATCCACCTCTACATTAAAATGTTTCAGGCTCTGCTTCCACCACCTGTGCTGGAAGAGAGTTCCAAAGATGCAAACCTTCAGAAGAAAAAAATTCTTATCTCTGTCTTAAATTTCCACAAGTGGAAATATTCTTTCCACATCCACCCTCTCAAGATCCGTTGGGATCTATGTGTCTCAATCAAGTTATCTTTTCTAAATGCAAACAGATGCACGTGTAAGCTGTCCTACCTTTTTTCATAAGGCAACACATCTATTCGAAGTTTGAATCTTGAAAACTTTCTCTGAATTACTTCAAATGCATTTGTGTCCAATATTGTACAAAATCAGAAATTGCTGGAAAAACTCAGCAGGTTTGGCAGCATCTATGGGGAGAAAGCTGAGGTAATGTTTTGGTTCCACTGATTCTTCTTCAGCACAATATTGCATACAGTACTCCAGATCAGTATTGCATAGGGACTCCAGATGTATTCTCACCAATACCCTTATATAAGTAAAGCATATCTTCTCTACTGTTGTATTAAATTGCCTTCACAATAAACAATAAGATTCAATTAATTTTCCTTAGTATTTTCATAACCTGCCGCAATATCCTTCTGTGATTCATGCACTAGGATATCCAGATCCCTCTGCAACCTCTCACCATTTAGAGAATATGCTTCCTTTTTATTCTTCTCTCAAAAGTAGACAATTTAAAATTTCCCACATTATTCTCCACTTAACAGATCCTGTCCCACTCATGCAGCTTATCTATACCCCTCTGTAGCCTCCATATATCCTCTTCACAATTCATTCTCCTATCTCCCTTTGTGGCATTAGAAAATTTAGCTATCATACATTTGGTTGTTACTTTTATGTCTTTTGTATAAATAGTAAAATCTTGATTTCCCAGCAGTGATCCCTGTAGTTTGCTATTCATTACCTGTTGAAAGTGAGGACTGCAGATGCTGGAGATCAGAGTCAAGAGTGTGGTGCTGGGAAAGCATAGTAGGTCAGTTTCTGGACGCAGTCGGGAGAGGTCATGAGGTCCCCAGGGAGCAGTGGAGCCTATCGGGATAAGTGATTATACGATTTTCTTTAGTTTCTGGATGTCACTTATTTGGGTGATCGCTTTACCCGAAACACTACTCAGATAGTGTCTCCCACCTGTCCTCCTCCTCAAACCAAAACAAAAGCTTTGTGTATCGGTTTTTAAAGTGACATGTGTTTTCGTTCGTTTTTCTTTTCTTTTCCGGCTGTCTACTTGGGAATTTAGAAATAGCAGGAATGGAGGTTAGGGCAGTTCAATGTTCCTCCTACAGTATGTGGGATGTAAGAGTCACCTCTCATGCCCCTGCTGACTTCATTTGTGGGAAGTGTACCCTCTTTCAGCTCCTCGAGAACCGTGTTAAGGAACTGGAGCTGGAGATGGATGAACTTCGGATTATTCAGGAGGTGGAGGGGGTTACTGAGAAGAGTTACAGGAAGGTAGTTACTCCACAACCACTTGAAGAAGGTAGCTGGGTTACTCTCAATAATAAGTATACCGTTTTGTATAAGTATACCACCTGATGAAGGAGCGTCGCTCCGAAAGCTAGTGTGCTTCCAATTAAACGTGTTGGACTATAACCTGGTGTTGTGTGATTTTTAACTTTGTACACCCCAGTCCAACACCGGCATCTCCAAATCATTATACCGTTTTGGATAATGTTGGAGGGGACGATTTACCCGGGTAAGCAATGGGGCGCAGGTCTTTGTCCCTGTTGCTCAGAGGGGAAGGGGGAAAGAGGAGCAGAGCTTTAGTTATTGGGGACTGCCTAGTTAGGGGGTCAGATAGGAGTTTTTGTGGGAACGAGACAGACTCACGATTGGTGTGTTGCCTCCCAGGTGCCAGGGTTTGTGATGCCTCTGATTGTGTTTTCAGGATCCTTAAAGGAGAGGGAGAGCAGCCTCAAGTTGTGTCTACATTGGCACCAATGACATTGGTAAGAAAAAAGATGGGGATCAAAGGCAGAAATTCAGGGAGCTAGGGTGGAAGCTTAGAGGTAGAACAGAGTTGTTATCTCTGGTTTATTGCCCGTGCCACGTGCTAGTGAAGCAAGGAACAGGGAGAGAGCGGAGCCGAACACATGACTGCAGGGATGGTGCAGGAGGGAGGGTTTTGAATTCTTGGATGATTGGAGCTCTTTCTGGGGAAAAAACAGGATGGTCTTCACCTGAACGAGAGGAGCAGAGCTTTACCAATATCCTGGGGGAGAATTTGATAATGCTCTTTGGTGGGGGTGGGGGTGGGGGTGGCATTTAAACTAATGCAGCGGGGGGATGGGAACCTGAATTGATAAGAGATAAGATTTATAATCATCTAGTAAGGAATAATCTAATTAGGGATATTCACAGTTTTGTAAAGGGTAGATTCTGCCTCACTAACCTTATTGAGTTCTTTGAGAAGCGTCAAAACAGGTGGATGAAGATAAGGCAGTTGATGTGATGTATATGTACTTCAGTAAGGCATTTGATAGAGTTCCGCACAATTGACTATTTCACAAAATAAGGAGTTTTGGCATTGAAGGTGATTTAACAGTTTGTATCAGAAATTGGCTCGCTAAAAGAAGATAGAAGGTGGTGGTTGATGGGAAATGTTCATCCTGGAGCTCAGTTAGCAATGGTGTACCGCTTTGATCTATTTTGGGGCCACTGCTGTTTGTCATCTTTGTAAATGATCCGGAGGTGGGCGTAGAAGGATGGGTTCGTAGATGACACTAAGGTAGGCAGAGTTGTGGATAGTGCTGAAGGATGTTGTGGGTTACAGAGGGACAGATGCAGAACTAGGCTGAGAAGTGGCAAATGGAGTTTAATGTGGAAAAGTATGAGGTAGTTTACTTTGGAAGAAATAACAGGGATGCAGAGTACTGGGCTAATGGTAAAATTCTTGGCAATGTAGGTGAACAGAGAGCTCTCGGTGTCCAGGTGCATAAGTCTCTGAAAGGTGCCACCCAGGTTGATAGAGTTGTTATGAAGGCATATGGAATGTAGACGTTTATTGGTAGGGGTATTGAATTTCAGAGCCATGAGGTCATGTTTCAGCTGTACAAGACACTGGGTAATGCCACATCTGGAGTATTGTGTGCAGTTCTGGTCACATTATAGGAAGGATGTGGAAGCTTTGGAAATGGTTCAGAGGAGATTTACTAAGATATTGCCTGATATGGAAGGAAGGTCTTACAAGGAAAGGCTGAGGGAACTGAGGCTGTTTTCATTGGAGAGAAGAAGGTTGAGAGGTGATTTAATCGAGACATACAAGATAATCAGAGGGCTAGATAGGGTGGACAGCGAGAGCCTTTTTCCTCAGATGGTGAAGGCTAACACGTGGGGACAAACCTTTAAATTGAGGGGTGATAGATTTAGGACAGATATCAGGGATAGTTTCTTTACTCAGAGAATAGTATGGGCGTGGAATGGCCTGCCCGCAACAGTAGTAGACTCGCTGACGTTAAGGGCATTTAAATGGGCATTGGACATAATATGGATAATAATGGAATGGTGTAGGTTAGATGTGCATCGGATTAGTTTCGCAGCTCGGCACAACATCGAGGGCTGAAGGGCCTGTACTGCGCTGTAACGTTCTATGTTCTATATGTCAGGCAGCATCCGAGGAGCAGGGGAGTCGATGTTTCGGGCAAGAGCCCATCATCAAGATTCCTGATGAAGAGCTCTTTCCCGAAAGATCGATTCTCCTGCTTGTCAGATGCTGCCTGACCTGCTGTGCTTTTCCAGCAACACACTCTCGACTCGTTACTTATTGCCAACCAGTTATGGTCCACTTATGCTTATTCTGTTTCCTGTTAGCTAGGCAATCTTCAATCCATGCCATACCATCAAGATCCCACAGGCCTTTAGGATGTTACATGTACTACCTAATGAACTTGTAGTTAGTGTGTTTTTCTGCACAAACATTTCAATAAGATTCAGGTCGTATGGCAAGGATGACTGACTTGACCATTGTACAACAACAAAAGCAGATGCATCCTTTTCAACACCAGTGACAATTAGGACCTTAGGACACAGGGACAGTCTTGGTCAAGTCCTATAGGGACTAAATGATAGGGACTATGGCAGGATTTGGGCCAAAATCAAGTGAGAAGTTTGGTGAGATTTATCTTGACATCCGAAACAACTCACTGCGTCTTTTATACAACTGCCAGGCGGTGAGGCAGATTTCTCACTAGGCAATGGTATTTGCCAATTAAGGAGAGTTACAGTCCAATTATTATTCAGTTTGTTCCAAACAAACTAGAAATTCAGAACCCTCAACAAGGAAGACAAGAGCAGGTACGTGGTGACTTCAGCTCACTGCTGGCTGAAATAGTCTTCATGTTGCTCAGCATCGCAGGGCATGATCCACACTAACCAGATGCATGCACTCCTCTTCCGTGGATATTGACATTCAACGTTGCCGTACTCTTACAACCCTCACAGCCCTTGCCAATCCATTTGCAGCCCATTTAGGAAACACCTGTTTTGCAGAGTGCTGCAAGGGCATTTTGCATATGCCAGCAGACACACTGTTCATGGACTGGACCAGGCTGCATTTCAGGGCTGCTCAGTTGCTCTCTTAGGGCTTGTTCATTTTGCACATACTTGGAAACTTGCAGCATCCACGGCATGCCTTGCTATGCTGTGTCATGCCTGTTAACACATTGGTTTTTTGGCCAGAGAAATAGGCTATCACTCCTGCTGTATAGATGTGTTCTTTTTTGCAGATATAGTGTCAGACTGCTTTTCATGCTTGTCAGAAGACACCTGTGTGTTGGGAGGGGAACATCTTACCGTAAAACACACACGACATCAATCCAGCACCTGCAACATGTGCCAGCTGTTTGCGTGGAACATACACTACATGTTTATTTAACAAAATGGCCATGTCAGAAAAGGAGGTAATTAGTCCTCAGTCCAGAGGTTTGGTTACAATCAGTTACTTTCTAGGGCTCAGAATCTAACTCCAAATCAGGGAAATAGGCAATGATCAGACCATCAGAACAGTCTGAGGAATTGTATATTCATCAGAACAGTCTGAGGAATTGTATATTCATCAGTCAGGGAATTGCAAAGATTGTGCTCAGGAGTATGGTCAATTACATGTCTGGACTGTTTATCAAAGCAGTCAGAGGTCTGGGCAAATGCAAGCCTGGGGGCTCAGTGTGTTGATCATTGAGGAGGGTTGAAAGGGGCCGCTGCAGGTAGTGCAGGAAGGTAAAGTCTGTGGCAGCAGGGGAAGAACAGGATTATTTGAATAGGTGGAATACGAGGATAGTGATTGGGGGAAATGCAATGGGTAATGAAGATAGGCAGAAGAGCATCAGAGAGTATGGTAAGCAATGGTAAGGAGTCAGTTTTTGGCTGAGACCACCACCGGGACCTTCATAAGGGAAGCATAAAGCACCATTATTAATGTGTAATGTCAGGGCTCACTGGCAGGGAGGACAGTTAGTGCATGCAGAGTAAACATGTTTAGGATTTAAATGCTGGTCAAAGATGATTTGCAGTATTCATTGGTGTTTACAAATTTGCCAAATCAATGTTGGAGATGTTAGAGACATTGACTAAGAAGTGAATGATAGCCAAAAGTATTCCATCGCTTCCAAGGGTGATGTGGGAGGAGGAGGAGGACTTGTGTCATCATTTATCAGGTAAGTGTACTAAATGCAATGAAGGACTGAATGGTTGAGGTGAGTGCAGGATAGGAACTGGGGATCAGAACACAGCGGATGCTCCCTTTTGATGTAATGCATTGGTCACTCAGCTGGTGTGGCAAACTGGCACACTTGCTATAATAGGGTCTTGGTGTAGTAGGAGAAAGTGAGGACTGCAGATGCTGGAGGCCAGAGCTGAAAATGTGTTGCTGGAAAAGCACAGCAGGTCAGGCAGCATCCAAGGGGCAGGAGAATCGACGTTTCGGGCATGAGCCCTTCTTCCTGAAGAAGGGCTCATGCCTGAAACGTCGATTCTCCTGCTCCTTGGATGCTGCCTGACCTGCTGCGCTTTTCCAGCAACACATTTTCAGCTCTTGGTGAAGTAGGCAATAGGACTACTGAAGATATGGATCCACTACTTGAAATGTTTTTTAGATTAGATTAGATTAGATTACTTACAGTATGGAAACAGGCCCTTCGGCCCAACAAGTCCACACTGACCCGCCGAAGCGCAACCCACCCATACCCCTACATTTACCCCTTACCTAACACTACGGGCAATTTAGCATGGCCAATTCACCTGACCCGCACATCTTTGTGACTGTGGGAGGAAACCGGAGCACCCGGAGGAAACCCACGCAGACACAGGGAGAATGTGCAAACTCCACACAGTCAGTCGCCTGAGGCGGGAATTGAACCCAGGTCCCTGGCGCTGTGAGGCAGCAGTGCTAACCACTGGGAAGCAGGGGGAAGCAGGGGGAGAGGGATGTGCTTAGCAAACTGTACTACAACATCCTGACATTCTGTGCTCTTCCCAATTGGAACAGGCAACGAGGCAATGTGATAGATGCTCAGGAGCAGTCTTTTTCTGAGGAATAGGAAGACAACACTATAGGAAGCGACAGCTCCCCCTTTACACAAGCTCAGCTGTGTCAGACTGTATGAGCCACTTTATTTTATTTGTGTCCTGTATCAGGCCCATCAGAAAAGATTTGCAACAAAGACTGTCATGTTGGAGAATAATGACCTCACCTACAATACCTATTGCAGCAGTTGTTCCATATTGATATTTTGTAATCAACCTGTTCAGAGTTGTTATATGACACACCTTGGAGCAGTTGGCACTTGAACCCAAGTCTCTTGGTTCAGAGGTAGGGACACTACTGTTGTGACGCAAGAGCCCCTAGTTCCTCAGGATAGTGTCCTAGGCTCAAATATCTTCAGCTGCTTCATCAATGCCTTCTTTCCATTGTAAGATCAGAAATGTGATATTTGCTGGTGACTACACAATGTTCAGCACTATTCACGACTTCTAAGAAACTGAAGCAGTCGATGTCCAAATATAACAAACTTGGACAACATTCAGGGCTTGTGTTGATAAATGTCATATTAAAAACTATACCACACATATTCCAGGCAATGGTTATCTTCAACAAACAAAGATCTAATCATCTCCCTTTGACATTCAATGGCATTACTGTCTCTGAATCCTGCACTATCAACTTGCTGGCGGTTACGAGTGACCAGAAACTGAATGAACTGGGCATATAATTACTGCAGCAACAAGAGTAGGTCAGAGGCGAGAAGTCACCTCCTTTTTCCCCAAAGCCTGTCCATCGTTCAGAAGGCCAAAGCAAGGAGTGTGATTATATTGTCTCCATTTGCCTGGATATGTGCAGCTCCAACAATTCTTAAGAAACATAACACCATCCAGGATATAACAATCAATTTGACTGGCATTTCATTCATCATTCACTCCCTTCACTATTGTTGCACAGGGGCAACAGCATGTACCATCTCCAAGATACACTGCAGAAATTCAGCCAAGCTTCTCCAACATCTCCTACCAAACTCTTGATCTCTGGCACATAAAAAGGACAAGGGTAACAAAAATACCATCATCTACAGGTTCACCTCTAAGCCATATATAGGTCTCACTTGGAACTAAAATGCTGCTTCTTCACTGCTGCCTGGTTTACATGCTCTAGTGGGGTGATGTAGACACAGGAAATCCTTCTCCTCCGGCACCAGCTGTACAGGCCATGACACCAGATCATGCCGGCCTGGTCTGAGGCTGCCATTCGTGTTAAAGTAGTCTCAGCCATCTTGATGATTGCCAGTGATGAGGGAAAAAATATCAATGACCTTCTCCACTTCTCCAGTACTATATGGTTCTGCCATCTTCTCTGTGCTACCTCACATTCACGTTTTGTTTGCTGCTTCTTCTACCTACTTTCTATCAAGGTTAATGCTGTACTCATCTCAGTATTACAATAATATCTATCTTCACTTACTCTCACCAACCAATTTCCCAATCTATTAACCCTGCATGGCATCTATGCTTCCTCCTCATCCACTGAGGAGGCTTTATCACTTGCATCAGTGCTCATAACTTGACAGACCAATTTATTCTCAGTCAATTGCTCTCTTTCTCTCTATCCCTGACTGAAGGGTGTCTTTCTTGATATGACTTTTAATGTAACTTAAAAAAGTTTTGTGATTTACATATGAAAGAACTGAAACCAACATGGTCATTCTAACAGATGAGAGACTTAACAAACAATCTAGGTCTTTTTCAACATATTATTTCAGTTACATCACACTGTAAACTTTTGCTACAAATTCTGTGTTTTACAATCTTATACTCCATAACTACCTGATGAAGGATCAGTGCTTTGAAAGCTAGTGCTTCCAATTAAACCTGTTGGACTAGAACCCATGTGATTTTTAACTGTGATGTAACTAAGCACTGCTCCCCCCTGACTTGAAGCTATAGCTTACGGTTGAAGAGCGTACAATGTTTCTGCCACAACAGGCGTTGACCATGCAGATGTAACACTGATATGGCATGGTGCCATGCAACTACATGTCTACGTGCTTCAGCGATGAGTGTCAACAACCGTGACAAGCTGCCTGGATTTGTGTCTGTGCTAAAAGGTAAAGCATTGGAATGGTGTGAGCATCCAAACAGAATTAAGATGAGTGCATGCTAGAAGAGTAAGCAAGGATCCCTGGATGCAGCTTGCTCCAGTCTATGAGCTGGGTGCCTGTCCTTATGCAATAAATGTCCTTGCAGCAGCATTGCATATAGGGGTGACAGTATAATCCAAAGCGCGGGCGTGGAATGCACAGCTGCTGTACTCGGAGACATTAGCACTGAGTCTCCAAAATTTACTTCTGGAGGAGGAAGGGTGAACTAGAGTCATCATATACAGGTACCCTGACTTTCCTGTTAGGAATTCTCAGCATCTAGTTACTATCCAGTAGGATTCTACATATTACTGAGGCAAGATCCAGTGTTAATGATGATGATAAGGAGCAATGACATCTCGCTGCTCCCCAGCATAAATCTCATTTCAACACCCACAACTCTGTTGGGAAATGTGACATTTTGGTCTTTAGACTGAGACAGATCTCTCTAGAATTCTCATCCTATTTTCCCAGGCTTCTCAGCTCATTCCACTTCAGTCAGGGCTGTAAATGTTTCTGCATCCAGTATTTCTGCCTGTCTTTATTTTGTGAATGAGTGTGCATATATGTTTGGAGGTTAATTAGGGTATAGGTTAAGGGCATAGCAGTAAATTAATAATTCACATTTATGCCAATTGTTAATTTTTTTTAAATATGAAGTTTTTTTTACTGTTGATGATGAAATCTGATGAGAATTATCTTGGTCCCAAAAAGCTGTTATTAGCCAGAATGATTCATTTTTTTTGGATGAATGGGGTCTTCAATTTATGAACATACTTAAAAATGTGATCTCATACAGGTCTGTATTAATATTAATTTAAAAAATCCAGCATGTGAACATTTGCCTGTATTTAATGACTGACTACTTTATATTGTCCTGCATTTGGACTTGCATACAAATAAACTTGCAAACATGCTCAAGAATGGAACCAGTGCATAACTTAGAGACTGCCTATATTGGAAGCACCTTATTCACAGTATCCATTTCATTAAAACACAACAAGCAAAGACCAGAAAGAATCAATATCTTCAGGAGAACAAATCAAAGGAGTACGTTGACAGAAGTGAAACTCTTACTATCTTGGGATAGTATTCCTTATGTGTGTTAATTGTAGTGAAATTATTAATAAAAGATATCTATTATGACAGCTTTTATATAAACACGTTATTTCTATATTGCTTGCTAAAGGAAAATCACTATTCACTTAACAGGATAGGATCACATTCAAATAATTAAATTATATTGATAGACCTCTTACCTCTTATTCAAACCATCATAGTTTTGAGTCCCACTCCAAAAAATTGTGTTTATAATTTAGGCTGTATGAAGTACTGAGGAAATCTGTACACTTGGAGGTGCTGCCTTTGAGTTGCTAACCTGAGGCCCAGTCTGCCTTCTCCTTGGTATCTTGACTAACCAATATTTATACATAAAACAACATTGTTCAGAAACAAATTGTCTGGGTTTTGTTTCATTGTTGTTTCTGAACGTTTACTGTGATGGTCTTCTGTGTCATGAAGTTATTGTGTTTGTCAATTCCTTGCAGGTATGTCTCAAAGGCCTCACTCTAGCATGGCAATGTGTACACATTTCTTCAGTGTGCTGACAAGATGAATGATTCACTGGTCTCTATTTTCTCTGAACCCTCTTCTCAGCTTGCTGAACTTTCCATTCCAAACAGTCAGCCTCTAGAAGTTCAGCTGTCAGAACATTAGAGAATATAAGGACTAGGAGCAGAAGCAAATTATTCAGCTGCTCAAGCCTGCTCCACCATTTAATATGATCACAGCCTATTCACCTCAGCCTCAACTCCACTTTATTGACCGCTCTCCAATAAGAAACTGCAAATCAATAAGGTGAAATGACATGATAATAATGATGGAAATGCATGCTATATTTGCAAATAAATTATGCTGTTCACTAGCTAGAATCCATATTTGTCCATTGTCTTTCTTTTGTAATGAACATGATCCTGTGTTTTAACATATATACATTTCAATATTCACTACAGCGCTGCATTATGAGCCCAGCTGACAATCTTTATTTGATTGCAGTGTAATTCCTCATAGAGAGGATTATCCAGCAAAATTTGACCAATTGCGGAATCAAACATATCATAATATTCTAAGCGCAGGGTACTGTTGGTATACTGCTTGTTCTAAACAGCCAAAAGAACATGCTATTTGATATAACTGCCAGTTTTTGGGATGTACAATCTATATTACTAACATCATACTGACACTGAAATACACATATCACTGATGTGATAGGCAGAGGTCTTGTGGCTTTGTGGCAGCATTATTTAGTGGCAAATATCACTTGTGTTGTTATTGCATTATAGTACTTTGAACAAGGTAGTATTAACAGTTGCTCAAATTTTTGAGATAGCTTACCCTTCCAATTTAACTGGAGATAGACTGGGAACTTTACAGGTCCAAGAGTGACCACTTTAGACACTTCTCTAAGTGCAAAATACACCAAAACATGATCCCCTCAGGATCCCCTACCATTTCCCTGTAGGTTGGCGTTGATGTGCACTATTTCATCATCAATTTTCAACAAATGAACATTGGCTCAGACCCTACTTACAAGGTTTCCAATGAGGGCAACAACCTTTTAGCACATGACACTGTAGGAATGCTAATGAGTGAAGGTAGGTTTGCAATAGGCAGTAGAAGAGAATCGTGTAAGTATGAATAAGTGTTTCAATGTGGCAGGATTGTTAAAGAGAACAACTGCTAAAGTATATGGCATTCCAGAGTAATTAATAAAAGTTGAAAATGTGTTGCTGGAAAAGCGCAGCAGGTCAGACAGCATCCAAGGAGCAGGAGAATCGATGTTTCGGGCATGAGCCCAAAAAGGTATAGAGTACAAGAGCAGATGAACTTAAATAAGATGGTAGCTATATTTCAGCTCAGTTATTGTATACAGTTCTTGAACCTACACCTTAGGAAGGATTAGAGACAGTGAAGAAAAAATTTATGATAACGGTTTCAGGGTTAAGAAACTTCAATTATGTGGATGGATTGGAGAAGTTAGGATTCTTTTTCTTCGCAGGGGAAATGGCTAAAAGGAGATCTGGTGGAAATTTTTAAGGTTATCAGACGTCTGGACAGAATGGATTAGAAGAAAGGGTTCTCACTCTAAATGGATAAAAGGACACAGTTTTCATATGTTTTGCAAAAGAAAAATGCAAAATGAATGAAACTTTTTTAGTTAGGATTGGGAATACACTACCTGGAAGTACAGTGGAAGCAGGTTTAACTGTGGCATTTAAGAGGACATTAGATGAATATTTAAATAGAAACAATGTGAGGTTATTTGGACAGGTTTAGTGAGAATATGGCAGGTGGAATATAATGTGGAAATATGAGCGATTGTCCATTTTGGTCAGAGATACAGGTGTGCAGACTATTTTTTAAATGGTTAAAAAGTTGAAAAGTTTATAAGTACAAAGAGGCAAATGCATTCTTGTTGATAAGTCACTGAAGGTTATTATATAAGTGCAGCAAGTTATTAGGAAAGTGATTGGATGTTAAACTTTATTGCAAGAGGATTTGTGTAAAGGAGTAGTGAAGTCTCACTTCAATTGTATAGGATCTTAGTTAGACCTGGAGCAATACATGTCGATTTGGTCTCGTTATTTAAGGAAAGATTTAATATCAAAGGGAGTGTAACAAAGGTTCACTAAAATTGTTGCTGTATAGCAGGATTATCCTCATGAAGTGAGATTGGGTAAACTGGACCTGTATTCTCTAGAATTTCAAAGAGTGAGGGGGAAACCTAGAAAATATCTAGAGGCATAGACAGGGTAGATGCAGGTAAGATGGGTCTTGTGACTGAGGAGCCTAAAATGAAGGGCCACAATTTAAAGATAAGGGGGATACCATTTAAATCTGAGATGAGAAGAAAAGTTATTTTTACTTAGACGATTGTGAACCTTTGAAATTTTCCATCACAGAGATCTGTGGAGCGCAATCTTTGAATATGTTTAAAGTACAGATTTGTAGATTTCTGGATGTAGGTTTGCTCGCTGAGCTGGAAGGTTCATTTCCAGACATTTCATCACCTTACTAGGTAACATCTTCAGTGGGCCTCCAGGCGAAGCCGGAGGCCCACTGAAGATTTTACCTAGTATAGTGACGAAATGTCTGGCAATGAACCTTCCAGCTCAGTGAGCAAAATTACATCCAGCACCTCGACTTGAGCTACAAATCTTCTCAAAACTGGTAGATTTCTGTTTACAAGTGGCATACAGAGCTATGGGGATAGGCTGGGTAAAAGGGACTGAAGTGTTTGATCAACCATGATCGTATTGAATAGCTGGACAGGCTGAATGACCTACCTCTACGTTCCTATGTAAAAAAAATGTCCTAGAAAGCCAAAGCAAACATGATGGCTAATTTCCTTTACTAACTGTGCCAAAGAAGGAATTGCTATAAGAAATGGTCGCAATCCTACACAATTAAATCATTTTAAGAGGCATCCAAGAGTAACATCTGATCTTCTACGTGAAGAATAGCCATGGTTATCATGATACGCAAGCGCTGGTTAACATATTGAGAACTGCATCACAACATGAGTCAATGCCTTCAGGAGAGAAGTGGGCAAAAGAAATTACTCATAATTAAAGCTTTCATCCAAGAGACAGGTTATATTGTCATGATTGCAATCATTCCAGTAAGTCAGCGCCTAAGGTATTGACAACTTAACACCCATCCCACTTCTTAAATCAGTTTGATACAGTGTAGCCAAGTCACTCTAACATGGCAATAAATATACACATGCACATGGCTGGCCTTAAACTTGGATAGTCCTTCGATCCAGCTCACAATTTCTATACATTATCTGAGATGACATGGCACCAATTGTTCAAGTTCACTTGAGAGTGTCACTTTAAAAAAAAAGTTCTTACACTTACATATGAAAGAACTGAAACCAACATGGTCAATCTAAAGATGACAGACTTAATAAACAATCCAAGTCTTTTTCAATATGTAATTTCATTTGCATCACGCTGTAAACTTTTGCTATAAATTGTGTGTCTTATGATCTTATACTCCACAACCATTTGATGAAGGAGCAGCGCTCCAAAAGCTAGAGCTTCCAATTAAACCTGGTGGATCATAACCTGGTGTTGTGATTTTTAGCTTTGTACAACCCAGTCCAATATCGGTGCCTCCAAATCACAACTTGCAAATATAATGGAATATACAAATGATGTACATTGGAGCAGCAGCTTGGCAGGGTAGCAGAAGGAAACACAAAATGGATTAGTGACACCAAGTACCAAAAGCTTCTTTTCTTCCCACGTCCTTCTCAAAACCTTAAAAGCCAGTAAGTGATGAAATAAATCAAGAAACATCCATTCAGCAAGAACTTAAGTACTCTGCAAATTGCATTACTGCTGAGGGTACAAGATATCACTTGAATAGCTGTGGTTTCAGGCTCAGCAAAACAAGTCAACAACTCTAATATTAAAGAGAGGAAAGCAGATTCACCCCTCCTCACTTGCTTCTTATACAATGCCCGATTTCCAACCATTGCAGCGGACGCAAAGGAATTTAGGGAGCATTCCATGACAGCCACAGGACTCTCAAACTTGTAATTTTAAGTGTGAGGTTCCATTCTGTCTCAATGTCATTTGTCTAAACCCCACTGCCCTTATTCAAGCATTTTACAACCAGTCAGCAAAATATTTAATTAGTTAAGATGTATTCTCTGAAGAAAAACCCAAGTACAGTGTGGGTATTGTGTGTAGGCAATGACTGACACTACATTGTAATCACAGAGAAAGGCTTTTTCTTATTAGTGTGCTTTAATGAACATAGGCCTCAGCCCTCCACCCAGAAGTTAACAACCCCTCTCTTCAAACTAAATTGGATTAATTAAACAAAACTCTCCAGAATAACCTAACTGCCTTCAATTAAGTAACATATCAAGCAAATATCAATGTATTTGGTGCTTAGTAAGTCATATTGGTAGCTTTCCTGAGGGCTGTGTATATCTATTTAGTCATGTAACAGTATTTATTACAATCAGTTGTTTTCCATATTTGTCCCTATTTGAAAAAACTAACAAAGGGATTATCTCTTCTAGTTAATGTAATTTATTTTATTTACAATTTTCTTTCTATCAATTGGCCCATTTTGTTTTTATTTGTTTGCACGATGTAGGTGATGCTGAAAAAATCCACATTTGTCACCCCTCTGGTGGTGGTGAACTTTCTTTTCAAGCAACTATTTCACTTTAGAGGGCATTAAAATTGTATGGTGACCCAATGGTTACAATTTCAGATTAACATCACAAATTTTAAAACCTACAAAGCAAGTTATACAATTAACTTCAAAAGAACAATGATTTATGGCCATGTTATAATACTTTTGGTATTTTATGAAATATTTGTGCCTCACAGATGCAGCGTAGATTCACCAGGTTGAAGAATTAGACCAAAGTTGTAGGGTATAAGGATAGATTACAAGTAAAAGCAAGTGAATGGAGGCACCTACCAGCAATAATGCCAGACAACTGTCACTCTTTCTAAAGGTGGAGCTAAAGATGAAGTAGACCCAGAGCAGGGACAGCCAAGCTATATAGAGCAGCCTCAAGAGTGCAATACAGATAACAACATCCAGAGCCATGGTAGACAGAACCCAATAGGGCAAATAACACAGGCTTGAGTCCATGACTATGATATAACACTGCAGTTCAACAGCCATATAACAAATAAATCTAGTTAAATGCTATCTAGACTCACATAGTCGAATTGTCTACTTTTGGCTCTATTCATATGCAACAACAGAATGCACAGTCAATTCATACTAAGAAACATTTATCTATTCATTATTGCCTAATTAACCATCCATGTCAGTTTTCACCTCAAGTTAGAACAGAATCCAGCTGGTGCACATATTGTTAGGAGAAAGACTTTCTTTGAGAAAGAAGTCTTTCTTTGCCCCACCATTGGTCTTAGCTACCTTAGATTTCCTTGACCTCTTCCACCTTGCACTTCTCTTAAGACCCAGTTTTTTGGATTAAGGTTTTTGGCACCCTTTGTAATGTTTCCATGATTTCTTTATCTGGTTCAGCATCCATTTTTGATTTGATTTCTCTAATGTACCCCAGAACATTTCTGTTTAATGTTTACATAATTTCAACATTTTTAAAAAGACCATTCACATCATCAACATCTCCTCCCACTCTTAAAATCAGAACGGCTATGGTTAAGTCAAGAAAATAACTTTTTGGAGTTGAAATAGGTTTAATGTGCCTTTCTACTTGCAAAGAACATGGCCCTGCATATTAATATATGTGGCTTCCAGTATAAAACGTGTGCCACAATGCAAGCCCAATTGGCAATCTTAAATATGGTTGCCCATATAATGTTTTGCACACTCAGGATTATTCTGCAAATTTTGTCGGATTACAGAATTCTATCTAATGTTGGAAATTGTATTTTGGTTTTTCCAAACATTGCCTGGTTGGTTCAATTAGTACTTTGCTAGTTGCAAACAGACAAAGGGATATGTTGTTAAATACAGTCTTTCCTTGGGTTGTACAGTCTACACATCTAGCTTCATTCCAGCAAGAAATTTATATGCCACATTATTTGTTTGTGTGATAGAACTCCTTTTGGCTTGACAACAGCATTCTGTTAGTGGAGAACATCACATATGCATAGTAGCAGCATTAAACAGCTGGCTTCAGCTTTTGATCAAACTTTTGAGCTACCTTACCCTTCACTGAGGTAGACTGAGAGCTTTTCAGGACTAAAATTTCTTCTTTCATGTGCTGGGTATTACCAGTCTGTGATCAAATACAAGCAGATCATCAACTGGCAGTAAGTGTTGAATCTGTTCATAGTTTTTTTAAAAATACTTTCTCTTGATTAGATTAGATTCCCTATAGTGTGGAAACAGGCCCTTTGGCCCAACAAGTCTACACCGACCCTCCAAAAAGTAACCTACCCAAACCCATTTCCCTCTGACTAATGTATCTAAAACTTTTGGGCAATTTAGCGTGGCCAATTCACCTGACCTACACATCTTTGGACTGTGGGAGGAAACCAGAGCACCCAGAGGAAACCCATGTAGACATAGGGGGAAACATGCAAACTTCCCACAGACAGTCACCCATGGCTAGAATTGAACCTGGGACCCTGGTGCTGTGAGGCAACAGTGCTAACCACTGAGCCACTGTGCTGCCTCAACAGTACTTGAACGGTACTTCCAACAGAATTGTCTGATTTTTATGCATTCATGATCTGCTTTTTGAGTTTCATGTATGTCCTATAATCTCCTGAGACAGTAATGAATTTATTAATCATGTAGAAAATGATATTACCTCTCCAATGAGAACCAAATATTCTGTTTCAGCCTAAGATGATTGTGCTTGACTGTGCACCAGCAGTAATCTGTCAAGTAGCTCTGATTCATTAACCTGAGTCCGAACTTTTGGATTCTGAGTAGCATTTTGCTATTTTCTTGGAATGCAATCATGTAACCAAAGACTTATTGTCCAGTTCCACCTGAAATCTCAATCCCATCAAATAATCTGAGAAACCTCATGTGACTGTTAACAGCTCTTTGAACCTGCAAGTAAACATGCTAGTGGCTGCTTTACGGGCTCACTTCATAGGAAGACCTCCCCTCCCCCCCTCCAACCCCCCTTGCTGCTGTGTGCATTTCAGTTTTGGTGGGTGATGCCATTTAAGTGGGTATTAATTGCCTCATTAAATGCCCTAATCATTAAACTTATCTTCAGGGCATTAAAATCTACCCATTCTATATCAACATTCCTTTTAGTTCATCTATAATAAAAATATTAGAATCAAAATTAGGTTTTATTGTTAGTGTACTCAAGCACAGGAATACTGTGAAAAGTTGGAGAAAGTGAGGACTGCAGATGCTGGAGATCAGAGGTGCTGGAAAAGCACAGCAGGTCAGACAGCATCCGAGGAGCATAAGCCCTTCATCAGGAATGAGCCTCGAAATGTTGATTCTCCTGTTCCTTGGATGCTGCCTGAATGGCTGTGTTTTTCCAACACCACACTCTCTACAGTGAAAAGTGTACAAAGTCGCCATTTCTGACGAAGGTACCAAGGTACAAAATCTTAGGTACAACGGAGAAAAATAAAGAAATAAGTTAAAAGTTAAACATTATAATTCTTCTTAGTCTAGAGTAGAAAAATAAAGAAACAAAGTTAAAAGTTCAGCAATGTAGTCCTTCTTTCGCCATGGGCCTGCAGATGCTCCACAATTGGCTTTCCCCAAGAAGACTTGCATTTACCATGAGGGCTTGATCTCTCCTCCGTGCTGAGCTCAATCATTCCCCTGCACCCTGCTCTGCACTGCTGCCTTGCCACTGACTGCCATTTGGGCTGGTCAGCTACCTCGATGCCGACAGCTCCGGACCTTGACAATGCTGCAACGCTGCCGATTGGAGTTCCACCCAGATCACCAGCCACCTCGTTGCCAAGCACCAAAGTACTGCTCTGGGCCAGCCTAGTTGCTGTCACACTCTGGATCCTAATACAGCAGCCTCCGCAATCAAGCTTTCTCCAGAAGGTAAGGAAAGAAAACTACAGATAAAGAAAAACAAAAGAGAAAAGAAGGAAAAGTAGAAAAACGGATGGATTGGACAAGCTCTAGCCTCAGAACCCAACAGTTGCTTGCATTCAGTCCATTAGAATAAAACTGGATGGAAATAGATTTTGGGCAACGGCAACAGAATTGGGAGAACTAACTCAGGCTTACAGCTGCCAATGTTTTGAGGAATTATCCCTGTATCTCCTGACTCCATTGAAATAACAAAGCTTTTGAAAAATTTGTTTCCACTTCAGTCCATTATGGTTCAGCACCTTCAATGAAGTCTCTATTAGAATTTTGCAACCAGTGCTACAATTCTAATTTGCATATAGAAGATACCCTTGAGATTTAAAAATATCTGACTTGTTTTGGAGACTGATGCACTTTGGAAAAGGTTGAGGTCAGGACATCATGACTTGGAAGTTAATCTCTGTGCCATTTTGTTCTATTCATTCATGAGAATATGGGCTTCACTGACAGTTGCCCATGATAAGGTGGCGCTGAGTTGCCTGCTTGAGTTGCTGCTAACAAGTTAGGGTAGGTAGACTGACAATGCCACTGGGGGAGGAGGGGTGCTGTGCTCCTGTATTTGGACCAAGCCACACTAAAGGTGTGGTATACTTCCAAATCAGGATGGTGAATGGATTGGAGGGAAACTTGAAGGCGTGGTGTATCTCCTGCCCTTGTCCTTCTAAATTATAGTGGCGGTGAATCTGGAATGTGCTGTGTAAAGAACTTCGGTGAATTTCTGCTGTGCATCTTGCAGATAATATACACAGCTGTGACTGAAAATCAGTGATGGAAGGAGTGAATGTTTATGGATGCAGTACTAATCAAGCAAGTACCTTGTCCTGGATAGTGTGAAGCTTCTTGAGTGTTACTGAAGCTGTACCCATCCAGGCAAGTGTATTCCATCACACTCCTGACTGTCTATTGTAGATGGGGAGTGAGGGGGTGAGTTACTCACTGTAGGATTCCTAGCCATTGTAGTAAAACACAAATGAAACAAAGTTAATATTTTCCCTCATTGCATTTTGCACATGTCCCATAAACATGTCAGTTTCTTGTCAGTTATCATGAGACCTCAGGTCCACAGGTGTTCTATACAAATTGTCAACTGTGCATGTGGCAACTTGCTTTGTGTGGAAAAACTCAAGCTGCCAGCACAGTCACTGAACAATAAAACAGAAATGCAGAGCCCTGCCTTGGCAGTACAGTTAGTCCTGTAACAGCAAGGTGGAATGCCAAATTGTTAAACTCGTTTAAAAGGGAGTCACCTTGCTTTGTCTTCTTATCACAGACTCAATTCCAGAGCTGCTGACATCATTTCATCCCTTCTGATGAGTTGTGGCGGTTTGCAGTAAATGAGCACTAAATTCCTCAACATGCTCCGACTTATGCCGCAGATGGAAACCCACCTGGGATTGCCACGCATGGGTGTCAACTTGGCTCATTTTGGAGCACATTAAAATCTATTGAATTTGAGCACATAATTTAAGTTAATATGTCATTGTTGGAGGCAGAAAGGTTGGGAATGAATGATCTTGGACCTGTTTCCAAAACTCTCCAAAGATTTGTTCATAATCTGGTTCCTTGTCTTTGATCCCTCATTTCTACAATCATTCGCAATGTTACCATCACCTGGAGCTATATCATCTGCTACTTCTCTTAGATGAACACAGTAATTGCTGGACATTGCCAGGCCAAGAAAGTTCCATCTAATTTGCTCTCTAACTTCATAGTAGATACATAATACAATGGTAATGAAGTCATTAACTGATCATAGAAATCAATTCCATCAATTAGACTGCAACAGATCCAGAAATGACGAGTGCATATTTTCTGAGCTCTTAAAACAATATTGAGAATTTATGATGAGCTTTCGTGGTGGCTGATACTCTCAGCTTTGATACAAGTTTGTTACTACTATACGTTTCTGTGTACAACATGGGGAAATGTTTTTTTCAACCAAATTCATGTTTCTTTCATTTATGTAGGAACAAAGGTCGGTATAAGAAAATTCTATTTAATACCTATTATTTATAGGTATATTCTTCATATAGCCCATCATGAGAAGCCATTTTTTTGAATGTCCTCCTAGTTTCCATCCTCATTCACAGCATCACATGAGCCACATCTAAAAGAATCTGTTGCCTATGTCCTATCCAGCACCAAGTCACATTCACCCATCAGGCTTACTGACCTTGAATTGTTTCCAGTCTGGCAATGCCTCAATTTTACAATTCTCATCCTTCTTTCCAAATCCCTCCATGACTTTGCCCACTCTATCTGTGTAATTTTCTCCAACCTGAAGGCCTTTGAGAAGACGCAATATTGTAGTGGTAA